>NC_085139.1:296667158-297867158 GCF_024139115.2 Armigeres subalbatus | reverse complement strand
TAAAAAAGAAAACATATAATTTTTGTGTTGGAAAAAACTCTCTGAATCATTTATGATATGATACGTTTATAATAAAATTATGTCAGGTAATCCTTACTACAGAATGTATAATCTGTAAATCATGGTATATGATTGGGCCGATAATTTTGTTAACCGTATGAATGTACATGTATTATACAGTTTATGATGATTATAAGTGTAATAGAAAACTAATAATATCAACTATTCCGCGTACCATTTATTTCTATTCGGGGGGTGACTTAGTGGGAGTGAGTGAATGAGTGATTAAGTGAAAGTGAGTGAGTGGGTGAGAATGAGTGTGTATGTGTGAGATTGAGTGAGTGAGTGAGAGTGAGTGATTGAGTGGGAGTGAGTGAGTATGAATTAGTGAGTGAGTGAGAATGAGTGGGTGTGAGATTGAGTGAGTGAGTGAGAGTGCGTGAATGAGAGAGAGTGAGTGAGAGTGAGTGATTGAGTCGGAGTGAGTGAGAGTGAATGAGTGAGTGAGTAAGAATAAGTGAGAGTGAGTACGAGTTAGTGATTGTGAGTGAGTGAGTGAGAATGAGTGAGTGAGTGAGAATGAGTGAGTGAGTGAGAATGAGTGAGTAAGTGAATGAACGAGTGAGTGGGAATGATTGTGCGTGTGAGATTGATTGAGTGAGAGAGAGTAAATGAGTGAAAGTGAGTGAGTGAGTGAGTGAGAGTGATAGAGTGAGATGAGTTAGAGCGAGTGAGTGAGTAAGCAAGTGAGTAAGTGAGGGAGTGGATGAGCGAATGAGTGAGAGAAAGTGAATGAGTGAGTGAGAGAGGTGGCCGTCTCACTGCTGACTATTTCTGACTCTTCGTTCAAACTTCTCAATTTTCACTGCTCACTTTTCACTTCTCACTTCTTATTACTCATTTCTCACTTTACTCTTCTTACTTCTTATTATCAATTCCCACTTCTCACTATTATTTTTTTTGGCTCCTCGCAACTCATTTCTTACTTCTTATTAATCACTTTTCACTTTTCTTTTCCCACTCCTCGTAACTTACTTCACACTTTTCACTTCTCATTTTTCATTTCTTGTGTCTCATTCTCACCACACTGCTAATTTAAATTTCTCACTTCTCACTGCTCAACTCTCTCTTCTCACTAATTATATACACTTCCCAAGTAACACCAAGCATTACAATATTGCGCATATATCAATCACAAATCGGCATGCTAAATGCTAATAGCATTAGATCAGTTTTAACGATGTGAAGTTGCATTTATTTATCAACTGTCAGACTACGATACTCTGCATTAGCATTACGAATGCAGCGATGCATTACTGATGCTTTATTTCAACATATCAAAGTAATGAACCATTAATTCGGTCTTATAATTGCCCTTTTCCACTTTAAGTCAACTTTTAGGGCTGTGTTTTTTACAAGCATATATAGCTTCATGGTTACTTGGGTTCTTAGTTCACTTTCTACCAACTCATTTCTCACTTCTCATTAGTCACTTTTTACGTTTTTTTCTTGTCTTTTCTTTTCTCAATCTGCATAACTCAATTCACATTTTCACTTCTCGCGTCTCATTCTCACTACTCACTACACTACTCATGTCTCACTTTTCATTTCTAATGTTACACATCTTTTTCCTTATTCTCACTGCTCACTTCTCACCTTCTCATTTCTCGATTCTCATTACTCAGTTTCTTCACACTTCTCACATTTCTCATTTTTCACTACCCACTTGACTAGGTTCTTTCCATAATTAATTTCCGTCAAAGATTACGCATTTCCCGTGCGGAATAAATTCAAACGGAATTGTTTCCCCGCGGGATTTGCATCTCTACACATGGGATTTTTAACCGTACACTTTTCCCGCGATTGGGTTTACACTTCGGGAAATTATTTTTTCGTGTAGACTTCTTCTCTTGTCACGGGAAACGCAAATCCCGCTCCCATTTAAATTACATGGGGACCAAATCCTGGGACACGTTTTCCGAACTGTAAATCAGCCTTTAATCTTGCGTTGATTGCAAAAGGAGTCGGAGGACTGAGCTCTGTCGCTTCCACAAGTCGGTCATTGATGAGGACCAGTTACCGGAATCGAATTGGAGCACTGCTACTAAGCAAACCTCTGACACCGCCCAGCCAGTGCTAAAGATCAAGGTTTAAAAAAGTGTCTATTAGGAATTAGTAGGACATTGAATGAACAAACACTATAGGAAGGCAGCTTCATGTATTCGACCGCATGTCCTAAAAACATTAACGCTATAACGAAGAGTTTCAACAAGACAGACTGGAGGACAACTGTACCGGAGATCCCAAGTGCCCCACTGATTTCTGGGAGAACAACGTCCCGACGGCAGTAAATCGTACGTGTCTAATCATGCCTGGAGAATTTCCAATTAGTCTTGTGCATTCTGTACGAGAGTTCAGGTTTGAACGGGATACTATTCTGCATTTGCTGCTGCAAACCATGCCGTCAGTATTGTGTCTACATACAGCATTTGGTGGATGAAACCAACCTGGGCCCTGGGCCTAATGAAATTGACCTGCTTCGCGATGAACCACACCATGTTCTCCTCAAACAAAAGCGTTGAATCGATTCAATTGAATGCTTGTCGCCAGCTTGGGTTGGTCTCTGATTTGACATTTATGGAGGTCAACTGCACCCACCGCTCCGAGCATTCTGACCAATATGGAATATAAGAAGGTGCTGATTAAGTGAATTCAAGCCTTCGTATGTACCATATTGATCAAAATTCTCGAACGGTGGGTGCAGATGACCTCCACAAATGTCAAATCAGAGACTAACCCGCAGGCAAGTTGGCGGCCATTACCGCTCGCGAAAAACTGAATAAGGCTATTAACCCCTTTGGGACTTGCTTATCCTAATCAATATCCGATACCGAATTGTTCGTACGAACGCAAGTCGACGTAATATGACAAGCAAATATTTACGAAATGATCAAAACATTTTCAGAAAAATATATTAAGCTCGTTTAGTGGAATGTATTAAACCGTCTAAGACGAATTAAGTACTGTCCATTTAATTCCACCAGTTAATTTTCGTTATCTTTGCAGATACGTATTTCGACGTAGCAGGGGACTGAAGAGAAGGCTAATACGCCTACCCACCATTCATTCAACATGGCTTACAATGTTTTTGTTTTAATTTCGTTTCATTCATGATAACAAAACTTCGGAAGTATCGACAAGCTATTTTTCGACATAAGGAAGCCATACAAACACAAAAAGCTCGATGTACCTCAACTAATTGCAAGTTTTCGCCAGGAGAAGTTAATTGCCGATAATTAGCACTAACTGCGTATGAACCAATCACCCATAATGAGCGCTGAATTCGGGTATACTACCCACAAACCGCCCGGATAAAAAATTACAGTAACTTGTTTGGTATATCCCATTGAAATATTATGAATTATATGGTAAACAATACCATCTATTGTACATTTATTGTAAATTTTTGACGAAAGGAAAATCCCTTTATTGCACATACACTATAATAACAATAAATTTTGATGTAACTAGTACAATCTATTATGTTTATTGTGATTCTCGAGATATTATAGCATTTTGCTCATTCACCTCTGCCTCGCTTAGTTGTGCGCCGCTAAGGTATTGTGTCATATTATGGTACTTTACTCAATTTAAGTGTAGAATATTACATCACAAATTAAACATAATTGCACTACTAATATCCACTTAAACAATATCCCGAACGCAACACAGGCGAAAGAAAAGCAAAAAACTACTAAACCTCGAACAATTTCACTTAAAAATATCTTTTCGTAAAGGGACGACAATATGCTACATACCTTACAAGCGAATGTGGAAAAGCTTACCGAAAGCTCACATCTATTTGACATTGGTTTATTTACTTTTTGCATGGCGCACAACTCGGCGCATGGGACCCGGCGCGTAACTGGTGAGCCAGTATGCTAATTTTAGAAAAGAATCGCAATATATTGTTCTGTATTGTGCAACATTTGTCTCTGGTTATTTATCACTGGTTAATATTTTCTTCTATCATTATTGATAAAATAATGTTTAAAGATAAAAAGAAGACGATTTATAGAATATTGTTTTATGATAAAACAACAAATAAAAACAATATACTTTCAATTGAACTTATTGTTCATTTTTTTCTTTTATTTTAAATATACTTTGAATATTAATATGTTTATTACAAATTTAAAATTATTTAATATTATTTAATATTTAATTGTTAGTATAAACTTTTGTATTTTTTTTAATTTGAGTTTTGCGTGGTTTCTATTGAGAGTGTGTGCTGGCCCTTAACTGACAGTCCACTTTGTTTATGAATCACACAAACAAGTTTGGAAGTTGGAAGTGTTTCGGGAGAACTTGGTTGTGGCCAAGCAGTGGAGCAGCGGCCATGTGAAACTATGGCCATGATGGTGAGTGTATTTATATTATTTTTAGTTTTGCCCAATTAACACTCGTAATGATTTTGATGCATTGCATTTTAGGCAAAAACGTTATCGTTCCTTTTGCTCCCTACCAAGAATGGACTTACTTGATGGGCTACAGCTCTTCGATGAACCTACGCCGAATGGAGTATCCTTCTCCACTGGGCTCAATCATGGGCCAATCGCTTCCAGTCGCACTGAACATTGAGCACCCTCAGATCCTCTTCAACTGCAAAAAGCCATCGTGTGCGAGGCCTTCCACGAAGCCTGCGGCCTCTTCCGGGTTCTCTACTAAATATTATCTTCGCTTGACGTTCTTCCGGCATACGAACAACGTGACCAAGAATGGACTACGGACTACAAAAATTACGCCGAGCCATCAGATTACGGAAGCCGTGCCGCAAAACGGACTGTTCAAGGTATTAGGAGCTCCGCACAATGAACACGTTTGCGTTCGTTTTGACAGTTGTTCCATTCCATGGAACATTGTCAAAACGTATCCAATGTGCTTGACTTTTTAGTTTTTTATTGTTTCCTTTCAGTCAAGGCTCTCCCATACCTAAGCGATTTGGTCACCACGATGGCGACAACTAGCCGCCGCGATTCTATCGCTGGGTCGCTGTTCCATTTACACTTCGATACCAACGGCGGCGGCAGAAAAGCAGTCGTCAACCAAACTTTGGCTATTGTGCTGTGCTATGGACTGTCGTTGGCCTGTTCCATCATGTAGCTATATTCAACTGGAGACTCCAAGGGACATCCGCCCATTCGAACGGACTATATTTGCTACGGTGAGATAAGATTTTTAACTTTAAATATTTTGTTTATCATACATCCATATTGCAGGACCCTCTTGTCCCGAATAATCGGTATTTGCCCAAGTTCTTCCAGAGCATTCGGTGAGAAGCTGACAATGAAGTAAGTTGCTTGTCACGTTTAAAAGTGATAAATAGTATTTCCATTTCCACTTCAACTCCCAAACAGAAATTGACGATGGTGGATGTTCAGCTTCGTTTTCAACAAAGATGATTCAAGCAATGGAACTATACTTGTGTGCGTAAATGGAATCCATCCCACAATCTACAAATTAGTACGCAGACTTCAAAACGACCATTTTTGTGCAGAAAATCTTTAATATTTTATAGTAAAATGTCTTCACTGTCATAAGACGATTTTGTACAAATCCTTTTAATTCCACCACTTTGTAATCTTTATAGAAACGTATTTCGACTTTAACTGTAAAGCCGTCTTCAGTGTCTCGTACTTGACTCGTTATTTTTGTGCATCAATTTAATTAAATTTCAACTAAATATTAACCCGTTTTTTTTTTATTTTCAAAATTATTTTATTTCTTTATAATTTAGATTATAACAATTATAGACGAATCCAAGTAAAAATAAGAAGAAGACACACGGCGGTGTTAACTTTGACAGATCCTACAGCACAGCATAGGGAGATCATTTTAAAATGCTTATAATAAATTCTAGACAAAATGTAATTAAAATCTGATTGATGTATGATACGGAAAAAGTTCCGAACTGTATGATAGATACATTTTCGGAAAATATTCAAAAAATTGAGATAAGCTTCCAGATATGTAATTTAGAACTTTTTCCGTACCGTACATCAATCAGATTTTAATTACATTTTGTCTAGAATTTATTATAAGCATTTTAAAATGATCTCCCTATGCTGTGCTGTAGGATCTGTCAAAGTTAACACCGTCGTGTGTCTTCTTCTTATTTTTACTTGGATTCGTCTATAAATAAACTGATACGTGGTATCTCAATACTAAAAATCATCATATTACATGAAACGAAAAAAAACCTAAAGTTTTTCTCTATTGTTAACATACAAAATTTCATTTATTGTAGTAGGTGTTGAAATTTAATAATTAATTTAGTATATAAAATTATCACTTAATAAATAAAATGTGTTCACTTGGAATAAGATGAGTTAGTACTATTCCATTCAATGCCACAACTTTGTTACTCTGCAGATACTTATTCCGACCTTAATGTTAATGTTGGAATACATATCTGCAAAGGAATAAAGTAGTGAAATTGAATGGTATAGTATTAACTAGTATTATAGAATGTAATTATAAATGCTAACGTATTTTTATTGTAATACAATAAATAAACGAAACGAAAAACATAAGAAATACAATAGTTTTTATTGTAACGGCCGTAAAACTCATCCCATAGAAAAACATTAAAAACTATTGTTTTGGTCTGAATTTTGTATGGAAAATTTTATTGTAAAGATACATAACAACCCCTATTTTCAATTGTAAAAGTCCCATTTACCATACATTAAATGGTGCTAAACCATAACTTCTAATGTGATTTCATTGTCAAAATTACATTATAATTAATGGTCGCTCTTATGCAATCAATGGTGATGTAACAATAAATTTAATGAAATTTTTATGATATTTTTTATTCGGGCGGGTACCAAAAACAGAAGTACCAAAAACGATGTTGGGTAGAGTGCCATTGTACCGCGGATGACAGGCGTTTCACCCTCCTGCGACGTAGTTATCTTTGCAGATACGTAGTCGAGTCAAGTACAAGACACTGAAGACGACCACACAGTTGTGGTCGAAATACGTATCTGCAAAGATAACGAAAATTAACTGGTGGAATTAAATGGACAGTACTTAATTCGTCTTAGACGGATCAAAACATTTATAAAACAATTATTATAAAATATCGAAACATGCGGGTGTTTTTTGTATGATGAGGGATCGTGACTGAGCAAAAGATATTTTAGTTACCAGATAAGTATTGTCGCTTCGGTTCCCTTTATTCTGATGCTGTCTGAAACATGTATGGTACCTAACTGTCAAATCGTATATATTTTTCCTTCATTGACATTTAGATCCCCTATATCCTCGCCAGCAAAAGATGTTCCGGACAGCGACAATGTTTATCTTGTAACTAAAATATCTTTTAATTTACACAATAGACGGATTTAAGCAGGCTACTGACATCCTATTGTTTAGCCCATCGCCAGATTGTAGCCAGGATGTCCTGGGCTATAATTTTTTTTTCATACTGCGTTTCAATGATGACAGCGGTTTATGTCTATTGATGATGATGACACCGCGCTTGTCACCGGGTCGGATTTAAGCGAGGATTTAAGTTACCTACACTGCCAAAAATATCTATATAAGATATATGTGTCGCCGTTATAAATTTTTGCAGTAGCTCCACCCTAATATAATCGATATAGAACCACACATAAATTAAATAATTGCTAATTCGAGATCACACATAAAGTTAATTTGGACATGTATGTGTAGTCGGAGATCCGGAAAACAATCTATTTTCGGTTTAGAAACAGATTTTTATTAATCTTTACTTTTCTTGTGCTTCCTCACAACGACTGACCGCTAACTGACTTCTCTCATAGGGTGGGTCCATATTCAAATAATCATAGGGTGGTACAATTATAGCTTCTACGCTTACATATGTTATTAGTAGTTCGCGTGGAGAATGGTTATGTGTGCGCTGATATACAGTAGACGTTCGATAACTGCAAGTCATTTAACTGCAATGCTTTTTAGCTGCAATTCGATAGTTGCAACAGTTTTGCAGTTATCGGACCGCTAAACTTCAAACTGATGTCAAACTCAACGACAGCTGCATTGCGCTGCACATTTAGATGCACTTTTATTGCATCTGACGTCGTTTGACAACCGTTTGACGTCTAGAATGCGTTGCAGTTATCGAACGGCATTCGTTAACTGAAAAGTAAACATTTTGCAGTTATCGAACGGCTACTGTACACTAATAAAAATCCACACATTTTTATTGGCAAAAATCTAAAGAAATTTACAAATAAATTTTATGTGTGCGTTAATAACCACCCGCTATACACGCTTAGATTGGTTTACCTATTTATGGGTACTTCATTCACTCATATATGGGTAAATGCAATTATACTAATATTATTAGTAAAACTTACTCATAAAATCGGTGAAGTTTACTGAGATTCTTACAAAACCTACTTTACCTATTTTTGAGTAATCGCATTTACCCATATTTGGGTGAAAAATTGAGCATAAACAAATCCAAACTGATGGTCGCCGCGTCAATGTCGTCGTCGCAAGTATATTTATTTTTTCCTATATTTTTATCATTTATTGGACAGTCAAAAGTGATAATCTTTGTTCCGAACATTATTCAAGGTAACTATTTTTGATAATATTGGTTTTCGATACACAACATATAGGTTGCAACTTCTTAAACATTTTTTCCAGCACCATATCGGCTTCCTCGAAGGTTCACCTGGCGATGGCGATCAACGATAATAGGAAAACAATTGCTGACCACAAACGACACAATACCTTGCTTCGTGCACCTGGTGCCATGGCGATCAACGGTTACAGGAAACAGAATATGTAGTTCCGAACCATCGACGGAGAGAACCATCTCTGCTCATTTAGCTGACGATTTTTGACCGCAAACGGCAGAATTCGCTGCTTTGGTCTCTGCTTCGGTATTAATAAATCCTTCGGTATCAACAGTTTTGTCATTGGGCACCCAGCACATCGATGGATCGCAAGGCCGGCTGTTACTAAAAGCTCCAATGGATTATATTTCCGGACAACTGTAATGAGGAGAACTACGCGATGTTCGTTGCAACTTGCATGTTGTCTCGTCTTGTTTCCGATCGCCAGCTTATGGTGGTGGCCGCGATGACGACAAGGAAAACAGACGACCAAATTAACTGGTAAATGCTCGGGTAAATGAGAGAGGAAAATCCAGACCACGAATCCGTAGACGTAGACGCTATGGGAATGCTGATTTCTTTTTAAACCAAGTAGGTACAAGTTTGTTTTCAATACGATGTTGTAAGAAAAAATGTCTTCATTGCAGTTTTTTGATTTCAATTGTAGGTTGGATATTTAGTTCAAATTTTATAGTTTAATGGCATTATATAGCATTTAACTTTTACATTCTCCTTTTCAGATTCTCTTCCGATAAGTGGCAATAGTTTAATTAATCGGTCCAACGACATATCCAGTTTCTGAATGCCGTCAAATATCCACACCAGTGCTTTACTTATTTTCCCGTGCTTGAGGCGCTTGACGATTGAACATATATACTGCCACGAAGCTACTGTTCAGGGATATTCCGTCCCTTCCGAGATGCTTGGCCTGGCATTTAGCAACATGGAAGATGAATATTTATCGAGATATTTTATTAAAATGTAGAGTATGTATTTAACCCAAAGGAATAAATATTTTATTTTATAGGTATTTACATACCTAATCAATAAATGTTTTGCTTTATATTTAAAAAAAATGAATTTTATCCATTTCGATTTCCGAAACGAAAACCTCGACGAAAACATAAAAATATCACCCATATTTACGTGAATTTTACCCATAATAGAATACCCATAAATAGGTGAACATTACCAATATTTCCATGAACGACTTGTACTCAAATATGGGTAAATGGCACTTCACCCATAAATACGTATGTGCACTTTTTGGAGATTATGGGTACTGTTCACCCATATTTGGGTGAACTGAACTAAGCGTGTAGGAGAATCCACATAAAGGTTATTAGTTAATAACGGTTATGTGTGTTTCCACATATATGCTATGCGAATTCACATAGCCATTATGTGGGAAATGCTATAGACAAAATTTATGTGTGCCACACATAATGGATATGATTGGATTTTTGTCAGTGTACATCATAAGTTAAATCTATGGATTTTTGCCAATAAATATGTGTGGATTTTTAGTAGTGTATGGATTTCAGTTACCTATTCTGTTTTTAACAATTTAATTTACCGTGTAAACTTACGCCTACCTTTGACATTTGAGTTGCACTTCCATTTTTTGTATATTGCGCACCCTAATCTTACGAAAAAAGCTATACGCTCTCTTCCCAATTAGAATTCAAAGGAGAAAATTTATAAATAAAGCCCGTATTGGCCGATGGCAGAAAGAGCGTGAAGGCACTAAACATGCGGTCCCGCTTCATCCTATTGCTTATCGGGAGTCAGCCGCGAGTCTCGACGGTGAGAACAAACTGTAAAGTGCGTAGTTTGCGAGTAGTAAGCAGCGGTGTTAGTTCGTTAGTGCTGCTGGTCGTCTTCTTGCGATTTTTCCTTCCAAATTGAGACACCAGCAGTCAATAGGCTTTCAAACCGACAACGGGTCGCGATTCTTCTCAAGAAATTGGTGGATTAAAAACGTCCCAGTGGGGCCGTCGGTTGCAATAATTATTACAATCATAAGGTGAAGTGCGGAATATGCGGCTAATGGCAATTTTTCGAAAAGCGTTTGATATTACAAGTGGAAGAAGGGTCATTAGAGCGGACGCCAGACATTATTGAATCATCGCAGCTCGGATCGCAATAGTTTAGTTCGCGGAGTAGAAGAGGGCAAGCGGATCGAACAGTAATGGCTAATCAATGATCGAATGGCTGAGGAAAGGGACGCTTCTGAACCTGAGGAAAATATTTACACGGCGCTTCACTAAGCTCGCGATTTGAAGAAGAAGAGTGGATAAAATCGCTGTTTGCGGGGGCCGTTGGGGGAAGAAAAAGTAGTACCATAACCAGTGTTGCCAGATGTGAAGCTTTGTAAAGTATCTCTTTAAAGTTTTGACAAAATTTAATGTATTTCAAAGATTGATAAAAAAAATGCGTTAAACTGTTCAATAATAAAATGGTAGAATTTCTTTTAAATGTGGAGAAAAATATTTGATTGAAGACTGACGATCTCTCTTAGTTCACACGTTAAAAACTTTCTATGTGGATAACAAATACCACCTTTGAATTAAAATGAGTTTTGATAAATTCCAGGAATTATAAATTCTAATTTCTTCGACTTGAATCGAATTTAATGATTGCTTGTGAATCAAACTTGGTTTTATCTTTGAACTCATAAAACACGTCTTCACGATCAGATCTGGCATCTCTGAACGAATAATTAAGCGAGTAAGCGCAGACAAGAGTGGAAAATCAAGAAAAGAATCCTCAAAGCCGCGACTGTGATATTTAAATAGCACTGTTTCCATTTACACCCATAGAAGAAAGAAGAACCAGCGGGGAGCGTGTAGCGAGAACAAAAATCCAACGAAGGTGCAATATTAGCTGATTAGTGATGTCTTCAGGTGTTTCCAATTTGAAGCAGTGTGCATGACGTTTGGGGTCCGGTGAGCGGGGGGGAAATTGATGATACGGTGAAGCATTACGCGATTCCGACTCTGTTGGCCAACCATAGAAGAAGAAGCCAAGTGCACGACAAGGGTTTTGGATTTTTCTTCGGCGTTTTCCTAACCGAGGGTGAAAGGAATTGGGAGAATCAACAATTCGACGGCACGAAAGTTGCTGCTGTGCTCGCGCTCCGGAGGAAGCTAACGAGCGGACAAAAGGATTAGGAGGCCGGTGCTGGTTTTCGACGTGGCAGACAGGTTTTTGCATCGCGTATAGAAGCGTGGTTGAACTTCGCTGAATAAGTTGCACGAAAAGTGGGATTTATTGTCTTGTTTGGCGAAGCAGTGGGCGGAGGAGCTGAAATAAAAAAATATATAAAGCGAGACATCGGTCGCATATACGACGGAGAAGACGACGACCGAAAGACGGATTTTCTAGCGCGACACTAGCGAAAGGTAAGCAGGCAGACCCCAAAGCAAAGTGTGTGGGAAGATTTGGCACTATCTAAAAAATGGTACACTGTTAGGCAGTGGTTCTCAACTCTTTTAAAGTTCTTAAATTTCACCACATTTTAAATTATTCCAGCTTTGTAAAAGTTCTATTTTACAATGTTCTCATTATAGCCAGAAGATCTTCATGAATTTGTCAAAAAGCAACCTAAACATTTTTCAAGATAAATTTCAAACCGGCTAAACGACGCATGTATAAAACTGTTCGAATTCTTAAGAATCTGTATCTAATGTTGGATAACTCCTTTGCGGTTGCTCTTGTTGATTACACGATCAATACAATTTCGACTTCAAGATGAACAAAGGAGAAGAAGCACTACAAGCATTACTACTTTTCCCTTCAACAATTTGGGGTTGCAACCGGATGGTGTTCAACATCAATAAATGTCAGGCAGGGTACAAAACAGCAACGACGGAGTCAAACGATAATGAATGGCAGTTGTTTCCGTGGTAGCGAATAGAATGAGAGAAGTTATTGGTGCACCACGGATATTCAAATCTGTTGAATTGTTACAAATGGAAAAGTTTTTCAACTGATATTTTACTATCTAGTGTCTGTTTGTGATAAACTGGAAGGGATAAATGAAGTAAAGAATCGACAATCCAAAGTCAATTCAGATCCAAGTCTTGTCCAATAAAAATCAATTTAATAAAAACAAAGCAAAGACCGAGCTAAATGTAATCAAAGTCTTATTCATATCCAATTCAATTTAAATTATGTTAAAATTGAATGCAAAACAAATACAAATCTAATCCAAATTCAATGCAAATATAATCGAAATCTAATACAATTCAAATCCTTTGCAATTTCAAACCAAATCTAATCCAAATTTAAACCAAATTCAATCTGAATCTAATTTCAAATCAATTCAAACCAATCCATTCGTAAACCGAAACTAATCAAATCCAAATCCATTCAAAACACAGATCCAATCCAAATCTTCTTCATTTTCCCTATTCCTTCTTCCTTTTCTTCTATCCTCTTTCTTATTTCTTCTTTCTGTTCCTCTGCAAATTTGAGTCCCATCTAAATCTAATTTTATTATCCAACCAAAATCCAAATCCAATTAATATGCAATCCAAACTAAATCCAATTCAATTCAAGTCCAAATTTATCCCAAATCCAAGAAAAATCGAATTTCAATCCAAATCAAATACAAAGCTTACCCAGATCGAAATCAAATCCAATCTTATTCCAATCCAAGTTATATAAAAATGCCGTCCAAATCCAATCGAAATCTAATCCAAATAAAACCCAAAGTCCGATCCAAATCAAATTAAAATCCAATTCAAACCCAACCCAAATATATTTCAAATCTAATCCAAATTCAATCCAACCCAATTTATATCCAATCTAAATCAAAATCCAATTAACATCAAATCTTAATCCGATCGAGATCAAAAAATTAATCTATATCTAATACAATCCAAACGAAATTCAAATCAAATTCAATTCCAGTCCAGAACCAATCCGAAACCAATCAAAAGACAATCCTGATCCAATTTAAATCTAATCAAAATCCAATTCCAATCCAAAACAAATCAAAATGCGATTCAAATCTGATTCAAATCCATTCCAAATGCAATCCAAATCAAATCCAGATTCAATTTCATTTCAAATCTGATTCAAATCGTATCCAAATCCAATCAAAATCCAATCCAGATCCAATTCAAACCCAGTCCAGATCTAATCCAAATAGATTCAAATCTAAATCTAATCCAAATCCAATAAAAATAAAAATTCTAATCCAATTCAAATCTGATTCAAATCAAATCCAAATGCAATCAAAATGCGATCCAGATCCAATTTAAATCCAATTCAAATCCGATGCAAATGCAATCCAAATCCAATCAGAATGCTATCCAAATCTGATTCAAATACAATCCAAACCCAATCCAAAGCAATCAAGATCCAGATCAAATCCAAATGTAATCCAAATCTAATCAAAATGCGATCCGGATCCAATCCAAATCCAATCCAAATTCAATCCGAATCTTATCCAAATCCAATCCAAATTCAATTTAAATCTGATTCAAATGCAATTCAAATCTAATCAAGATGCAGAACCAATCCATATGCAATCCAAATCCAATCAAAATGCGATCCAGATCCAATTTAAATCCGAGTCAAATCCAATCCTAATGCAATCCAAATCCATTCAAGATCCTGTAATCCGAATCCAATCAAAATGTGATCCAAATCCAATAAAAATGTAATCCAAACCCAATCCAAAACCAATCAAGATCCAGATCCAATCCAAATGCAATCCAAATCTGATTCAAATCAAATCAAGATGCAGATCCAATCCAAATGCAATCCAAATCTGATTCAAATCCAATCCAAATCCAATCAAAATGCAATCCAGATCCAATCCAAATGCAATCCAAATCTGATTCAAATCCAATCCAAATGCAATCCAAACCCAATCCAAAACCAATCAAGATCCAGATCCAATCCAAATGCAATCCAAATCCAATCAAAATGCGATCCAAATCCAATCCAAATGCAATCCAAATCTGATTCAAATCCAATCCAAATGCAATCCAAACCCAATCCAAAACCAATCAAGATCCAGATCCAATCCAAATGCAATGCAGATCCAATCCAAATCCCATCCAAATGCAATCCAAATCTGATTCAAATGCAATTCAAATCTAATCAAGATGCAGAACCAATCCAAATGCAATCCAAATCCAATCAAAATGCAATCCAGATCCAATCCAAATGCAATCCAAATCCAATCAAAATGCAATCCAGATCCAATTCAAATCCAAGCCCAATCCAAAACCAATCAAGATCCAGATCCAATCCAAATGCAATCCAAATCTGATCCAAATCCAATCCAGATCCAATCCAAATGCAATCCAAATCTGATTCAGATCCAATCCAAATCCAATCAAAATGCAATCCAGATCCAATCCAAATGCAATCCAAATCTGATTCAAATCCAATCCAAATGCAATCCAAACCCAATCCAAAACCAATCAAGATCCAGATCCAATCCAAATGCAATCCAAATCCAATCAAAATGCAATCCAGATCCAATCCAAATGCAATCCAAATCTGATTCAAATCCAATCCAAAACCAATCAAGATCCAGATCCAATCCAAATGCAATCCAAATTCAATCAAAATGCAATCTAGATCCAATCTAAAATTGGATTTAAATTTAATCCAAATGCAATCCAAATCTGATTCAAATCCAATCCAAATGCAATCCAAATCCAATCAAAATGCAGATCCAATCCAAATCCAATCCGAATGCAATCCAAATCTAATTCAAATTCAATCCAAATCCAATCAAGATCCAGATCTAATCCAAATCAAATCCAAATGCAATCCAAATCCAATTAAGATGCAGATCCAATCCAAATGCAATTCAAATCCAATCAAAATGCGATCCAAATCCAATCAAAATGCAATCCATATCTGATTCAAATCCAATCCAAACCCAATCCAAAACCAATCAAGATCCAAAACCAATCAAGATCCAGATCCAATCCAAATCCGATCCAAATCCAATCAAAATGCAATCCAAATTTGATTCAAATCCAATCCAAATGCAATCCAAAACCAATCAAGATCCAGTTCCAATCCAAATTCAATCAAAATCCAATCAAAATGCACTCAAGATCCAATTTAAAATATGATTTAAATCCAATCCAAATCGCTTGTCATAAGACGAGTTTGTACAATCCCATTGAATTCCACCACTTAATTGTATCTTGACAGATACGAATTTCGACCTCAACAGATACAATTAAGTGGTGGAATTCAATGGGATTGTACAAACTCGTCTTATGACAAGTGAAGACATTCCACTAAAAAGCTCAAAATAATTTTCTTAATCCAATCCATATGTAATCCAAATATGATTCAAATCCTAACCAAATCCAATCCAAATGCAATCCAAATCCAATCAAGATCCAGATCTAATCCAAATCAAATCCAAATCCAATCAAAATGCGATCCAAATCCAATCAAAATGCAATGCAGATCCAATCCAAATGCAATCCAAATCTGATTCAAATCCAATCCAAATGCAATCCAAAACCAATCAAGATCCAGATCCAATCCAAATGCAATCCAAATCCAATCAAAATGCAATCCAGATCCAATCCAAATGCAATCCAAATCTGATTCAAATCCAATCCAAATGCAATCCAAATCCAATCAAAATGCAATCCAGATCCAATCCAAATCTGATTCAAATCCAATCCAAATGCAATCCAAACCCAATCCAGATCCAATCCAAATGCAATCCAGATCCAATCCAAATGCAATCCAGATCCAATCAAAATGCAATCCAGATCCAATTTAAAATTGGATTTAAATCCAATCCAAATGCAATCCAAATATGATTCAAATCCTAACCAAATCCAATCCAAATCTGATTCAAATCCAATCCAAATGCAATCCAAATCCAATCAAGATGCAGATCCAATCCAAATCAAATTCGAAAGCAATCCAAATCTGATTCAAATGAAATTCAAATCCAATCAAAATGCGATCCAGATCCAATTCAAATCTGATTCAAATTAAATCCAAATCCAATCAAGATCCAGATCTAATCCAAATCAAATCCAAATCCAATCAAGATGCAGATCCAATCCAAATGCAATCCAAATCCAATCAAAATGCAATCCATATCTGATTCAAATCCAATCCAAACCCAATCCAAAACCAATCAAGATCCAGATCCAATCCAAATGCAATCCAAATACAATCAAAGTGCAATCCAGATCCAATCCAAATGCAATCCAAATCTGATTCAAATTCAATCCAAATGCAATCCAAACCCAATCCAAAACCAATCAAGATCCAATCCAAATCCAATCAAAATGCGATCCAAATCCAAACCAAATGCAATGCAGATCCAATCCAAATCTGATTCAAATCCAATCCAAATGCAATCCAAATATGATTCAAATCCTAACCAAATCCAATCAAAATGCAATCCAAACAATCCAAAACCAATCAAGATCGAGATTCAATCCAAATGCAATCCAAATTCAATCCAAATCCAATCCAAATCTATTGACGTCCGTAGAACTTTGCAGTCAAGAAAAGACCAAACTTCTGTAACTTGGAACAGCTCTTTATTATAAACGTGTGTTAGGATTAACGGTTCGAATTGGAATGAAAAAATAGTCCGTAGTTATTAGTTGGTATAAACAACTGGTAGTCACCCTTAGTGACCAACGATTGCTGATTGATCCGCAACACCCCCTCTCAATCGGTGACTCCAATTTTATTGCGAAGAAACTGGAATCGTCCAACGTCTAATGACTTGGTGAATAGGTCTGCTTGCTGCTCGGTAGTAGAAATTGATTCTAGTTTGATGTTCCCGGCAGCCACGTGATCCTTGATGAAATCACGCTTGATATCAATGTGTTTGATTCGCTTTGATTCAGCATTCTTGGCCAGTCCTATACTGCCGTGAATCGCATATCTGTCCCATCTTTGCTGGGTTTCCTATTCATATGGGACAAATATGCGATTCACGGCAGTATACACCCTCTATTATCTTCATATATTAGAACAGGATCCGACGTTGCCTTGCAGTTGAGGTCTTCCAGAAGTCCAGCTAACCATATTGCTTCAGACACTGATACGCTCAGTGCAACTTATTCGGCTTCGCTTGACGACATGGAAACTGTAGCTTGTTTGCGACTTGCCTAGGATACTGTTGATCCAAAAACTTTGAACAGAAATCCCGTAACTGACTTGTGGTCTTCTGCATTGGAAGCCCAGTCGGCGTCTACGTATCCTACGATTGGTTTACTATCTTCGTTTTTTGTGAAATGTAGACCCATGGTAGCTGATCCCTTCAGGTATCTGGCAATGCGCTTGAGTGCCTGCCAATGGTTATCCGTCGGTTTTTGTTGGAATCTTCCCATATAGCTGACCGGATAGCACAAATCAGGTCGCACACACAGCATTTGATACATCATACTGCCGAGAAGCTCCCGGTAAGGCTGGGAGGTACAACATCCTTCGCGTCTTAGCCTTGGGGTACTTCCATGTAGAGAACCTCCTTCAGCACACCATGGAGAAAAGCCGTCTTGACATCCATCTGGTGTATATGAAAGCCCTGATTGATGGCAACAGCTAACACCACACGAACCGTTGACAGTTTGGCTACTGGGGCAAACGTATCTTCAAAATCAATTCCTGGACGTTGAAGGAACCCTTTTACCACCAGTCGCGCTTTATATCGAATTGGCCGACCAGCCTCGTCCTTTTTGAGTCGAAAGACCCATTTTGTCTTGAGAGGCTTCACACCGCCAGGATTCTTCATCAGCTTCCACACATTGTTAGCCTTCATTGAGTTCAGCTCGTCCTGCACCGCTTGGTACCAAAGGGCACGATCCTCACGGGTATCAATCTCATTATAAGTTTCGGGAGCATCTGATGGGATGGGAAAACCAACAGCATTTGCGCTAAACCCAGTAAGATAGTTGAGAAACTTACCGGGGAATCGGCGCTCCCGTTCGCTGCGCCTCGTGGACTGCTTGCCACTTGGGCCAGAAGACATGTCCAGATCTGGATGCGAAGGGAGCGCGGTGTCATCGCATTCCGTTACATCTTCAACTTCTGCATCATCAGTGCTATCTTCAAGCAAGACTTGATCATCAGGCTGTTGAGTTTCAATTTGCACATCGAACTGCTCGGTTTGCTCTTCCCCCTCTTCCTCGTAGACTATGGGAACCACCAGATTTTCATTAGCACGACCTTCTCCATCATTGGCCCAGGGGAAACAGTTCTCATTGAACTTGACGTCACGAGCAATCACAATTTGTTTCGATTCTTCGTTCCATAGCCGGTAGCCATTGGGTGGACCATGAACAGCTTGCGACTCTTCGCATCCAATTTCTTTCGGTGTTGTTTCGGTATCCATGCAAAAGCTTGACAACCAAAAACTCGAACCTTTTCTAGACTTGGCTTCTTCTTGTACCAGAGTTCAGCCGGTGTGACATTTCTTGGCAACGCAGAGGTTGAGCTTCGATTTAGCAGGTACACGGCCGTCAACACGGCCTCACACCACAGCGATTTTGGAGAATTGGATCCTATTAGCATAGTACGTACCTTTTCTATCAAAGTTCTGTTGAATCTCTCCGCAACTCCATTTTGCTGCGGTGAGTAGGCTACCGTAGGTTCAATCTGGATTCCCATCGCTTTGTAATACTGCTTCTGGCTATTCGAACAATATTCACGTCCCTGGTCTACCGTAAGTTTTGAGATCTTGTTACCAAATGCTGCTGTTGCCATCGCCGCAAACTCTTGAAATACTTGAAATACCTCTGATTTCTTTCTTAACAGATATACGGCAGCAAAATGAGAGTGATCGTCAATAAACGAAACGAAGTAGCGGTGTCCATCCCAAGACATAGGTTCAATCGGTCCACACACATCAGAATGGATACGTCCAAACGGTCGAGTTGCCCGATCTCTTGCACCATTGAATGGCTCCCGGCTGTGTTTACCGAGGACACACACCACACCATCTTGTTGTTAAAGACAACTTCAACACCAGCCTTGGTTAACTTCTTCACCGACATGAGGTTGTGCCTGAGAGTCGGAACGTATAGTACATCCTTCGCGTGCATCAGTACGCCATAATTGCTCATTCCACGGATGACACCTGCTTCCTTAGCCACTAGGGATTCGCCATTCTTAGCTATGTCGATGTACACTGGTTGCTTCAAGGTTTCTACGACTGAAAGATGGTGCTTCGCATTAACCATATGATCGCTGGCCCCGGAGTCCAGCAGAAACTCGAGCGTTTCCGTTTTATCGCACTGTCTGTCATGAACACGACTGACCTTGATTCGTTCGCTGCGTTGGCTTTCGGCTTATTCCTACAATCCTTCTTCATGTGACCACGCTTGCCACAGCCATGACATTTTCCGTTAAACTTCTCGCTTCCATGTCACCGGCGTTGATCTCCAACAAATGCAGTAGGTTTTTCTTCATAACTATGCATTCGATCCAAACGCTTCGATTCATCACTAAGCAACCGGGTCTTCTTCACCTCATAAGTCAATTCATCTTCCGGAAGATTTTCGAGAGCGGTCATAAGGGGGTCATACGACTCCGGAAGCGTTAAACTTAAGGCTGCACAAACATCGCTTTCTTCAAGATTTGAGCCGGCCACTCGGAGTTGTCGAATGAGGTCCTCAAACTTTAGCAGGTGGGCGCGCAATGATGTCCCTTCCTTCAATTGAAGACGAGCGATCTGCTTCCTAATTACCGTTTGCTTTCCGGCCGATTTCTTGGCAAACGTATCTTCAAGAACCTTCCACATTTCTTTGGTCGTATTCTTTTCTCGGATACATCCCAAGTACTCGTCCGACACCAAGCTCACCAGCAGGGATTCCGCCTTACAGTCCATTTCCTTGAACTTCACAGCTTCGTCAGCCGCTGCTGGAACATCCTTCACCCCAGCGTCCCACACCTTCGAGGCTTCGAGATACACTTGAACACGAAACTTCCAGGTATCGTAGCCAGTTCCAGAAAACTAAGGGATTCCGTGAACGGCCACTTCTTTCTTGCTGTCGCCCATAACCTATTGACGTCCGTAGAACTTTGCAGTTAAAAAAAGACCAAACTTCTGTAACTTGGAACAGCTCTTTATTAAAAACGTGTGTTAGGATTAGCGGTTCGAATTTTCGAAAGTTCGAAAAAAATAGTCCGTAGTTATTAGTTGGTATAAACAACTGGCAGTCACCCTTAGTGACCAACGATTGCTTGATCCGCAACAAGATCTAATTCAAAATTGGATTTAAATTCAATCCAAATGCAATCCAAATATGATTCAAATCCTAACCAAATCCAATCTAAATCTGATTCAAATCCAATCCAAATTCAATCAAGATGCAAATCCAATCCAAATCCAGTCCGAATGCAATCCAAATCTGATTCAAATGAAATTCAAATCCAATTAAAATGCGATCCAGATCCAATTCAAATCTGATTCAAATCCAATCCAAACCCAATCCAAAACCAATCAAGATCCAGATCCAATCCAAATGCAATCCAAATCTGATTCAGATCCAATCCAAATGCAATCCAAATCCAATCAAAATGCAATCCAGATCCAATCCAAATGCAATTAAGGTCAGATTCAAATCCAATCCCCAAATGCAATCCAAACCCAATCCAAAACCAATCAAGATCCAGATCCAATCCAAATGCAATCCAAATATGATTCAAATCCTAACCAAAACCAATCCAAATCTGATTCAAATCCAATCCAAATGCAATCCAAATACAATCAAAATGCAATCCAGATCTGATTGAAATCCAATCCAAATCCAATCAAAATGAAATCCAAATCCAATAAAAATGCGATCCAGATCAAATTTAAATCTGATTAAAATCCAATCCAAATCCAAACAAAATTATATCCAAATCCATTCAAAATGCGATCCAGATCCAATGCAAATCTGATTTAAATCCAATCCAAAGATAATCCAAATCCAATCAAAATACGATCCAGATCCAATTTAAATCTGATTCAAATCCAATCCAAACGCAATCCAAATTCAATCAAAATGCCATCCAGATCTATTTCAAATCCAATTCAAATTTCTTACAAATGCAATCCAAATCCAATCAAGATCCAGATCTAATCCAAATCAAATCCAAATGCAATACAAATCCAATCAAGATGCAAATCCAATCCAAATGCAATCCAAATATGACTCAAATCCAATCCAAATCTGATTCAAATATCCAAATGACTCAAATCCAATCCAGATCCAATCCAAATGCAATTCAAATCAATCCAAATTCAATCCAGAGCCGATTCAAAACCAAATCGAACAAAAATTCAATGCAAATTGATTTTCAAATCTAATCCACATGCAATCGAAAAATGTCTAAATTCAATCCACCTAGCGGCGATGATGCCTTCCTCGTGCTTCATAAAAATGTATTGAAAACATGTCATTAGAAAGGTCAAAAAAGCACTTTAAGGGAATAGATCGCATGTTTTCTATCATTTTGCATGTTTTACGCATTGTCATCATCCTTGAATGTTTTTTTCGATTTCGAGTTTTTTTTTCAAACGGGGGACCGTTGGGAATAAAACAATGATTTTTCAATAATTCTGAAACGAAAAGTTTACAGAGTTTATTGATACGTTTGACAGTTTATCGTTCGTTTTCTTCTTAGGAGTTAGGCCGATACAAATATTAAATTTATTTTATGTCCGACAGCTCTTGGAAAACACGAGGGGGGGGGGGGAATAAAAAAAATAACAAGGAAACGAAAAAAAAAAATCCAAAATGGGAATAATTGCATGAAAAATTTGGAATTTTAATGGAAAATGATAGCAAAGAATGTTGAGAAGAGCAAAGAATATTAATATTTGTAATATATTTATGCAGTAATGAACTTAGTACAAACTTTATATAATTTAAAAAAAATTGGAACTTATTTCCGTAGAAATTTTAGTTTTTCTTTTTGAGAAAGTTTTTGCAGATGGACTATAAACTATTGAATCCATAACACCAACATTTTTAAAGTACGGCTAGATTCATAAACTTTTGTTTAACAATAGGCAATAATCAGGTGTACGGAATGGCCAGGTTCGGGATTGCAGACTTCCCGGACTATAAGGAATAGATAGGTGAAGTTTGAAGTAGAATCGGTGATGCACGTCATATCAGTTCTTCATATCATGCTCACTTCCTAAAATTATTGAAATGACATGCTACTTGTTAGCAGCATAGATACGGCCTCAGATCAACCAGTAGAGAGGATGCAATAGATGTTGAACTTACTCATGCAAGAAGTATGCGTGGATCAGCTGCGGAGGTTTCTGAAAAATCGTAAGGAGGCTATTTCGTCTCAGGTACGGCGATTGTCATCTAGGAGCTTCCCAATCCTTACACGATCTGAGATGTCTTATCAGGTGTCTGGTTGCAGATTTTAGTTTATCTTACTCCAAGGTACGATACACTGAAAACAACCCTGCTTTTTGAGAGTTACAGCTCCACTTGTTTTATGAAAAATAAAACATTCCTCCAAACAAGTTCTAAAATAAATCTATTACTTTGCTTAGCTCTATTACTTAGCTAATCAAAGTTACACAATTCATAGGCTATAGGGCACTAGGACTGGTTTCTTTCTCAGCACCCATGTACATGTGGTATTCATTAAGTGGGATCCAATTTCCACACACCCACTTTTGTGTTCTGAGTACCTTTTAGGGTACATAGGGCCAACGTTAAGGATCTCCATCCTTGGCTTGAGCCCAAGTCTGATTCCCATCAACTTTGTTTATTACTCTGTTAGGGTTTTGTCGCCAGGTGATCCTGGGTCTGCCTCTACTGTGATGTCCTGCCGGATTCCAGCGCTTGCTTGCAGATTTCGCCTCTGCTCTTACGTTGTCTGTGGCCGGCCTACGTCCATTCACACAGTGGAGTTGCCGTTGATATTGGATCGTCGATGGAGTCAGTATTCGGTATCCAGTTGTGAGCCCACCAGGCGCGAGCAGTAAAACATAGACATCGGGTGATGAATACTTGCAAATCTATGTGATCCCTGTCAATACGCACCAAGTCTCACCGGTGTAGAACATCGCAGATTTCATGTAAGAGTTGAGTGTTCGAGGTTTGGTGCATTGTCTGGACAGATTGGATCACCATGTTCTATGTTGATCTTGGTCCGCCGTCCGACATTGGCTGGCTTTGGTTTCGTCCTTCTCCAATGTTTGCCCGGCTACCGTGGAGTTCGAGTTTGTTGAGTGGGAGCATACGACCAGGTCATTCAGTTTACTTTACTTGGTAGGACGTTGTGGCGTTAGTAGATCCCGAGCAGCACACTTGTCACATACAGGTTTATGTAACTTATGATCGACCAAATCGAGTCACATTAGAGTTGCAGCAACTAAATCAGTCATAACTGTGCTACTAGCAGTATCATAATCTCGTTCGATTGCTCTATGGAGGTAGACTGCTAAAGAGATCCATCAGGCATCATGAAATATTGAAGAGGAATTGAATATCGCCAGTTTTTGCGGGTTTCCTACCATCGTCGGCCGGGGAGGCCTCCTGCGCCCGCTTCTCATGTCTGCAGGCAGCAGCATTTGACTTACCTCCCAGACCCGCTTTTAGTTGGTAGGACAAGTATTTAGATCCTCTGGAAATGTATCAGCTGAAAACGAAGACGATGCTTTCTTGACGCCATAATAAACGCAGCGCTGACATCGCGTTTGACTATCATCTTCTAATTGGCGAATGGCGACAACGCGTTGCTCGGATTCGGCGGTGTCATGAGAGGCTCGGGCGACGAATCAAAACAGACCGTCCAGAAGAACCAGCTGTGAAGAAATCGTTCGTTGAAGTTCTTAGTACTCGGGTAGTTGATGTTCTGGAAGGTGGCAGCGTAGAAGATAGTTGGGCAGTGAAGAATGGTTTTATCGAAATCTGCGAGAAAAACTTGGATGAGCTGCTCATTCAGCAAAATAATGGATTACAGATGTAACCCGACGGAAGATTGAGCAGCGTAGCGTAGGAGCAAACGGTGAGAGAAGTGAAGAATCAGATAAATAAAGTAGAGTCCGTCAACGGTATGTATTCCTGTAAGTGGGAGTCGGGTGCTGCTGCAGATAGAACAGGAGGGCATGGGTGGACTTCCTGACCGATGAAGAAAAGATGGCTGCAGCAACCGGAGGTTATTGCCTCGTTTGCTCTTTGACTTGGACAGCTGAAGTGTTGGTACGAGAACTTCGAACAGCGTCTTCATGTCTCAGCCAGTGTTTTTCAAAAGCCAGCCATCCGAGGCATACAATTTGAAGAATTGGCTAATGATCACGAAACACTATATTAAAGCCTGTCCACGTTAAATTTCGGACACTTAGGTACTGTCCAATTGATTTGTCGCCATTTTTATCAATTTGGGCGTGTTCAAAATATCTGAAAGCAGCACATAAAGCAGTAAATGTCATCTAAATTGATCGTCTCAGTGGTTTGCGAAAATTTTCAAAAATTGCCTGATGTCTGAAATTTAACGTGGACAGGCTTTAGTACTGCGACGCTCATTTATGCTGAGTGAGCTCAAAGGGCTGACCGTTTGCTTTTTTGCGGCGTCTCACCATCAAAGTCAGCAGGACCATGTGGTTGAGTGTCAACGGGAACAGCCCCCCAAACTTTGCAATAGCCGGACAATCTGACGATTTAAACATCTTGACAATCTGATATCAGCAGATAGCGAAATCTGGATCGACACGGAACCACGAGCTGGGGATAACTTTGCGAGTTATTGACATATTTGGAAACCATACCGAATGTACCACTCGATCTTGAAACTTGTTGAATAGCTGGATAGCGTGTGCCGGGCAACATAAAAGCCATCAATACCGATAACAGTATGTAGAGGATGTTCGAGAACATTGGTGGAAATGGGTAGGCCACATATTGCAACGGAGCTTAGACGGAATCTGTAAGCAAGAGTCCCCTTAATATGCGTGATCTGATAGGATATAGAATATTTATACAGATAGATATGTATGCTGTTATTTTCATTTGAAATACTCTTGGTGACAAATGTATGGTCTATAAATGACTATTTTGTACAAGACAAAAACAGTTTTTTTTCGCCCCCTCAATATTTTTGGAAAGTTGAAGGGGGGGGTGACATAAAATAAATTTAATATTTGTATCGGCCTTATTGTATCGATTACGTCTTCTTCTGATCCCCATCTTATTTCAATCTATCCACATTCAATGTAAATCAAAATCCTTTCAGTTCCAAAATACTTCATTTGTAATCTATATTTAGCGCGAATTTATTTCAAATGCTATGTTAAATTATTTCAATTCTAAATTAAGATATAGATACTCTAAATAATTACCTTCCGAATGTAATCAAATCCATATCAACTCCAAATCCCATCTAAAACTAATATGCCGTGGGCACTACGACCGGGCTTCCTTCAATTGCTGAAACCCACCGCCGGTAATTGGATGACACGTTTTTTTACTTCCGTTGATTTGGATTTTGTCGGCATCGTTCTGGTGAAAATTGTAAGAAGGAAAGCCACTTTCAAGTGCCGACGAAAATGAGTCCAGTGTACGCCAACGGTACAAGACGTTCGCCAAGTCATCGGTCTCATGAATGGTTCTACATTGCTACTGGAACTTGGACTTTTCTACTCAGTGTTCTGCTAGCATTTCCACAGTTTCTAATTAAAAGCTTTTCCATGTCTTCAATTGCAAGATTATGTTTCTAGTGTCTTACTTAAGCACAATTGATATACTAAGGTCAGGGAGTTTCCGAACCGGAAACATCCCTAACCATACTTAGAAACGAACTCGTTAGTTTCGGAATTGCAATCCTACTCATTTGCTTGTAAATAAATCTAATTGGAGACCCAAGTCAAGCCATAGTCCTGTCGATCTTGTTATTGATAGGCTAAATGAGTGTAGGTCATGTCATAGTATAAAAGCGATTAATAAAGATTTCGTAATGGCTGCCGAATTTTCGATTTTTTTTTCAAGCCAATCAAAACTGGTTACTATTCAAGGAGAAATACACGTTGATTAATGCATATTCGAAGTAAATTTGTTCCAATTGATTAAAGATCAAAATTAGTTGTGACGACTCTGTAGATATTACCTACTCCAGGAAATACGCAGCCCATGCCTCCTCTCATTGAATCTACGGGGGCGGTATTAGTCACCACTATTTCCGATACCTTCACTGAACGGTCTCATCGTGTGGAGGTGTTTTATATACATTTTACTCATGTTTTCAATTCCGGTCCAATTTGAATAAATACTAATAATAGTTCTACTCCAACGCCTCTGCATCAAGCCATCGTCATCATCATCAGTTCGAACTCGTGCCTGCTTTTCAACCTTTCCGGACACAATGTTTCTGCGCTTCTGATACGATGATGACGGGTTGCCTGTCATCGACATCACATCGCTCTTTGCCCCCCATCTTCAAGGACCCTTTCCTATGCCGAAATAACGCGGCCCTTAGCCACGACGTCACACCGGAAAGGGTTCCTTCCTACCTCCGCAAGTCGAGCAAACACAACAGCAGCGCATCGTCACATGACATCACAACGAGCTTCGACCAATAATCGAGTCAAAGTCAGGTTCGGCAGAAACGCACGACCGCGCCGCCCGGCTATTTATCGTTTTTTTGCCAAAATTCCACCCCCGTCCTCCGGACGAGGAGCCCACTCTCGCGCGCTAATTTGGAGCCGCCCGCAATCACGACTTTTTTTCTTTTCGAGCCAGCCAACCAAACCGGGCCCCTTTTAGACGATTCTCTCTAATGAGCAGCGGCAACAATAACCAACGGATCGAGCGGCAATATTTTTGCGGCGAATGCTGTATTGAATTGATTAACCGAGCGAGTAAACAAAACTTGTTGGACGCTAGTGTGTACAAAAAGTACGTAGGATGTGGGTTGTGGGCGTGTGGGAGGGAGAGTTCAGGCATTGACCGAAACTGCTCATAAGCGAACCGAAGGTAAATATAAATATTGTGAGTCAATGTGGCGATGGTTCTCGAACTGGAGTTCACGAAACCGCAAAACAGAGGATAGAAATATTTTTATGTAGAAAACACATAAATTTCTTTCTGTTTTAAATGCATTTAGATTCCTATTTTTAGACGGATAAGAATTTCACCAACAAACATCTTTATTTAGTCACTTAAGAGCGAAACTCGCGTTGAATATGTGGAAGAATTTGCATTTGTGGAAATAAATCAATTTTTTTATAAACAAAGCAATGAAGTCCAAAATTCAACATCGTTGTTTTTGTCTTTCGAACAATTTTGTGGAAGTCGGTACTGAAATAGTGTTCTAGAATTAGAGAAATCAAATACAGATTGAAGTTTCATTGTACTTTACAATGTTCTGAAAACTCATATGTGAATATGTACATAAAGGGGGAGACCTAGCGGGTACTGAAAAAGCTCGAGATTCCCAAAGCCGACAAAGGTCCTTCTTTTTTTTTTTTCTTCCTAAACAATGGAGGGGGAATCTGCTCAACAGACATCCTGGGTTGACCAGGAAGTGCTGGGTTAGGGGCCACCTCCAATGAGGGAGGCAGGACTGCATCCCCGACCAGCTAAACCATTTCCATTGCCGCCAAGCCCACCTTCCTTTCGGAACAACCAGAAAGTAATGCTTCAAAGGGAGGCCAGTGCACAACGCACCCTCGAGGTTAGCTGTGTGTCCTTGCAGCACCGAACATCTTAACTCGCTATTTTAGAAGAACACCACGGTATCGTGCCAGCGCGTTGCCGGCTTTCCAGGTGGCCTTACCACGCCCTATGTCCTCGGAAGGTGGGAAGGGTCGACCTCGCGCCTGCTTCCCTCTGCACGACTGGTATCAAGAATGATGATGCCGCGTGCACCCCAAATTGACCTTTCTGCGATAGGGCCTATTCGCCAGCACACAGAGGGACTTGCCGACGCGAGGCCTACGCCTGCCCCAGCCTTGACGAGGACCCCTTTCCGTCCTCGGGCTCGGAACCCGCCCGGTTGACCGACGCCGCGAAAGCGACGATACCATGTTGTTCTTCGCGCGGCCACTTGTTCGATAAAAGGATCGAGTTCGACCACAGAGCATGACCACCGGTATGACCCATGAAGCCGACGGAGGTCCTTCGTAGCTTTGTTGGTTAAAGCACCAGTCTAGCGTACTGAGGGTCGTGGGTTCGAGTCCCATCTAAGGGAAAGTGGTTACCTCAAATACATTTTTCAAATTAATATCTTCCACATAATGTACATATTCACATATGAGTTTTCAGAACATTGTAAATTAATGTCCAAGTCGGGTGGTTTAATACCCGGAATATAGATAATTAACTTTGATTGAATTCTCATTGCACTACTAGCGCCGCCGAGTGAATAAATTTTAATATTAAATGACTTTTACCATGTGGCTATTTCGGGGTTAAGTCACATCATTCCAATCATTGTTGAGCAATTTATTCGCATATTTATTGAATCCAAAAAAACAAGTGAATTTTGAATGATTGGATTTTGATTGAGTTTGAATTAGATTTGAATTTGAATTTTTTGTTTTAGATTGGTTTTAGATTTAATTTTGATCGAATTTGGATTGGATTTGACTTTGATTTTGAATTGGATTTGGATTGAATTTGTATTGAATTTAAATTGAAATTAGAATAAATTTGGATTCGATTGGATTTGGATTCGATTTGATTTGAGTGGAATTTGAATATGATTTGGATTGGATCTTGATTTGATTTGGATAGGATTTGAATTGAATTTGGATTGGATCTGGATTGCATTTCGACTGGATCTGAATTGGAATTGGATGAATTTTGTATTTTGATTGAATTTGGATTGAATTTGAATTGGATTTGGATTGGATTTGGATTAGATTTGGATTGGATTGGATTCGGATTGGATAGGAATTGGATTTGGAATAGATTCGGTTTGGATCTGGGTTGGATTTAGATTGGATTCGGATTGGATTTGAATTGGATTTCAGTTCGATTTTGATTGGATTTGGATTGGATTTGAATTGGATTTGGATTTTATTGGATTTGGATCGGGTTTTTATTGTTTTTGGATTCGATTTTGATTGGATTTGGATTGATTCTGGGATGGATTTGGATTGCATTTGGGTTGGTTTTGCATTAGATTTTGATTGGATTTGGGTTGGGTTTGGGTTGGATTTGGATTGGATTTGGATTGGATTGGATTCGGATTGAATTCAGTTTGGATTTGTATATGATTTGGATTGAAATTGGTTTGAATTTGGATTGGATTTGGAATGGATTTAGATTGGATTCGGTATGGATTTGGATTCGGATTGGATTCGGTTTGGATTTCGATTAAATTTGGATTGATTCTGTGATGGATTTGTGTAGGATTTGGATTGGATTTGGATTGATTTGGGATGGATTTGGATTGGATTTGGGTTGGATTTGGATTGGATTTGGATTGGATTTCGATTAGATTTGGATTGGATTGGATTCGGATTGGATTCGGTTTGGATTTGGATATGATTTCGATTGAAATTGGATTGAATTTGGATTGGATTTGGATTGGATTTGGATTAGATTTGGATTGGATTTGAATTGGATTGGATTCGGATTGGATTCGGTTTGGATTTCGATTAAATTTGGATTGATTCTGGGATGGATTTGTGTAGGATTTGGATTGGATTCGGATATGATTTGAATTGTATTTGGATTCGATTTGGATAGGAATTGGATTTGGAATGGATTCGGTTTGGATCTGGGTTGGATTTAGATTGGATTCGGATTGGATTTGAATTGTATTTGGATTCGATTTTGATTGTATTTTGATTGGATTTGGATAGGATTTGGGTTGTATTTGGGTTGGATTTGGATTGGATTTGGATTGGATTTGGATTGGATTTGGATTAGATTTGGATTGGATTTGAATTGGATTTGAGTTGGATTTTATTGGATTTGGATTGGGTTTTTATTGTTTTTGGATACGATTTTTAATGGATTTGGATTGATTCTGTGATGGATTTGGATTGCATTTGGGTTGGATTTGGATTGGATTTTGATTGGATTTGGATTGGATTGGATTCGGATTGGATTTGGATATAATTTGGATTGAAATTGGATAGAATTTGGATTGGATTTGGATTGTATTTGGATTGATTTGGGATAGATTTGGATTGGATTTGGGTTGGATTTGGATTGGATTTCGATTGGATTTGGATTGGATTGGATTCGGATTTGGATTCGAATTTGATTGGATTTGGATTAAAATTGGATTCATTAGGGATGAATTTGGATTGGATTTTGATTGGATTTGGATTGGATTTGGATAGGATTTGGATTGGAACAGGACTGCATTTGCATTGGATTGGATTTGGGTTGGATTTGGATTTGATTGGATTTCGATTGTATTGGATTCGGATTTGATTGGATTTTGATTAAATTCGGATTGGTTTGGGATGGATTTGGATTGGATTTGGGTTGGATTTGGATTGGATTTGGATTAGATTTGGATTGGAACTGGACTGCATCTGGATTGGATTGGATTTGGATTGATTCTGGGATGGATTTGGATTGAATTTGGGTTGGTTTTGGATTAGATTTTGATTGGATTTGGATTGGATTTGGGTTGGATTTGGATTGGATTGGATTTCGATTGGATTTGGAGTAAATTTGGATTGATTTGGGTTGGATTTGGATTGAAATTGGATAGAATTTGGATTGATTTGGGATAGATTTGGATTGGATTTGAGTTGGATTTGAGTTGGGTTTGGATTGGATTTGGATTGAATATGGATTGGATAGGATTCGGATTGGATTCGGTTTGGACTTGGATATGATTTTTATTGAAATTGGATTGAATTTGGATTAGATTTGAGTTGGATTTGGATTAAATTTGGATTGATTTGGGATGGATTTAGATTGGAATTGGGTTGGATTTGGATTTGAATTAGATTTGGATTGGATTTGGAGTGGATTTCGATTGAATTTGGATTGGATTGGATTCGGATTTGGATTAAATTTGGATTGATTTGGGATGGATTTGGATTGGATTTGGGTTGGATTTGGATTGGATTGAATTCGGATTGGAACTGGACTGCATTTGGATTGGATTTGGGGTGGATTTGGATTGGTTTTGGATTGGATTTCGATTGGATTTGGATTGGATTGGATTCGGTTTGGATTTGGATATGATTCGGATTGAAATTGGATTGAATTTGGATTGATTTGGGATAGATTTGGATTGGATTTGAGTTGGATTTGGATTGGATTGGATTTCGATTGGATTTGGATTGGATTGGATTCGGATTTGGATTCGAATTTGATTGGATTTGGATTAAATTTGGATTGATTTGGGATGGATTTGGATTGGATTTGGGTTGGATTTGGGTAGGATTTTGATTGGATTTGGATTGATTACGGGTGGATTTAGATTGGATTTGGGTTGGATTTGGATTAGATTTGGATTGTATTTGGATATGATTTGGATTGATTTGGATTAGATTTGGATTGGATTTGGGTTGGATTTGGATTCGATTTTGATTGGATTTGGATTGGATTGGATTCGGATTTGGATTCGAATTTGATTGGATTTGGATTAAATTCGGATTCATTAGGGATGAATTTGGATTGGATTTTGATTGGATTTGGATTGGATATGGATAGGATTTGGATTGGAACAGGACTGCATTTGCATTGGATTTGATTTGGATTTGATTGGATTTCGATTGTATTGGATTCGGATTTGATTTGGGATGGATTTGGTTTGGGATGGATTTGGATTGGATTTGGGTTGGATTTGGATTGGATTTGGATTAGATTTGGATTGGAACTGGACTGCATCTGGATTGGATTGGATTTGGATTGATTCTGGGATGGATTTGGATTGGATTTGGGTTGGTTTTGGATTAGATTTGGATTGGATTTGGATTGGATTTGGATTGGATTCGGATTTGGATTCGAATTTGATTGGATTTGGATTAAATTTGGATTGATTTGGGATTTGGGATTTGGAATGGATTTCGATTGTTTTTGGATTGATTTGGGATAGATTTGGATTGGATTTGAGTTGGATTTGAGTTGGGTTTGGATTGGATTTGGATTGGATTCGGTTTGGATTTGGATAAGATTTGGATTGAAATTGGATTGGAATTGGATTCGATTTTGATTGGATTTGGATTAAATTTGGATTGATTTGGGATGGATTTAGATTGGATGTGGGTTGGATTTGGATTGGATTTGGAATGGATTTGGATTGGATTTCGATTGGATTTGGATTGGATTGGATTCGAATTTGGATTAAATTTGGATTGATTTGGGATGGATTTGGGTTGGATTTGGGTAGGATTTTGATTGGATTTGGATTGGATTTGATTTGGATAGGATTTGAATTGAATTTGGATTGGAACTGGACTGCATTTGGATTGGATTGGATTTGGGTAGGATTTGGGTTGGATTTGGATTGGATTTGGATTGGATTGGATTCGGATAGATTCGGTTTGGATTTGGATATGATTTGGATTGAAATTGGATTGAATTTGGATTGGATTTGGATTCGATTTTGATTGGATTTGGGTTGGATTTGGGTTGGATTTGGGTTGGTTCGATTGGTTTGGATTGGATTGGTTTGGATTTGGATTCGAATTTGATTGGTTGGATTAAATTTGGATTGATTTGGGATGAATTTGGATTGGTTTGGGTAGGATTTTGATTGGATTTGGATTGGATTTGGATAGGATTGGATTGGAACAGGACTGCATTTGAATTGGATTGGATTTGGATTTGATTGGTTCGATTGTATTGGATTCGGATTTGATTTGGGATGGATTTGGTTTGGGATGGTTGGATTGGTTGGGTTGGTTTGGATTGATTTGGATTAGATTTGGATTGGAACTGGACTGCATCTGGATTGGATTGGATTTGGATTGATTCTGGGATGGATTTGGATTGGATTTGGATTGGATTTGGGTTGGATTTGGATTGGATTTCGATTGGATTTGGATTGGATTCGGATTTGGATTCGAATTTGATTGGATTTGGATTAAATTTGGATTGATTTGGGTTGGATTTGGATTGGATTTGAATTGGATTTGGATTATATTTGGATATGATTTGGATTGAAATTGGATTGAATTTGGATTGGATTTGGGTTGGATTTGGATTTGGGTTGGATTTGAATGGGATTTGGATTGGATTTGGAATGGATTTCGATTGGATTTGGATTGGATTTTGATTGGATTTGGATTGATTTGGGATAAATTTGGATAGGATTTGGGTTTGATTTGAATTGGATTCGGATTGTTTTTGGATTCGATTTTGATTGAATTTGAATTGGATTTAGATTGGATTTGGAATAGATTTGGATAGAAATTCGATTGGATTGGATTTTATTTGATTCGGATTCGATTTTGATTGGTTTGATTGATTTGGATTCGATTTTTATTGGTTTTGGATAGATTCTGGAATAGATTTGGACTTGATTTGGATTTGATTTGAATTTGGAATGGATTTGAATTTGGCATGGATTTGGATTTGGAATGGATTTGGATTTGGATTGGATTTGGATTGGATTGGGTTTGATTTCGATTGAATTTGGATTGGATTTGGATCGGATTTGGATTGGATTTGGATTAGGTTTGGATTTGATTTGGATTTGGATTTGATTTTTGTTGGATTTGAATTGAATTTGGATTGGATTTGGATTGGATTTGCATTGGATTTGGATTGGATTTGGATTTCGATTGGATTTGGATAGGAATTAGATTGGATTAGATTTGAATTTGGATTTGGATTAAATTTGGAAATGGATTGTATTTGGAATTGGTTTGGATTTGGATTTGGATTGGATTTGGATTGGAATTGGATTGGATTTGGATTGGAATTGGATTGGATTTGATACCGATTGGATCTGGATTGGATTTGGATTAGGATTGAATTTGGATTTGGATTAAATTTGGACTGGATTTTAATTGGATTTGGATTGGATTTCGATTGGATTTGGATTGGATTTGGATTTGAATTGGATTTGGATTGGATTTGGATAGGAATTGGATTGCCTTTGGATTGGTTTTCGATTGGATTAGACTCGTATATGATTTGGATTTGATTTTGATTTGATTTGGATTTGTATTGGATTTGGATTGGATTTGGATTAGATTTGCATTGGATTAAATTTGGATTGATTTGGATTGGATTTGGATTGGATTTGGGTCGGATTTGGATTGGATTTGGATTGGATTGGATTCGGTTTGGATTTGGATATGATTTGGATTGAATTTGGATTGGATTTGGATTCGATTTTGATTGGATTTGGATTAAATTTGGATTGATTTGGGATTGATTTAGATTAGATTTGGGTTGGATTTGGATTTAAATTAGATTTTGATTTGATTTGGATTGGATTTGGAGTGGATTTCGATTGGATTTAGATTGGATTCGGATTTGGATTAAATTTGGATTGATTTGGGATTGATTTGGATTGGATTTGGGTTGGATTTGGATTGGATTTTGATTGGATTTGGATTGGATTTGGATAGGATTTGGATTGGAACAGGACTGCATATGCATTGGATTGGATTTGGGTTGGATTTGGATTTGATTGGATTTCGATTGTATTGGATTCGGATTTGATTGGATTTTGATTAAATTCGGATTGGTTTGGGATGGATTTGGATTGGATTTGAATTGGATTTGGAATTGGAGATTGAAATTGGATTGAATTTGGATTGGATTTGGGTTGGACTTGGATTTGGGTTGGATTTGAATGGGATTTGGATTGGATTTGGATTGGATTTGGGTTTGATTTGGATTGATTTGGGATGGATTTGGATAGGATTTTGGTTTGATTTGAATTGGATTTGGATTGGATTCGGGTTGGATTTTGATTGGATTTGGATTGCAATCGGATTGGAATTGGATTCGGATTGTTTTTGGATTCGATTTTGATTGAATTTGGATTGGATTTAGATTGGATTTGGAATGGATTTGGATAGAAATTCGATTGGATTGGATTTGGATTGTATTTGGATTCGATTTTGATTGGTTTTGGATAGATTCTGGAATAGATTTGGACTTGATTTGGATTTGATTTGAATTTGGAATGGATTTGAATTTGGAATGGATTTGGATTGGATTTGAATTTGGAATGGATTTGGATTTGGATTGGATTTGGATTGGGTTTGATTTCGATTGAATTGGGACCGGATTTGGATTGAATTTGGATTAGGTTTGGATTTGATTTGGATTTGGATTTGATTTTTATTGGATTTGAATTGAATTTGGATTGGATTTAGATTGGATTTGAATTGGATTTGGATTGGATTTGGATTTCGATTGGATTTGGATAGGAATTAGATTGGATTTGGATTGGTTTTCGATTGGATTAGACTCGTATTGGATTTGGATTTGATTTTGATTTGATTTGGATTTGTATTGGATTTGGATTGGATTTGGATTAGATTTGGATTGAATTGGAATGGACTGGATTTAGATTTGAAATGGATTTGAATTGGATTTGGACAGGAATTGGATTGGATTTGTATTGGTTTTGGATTGTATTATACTCGTATTTGATTTGGATTTGAATTGGATTTGTATTGGATTTGGATTGGATTTGGATTGGATTTGGATTGGATTGGATTCGGTTTGGATTTGGATATGATTTGGATTGAATTTGGATTGGATTTGGATTGGAATTGGATTCGATTTTGATTGGATTTGGATTAAATTTGGATTGATTTGGGATGGATTTGGATTGGATTTGGGTTGGATTTGGATTGGATTTGGATTGGATTTGGATTGGATTTGGATTGGATTAGATTCGGATTTGGATTAAATTTGGATTGATTTGGGATGGATTTGGATTGGATTTGGGTTGGATTTGGATTGGATTCGGATTGGATTCGGTTTGGATTTGGATATGATTTGGATTGAAATTGGATTGAATTTGGATTGGATTTGGATTCGATTTTGATTGGATTTGGATTAAATTTGGATTGATTTGGGATGGATTTAGATTGGATTTGGGTTGGATTTGGATTAGATTTGGATTGGATTTGGATTGGATTCGGATTGGATTCGGTTTGGATTTGGATAAGATTTGGATTGAATTTGGATTGGATTTGGATTGGAATTGGATTCGATTTTGATTGGATTTGGTTTAAATTTGGATTGATTTGGGATGGATTTGGATTGGATTTGGATTGGATTTGGATTGGATTTGGATTGGATTTCGATTGGATTTGGATTGGATTCGGATTTGGATTAAATTTGGATTGATTTGTGATGGATTTGGGTTGGATTTGGGTAGGATTTTGATTGGATTTGATTTGGATAGGATTTGAATTGAATTTGGATTGGAACTGGACTGCATTTGGATTGGATTGGATTTGGGTTGGATTTGGATTGGTTTTGGATTGGATTTGGATTGGATTTGGATTGGATTGGATTCGGATTGGATTCGGTTTGGATTTGGATATGATTTGGATTGAATTTGAATTGGATTTGGATTCGATTTTGATTGGATTTGGATTAAATTGGATTTGATTTGGGGTGGATTTGGATTGGTTTGGGTGGGATTTTGATTGGATTTGAATTGGTTTGGATGGGATTTGAACTGCATTTGATTGGATTTGGATTAAATTTGGATTGATTTGGGATGAATTTGGATTGGATTTGGGTTGGATTTGGGTAGGATTTTGATTGGATTTGGATTGGATTTGGATAGGATTTGGATTGGAACTGGACTGCATTTGCATTGGATTGGATTTGGGTTGGATTTGGATTTGATTGGATTTCGATTGTATTGGATTCGGATTTGGATTCGAATTTGATTGGATTTGGATTAAATTTGGATTGATTTGGGTTGGATTTGGATTGGATTTGAATTGGATTTGGATTATATTTGGATATGATTTGGATTGAAATTGGATTGAATTTGGATTGGATTTGGGTTGGATTTGAATGGGATTTGGATTGGATTTGGAATGGATTTCGATTGGATTTGGATTGATTTGGGATAAATTTGGATAGGATTTGGGTTTGATTTGAATTGGATTTGGATTGGATTTGGGTTGGATTTTGATTGGATTTGGATAGCAATCGGATTGGAATTGGATTGTTTTTGGATTCGATTTTGATTGAATTTGAATTGGATTTAGATTGGATGTGAAATGGATTTTGATAGAAATTCGATTGGATTGGATTTGGATTGTATTTGGATTCGATTTTGATTGGTTTTGAATAGATTCTGGAATGGATTTGGACTTGATTTGGATTGGATTTGGATTGGATTTGGGTTGGATTTGAATTGAATTTGAATTGGATTGGATCTGGATTGGATTTGAATTTGGAATGGATTTGGATTTGGATTGGATTTGGATCGGATTTGGATTGGATTTGGATTAGGTTTGGGTTTGATTTGGATTTGGATTTGATTTTTATTGGATTTGAATTGAATTTGGATTGGATTTATATTGGATTTGAATTGGATTTGAATTGGATTTGGATTTCGATTGGATTTGGATAGGAATTAGATTGGATAAGATTTGAATTTGGATTGGAATTGATTTGGATTTGGATTAAATTTGGAAATGGATTGTATTTGGAATTGGATTGGATTTGGATTTGGATTGGATTTGGATTGGAATTGGATTGGATTTGATACCGATTGGATTTGGATTGGATCTGGATTGGATTTGGATTAGGATTGAATTTGGATTTGGATTAAATTTGGACTGGATTTGAATTGGATTTGGATTGGATTTCGATTGGATTTGGATTTGAATTGGATTTGGATTGGATTTGGATAGGAATTGGATTGGATTTGGATTGGTTTTCGATTGGATTAGACTCGTATTGGATTTCGATTCGATTTTGATTTGATTTGGATTTGTATTGGATTTGGATTAGATTTGGATTGGATTGGAATGGACTGGATTTAGATTTGAATTGGATTTGGATTGGATTTGGACAGGAATTGGATTGGATTTGTATTGGTTTTGGATTGTATTATACTCGTATTGGATTTGGATTTGATTTGGATTTGAATTGGATTTGTATTGGATTTGGATTGGATTTGGATTAGATTTACATTGGATTGGATTTGGATATGCATTGGGTTTTTGATTGGATTTGAATTGAATTTGGATTGGATTTGGATTGGATTTGTATCGGATTTGGATTAGATTGAATTTTTATTGTATTTGGATTTCGATTGGGTTTGGATGGGAATTGGATTGGATTTGAATTGGATTTGGATTGGATTTGGATTGGGTTTGGATTGGATTTGAATTGGATTTCTTTTGCATTTGGATTAGATGTGGATTCGGATTGAATGCGAATTTGTTTTGAGTTTGAATTGGATTTGGGTTGAAATGTGATCGAATTTGGATTTAAATTGGGTTGGATTGGGTTAGATTGGTCTTGTGTTTTGATTCAATTTAGATTTAATTTCATTTTGAATTCGGATTGTATTAGGATTGGATTTTTATTGGATTTGGATTTAGATTGGATCAATTCAGAACTCTCGTCGGACTACACGATATTTCGTTGTGATCGTAGTGAGTCCACCAGCAACCTTTGTAGAGGTGGGTGTGTGCTAATTGCTGTGAAACATGAACTGAATTGTTTCGAGGTGATCCTCGATGGCTGCATCCAAGAATGTTATCGATCATTTAGTAATTTGCGTTCGATCATTTAGTAGTTTGTCAATAACTCATTCCAGAGTCCTAATTTCAAAATGTATTGTATGGTGGACTTTTAGTGCGAAGGTTTTTCTACAACTCTTCTTAACAGGTCGATGTTAGAATTCCACTAATCAATTTCTCTAACCGAATCAATCTCCGCCAGCGGTCTGGTGCAAATCAACTCCATTTCAAATCGTAATAGTAGAGTGCTTGATCTTGTATTCACGAGCTCGTCGGACATCTTAGAAGTTTCTCACCCAGCCTTGCCCCTGCTACCAACAGATGATCATCACCCGCCAGTGCTAATACTAATGGATGTTTGCAGTTTCGTACCCGCTCAAACTGAACGCGATCCAGATGCTATAGATTTCGACTTCCGGCGATGCGATTGTCTCTCTCTTAATTCTGAGCTTTCTACGATCAACTGGAATCAATATCTCCAGGCGCCTTCTATCGATGGTAATGTTGTCTTGTTCTATGACATACTGTATGAAGTTTTTCAATTGATGGTACCGCGTCGCCGAAGTATTAGCAGAAAGCCCTGGTGGAATGCTGAACTTCGTAACCAGCGAAACAAATTGAGAAAAGCGCGCAAAAGATTCTTCGCCAACAAAACCGACGAGAACAGGAATGCACTTCGACTGGTGGAATCTTCCTACAACGAGCTTCTTGACTCCTGCTACCGTAGACACCTGGACAACTTGCAGTCGAATTTAAAGAACAACCCCTCCATGTTTTGGAAGTCTGTAAAATCTCAGAAGACAAGTAACCAAATTCCGAAGACATTCTTTCAAAGCGTATTCAATGCAACATCTCTGCCCCCAGCCCACGCAGCAGGCTTCCAGAACGTCCCAGTTCATGAAATACGTCTTCCACGCTTTCAGTTCTCCCATCGTAAAGTGCTAAAGGCTCTTTGTGACCTTGACGTGTCCAAAGGTGCAGGAGTGGACGGCTTAACGCCCTATCTTTTGAAAAGCTGTGCTGAATCTTTTGCGACTCCACTGCTTTTCAATCAATCGATGAAAGACAATACGTTCCCGGAATTATGGAAAACTGCAAAAATGATCCCTGTCCACAAATCAGGAAGTAGGCGCAATGTTGAAAACTACCGCGGTATATCGATACTATGTTGTCTTGGCAAACTCGTTGAATCTATGATCCACAAAGTCATATTATCAGCAACTAAACATGTAATATCGGAACACCAGCATGGTTTCGTTCCACGTCGCTCTACTACGACCAAGCATTCTTGAGTATGCTGCCCCTGTTTGGGATCCTTACCACACTTCGCAAGTCATTCGTATTGAACGTATTCAAAAATCATTCATCCGTTTTGCACTTCGTCACTTACCGTGGAATGACCCTGCAAATTTACCAGACTATCCTGCTCGCTGTCAGCTGGTGGATCTTGAACTTTTGTCAAGAAGACGGGTGAAACTAAAAAGATTATTGGTCCACGACATCCTCAAAGGATACATAGATTGCTCGGATCTTCTCTCGGAGGCCCAACTCATCGCTCCTAGTCGTAGGTTACGGCACGCTTCACTTGACAAATCATGCACTTGACAAATTATGGGTATAACAGCCCTTTAAGTTCCTGTTTCAGAAATTTCAACGTTGTGTGTGATATGTTTGATTTTAATATTTCTAAGCATTGTTTCAAAACTAGGATTAAGAATGTAGTTTAATTTTAGTCTGTACGATACCATCGAAGACGATTCTATAAATAAATAAATAAATAAATAAAATGAATAAATACATTGGATTTGCGTTGGATTTGGATTGGTTTTGGGTTGTATTTGGATTGAATTTAGATTTTTTTTTAATTTGGTTTGGGATTGATTTCGTTTGGATCCGGAATAGTTTTTGGAGATTTTGGAGGAGATGGAGGAGAATTTATTTTGTATTTGGATTGAATTTTGATTGGTATTTGGTTTGGTTTTGGATTTTGATTAGAATTGATTGATGTTTGAAATGATTGGATTTGCATATTTGGTTTAGGTTCGGTTTTATTTTTGTTTGGAATTGGATTGGTTTTGATTTTGATTGGATAGGATTTCGTTTGAATTGGGTTGATTTTTGTTGGAAATGAATTGGATTGAAATTGATTGCGTTTGATTTGGATTGAATTTCTATGGTATTCGGATGATATTCAGTCTGAAATTGGTTTTGATTTGATACAATTTGGTTTTGATCCGGATTGGTTTAGGGTTGGAGTTGGATCGTGTAATACTTGGATTGAATTAAGTTTGGTTTTAGATTGGATTAAGATTGAACATGGCTTTTTAATTGCAGCTATGGGTTACAAAGTATACGTTTTAGCACAGATTTTAGTTATTCGAAAAATAAAAAAGTTGTATTTGTCAAAGAATTTGTTAAGGGCAATTCACAAGTAAGAAATTCACATTACGTCCAACATTTTAAATATTTACAAATGATTTGATGAATAACAAAAATCTAATTATGATAAACATGTGGAATATAATGGCATGCGAACTGTAGTATCCAAATGGCTTCTATAATGTTGTGCTGTTAGCTTTTATCGAATTGGTGGAATCAATCGAAATCAAATACCAACAACAGCCGAGTACGAGCTTAAATCAAGATAGTGTCTCACGCTAGCAGTCGCCCCAAATCAAAAGTCTTTGAACTTCACCAAATCGAAAGTTTCTCCATCTATATTTCATTGACCTTTTGCAGTGTTTATTTTTAATTATCGATCCGTACAATTTTACGTTACAATTGGCTTTGGCCCACCCCACCTCGGCGACTGCCACGCCACAGTAACCGATTGGATCTAATCTTGAAAATCTAATAAATATCCACCTAACGATGGTGATTATATCCATCCATCGGAAAAATAGGAACAAACATCCAAATAAAGCCTACCAACCCACAATGCGGCCATGAACAGTGACGTTCTTTGTCGTCTCTATATCTGTTTTGTCATCATCGTCGTCGGTCGCTGGAAAGAAGTTTAGTTCCGATGTAGAAGCGTGGGTTGGGCGGACAATGGGGGTTGAATCGGTCTAAAGCTAGTTATGGGTGGATGTGCAAAAGAAGTGCGGGTGGATTTGCGGTGCGGCGATGTTGGGGAGGAATCGCACGAAAGGAAGCTTTTAAAAGACTTGAGTGGTGTTGCTTTACTTTCGATTTTCGTTGTTTCGCTGTGATGCACTTTGCCACTACTACTGAGTGCTATTCACAACGGGCCAAGAAGTTGGGCCGGGATGGGTATCAACGGTTCGAGGCGGTTTCTCTATTTCGGTATTTTCGTGCATCAGCACCCTTTGCCTTTTTCGAATTTTGATGTTGCTGCCTACAAGCGGAGAAAGCGGTGTGGTTTCCTCTCCTAATTTATTCGAGAACGTCATAATAAATTTATAGCTTCGGAACAAGGAGCACCGTCTCTCCTTCTAAACTACAAACAAGAAACATCGATCGATTCCGATTTCCCGCGACGCGAGCACTAAACCCAACCTCTCAAATTTCTCCTTTCAGGTTAACAAGATGCGACAACCTTGGCGTCGAGTGGAGAAGGTCCCGCTGGAGTGACCTCCGGCAACAGAGTGCAGCAACGAATGACCGAACCGTCCACTTGGAAAGCAAGCGCGACACGCGAAAGCCATAAACCCCCTCGTCCTCGACACGACGTCACCAGCTGCTCGCTCGGTCGCGTGCATCGCCTCGCTGATTTCCATTCGGAGCCTCAACTAGTCCAACAACACCGTCCAGCAGCGCGATGAGCGTCCTTGAAGTCCAGCGAAGAAGGCGGCGAGCAAATCAAATCTAAGCCATCTTGGGGTGGCGCTTGAAGAGTGCTTTGGAGAAAGGGTCGAAGGTCACGCGATAGGTTTCGCGGCTGGAACAAAGCACAGGCTGGAAATAGCATTGGCCTACTGAGATTGGATTGTAATCGCGGCCTGTCGTCATCCTTTGCTTGGGATTGCCATCGGCAGCAACTGATTGGTTGCCCCGTTTGCTGAACGATGATGTTTGGTCAACGCAGTGAAAAGATGGACCTGAACAACGAGAACATTCAGTCCGCATCGGAAATTATTGAAAGTGAGTACCCATTTTTAATTATTCTTGAATTTCGATATTAGATGATGAATAGATTTTTGGTGAGTGGAATGCGTTTGGAAATTCCATAATACGATAGTCAGACTCCACTGATGTCCCCCATAATACATTGGTATGACTTCCATAGGATTAATTTTCGAATTCCTTACTTACTTGGCGGACGAGGCTGCATGGTTAATCAACGCTTGCTTACCTTTGTGAGCACCACGATAAAGAACTCCAGTGCAGATAGATGCACATACGATTGTAGAACCGGAAAGCTTTTTTTTCTACTAGTCTGCAGATGATGAAAAAGATGCGAATTCAATAGCAGAACTTTTTAATTAGATTGGTCGACAGATTGCATATCGTTTCAAACCATTTGTTCTAGAAATATTTATAACTAGATGGCGGTAGTGATCAAATATCAGAATCGGTAAAGTATAGTAAAATTCCATGCCCATTGCACTTTCTGGGTATTTTTTTCTATTTTGTCGGGATATTTTAATTAATCCTTGTTGCTTACATGCCTAGGAACGCATAGGAATTGAGCTGCTTGGAATATTCATGGAAAATACTAATGAGACTAAACATTTAATGATGTTTGATGTGTCAGTTATCGCTCAACTTCCGTTCCGAGCAGATGCGATTTGCTTACGGAAGATATTTAGGCCGAATAATTTCAATCGTCTACGTCATTTTAATTATTTTGTATCAGTGAGTGATAGACCAGTGAATTTTTCCCGCGATTTTGTGGTGATCGTGCATTTTTCGCACAGATTTCACATTTCGCATAGATTATGTGAATTTGTCGCAGAAACCAACCTCCGAAAAGGTTCACCATTTCATTTCGTTAAATTTGGGTCTGCAGCAGCCTTGAGAGCAAAGGCTTATGATTGCCAATACGGAGATGGCGAGTTTGATTCTCGGTCCGGTGCAGGATGTTTTCGGGTTGGAAACTTTCTCGATATCCTGGGCTTAGTCTAGGAAGGGGAACCCGGGTCAAAAAGGACACCCTTTGATTTCCCTGTAAAATGTTTTATTAAATGCATAATCGATAACTTCTTAACCTTCTTTACAGTCTTAAAGTATAATATTCATCACATTTTGCATTGGAAGTCCAGAATAAATCTAAAAAATGCTGAAAAAAAATATAATAATGACATAAAATAAGGATTTTTGAAGGGCATTATATATTAATTTAGAGTTATTTATTTCTAAGTCAAAACTAGTGGCTCCTGTGCGCCGGTCATATAATCGGCGGCGGCGGCGTAGTGGTCACTTGTGCCCCGGCGATGGCGGTGTCACGGCGGCGTGCCGTTGGCTTTTATCGGCGGCGGCGGCGGCGTGAACCGGCGTGGATGAAAAAATCAATTTTAACGCGGATTTTTTAATTCACGCGGATTTTTTCAAGTTCGTTTATTTGGTAGGCTCAGGCGTGTATAACACTTTACGGAGCCATGGTTCTTTGCGATGTATACAATCAATATCATTTATTTTTTCATTTAGTAGGAGAGGGGTAGAAGCCAGCGTACTCGTGGTGACTCGAGGTTAGTTTACAATGTTTAAGGATGGACAGGTTTAAGGATTTTGGATCAGGGAATTTCAGCTTCTCATCCCGGTATTTGGCGTCAGGGACGAAGTGGCGTGTCGTCGTGCTCGCGGAATGGTTCGACTGGGAGCATCTTCCGGATGGCAAGAGCTATGGTGCTCTATGGAACAGAAAGCAGAGACTAAACACAAAAAAAACTTTGAAGAAAGAAAAAAAAAACAAACTATTAGATTTTGATATCAGAAGCACAAAGAAAACTATAAATGGCCTGCATATAGACCACATCACGATCTCCCAAAACACCTCGAAGGGTTGTTTACCTCGGGCCGCTAGGGTATCCAATAATTGCTCTCTGGAGGCGTCATTTTCCGAGCAGGACCAAAAATTCACGCGGTTTTGATTCACACGGTACGAATCGCTCGTATAAAAATCGACTTCAGTTGATTAAAATTGTAATATTCGATCGATCATCAAACAGCACATTCCATAGTAAATTACCAGCGACACTAATAACTACCTCAAAATGTTATTTAAATTAAAACTATTTTATTGTTCTTTGATTTTGATGAATCAAAATTTAACCTTAGTAAGATGTTGGGGTCAATATGACCCAAAACGAAACTTCAAAGTAGAATAACTTTTTACCTGATAATCCGATCGTTCTGAAATTTCTTGACTTTTAATATTTTGTGGAAATGAAGCATCTGACATGAAAAAAGGATTTTAAGGTGCAACAGGAACGACCCCACAAAAAAGTTACGAATAAGATGTTAGGGTCATATTGACCCAGAAATGTAAATGCTTATAAAACAGTCAAATTATAACCGAATTACAAAGTTTATATACCGTTCGAAAGATAAACTCATCAATTTTGTGGCTAGGTAGTGATATGCTGGTTCTGGAGACAATGGTCACCGGGAAACGACTTCCACGGGGACCTTGTCGGTCATATAAGGGGAGCATAAAAATCGCTCCATATATGCCATTCGATCGCTAATTCTTCATATATTCTCTTAAAACGGTAATGTATGGTCCATGAGAGGGCTTCCGACGAAAGTGGCCACTCCTGGTACATGCAAGGTGCCCCCAGGGAACCCGCAGGAGGGGACATTTCCGTTTTAGCACCAAAATATACCGTGCGGCGGCTTTGTCGTCATGTTTTTCCACAAAATAGATGTTAATGCGCTTGAAATCGATAAAAGACCACATTGGCCACTCCTGGTACATGCAAGGTGCCCCCGGGGAACCCGCAGGAGGAGACATTTCCGTTTTAGCACCAAAATATACCGTGCGGTGGCTCTGTCGTCATGATTTTCCACAAAATAGATGATAATGCGCTTGAAATCGATAAAAGACCACATTGGCCACTCCTGGTACATGCAAGGTGCCCCCGGGGAACCCGCAGGGGGGGACATTTCCGTTTCAGTACCAAAATATACCGTGCGGCGGCTCTGTCGTCATGATTTTCCACAAAATAGATGATAATGCACTTGAAATCGATAAAAGACCACATTGGCCACTCCTGGTACATGCAAGGTGCCCCGGGGAACCCGCAGGAGGGGACATTTCCGTTTTAGCACCAAAATATACCGTGCGGCGGCTCTGTCGTCATGATTTTCCACCAAACAGATGGTTATGCGCTCGAAATCGATAAATGACCACATTGACCACTCCTGGTACATGCAAGGTGCCCCCGGGGAACCCGTATGAGAGGACATTTCCGTTTTAGCACGAAAATATGCCGTGCGGCGTCTCTTTCGTAATGATTTTCTACAAAATAGATGATTATGCGCTCGAAATCGATAAGTGACCACATTTGCAACGCCTGGAACCTATGAGGGGCCATCAGGGAACCCGTAGAAAGGGACATTTCCATTTTTACACCAATATAAGCCGTGCGGCGGCTCTTTTGGTGTTTTCCCATCAAACAGATGGACGTGCGCTCGAAATCGATAAGTGACCACATTGGCTACATTTGAAATCTATGAGGTGCCCCCGGGAGCCCGTAGAAGAGTACATTTCCATTTTAACACCAAAATATGCCGTGCGGTGGCTCTTTCTTTGTTATTTTCTACCAAACAGATGGTCATGTGCTTGGAGTTGATTAGTGATATTGTCTACTCTTGGAACCTTTGAGATGCCCTGCGAACCCGTAGGAGAGGACATTTTCATGGTTATATCAAATGTACTGTACCGCTTGCGGCAGCTCTATCTTCGTCTATCATTGTCTACCCTGGCCACAAGTCATCAAAAAGTTGGTTATGCGCTTGAAATTGTTCTGCATTTGAAATTGAGTACTGAGTCAAATTAAAAAATAGTTTCTGGGCTACTGTGATGATTCTTTCGAACAGCTCTTCAAGGATTTTCTATTCCGCATCTCGATATTACCATTAGTCGATGGTCCCTTCAATATCGACTCATAGAAGTTTGAGGTTTTCACCGACCGCCGTGGACAATGATATGAAAACGCAACATTTCGATATAAAAAAAATCTCTCCTTCTGTGAGACTCCTGCGGGTACCTTGTAGGTTGTAGATATTAAATTCAGAATGAATGACCTATTTGATAGAGAAAAAAACTAGATTAATCTACCTAGTGGTGATGGTGCCTTTATCGTTCGTTCAAAAGGGTTGAGAAATATATAAGAAAAGTCTAATATAACACTAATAGGTAGATAGCTCTTATTTTTAATATTTGTTCATGTGCATTCTAAAATTTTCTGCTGAACGCAACTTATTGCAAGCCAATCGGATGAGCATAAGTGCCAGAAAAGTGATTTTCCAATGCAGCTGCTGAAATTAGTATTTTGGCCATAACTTCAGAGCCCATTCAGCCAATTTTCATTAGGAAACAATAGGGCAGGATTTTCGTCGAATGCTATTTACGGCGAGCAATTCGGTTGAGGAAAAGCTCCTAAAAAGTGAGTGAGATTTTGTGTGCACAGACACTTTCAATGAATTCTTCACGGCACTCCACAATTACCGAAACTGGGCCTGGGGTTCCCCCGGGTTGATATTAGATTTCAAGAGCATAGCCAACTATTTGATGGACAATTAAAGTGAAAGAGCCGCTGCACGGCATGTCTTTAAGGCCGATGTCCACGTAAAGTTTTTTCACGCTGCTTGCACGCCGCGTTCACGCAAGGTACCCAGCATCAAATGGAGTGATGCACACGTAAACGTGTGCACGACTACATTTGATGCCGGATACCTTGCGTGGACGCGGCGTGCACGCAGCTTGAAAACACGCTATGTGGGCATCGGCCCTAAGTAAGAGTAAGAGTAAGCACGGAAATGTCCTCGCCTATGAGCTCCACGGCGGTACTTCATAGGTTCCAAAATGGAAAATGTGGTCACTTATTCATTTCGCTATAAAACGGAAATGTCACCATCTACGGGTTTCCGTGGGCATCTCATTGGTTCCAAAAGTGACCAATGTGGTCACTTATCGATTTCAAGCGCATAATCATCTATTTTGTGGAAAATCATGACGAAAGAGCCGCCACACGACATCTTTCGGTGTTAAACGGAAATGTCCCTTTCTACGGGTTCCCCAAGGGCACCTCATAGGTTCAAGAGTGGCCAATGTGGTCACTTATTTATTTCGAGAGAATAACCATCTCTTTGGTGGGAAAACACACCAAAAGAGTCGCCGCTTGGCATATTTCGGTGTTAAAACGAAAATATCCCATTCTACGGGTTCCCTGGGGGCCCCTGGTAGACTCCAAGAACGTCCAATGTGGTCCAGAGCTTTAAATAATCGAATATTTTTGGTGAAGCCCATCGGCCTTCTTTGTCACCCTCATTTCGTACATATTCATATTCAGCTGAACATTGACAATTTCCGATCAAATATCAGTCAGTGAGTATTTATTTAGATTTCGTAAACTAATAAATTACTGTAAAACTAAACACATAAATGATGATTTCAATAATTACTCACATAGATCTGACCCCGACGTTAAACTGAGCGGAAATTTTAGTGCAAAAGTCAACATAATCAAAGCCATTTATGTTTTCTTCAAACGCTGTTTGCTGCAAGCACCCTGCTCCATATCGACTACTACAGATATAGAATGATTGAATATATAATGAATTGATCGAAATAAACAGTATTCAAATTGCCTCCGCCATGGCTGGATGGCCCAAAAACGGTCGTCTTTTAATTAAATCCGTACTATAACACAACGTATTTATTGGGTCCTATCCGCTGCGCGATCAAACGCAGTGACCATTCTCAGTACCAAACAAATGAATGAATATGTGAAGAAGAAAACTGAGTAAGTCATTCTATGTTTTGAATAGTCATGCGACGTTTGTCAATATTCAGTCCGAAGTTGCTTCGTGAAGGTGATTATTTTATGCTCTGATGTGGTCAATTATCGATTTCAAGCGCATAACCATCTGTTTGGTGGAAAATCATGACGAAAGAGCTGCCGCACGGTATATTTTGGTGCTAAAACGGAAATGTCCCCTCCTGCGGATTCCCCGGGGGCACCTTGCATGTACCAGGAGTGGCCAATGTGGTCACTTATCGATTTCAAGCGCATAATCATCTGTTTGGTGGGAAATCATGACGAAAGAGCCGCCGCACGGCATATTTTGGTGCTAAAACGGAAATGTCCCCTACTGCGGGATCCCCGGGGGCACCTTGCATGTACCAGGAGTGGCCAATGTGGTCTTTTATCGGTTTCAAGCGCATTATCATCTATTTTGTGGAAAATCATGACGACAGAGCCGCCGCGCGGTATATTTTAGTGCTAATCGGAAATGTCCCCTCCTGCGGGTTCCCCGGGGCACCTTGCATGTACCAGGAGTGGCCAATGTGGTCTTTTATCGATTTCAAGCGCATTATCATCTATTTTGTGGAAAATCATGACAACAGAGCCGCCGCACGGTATATTTTGGTGCTAAAACGGAAATGTCCCTCCTGCGGATTCCCCGGGGGCACCTTGCATGTACCAGGAGTGGCCAATGTGGTCACTTATCGATTTCAAGCGCATAACCATCTGTTTGGTGGAAAATCATGACGAAAGAGCCGCCGCACGGCATATTTTGGTGCAAAATGCATGTACCAGGAGTGGCCAATGTGGTATTTTATCGATTTCAAGCGCATTATCATCTATTTTGTGGAAAAACGTGACGACAGAGCCGCCGCACGGTATATTTTGGTGCTAAAACGGAAATGTCTCCTCCTGCGGATTCCCCGGGGGCACCTTGCATGTACCAGGAGTGGCCAATGTGGTCACTTATCGATTTCAAGCGCACAACCATCAGTTTGGTGGACAATCATGACGAAAGAGCCGCCGCACGGCATATTTTGGTGCTAAAACGGAAATGTCCCCTCCTGCGGGTTCCCCGGGGGCACCTTGCATGTACCAGGAGTGGCCAATGTGGTATTTTATCGATTTCAAGCGCATAACCATCTGTTTGGTGGAAAATCATGACGAAAGAGCCGCCGCACGGCATATTTTCGTGCTAAAACGGAAATGTCCCCTCCTGCGGGTTCCCCGGGGGCACCTTGCATGTACCAGGAGTGGCCAATGTGGTCTTTTATCGATTTCAAGCGCATTATCATCTATTTTGCGGAAAATCATGATGACAGAGCCGCCGCACGGTATATTTTGGTGCTAAACCGTAAATGTCCCCTCCTGCGGATTCCCCGGGGGCACCTTGCATGTACCAGGAGTGGCCAATGTGGTCACTTATCGATTTCAAGCGCATAACCATCTGTTTGGTGGAAAATAATGACGAAAGAGCCGCTGCACGGCATATTTTAGTGCAAAAACGTAAATGTCCCCTCCTGTGGGTTCCCCGGGGGCACCTTGCATGTACCAGGAGTGGCCAATGTGGTATTTTATCGATTTCAAGCGCATAACCATCTGTTTGGTGGAAAATCATGACGAAAGAGCCGCCGCACGGCATATTTTCGTGCTAAAACGGAAATGTCCCCTCCTGCGGGTTCCCCGGGGGCACCTTGCTTGTACCAGGAGTGGCCAATGTGGTCTTTTATCGATTTCAAGCGCATTATCATCTATTTTGTGGAAAAACATGACGACAGAGCCGCCGCACGGTATATTTTGGTGCTAAAACGGAAATGTCCCCTCCTACGGGTTCCCTGAGAACACCTTGCATATACCAAGAGTGGCCACTTTCGTCGGAAGCCCTCTCATGGACCATACATTACCGTTTTAAGAGAATATATGAAGAATTAGCGATCGAATGGCATATATGGAGCGATTTTTATGCTCCCCTTATATGACCGACAAGGTCCCCGTGGAAGTCGTTTCCCGGTGGCCATTGTCTCCAGAACCAGCATATCAGTACATAGCCACAAAATTGATGAGTTTATCTTTCGAACGGTATATAAACTTTGTAATTCGGTTATAATTTGACTGTTTTATAAGCATTTACATTTCTGGGTCAATATGACCCCAACATCTTATTCGTAAGTTTTTTCTAATATCCGAAGAAGGTTAACAACGAATTCTGCTTCACTTTTCTTAACGTTTTTTTGAGCAATATTAGGAATTAGGCTTCGGTGTTATAGGACTAATATGTTAATATTTTTTTCCAAAAGCTTTCCTAATTCAGGATTTTGATAAAGTTCAGTCGATTTACTTCTCAATATATCTAAATTTCAGAAAAATTCTAACTACTATTCTTTGAGTTACATATACAATTGGGCAATGTTTGAGCGGCTGCATATCTAGTATATTTAGAGAATTTGCAGTTCATTCACCTGCTGTGACCCTTGGATACTGGAAGGACATTCACGATGGAATCCACTAATGACAACCACAATTGACAGTTTACTCTCCACCTCGCGTTCTTGTATGCACAAATCTCAATAGATGATCAACATAACTTAAATGAGCTCTGGCTGAGTAAGACTGGGCACAATGACCTACCAAATTGAATATTTTCCTCAAAAGTTGGTTAAATATGACAAAAAAAGTTCTTGGTGGAGTTCCTCAAGAGATTTCCGGAGAAAACTACGATTTTTGTTTATGTTTCATTAGAAATTCCTTTGTGAAACTCTATAAAAAATTCTGCGGAAACTCATATAGGCATTTTATTGAAAACCATTAAGGCTCTCGTTGGGAAATCTTTCAGGATACTTCGTCCGAACTTGGCCACTTTTGATCCCACGACGGACTTCCCACAAATCACACCAAGGAAATACAAAACCGAACTAGCTTGTTTCCTTGCTAAAAGTAGACTCGTTTATTCGTCGTAAGGAACAAAGCTTTGGGGACGCAGGCTTTGCTTATTATATGCATAGGTATTTTATAATTTTGCCCGAAAGCACCGACTTCAAAAATAGTTTACATTAGGGAACCAAAGGAATTCCCGCAGAAAAATAAAAAAGAATCTTTTCAGTAAATTTCGAAAAAATGTTCTAGGGAAATCCTAGAAGAATTTCCGAATGGTTCCCAAAAGCAATTTCCGAAGAAATTTCTTTGAATGAATTTCTGAAGAGATTCCCGAAAAAATCAAAAGAAATGGAGAATGTTCCCAAGTAATATTTTAAGTTTTACAACGCTCTTGAAGACCATAATTTACTCTTCAAGAGTGTTATGAAACCTGCATAAAAACTAGTAACATAGGTTTGAGACAGAATTACTGAGGGAAATGACCAAGAACTTCTTCCTAAAGTTACCAAATAATTTTCAAAGGATTACCCGTAGAAATTCCCAAGGAATTACTTAAGGTAGTTCGGAAAGAATTCCTATGGGAATTTCAGGAAAAGATGCCAAAGAACTTGTCAAAGAAAAAATCCGGAGGAATTCCTAAAATAATCCTCCATATTAATTTCCAAAGAAATTCCTAAGCAAACTTTCAAAGACTAAACATTTTTCCGAAGGAATCTGTAAATGAATTTCTGAAGGAATTTTCAGAGAAATTCTAAAATATTTTCCGTCGATATTTCAAAAGCAATTTGCGGATGATTTTCGGAAGATACATCCGAAAGAATTCCTAAAGGATTTTATGAAGAAATTCCACAAGCAATTTTCTACGACATTTTCAAAGGAATTTCCAAACCTTAACAAATTTCCTATGGTTTTCTTAAACAAAGGAATACGTGTAGGGAATTCTGACGTAATTCCTGAGGTAAATTTTAAGGAATATCCGAAAGAATTTCCGAAGAACTTTCTAGAACTCGTTTCCGGAGAAATATTTGTAGAACTTTTTAAGGCAATTTCCTAGGGAATTCCTGGACGAATCTTCAAAGGAATCTCTGGAGGAAATTGCGAATAAATTACTGGGAAAAACTCCAAAGGAATTCTTGAATAAATGTAGTAATTACATCAGAAATACCAGAAGGCATTTTCTCTGAAATTCTATCGGGAATTTCTTCGTTATTTCTTTTAAGAAGTCGGAAATTCCATCATAAAATCCTTCAAAAATACCTTTCTGGATTTATTTGGAAATTCCTTTTGGAATTCTTTAGGAAAGTATTTTACCTTCAAAAACTTTACTTTACTTTACTTTTTAAGTTCATTTAGGATTTATTTTCGAATATCCGTTCAGGCTCTTTTTTGGGAATGCCTTCAACAATTTATTTGGAAATTCCTGCACTAAACCCAACACAAAATTCTTTAAAAACGCCTCCAAAAATTTATTTGGGAACTTCTCCAGAATTTTATTTCTAAATAATCAAAAAATTACCGCCCAGAATTCCTTCGGATATTCCTCCAGGGACTTCTTTAAAAGATTATTCGAAATTTTTTTCGGAGATTTCTCCAGATTTTTTTTCGGTAGATCTCCCAGGAAAACCTATGAAATTTATTGAAAATGAAGCTGTTTGCGATGTTACTTATTGAATTTTCGAAAAAAAAAATCCAAAAATAAACAACAAACACTAAAAGATGAAGGTATTTTCGAAGAAATTCCTGCAGGAAGTTCCGGAAGAATTCCCGGAGAATGTTTTAAAGGAATAGCTGGAAGTTCTGAAGAAATTCCTTAGGCAAATTTTGAATGAATTCCTTATAGATATCTAGAAGATTTCTTTTTCCAGCGATTCATGAAATAATTGCTGAAACAATTTTAAAACGAAAAATTTCCGAAGAAATCCTCAAAAAATGTCTGAAGAAATTATCAAAAAAACGAATGGATTTTTTTTAGGTGTCAGGCCATTTGGCCGAATGCCGTTTGGCCGAATGCCGTTTGGCCGAACGGGTCGTTTGGCCGAATGCCGTTTGGCCGAATAGTTAAAAAATGACCTCATTTTACGAGTGGTCCTTCTTTACTTCCTTTTTCTTTCTTCTTCTTTCTTCCTTCCTCCTTCTTGCTTTTTCCTTCTTCCTTCCTTTTTCTTTCTTCTTTTTTCCATCCTCTATCTTCTTTCTACTTTCTTCCTTCTTTCTTCTTCCTTCTTCTTTCTTCTCCCTACTTCCTTCTTTCTTCTTTCTTCTTCCTTCTTCCTTCTTCCTTATTCTTTCATTCTTCTTTATTCTCTCTTCTTTCTTCTTCCTCCTTCTTTATTTTTCCTTCTTCCTTCTTCCTTCTTCCTCTTCCTTCTTCCTCTTCCTTCTTCCTTCTTCCTTCTTCCTCTTCCTTCTTCCTTCTTCCTTCTCCCTTCTTCCTTCTTCCTTCTTCTTTCTTCCTTCTTCCTTCTTCCTTCTCCTTCTTCCTTCTTTCTTCTTCCTTCTTCCTTCTTCCTTCTTTCTTCTTCCTTCTTCCTTTTTTATTCCTTCTTCCTTATTCCTTCTACCTTCTTCCTTCTTTCTTCTTCCTTCTTCTTTCTTCCTTCTTCCTTCTTCCTTCTTCCTTCTTTTTTTTTTGTCTTTATTAAGGAGACTTTCAGCCCGAGGCTGGCTCGTCTCCGGATTCTTCCTTCTTCCTTCTCCCTTTTTCTATCATCCTTTTTTCATCTTCTTTCTTCCTTTTCCTTCTTCTTTCTTCCTTCTGCCCCTTTCTTTCTTCCTTCTTCTTTCTTACTTCTTCCTTCTTCCTTCTTCCTTCTTCCTTCTTCCTTCTTCCTTCTTCCTCCGTCCTTCTTCCTTCTTCCTTCTTCCTTCTCCCTTTTTCTATCATCCTTTTTTCATCTTCCTTCTTCTTTCTTCCTTTTCCTTCTTCTTTCTTCCTTCTTCCTTCTGCCCCTTTCCTTCTTCCTTCTTCCCTCTTACTGCACAATTCTTCTTTCTTCTTCTTTATTCCTTCTTCCTTCATAAGGAAACGTATTTCAACTATTCGGCCAAACGGCATTCGGCCAAATGGCATGCGGCCAAATGACCCTTTCGGCCAAATGGCATTCGGCCAAACGACATTCGGCCAAATGACCCTAAACCTTTATTTAAGGGATTTTTTAAGAAATTTCCGAAGGAATTGCTAAAGAAACTTCCAAAGGAATTCCTCAAGGAGTCTCCGAAGGAGAATGTAGGAATTCGTGGAACAAAATCCGAAAGCATTCCTTAAGCAGTTTTCGAAAGAAATGGGTAAAGGATTTTCTGAAGAAATCCGTAATGAAAATTCTTAATGAATTTTGTAAGGAATCTCCAAAGGAATGCCCAAATTCCTAATTTCTAAATAATCTTATAAGGTTTTTTAAAAGAAACTTTTCGGAGGAATTATCAAATAAATTTCTTGATTTACTTCCGAACTAATTTCTGGAGTATTTTCGTAGAAATTCATAAATGAATGTTTAAACAATACTTCCTTCGAATATTCTCAGAAATTCCAGGAATTTTACAATAAGGCTTTTACAAAACAGTATTAAATAATTTCAAGTCAATAAAATTAAATTAAATTTTCGTAATGTTTGAAAATACCTGACGTTTTAACTAAATAATCTGACTAAATACTATGCAGCGAGGCGACAACGCGCTTTTAACTGATGCTTGTAATATTTGCACAGCAATATTTGCTTTGCTGATGCTGATTAAATAAGTTGATTTAAATAAATAAAAAAATAAATATTGTCAAAAAACTATTGTGCAACTTAACTTGAAATTTCTAAACTGCAATAATTTACCTACATAATCGGTACCAAATAGTTTTTCATGAAAAGTTTCTTATTTTGAGAAAACCCGCGTTAGATGACTTTCGCCATACAAATTTCTGGCGGTTAACTCTTGCTGGCTATGTTGCGCATATACTATAGCGCCTGGATGTGACAGCGGCGGGTAGAAAATCAGCCACGGCCAATAATTCATTGATATTTTTTATTGCGATTAGTCATCGGCGTGGCAAAATTATGATCGGCGGCGCGCCGACCCAAAATCGTCGGTGGCGGCGGCGCGAGTTAAATCACCGGCGGCGGCGGCGCACAGGTCTAGGCTGTGGCACCTTTTTTAGCGAAAAAATGCATTTAAATGCACTGTTGACGATCTGGGGCAAAAGGGTCACTCTTTGAATCGCACTTTGGATTGAACATAACCTTGAACACAACTGAACCGTTTGTTTGAGAAACTGCATATGTAACATTTTTGGCCAAAATGAGATTTTTATATATTCTGGCAAAAAATACGAAAAAAATTTTTTTGTTCAGGAATGTATGAAAAAAAATTCGTTTGTTTGAGAAACTACATATGTCCACGAATTTTGAAGAGCAATTGTGGAGTACTGCTTACATTTTTTGCACTGAAAGTGCCCCAGGGTGTTCAGTTTTGCCTAAAACTATTGATCTGTATCGAAGAAATCGAAAGATTCGGTGCAAATTTGTTAAAAAACAGTTTTTTGTTGTTTTCTCGAAATAGTGTAAAATGGACTTATGCAGTTTCTCAAACAAATGATTCAACTTTCTTTCTAACTGTTGTTGTTGTGATTTTGTAGTCAGGAATGCCAGACCCCAGACGTACAGACATGTCTACATTTTTACAGACATTTGGTCTTGCAGACAGACATCATACATATTACAGGCATTATACAGATTTTTTTAAAGTTACAGACTTTTACAGACATTTTTCTTCTAAACAGAAATCCTTTGGGACCTGAGAACGGATTCGTTTTGGGCTTCCGTACGGAATTATTTTGCCCTTTCGAACATTTACGGACGAAATTCCTTCGAGCATCTGAACGAAATTCTTTTGGGCTATCGAAAGAAATTCCTCTGAGCTTCCGAATGAAATCCTTTTGGACTTCCGAACGGAATCTTGTTGGGATTCTTAACAAAACTTTTTTAGAATTCCAAACGGAATACTTTTGGGCTTTCGAAAGGAATATTTTTGGGCTTTCGATTGAAGCCTTCTGGGCTTCTGAACGCAATTTTTTTCTGCTTCTGGATAAGGGATTCCGAATAGAACCCTTATGGGATTCCCCATCGAAGCGCAACTGGAATTGATTTGAAAACCCAGATGAGTTCCTTCCGGAAGCCAAAAAAACTCCGTTCCGATCAAAAAAATCTCCGTTTGTAAACCCAAAAGAAGTCCGTTCCGTGCTCTGGGTTTCCGAACGGATTTATTTGGGCTTCCGAAAGGAATCTCTTAGTGTTTCTGGACGGAATTCTCTTGGGCTTCCAAAACAGAATTCTTTTGGGCTTCCAAACGGAATCTTGTTGGGTTTCCGAACGAAATTATTTTTGACTTTACTTTCAAACGGAGTCCTTTTAGACTTTCGAAAGGAATACTTTTGCGTTAGAAACCATTGCTGGTGGATCACGCCAAACATTCAGACAGGTGTAGGAATGCTTAGTTAGTAGTTTAGCTTAATAATAGAGCTCGCACCTCGGGAGCTCGGTCTCTTTCATCATCCACGTGTCGGGTTAAGTAAGTGATGTATTGTTAGCTTTTGAGTATAAACAGTGTTAATTTTTTTTTTACTTTTTCAAAAACTCATTTCGCATCGTCTTTAATTTGGACTTCAGAGTACAGCTTCTGTTTAAGGGATACCAAATCTATATCCTTTTGGGATTCCGAACGAAATCCTTCTGAGATTTTTTACGTTAAGCCAGATGCGTTTACAGTTGGTATTTGGACTATTTCGTTCCACACTGGATGTATCCGTTTGTTCTAGGAAAAACCGATGAATTTTTGATCATTTGATGGACTACGACGATTTTTTACTGGGAGTAGGGAGTAGTAGTTTTATCAATTTTCGATCTGGATCGATCTGCAGATATTGGTGTCTGGATATTGTTAACCGAAAAAATGTAGGATTAGTAAAACGGAATAGATTCTGTAGATGTCGATTCAGGATCATTGAAGGACATTTTATAGCAGGGATCTGCAATTTTAAACCATCTTTGGAAGCATCACGTGCTAGCTGGAGAATCGGCACGCGTGCTGGGTTTCTACAGTCTACACCATAGAAATGTACCAATTGTTGATGATGATGATGATACTACCATCTATTGTAGCAAGGCACCTGCCGATAGCACTGGCCATATCTGACAAACGATTTGATCATGATTATACTATTGTATGTATTTCATCAAACTCCTGTACGAAGGGCCAAAAATGGAAAAGAAATGTACCAATTGTTGAGGTTATTTTTGCAGTGTGGATCGCACATAAATTCAAATTGGAGGCAACATCCCATACCGATGTGCAGGTTGTGGATATCAAAGGCCTGTTCTTCAACTTCAGCATAATCAACGTCCATAGCCCACACTCCGGAAGCACTGATGATGATAAGGACGCATTCTACGCGCAGCTGGAACGTGAGTACGACAGCTGCCCAAGCCACGACGTCAAAATCATCATAGGAGATTTGAACGCTCAGGTTGGCCAAGAGGAGGAGTTTAGACCGACTATTGGAAAGTTCAGCGCTCACCGGCTGACGAACGAAAACGACCTACGACTAATTGATTTCGCCGCCTCCAAAAATATGGCCATTCGCAGCACCTACTTCCAACACAGCCTCCCGTATCGGTACACCTGGAGATCACCACTGCAGACAGAATCACAAATCGACCACGTTCTGACGGCACTTCTCCGACATTATCGACGTCAGGACATATCGTGGCGCTAACATCGACTCTGACCACTATCTGGTGATGGTGAAACTGCGCCCAAAACTATCCGTCATCAACAAATGTTCGGTACCGACGACCGCCGCGGTACGACCTAGAGCGACTGAAGCAACCTGATGTCGCCACTGCATACGCGCAGTATCTCTAGGCAGCGTTGCCCGAAGAGGGTGCGCTCGATGGGACCCCTCTTGAGGACTGCTGGAATACAGTCAAAGCAGCCATTAACGACGCAGCGGAGAACAACGACGGGTTTCGGTATGTGGGACGAAGTCGACGGATCTATTGGTTCGACGAAGAGTGCAGACAGATTGTGGAGGAGAAGTACGCAACGCGGGCGGCAAGGTACCCGGCAGTAAGGTACTGCAGTACAAGGCGCTGCAGCAAGGTACCCGGCAGAACATTGAACGTTTTAGACAAAAGCGGAGACAGCAGACCCACCTTTTTCAGGAGAAGAAACGCCGCCTGGAAGAAGCGGAGTACGAGGAGATGGAACAGCTGTGCCGCTCTCAAGAGCATCTTGACGGACGAACGTGTGGTGATCGAAAGGTGGAAGAAGCACTACGAGGAACATTTGAATGGCGCTGAGAGTAAAGGCAGTGAAAGTCAAGGCAGCGGAGGAGATGACTACGTCAGTTCAGCGGACGATGGAAGATAACCAGCCCCCACCTTGAGGGAAGTTAAGGATATCATCCAACAGCTAAAGACCAATAAAGCAGCTGGTAAGGATGGTATCGGAGCTGCGCTCATTAAGATGGGCCCGGAAAAGCTAATCACTTGCCTGCACAAATTGATAGTCAGAATCTGGGAGACTGAACAGCTACCGAAGGAGTGGAAGGAAGGAGTTATATGCCCCATCTACAAGAAAGGCGACAAGCTGGAGTGTGAGAACTTTGAGAATATCCCAAATCATCTTCCGTCATCTGTCACCATTAGTGAATGAGTTCGTGGGAAGTTATCAAGCCGGCTTCGTTGACGGCCGCTCGACAACGGACCAGATCTTCACTGTACGGCAAATCCTTCAAAAATGCCGTGAATACCAGGTCCCAACGCACCATCTGTTCGTTGATTTCAAGGCGGCATTTGACAGTATAGACCGCGTAGAGCTATGGAAAATTATGGACGAGAACAGCTTCCCTGGGAAGCTTATTCGACTGATCAAAGCAACGGTGGATGGTGTGCAAAACTGTGTGAAGATTTCGGGCGAACACTCCAGTTCGTTCGAATCGCGCCGGGGACTAAGACAAGGTAATGGACTTTCGTGCATGTTGTTCGACATTGTGCCAGAAGGTGTTATGCGTAGAGCCGGGTGTAACAGCTGCGGTACGATTTTCAATAGATCCAGTCAATTTATTTGTTTTGCGGATAACATGGGCATTGTCGGCCGAACATTTGCAAAGGTGGCAGAACTGTACACCCGCCTGAAACGTGAAGCAACAAAAGTTGGACTGGTGGTGAATGCATCAAAGACAAAGTACATGCTTGTGGGCGGAACCGAGCGCGACAGGGCCCGCCTGGGAAGCAGTGTTACGATAGACGGGGATACCTTCGAGGTGGTCGAGGAATTCGTCTACCTCGGATCCTTGCTAACGGCTGACAACAACGTTAGTCGTGAAATACGAAGGCGCATCATCTGTGGAAGTCGGGCCTACTACGGGCTCCAGAAGAAACTGCGGTCGAAAAAGATTCGCCACCGCACCAAATGTGTCTATTACAAGACGTTAATAAGACCGGTTGTCCTCTACGGACATGAAACATGGACAATGCTCGAGGAGGACTTGCAAGCACTCGGAGTTTTCGAAAGACGGGTGCTTAGGACCATCTTTGGCGGTGTGCAAGAAGACGGTGTGTGGCGGCGAAGAATGAACGACGAGCTCGCCCAACTCTACGGCGAACCAAGTATCCAGAAGGGTACGATGGGCAGGGCATGTTGTAAGAATGCCGGATACCAACCCTGCAAATATGGTGTTCGCTTCCGATCCTGCAGGTACGAGACGGCGTGAAGCACAGCGAGCAAGGTGGGCAGTCCAGGTGCAAAACGACTTGGCGAGCGTGGGGCGCATTCGAGGATGGAGAGATACGGCCTCGAACCGTGTATTGTGGCGTCAAATTGTTGATTCAGTGTTATCTGTTTCGATGTTAACTAAATAAATGAAATGATCCTCAACCATTGTGCGGCCGCCTAACAGTTGCTGTGGCAGTCGGTAGCTGAAGCGAGCACGAAGGTCGCTATTCTGGCGGAACCGTACCACATTCCGAGGATAACATGAACTGGGTAGTGGCAGGATCCAGATTAGTGTTATGTCCCACTAAGGAGGCCGAAAGACCAATTCACTCAGAAATAGCAGTAATCATTGAAGGAAACAATGCTTCTGAACTAGAATCAAGCCCTTTCCATAACGGTTCGTAATACTACTTTCAAAAATATCCGAAGCCCCCATTCAAGAGGCTGCAAATCCTGCTTTCAAATAGCGTTCAAGAAACTCGAATTCCTCTTTTCAAGATGTTCGGAAGTCTTTTTTCAAGAGGTTATTAAGTCTCCTCTCAAGAGCCTCGGAAGCCACATTTTAAAAGGTTACGAAACCTTCTTTCAAGAGTTTCGGAAGTCTCCTTTCTAGAGGCTCAGGATCCTCCGTTCAAGCAGCTCGGAAGCCACCTTTCACGAGTCTCAGAAGCCTTTTGTAAGAGGGTCAAAAGTCTCCTTTCAAGAGCCTCAGAGGCTTCCTTACAAAAGACTTGGAAGCCCCCTTTTCAGGCTTGGAAGCCTCCTTTCAATAGGTTCGTGAACTTCCTTTTAAGAGGTTCTGGGCCTCCTTTCAAGAGGTTTGAGAACCTTCTCTAAAGAGACTCGGAAGCCTCCTTTCAAGAAACTTGGGAACTTCCTTTCAAGTGGTTTGGGAGCCTCCTTGTAAGAGGCTCGAAACCCTCCTTTCAAGATGCTTGGAAGCCTCCTTCTTAGGGACAAGCCAGAGTAAACGCGATGAGCGATGCGACGCGACGCGAATCACGTAAAAGAATAACAATCATAATCAACAGGCTGTCGAATTACACTGTCGCGTCGCGTCGCACATGTCGGAATCTGGGTGGCCTTAAACAGGGCTATCAAAGAAGACAAGAAAGCCTGCTTCGAAAGACTGTGCCTGAACGTCAAAACGAATCCATGGGGAGACACATATTGGGTAGCGATGGCTAAAACAAACGGAGCCCTGCCTCCTCCGTAGCGATGTCAAACGAGGCTGAAAACGATAATTGAATAACTATTCCTGCACCACAGCTAAACTTATTGGCCGCCAGCAGCGATGGTAGGAGCAGCCGATGGTAGAGGAACTACTGACGGTGGCAATGTTGTTAAAGCAGTTGGTCCGAACGGGATATAGAACATGGTGTTAGAGGCAGGCATGTTCAGGTGGAGTGGACAATATCGGATATATGGAAGAGAAATCGTTTGGCCTTGTTACCGAAATCTAGCAAGCCACAAGGAGACACCTCAGGTACAGACCAATCTGTTTTATAAAAACTACTGAAGAAGTTTATCCTTAACAGGCCGTATGTGGAGGATGTGGGAGGATAGTAGAGCTAGTCATTCGGCTTTCGGAGAGGACGGTCTATGGTTGCATGAAGTTTAATCTATTGGACACTTCCGAGGAAAACTCATTTTTGGGAGATTTCTCAGGGACCTGGAATTTTTTTTTGTGGAACTGTAAATTTAAAAATACTGGAACCTAATGTGGAATTAAATGGGAAAGTTTTTTGTATAAATTCTGGAGGGTGTTTTGGAGACATTTCACGATCAATTTTATGATCCTTATAACATCTTGAAGCCAAATTTCCCCAAGAATTTAAAGAAATTAATGCTCCAACAAATCGTTCATCTACTCCACAGACCGCCTCTACTTTGTCGCCTTCAAGAAGGACTTCAAGCCGCGGGGAACGTCCAACACCCACTACTTCAGCATCGACGACGAGCTGGTGTACGAGAACTTCTACAACGACTTCGGCCCGCTGAACATCTGCATGCTCTATCGGTACTGCCGACTGCTTAACGAAAAGCTCCGTTCGCAGCAGCATGCCAAGAAAAAGATCGTCCACTACACCACGGTGGATGCGTCCAAGCGGCTTAACGCCGCCTATCTGATGGGAGCTTACTCAGTGATCTATCTGAAGCGTACCCCAGACGAAGCCCTAAAACCTCTGACGTCCGGCTGCAACGTCCTGACCTATACCAAATTCTGCGACGCATCCTACGTCTACTCCGGCTATCGGATATCGCTGTACGACTGTATCCACGCCGTTGCCAAAGCGCTGGACGCCGGCTTCTTTCGGTTCGACGACTTCGATGCCCAGCAGTACGAGTACTATGAACGGGTCGAGAATGGCGACTTCAACTGGATTGTGCCGGACAAGTTTCTAGCGTTCTGCGGGCCGCACAGCAAGTCCCGGCTGGACAACGGCTATCCCATCCACTCACCGGAGACGTATTTTGAGTACTTCCGAAAGTACAACGTGACGACGATCATCCGCCTTAACGTGAAGATCTACGACGCAGCGCGATTTACCAATGCGGGCTTCACCCATCACGATCTGTTCTTCGTGGACGGGAGCACGCCGAACGATGCCATACTGAAGAAGTTTCTGACGATCTGCGAGCAGGCGGATGGGGCCATTGCGGTGCACTGTAAAGGTGAGTTGGAGTGAAAAAAGTTTCCCGGGTCACATTCTAAATAAATTCTTTTTTACAGCCGGACTTGGTCGCACGGGTACCCTTATCGGAGCATACCTCACCAAGCACTACAATTTCAACGCGTTGGAAGCGATCGCTTGGCTGCGACTTTGTCGCCCGGGGTCCGTCATCGGGCACCAGCAGCAGTGGATGCTGAGCAAAGAGGCATACCTGATGAACGAGGGAGTAGCCTACCGGAAGCGGTTGGCCATTAGCCGAACTCCGAAGCACGAGTTCGGAATCTACAGTATTAAGCAGTACGACGATTGTCAAAGCGAACCGGCAGATAAAACCGAGGTCAGCCAGCGGAATCCATCGGTGGTGACGGTAAGGACGTTCCTTTCGACTTCGACGTCGTCGGAATCGTCCTCGAGTGCGTCTTCGTCGGCGACTTCCTCGACGACGACCACTCCAGTCGCGAACAAGGTTCCGATTGCAACGGTCGCCGGAGGCTGCAACAACAACCGGGTGCAGATGCTGCTGAAGGAGCGCGTCCGAGGGATTTCCCACAAGGTGGACACCATGCGGTTGAACGATGAAAAGGATCAGAAGCAGAGCAATAACCTGAACAACAACTTCGATGGCGGAACGAGAAACACCGGTTTGATCGTGGACGTGGTCGATGGAGTGAATTCGCCGGCTTTAACTGCGAACGCGAAGTGTGCCACCATTCCAGTGACCCGGCGGTTCAAAACGGTGCGCGATAGCCGGTTGATAGCGTTGGAGCAGTCGCAGCAGACGCAGGGTGACAAGCTGAATCAGATCAAGGCCATGCGGAGGAGACCGTCCCGATCGGCCAACGTCATCACGCAGTGGTAAGTGATACGTGTGAGGTTTTTAAAAAGATGAAGTTGCTAGCTTTTGAAAGTGTTTCGGAGTTGCTTGCAATGGTGATGAGTGAGTTTGGAATGGGGCTGAAGTTGGTTGGCGTAGGAAAAACGAAACTTTTGAACTTGAGATTGGTGTTTGGTGATTTTTGGAAAGGAAAGTAGTAGGCTAGTGAATACTAACAACTAATTCGTCCCAAAAACCACTTTCACTCATCGCTTCCTGCTATCAAAATTCATGCATTCTGTTAGATTAATGAATTGAATGTTTCTCCTAACATTCTAATACACTCTAACCTCTTTTTATGACCCTTATTGCATAATATCATATCAAATATTCTTCCTAAGGTAGAATAAACATTTTATGATCGTTGTTCTTTGGTAAAACTGCTTGAAATTTTGTCATTTTTATTTAGGACAGTGCTAGAATTTATAACAACGAACGCAACATTCGTTTGATACAATTCCACCGTATGAAAACTTTGGTTCAAATTATGGTATGCAACATATTGTCTTTTTTTAGGATCTCCAAGTTTATGACGGGATATTACTCTTGTCTTTGCTTACTTCTAATAAACTGAGATGATGAGCTACTTGTTTGCACCATAGGAATTATTCTTTCCATAATTAGGCGTTCTAAAAACTTTAAGCTAGTAAAAAGAGCTACGAGTGTCGTGGGTTTCAATTTCGGTAAAATAACTAATTCCGCCGTTTCTTAATCTTTTTCTTCTCTTTTGCTATGCTATCCATAACCATTATCTATTGGTCAACGGTTCTTGGTAACATGGTGATCACAATTCATTTGACCTAACCCAAATTTTCAGTCATGACGAAACGATCGCTAACAATCGTTTTAATTTGAATCACGTGCATCACTACCATCATCATCACCATCATCACCACCATCATACTCGTGCTAAATCTCAACCATTCCGCAACACTGCTGCCGCAATTAATCCGAACAACAACACCACCACTACAACTACAACCAACAACAACAACAACAATGCTACCGCCCTCAACAACAACAGTGATCGAATCGCTGCTGCTGCTGGTGCTACCGCTGCAAATATGCAAGCCAATAATCTCTTGAATCAAATCGCCTCATCCAACAACAACAACAACAATCACAACGCCCATCATCACAATCAACGCGTCCCGACAGCAACCGAAGCAGAAGCGACGGCAACATCACCCAAACCAATACCGTCCTCGGCAACGGCAGCCGAAGGAGTTCCTGTGCCACCTGCTACCACCGGCACCACCAGCAGTAGCTCTGCGAGCGAGTCGCCACCAGCGGATACGGATCGAGGGGGAAAGCAGTTAACAGCCATCACCACCACTACTACTAATACGACATGTTCTAATTCTATTTCTAATGCAACAACGACAACAACAACCACAACAACCGCAACTGGTACGGTTCCGAGTGGTGCTGGTACAGGAGGATGCCACCCTCCAACCGGATTAGTGTTGCAATGCGCGACACGGGCGCAGAACAACCGGCTGTACAGCAAGAGGTATGTGAGCTAGCTAAGTAGAATAAAATGTTTAGGATTCATTCGTTTTCCCACTAATCCCAACCGATCCCAGTTCATCATCCGAAATTCCTTTCCAATTTCCTTTCCTTTCCTAATTCATTTTATGTGTTATTACTTCATTCAGTTGTGTTGAAAATTCTTGAATATCAAATCACAATTTTGAAAAGCAGACGTAATCTGCGTCATCTGAAAACGGAACGGAACCTCTTTGATGTACGGAGTAAACGTAGTGCCGATATCGCGTCTGATCATCTCCTCCATATTGGCAAAATACGCTTGCACATTGCGCGGATTCGTCTACTGGAAGAAACCACATTGAAATGGTTCTTCGTGGAAAAACTGGAGCTGCAGATATTCCGGAAGGTGGCATCACCACCAGCTAGAATAATCTGAGCGAACTACGCACTTAGAGAAAACAATGGATTATCGATTAGACCTGGAAGAAGATAGAGGAGGAAATAGAAGGTAAAGCCGCGATAGAACGAACAATAATCAGAGGAGTCAGTGTCGTAGCCCGTCAACTATACTCGGTTCTGGAAAAGGAAGCGAAGCGCACTTGACGATGGAACAGGGTCCGGCAGACTACGGGACTTAAGCTGGTTATGAAGTTCGTAATAAGCCCTATTTGCAGCTGGAATACGCCTTTTCACCTCGCGGGTAACATCATTATCACACGTCACTATTGTTCTAAGATACACAAATTCGTCTACCAATTCAAATTTTTCACCATCCAGCACCATTTCACTACTACCACCACTATGAATCCACGTTAATTGCCAGCGACCATGCGCTTCGTTTTGCTGGTATTGATCGTAACTCTTCCTCTTGAAAGGCACAAAAGCCTCTTCCACGGCACGGCGATCAATCCCGATAATGTCGATATCGTCCGCAAATCCTAGGAACAATAGATTCGAGAGTGCATCACCCTGCTTTAATCCATCTAAGGTAACAAATGACGTCGTTATTTCATCCGCAACCCTTACACTTGATTTCGATCCGTCCAACATTATACGAATCAGCCGTATCAGTTTCGCCGGAAAACCATGTTCAAGCATAATTTGACATAATTCATTCCGTTTCACTGAATCGTACGTTGCCTTGAAATCAATAAACAGATGATGTGTCTGCAAGTTGTACTGGAATTTATTAAGGATTTGTTTCAGGGTAAACATTTGATCCGTCGTTGATCGGCCCTCACGAAAACCTGCTTGGTATTCGCCGACGAAGGACTTTTCAAGCGGTCGCAATCTGTTGAACATAATACGGGACATAACCAGCTAGCAGGCATTTCCACGTCTTCCCATATGTTCGACATAATATGGTGCAGAATTTCATAAAGCTGCTCACTGCCATGTGTGAGAAGTTCAGCCGGGAGCTGGTCCTTCCCCGCAGCCTTATTGTTTTTCTGCTCTTTAACAGCTTTTTTAACCTCATCTAGTGTAGGCGATTCCACAGCTTGTCCATCGTCGCTGATATTTATTCTGTACGATGCACCGATGCACCGCCATTTCCACTATTCAACAAAGTCTCGTTGTTTCTTCCACCTGACAGCCACTTCGGTTTTATCTGTCAGCAAATTCCCTTGTTGCACATGACGGGAGATGGCGCTGTCTTTCTCCGCACGCCATTGACAGACTCATGAAACCTCCGCATATCGTTCTGCTCCATTTTTTTCTGCGCCTCGCTAATCACTTGTTCTTCATATTCTTTCTTCTTCCTGCGGTGGGTTCGTTTTTCGGCTGCTCTTGCTTCCTTGTACCGATCTCTATTCGATCGGGTACCCGACACCAACATCCGGCTTCTGGCATGATTCTTCTCGTCTGTCACTCTCTGACACTTCACATCGAATTAACCCGTCCTGGGTCGCCTCTGTGCAGTGCCTACCACTTCTCGTGCTGTTGTGCTCAGCGGCCCAGGCTTGCCAAAAACTCCTCGCCGAGTAGAAAATGAGCAAGAGCAAGATTTTTTTTGAGGAGTAGAAATAAGCATCAAAACTCACTACATTGTGCATCATTAAACCCGAGCGTGTGCGTCACAAAACAAGAGCGAGTCTATCTGTTCATCTTTTTCTTGTGGTGCGTCACTCACTTACACTCACACTCAAAACAAAACAGCCCGTGGTTGGTCAGACGAGGTGCCGGTCGACGTCAAAATGGACGGCCCCACTCTGACCAAAGTCATCAACTCGGTGATGACCAACCATGGCGATGATGGAGTCCAGACCATTAAAGTGATTACGGACGTATCGAACGTAATTATGTCCTTCCTGGACAACCGGGTGAATTACAGTAAGGACTTGAAGCAGGCTGACCCTCTGCGCTCTAGTCGTGGAGGCGAAGTCGGAATGGAAGTTATTGCTGGAAGCCAGTAAGGAGGCGGAGCACAAGATCCGTCTTCTTACTGAAGAGAACGAGTTGGCGGTTAGCCAAGCGGTGAAGGCCTCGATGGAGGCTGAATCGAAGATTCGGCTCCTTACAGAGGGGAAGCAGCTGGCGGAGAGCCAGACTGCAGAGCTTCAACGGCGTATGGCAATTAGCGGAGCAACTCGAGCAACTCCGCAATTAGCGGAGCAACGGACAGTCGAGAAGGTCAGAGTGGATAAGACCGAGAGGAAAATGGTACCTCCACCAAGGATGATACCAGAGGATCGCCGGGAGGAAGACCTGCCATGGACGGAGGTCGTGAATCCAAGAAAGGCGAAACGAAGTCGTCAGCAGGTCGCAAGGAGTGCGACCAAAGGTGCGGAGCAGGTCACTGCTAAGAAGGGTAGAGCCCGTGTGAAAAAGGGTGCGCCTTCCAATGGCAGCGACAAGCGGAAGGACAGAGGCGAAGCGATTATTGTCAAGACTGACGATAAAAGCTATGCCGAAGTCCTAAAGACTATGAGAGGCACCGAGAAGCTCTTTAGTCTAAGAGGGGATGTCAACTGCATCGGAAGAACGCGCAAAGGCGAGATGGTTTTCGTTTTGAAGCGGGATGCTACTCGGAAGAGTTCCGAGTATAAAAAGTTGACGGAGGAGGTCCTGGGTGACGGGGTTCAGGTTAAAGCCCTGTGCCCAGTCTTGAACATCCAGTGCAAGGGCATGGATGAAATAACCGAAGCCAAAGACCTGGTAGGGGCCCTCCTTAGCCGTGCGGTAAGACGCGCGACTACAAAGCAAGACCATGCTGAGGGTGGCTGGGTTTGATTCCCGGTGCCGGTCTAGGCAATTTTCGGATTGGAAATTGTCTCGACTTTCCTGGACATGAAAGTATCATCGTGTTAGCCTCATGATATACAAATGCAAAAATGGTAACCTGGCTTAGAAACCTCGCAGTTAATAACTGTGGAAGTGCTTAATAAACACTAAGCTGCGAGGCGGCTCTGTCCCAGTGTGGGGATGTAATGCCAATAAGAAGAAGAAGAAAGACCTGGTAGACGCACTGAAAGAGCAGTGCAATTCGAGATCCAGGAATCCGTGATTCGGTTACGCAAAGGCTTTACGGGAATGCAGGTTGCCTCATTCCAAGTACCTATAGCCGAGGCCAAGAAGGTGCTGGATAAGGTAAAACTGAAGGTGGACTGGTCGGTGTGCTCGTTGAGCACAAGCCAACCCAATCAGGCCTGTTACAGGTGTCAGGCCACGGTCATAAGTCCTATGACTGTGAGGAACCTGACCGTAATAAGCTGTGCCGTAGGTGCGGAGCTGCTACAACAGTCGGTTATCGAGTGTAAAGCTGATGTTGCCTTGCTGTCCGACCCATACCGCATCCTTGCTGGGAACGGCAGTTGGATTGCGGACAAGTCCGGTATGGTGGGATTCTGGACTTGTGGGCGATACCCCATCCAGAAGATAATATCTTCTCCCGACGATGAGGGTTTTGTCATAGCAAAGATAAACGGAGTGCGTGGGCAGTGGACTGGGGTTCCCGGTTCACTAACACTAGAGGTTATATCCTGCTAGAGTCACTAGCGGTATTGAACGTAGTTCTGCTGAACGAAGGTCAAGTGCCAACGTTTAGAGGACCGAGCGGTGATTCATGTATCGACGTCACCTTCTGCAGCGCAGGATGGACTGAAGAACCAGGATGGATGGTCCACGAGGGTCATACTTCTAGCGACCATCAGGAGGTACGTTTTATGGTCGAGTATACCCGGAAAACTACGACGAGAAGGGGTGGTGCAACTGATCCCGGATGGCGCACCTCACAGTTCAATCAAGAACTGTTGGAGGAGGCGCTGCGCTGGGAAAGTAGGACTACAGGACTGAGCGGTAACGAACTGACGGAGGTACTAACACGTGCCTGTGATATAGCGATGCCAAGGAAGACCCAGCCCCCAGGTAATCGACAACCAGTGTACTGGTGGTCTGACACTATTCCAGATCTTCGTAGAAACTGTCTTAGAGCTAAAAGAAGGTTGCGACGTGCTAGAATGGACGCTGAGCGATTCGATAGACGTGGGGTATTCCAGACAGCGAACAGAGCTCTGAACTACGAGATTAAATGTAGCAAGCGAGTCTGCTTAGAACAGCTGTGCAGGATGGCGAATGACACCCCATGGGGAGGAGGATACAGGATAGTGATGTCTAGGACCAATAGCACATCTTCTGAAAGATCCCCAGAGATGTTAGCCGGAATAGTAGAAGGATTGTTTCCGAGACATGAACCATCGGACTGGCCCGCTACACCGTACGAGTCAGTTGACGTGGTACCGCTAGTGACTAACGAAGAGCTTATCGTAGCCGCAAGAAAACTTAAGCTCAATAATTCGCCAGGCCTGGATGGTATTCCAAACCTGGCCCTTAAACACGCCATACTTGCCGATCCAGATATGTTCAGGAGCTGCCTCCAGAGATGCATGGACGAAGGAAACTTCCCAGATCGATGGAAACGGTAGAAATTGGTGCTATTACCTAAGCCTAGCAAACAGCCAGGGGACTCTTCGGCATACAGACCAATTGCCTACCCAATACAGCTGGGAAGCTGCTAGAGAGGGTCATCCTGAATAGATTGTCGGCTTATACAGAGTGTGCTGGTGGCTTATCCAGCAATCAGTATGGCTTCCGTAAGGGCCGTTCTACCATCGAAGCAATTCGAGCGGTAACGGATACGGCCAAATTAGCGAGAGGTTTAAACAGAAGAGGTATTAGGTACTGCGCGTTGATTACACTTGATGTAAAAAACGCGTTTAACAATGCTAGCTGGGCAGCATTTTTTTTAAATTTCTTTATTATAGTGATTTTTTCAAAAATATAAGAAATTCATCACTTCTGGACAGCAATTGCTGACTCCCTGCACCGATTGAGAGTTCCGGATTACCTGTGCAGAATACTGAAAAGTTTTTTTCAGAACAGGGTGCTGATATACGACACGGGCGCTGGTCAAAAGTCGATCGTAGTGTCATCGTCGTAGACGCAGTGATCACTTTGCTCACCCCGACAACCAACATGTCGCGGGTGGGCTGCGGGGACCTCAGTATGTAGATATAGAGGTCATTTGCGGTTCATGCGCGGTGGTTGTTGTCGGGGTGCTCGTCTCCAACGTGAGATTATGATACGGACCGCTAGGTTACTATCATAGCTTGCGATCGACGGGTGGTGAGGTAGCCACCCTTGAAGTCGATGTTGTGTGTATTAACGTCAAGTGCGTTAGCATAGGCGTGAGCGTTCTCAATAGTCCCCCTTGATGTATTGCTTAATTGCGGGCCGGGGGTACGAACTGGCGAAAGGGTTTTGGTTTTAGTGGGTCGGGTAAGAGTTACATGACATACCCATCCCCACACTACCTGAGTTACCTCCTCAGGTGTCTGGTTGCAGATTTCCGTTTACCCTTGCTCAAGAAAAGAAAAAAAATACCTACCCTGCCATGGATGCCAAGGATGCGGAGCGCGAAATCTGCACACTTACTGAGGAGCGGAAGCTGGCGGAAAGCCAGGCGAAGAAGGCCAGAGAGGAGGCCGAATCGAGAATTCGTCTCCTTGCCGAAGAAAAACGGCTGGCGGAGAGCCAGACCACGTAACTTCGCAGGCGAATGACCGTGACATGGGCGACCCCGAAGCTATGTCATATCACGCAGGATGCGGACCTGAAGGTAGCTAACGAGAGATCAGGAGCTCCTAAGAGACGGAAGAAGGTCGAGCGGAATGCTGACCCCACAGAGATGGATAGACCAGTGCCTTTACCAGTGAAGACCACTGAAGCTCGCCGGGAGAAAGACATTCACTGGAGGGAGGTCGAGAACCCAACAAGGCGAGGAGGAGTCGGCAGCAGGTCGCAAAGAGTGCGGCAGGCGGGTGCATGCCACTGCTAAGAAGGGTAAAGCCCAGGAGAAGACGAGTGCGCCCCTTCAAATGGCAGTGGTAAGCACAAATTCAGAGGTGAGGCGATTATCGTCAAGACTGACGATAAAAGCTATGCCGACGTCTCATTGCCATGAGAAGCTCTCTGGCCTAGGAGGGGATGTGGGATGCTGCTCAGAAGAGTTCTGAGCAGAAGGGCCCAAACACGCAGTTTACCACTAAACACATAGCTTTCTCCATACGTTAATTTGTTTCACGTACGCCAAATGGTAGGCCAGCAAAAGCGAAACGACACTGATCGATTACCATAAAACGATATGTTGCGATTTGCGCCGCACTCGATTTCGCGAGATCAAGGTCGGGTCCAAGGAAGTCTTCTGGAAGATTGAGAAAGAGAGAGTCGTGGCTGCACCCGAAATTGCACGAAGAGCCAGCGGTCAAATAAATGTCTCGCAATCATCCAATCGGTCGAAAGGTACGCGGGAAATCCGAATTGTTCGGCGAGGTCACGTTCCTTAATCTGAGGATCACGGTTTCGCTCACTTTCGTCCGAACCGCAGATAACAGTGGAAGTGTCTTGCTTTATTCGTGTTTCGTAGTTCAATTTGTAAGTAAGAAAGCAACGTGGTTAAACTTTGATTATAGTATTTAATGTAATTCTCCTCGTTTAGTCCTTAGTAAAGTTGAGCAAGTAAATATAGTGTGCGTCGTAGGCTAGATTTGTGCGTCTAAAATCAATCTAGGACAGGTAATGTTAATTGTGCTATTGTGAAATCTGTGCATGGTAATTGTCTTGAGTAGTCGACGGCTATATCTCTTCCAAGCGCCAGGTCAGCGGAAACCCCGGGACGAGAGACCCCAACAGCCTTCAACTTATCCGGTGGGAAGCGATCCGTCAACAAATCGCTTCAGCGGGGAGTCGTGGTCGTTAATTGCCATCATCGACCAAGCCGACACGTGGAAGTCACCAACCGCCATTCATTGGCCCACGTGGCGATGATCAATCGCCAACCGCCAGTAGCGGTAACAGCAGCGCAGGATACATCAGCAGTAATCATCTGGTGAGTCCGGCCCAATTGTTTGAAGTGTGGCGTCCGCTGAGGACGTCACTGAGAAGTTTTTTGTGCCAACCGTAGGTTGAAGAGCATGACTTGCTAAAAAGTTCGAACATTTCGATGAATTGAGGTTTGGTGTCGGCGAGATACAAAACGTGCGCACGTATCGTAATTTATGGCCGCCCACCCAACCCATTCAATGTAGACACCCGGGTGCAACAGCATTTGCCGTTTCGTTGCTGCATCGTCGTCGCATCGCTGGGAATGAGGGAATGAAAAAAAAACAAGCACAACAGCACAGATAGAGTAGTGAAAACGCACACAGATAGAATAGGATAGGTTAAAGAGGAGAGAAAGTAAATTAATATAAACAAGCATGTTTGATGAAATAAAATCTAACCGTTAAACGTTGAATAAACCTTTAGTGTAACGCCCTCAATGCACTATGGGGAATCAGGTGGCCGAAAATAAAAAATCGACTTTCTCTGATTCGTAATTCAAGTTGACCTACTAAATGCTAATGCTTTGGAGCATTAAACCCCAGCATATCAGCACTCTAAGCCATATGGTTATCAAGATATAGGCATTAGAGCCAGACACTTTTTAGTTCTTGAAAAATCAATGCATTATTCAACTGTCAATATCTTCGGCTACAGTAGCTCTTTTCCAACTCTTTAAAAAGTTTCTGAAAGCTTGTTTCATGGACTTGCGAAGAACCGGTTAGTTATGGGAAAATAGGTAGTGAAACATCCGAAAATGACACGGAGAAAAAAAACAATTTTTTTTCAAGTTCCATACAAAAAAAGTTTCTCAAAGTTTCGCTTAGCGACTACCACTACGACTTTCTTTGGACCTCCCAGAAGGCATTAAAACAAATTCCAGCTGCTTATGGCTGCAAATCTGCGATTCCGATCACTTTTTCGAAAAAAAAGTCATTCATTTTGAAACATTAAATGTAATTATTCTCATAATACACGGCAGACTGTGATGGGCTGGATACAAATCCCATGCGTATGACAAAAGAGCATCAAGAACAGTTAAAATAGAGATAGTAGATAACACGAAAACTGTCGTAGGCTTCGTGGTAGGCCGTGTACACGATAGCTTATGCAGCTATATGATACTCCATTTGGCGTAGGCTCACCAAGATGAGGCAACTCATTATCTATCAAGTATCAAGCAAATAAATATGAAAAAAAAACAATATACTCTTGAGGGTTACGAAAATACTCTAGGCTTCATTTGAAATTATTTCATAAAAAGTAAAATTTTGATATTAATTAAAATCCAATATGTGAATACAAGAAGCAAAAATGTCTGTACCTAAGGACATCTTTCGATAATTACCTTTCGACCTATATGTACCTAGGTGAAATAAATAAACAGAACATTTATGAATGTCTATCTGAGTGCATAGTGAGCTGTGATTGCGAAGGTAAATCGTGTGAAGTGTTTGTACTTATTATTTGGTGAATCATGAATTATAGGCAACTCATTGAAGTATTTAGAGCTCACGAGGGACGTCAGGTAGATCGCGTTGAAAAAGCTTTGGAATATATCTGCCAAAGCTTCGCTGTGGATAAACAAAAAAAAGCCAACTCCATACAAAATTGAAAAATCTGCATTTGAAATTTGAAAAAAAATGGCAGGCCGCATCCCGGTCCAAAACTTACTTTGACTCATATAATGAGGAATGGCTTGACACAGAATTTGAATTAGAAGAATTTTATCATGCTGAGCCAGAGCCAGTGGCTTCAACATCTCGTGGAAGGCCATCAAAAATTTTGAGGATTTAAGTGAGCGTACGAAGCGCAGAAGAATTAATGACGAGCTAATGGATCCAAGAGAGGATACCATAGAAAAAGCGCTACTGGGAGCAAGAAGAACTGCCTACAACAGAAGTGATACGAGTATGGTGAAAGTGATAGGCCATATTTTAAAAAACCGAGATCACGCTTCCAGAATGTACAGAAGATGTTCAAAGTTTTTAGTGACTGAAACTTCTTGCAATACAACAGATTCGAGTACAGAAAAATATACCATAGCAGATATTTTAATCGATCTTGAAGAAATAAATTATGATTTTGTTGAGGATGTTCATGTACATAATGAATAAATAAATGTTGTTGCAGTATACTTATATATCTTGAAGCTTTTATTGCATGGAGTTCGTTTAGCTTTAATAGAGCTTGTTAGGGCAGGATCGTAGCTTCCGGCGGGTTTTGGGGTCACACACACGGATTGTTCGGACACTATCCACAACGGTCACTTTCGGAGAAAACTGGGCACCACAAAATTCACCTTTGAGTATTCAAGACACTTTATTCCTTACGGTTTGGCGGTTCAACTTTAACTGATAACTTTATTAGAATACATCGCTTTTTTAACCCTACGTTGTGAAACATATCATAATTCAAAAGGCTATAAAACTGAAATATTTCCTCATTGCTATAATGCTGGCAGTCATTGCTGCCAGTATACCTAGAGCATACCTTCTTTTAAGGCAACGATTGACTTTCGGAACTGTCATCGCCGCCACCTGAAATTCTACAATTTCATTCTAGATATTATACTACTATTACCTACTAGCTTACTACTATGAATTCCAATTATAGATTGTTTACATTTCAGATATTTTTAGTTTTTTCCTCAAATGGCAGCATACATATCTTCGTAATCGGACGGCGGATGATTCCTTTGCTGGTATGGAGATCAACGACTCGGACGAGACCATCTGGACCTTCGATGCTGTTGACAATTCTGGCAAGAGGCCACTTCACTGGAGCTAGGAATTCATCAGCGACGACTACCATCCTACCAGGCTGGATTGCAGAGTTTGGAACGATGTGCTTGTTCTCCTTCTGTAGTTCCTGCAAATATTCGGTCTTCCACTGGTGCCAGAACTGTTGAACTCGGTGCTGCAGGGCATGGTAATGATCCAATCGGCTGATCGGAATGTGGCTGACATCGGTATCGGGAAGTGCAGAAAATGTTGTTCCGATAAGGAAATGGGCTGGAGTGAGGACGGCCAAGTCATTGGGATCCTCCGTAAGCGGTGTTAATGGACGCGAATTCATTGCACTCTCAATCTGGGTCAACACGGTTGATAGGTCCTCGAAGCAGAGTTTTGCATTAATGAGCTGACGATACAAATGTTTTTTCGCCACCTTAACGGCAGCCTCCCACAATCCACCGAAATGTGGGGCCTTCGGTGGGGTCATGTGCCACTGAATTTCTTGGTTTGCGCAAAATGTGGTAATTGTTCCGGATACTTTCTCTCGTTGCAGAAGCTGATACAGTTCGTGAAGCTCATTGCGGGCTCCTTCGAAGTTCTTTCCGTTATCGGAATGTATGTGCGACGGACATCCACGGCGAGCGATGAACCTTCGCAGAGCGGTGAGGAATGCAGCAGTTGACAGGTCACTCACCAACTCTAGGTGCACCGCTTTGGTAACGAAGCAGACGAAAACGCTGATATATGCCTTGGTTGGTGATGCACGCTTGTGGATGGGTTTGATATAGACTGGTCCAGCGTAATCAATCCCAGTGATGGAGAATGGCCTGCTGACTGTGATTCTCTGCTGCGGTAACTGGCCGGTTTGCTGTAGGAGGGATTCAACGGAAGCAATTTCGTACGATGCTGTTGAGTAGTCTTCTTCCTTGTATTGGCCAATAGTCTTGGCGCATTGATGCTAGTGTGACGCGGCCGCCACCGTGTAGAAGTTTGAGGTGGTAATGTGTGGCAATTAACCGTGTAAGTGGATGGGAATTAGGTAGAAGGATGGGATGTTTGGTCAAGTATGGCTGATCGGATAGACGCAATCTTCCTCCAACTCTGAGAACTCCCTGCCGATCGATGAATGGACACAGAAGGCGCAAGTTGGAATGTTTGGATACGGCTTTCCCCTTCCCCAAGTACCTTATTTCTTCTGTGAACGCATCAGCTTGGGCCAACTTGATGAGTTTCATACGGGCTTCAGACATTTCTTCAACGGTTAACGGGTGCAGGATTGCTTCGGAATCGGAATATGACGTTGATGCGTTTCTACGACGACAAGCTTTGATAAAGCGCAGACAGAAAGCGGTTACTCGAATCAACCGATTATATGACACGGAGGTGCCAAAAACTTCGTTAACTTCTGGCCTGTTTTGGATCGCCGCCACCATTCTGCGTCGTTCGAGGATGTCTTCGGATGTGCTACTTTGTTGCGTCAGAATTGGCCACTCAATCTCGGGTGCTCCTAACCAAGATGGTCCATGATGCCACAGGGCGCTGCCAAGAAAATCATCAACCCTCATTCCTCTTGTAAGAAGGTCCGCCGGGTTCTCTTTTCCTGCGACATGGTGCCAACTGGATCCTTGCGTCGCGGTTTGGATCTCGGAAACTCTATTGGCGATAAAGGTGTTCCAAGTGTAGGGGGGTGATCGTAGCCATTCGAGTGTCACAGTAGAGTCCGACCAGAAGTGGGATTCTGATATAGGCATGTCTAATGCTAGACGAACTTTATTATGCAGCCGTGTAGCGAGAACAGCTGCGGATAATTCCAGCCGGGGAATAGAAATGCGTTTTAAGGGGGAAACTTTAGATTTTGATGCTATCAATTCTACATTTGTTTTCCCTTCGAAGTTGGTGGATCGAGCATAAACGCAAGCGCCATAGGCTTGCTGGGATGCATCTGCAAACGTGTGCAGCTGCACAGTGGAATTCGGCAAAAATGCATAACGGTTAACACGGTAGGTAGTGATCTTCGGTAAGTCTATGCAGTAGTTCTCCCATTTGATTCGTATGGTGTCGGGTACCTCGTCGTCCCATCCGCAGGGTTGTAACCAAAGCTCCTGTAACAACATTTTTGCTCGTATGACGACAGGTGCTGTGAGCCCAAGAGGATCGAAATGTTTTGAGACGGCTGAAAGAATGGATCGCTTTGTGGGAAAGCCATCACCGGAGACTATAGTGGATTCGAAAAGTAGTTGATCCGGGCCGGGTTCCCAACAGACACCCAATGCCTTGATGGGCTCGCAATGATTAAACTTCAGTGTTGATTGTGTTCCGATTTGTGATGGGGCGAGGCCTTCCAAAACGATTGGATTGTTCGATGCCCACTTTCTTAACTGGAATCCTCCTCTGCCAAGCAGCTCATCCAGCTCCTCACGGGTTTGTATTGCCTCCTCCTCTGTGTTCGCTCCCCCTATGTAGTCGTCCACATAGAAACCTTTCCTCAGAGCAGGTCCACCGAGTAGGTAGGTATCACCGTCGTCCGCAGCAAGCTGTTGTAGAGTGCGTGTGGCCAGAAAAGATGACGGTGCGAGTCTGTATGTGACTGTCTGCAGCTCATATGTGGCCACTGGCTCATTGGGATTGAATCGCCAGGGAATTCGCTGTAGGGAAGTGTCTTCAGGATGCAGCAATACTTGGCGGTACATTTTTGCAATGTCCGCGACTAATGCGATGGGATACTTTCTGAATCGAAGGACGAGGGTCAGAAGTTCGTCTTGGACAATTGGGCCTACTTGAAGGGCATCGTTAAGGGAGTAACCGGTGGATGTTTTGGCAGATCCGTCAAACACCACCCGTACTTTGGTAGTGGTACTGGCTTCTTTTAGTACGGCATGATGAGGTAAAGAGTGAACCTGGGGGGATCGGCTTCGGTCGGCGGGACAAACCTCATATGGCCAAGTTCCAAGTACTCAGCTAAAAATGTGTGGTATTCGTCTTTCAAACGGGGTTCTTTGCTCAGCCGTTTTTCGAGGCTATGGAAGCGACGAAGGGCAGAAGATTTCGACTCACCAAGCATGTGATCGAAATTGATATGACGAGGCAAACGGACGATATACCTTCCCTCTGCTGTGCGGGAGACGCTGGAAACGTAGTGAGATTCACACTGCTGTTCTTCCACCGAGTAACTTTGCTTGTTGTCAACTTCTTCGATGCGCCAGAAGCGCTCCAGTGCTTCATGGAGAGGATCGGAAAGTGAGACGTGACATACTACGGGGGGCGAACTGACGAGCATTTGGTTTTTACCGGAAACGATCCAACCGAATACGCTTTCGATGAGAATGGGACCATTTTCCATCTCGATTCGGCCACCGGGGTTCACGTAGGAGAAAAAGTGTTCAGCTCCAAGAAGCATGTCGATGGCACCGGTTTTGTGGAAAGACGGGTCAGCAAGAGGTAGGTTTTTGGGTGCATGCCAATCATCCGTCGGAGAGGATATTACGGGCAAATCGATTGTAATACGGGGCATAACGAGAAAGCCAAGGTTGATCTCAAAATCAGAGTGTCTCGATCGGATAGTGGTAGTGACGGAGTGATTTGCACTAGAGGAAGACTCACCGACACCAAACACAGGGACGCTTATTTTATTCCGTTTCAACCGCAAAAGTTGGCATAGTCTATCACTGATGATATTGGATTGCGAGCCATTGTCCAATAATGCTCGCGCTGGATGCTCTCGTCCGTGGCAATCAACAACCATCAGCACGACCGTCGACAGCAAAACATTAGCGTTTGATATTTGTGATGAGTTGGTAGTCTGAGCAGTGACAGCATTCATCGATGGGGGTGTTCGTTTGTTGTTTACTACTGTGTCTTGTCTGATGAAGGGCTTAGGTGTGTAGGTAGTTGAAGGTACGGTGCGTAATGTTGCGGATGGATGATCGTTCTCGAGTGGGTGGTAGCCTGGGTGAAGCAGTGAATGGTGTCGCCTTTTGCAATGACGGCAAGAGAATTTCGATTGACAATTGCGAGCAAGGTGGTCTTGGCGAAAACAATTATGGCAGAGGTGTTGATCATTCACAACTTTCAGTCGATCGGGAAGGGACATTTTTTCGAACCGTGGGCATTGGAAGAGCGGATGATGTTGATCGCAGGAGTGGCATTTTCGATGAGTAGTTTCAGCTGCAGCATGCGAAACGGTTTTTTGGAACGATGATCGTCGAAACATAATGGGTTGATTGCTAGATGTTGGATGTGCTTGATGGTTTACGGACATTGATTCCAATACACGAATGCGACGTTGGAGAAACTCGATCAGACAAGAATAATCGGGTTTTTCAGCGGTTGTAGCAAAGTCCTCCCAAGCCTTCAGTGTCGCGTCGTCGAGTCGAAGACACAATAAATGCTCCAACATAGTACTCCATCCATCGATTGGTTCACCCAGCTGTCGAAGGGTTTTCGTGTGGCGCTCGTACTCATCGACTACCGAATGTAATGCAGCGGCGGATTCTTTCTTCATACTGGGGCAGTCGAGAAGGGCTTGTAGGTGGCGTTTCTTGAGGAGATAGTCGTTGGCGTAGCGGGAAACTAGGGTTTGCCAAGCGATGGCATAATTGGCAGAGCTGATGCTGATCGATTCGACTAGTTGTGCTGCTTCTCTTTTCAGGGCAGCACGGAGATAGTGGAATTTTTGGATGTCGTGAACCTCGGGGTTGGAATGGATAAGAGCAACGAATGTGTCGTGGAATGGGAGCCAATAGTTATAATCTCCGTCGAACTCCGGCAGAGAAATTGTTGGCAGCTTGATTCCGGAAAGCCCGGAGGGTGGTAGTTGGGGGTAAGATTGGAGGGTAGCCTTTACTTGGAAGTAACGGGTTTCATAATTGGAGCGAAAAGACAGGTTTTGTGCCATACCTTCCTTAGTTAGCTCCATATCCTCGAGCTGGGTTTGCACGTCATCCAGTCCCATCCACAGGGTATCAAGATTCTCTAGACGGAGCTTCACCTGGCCTCGATCCTGTTCCGCCTCGTATTTCTCGATGAATTGTCCTGCTCTCCCCAGGGAAGCGGTGAGCGTAGTTCGGCGATTGATGAGCTGTTGTCTCGTACGTTCGTCCGCCATTGTGGAGTAGGATGATCGTCGCGTGCACTAGATTGGACGACACAGAGAAAGACCCGGTAGAGCCGGACAAACGGAGTAGAGAACTTGGAGCGTTACTAACCTTCTCAAGGCTAGGTTTAGGCCTTGGATTTCAATTCAAAAAACAGCAACGGCTATCCAGACGGGTACAGCGGATCATCGGGCGATTCTACGGAAGCGGCTACTAATGACGTCGTCTCTTGCTAGCTATTGTTGGATAACAATATACGGACACTACTTCTGCAGCTCCACACCGGATAGGAAGGACCGGAAAAAATCGGAAAAATCTCAAAGCACCCGCGGAAAGTTTCTGCGCACCTCGGAATAATACGTACCGAGTGCCTAATAAGATTAGGCCTTGTATTTAATGAAACAAGCAGGAACGCTGGAGAAGCTTCTCGTTGGCGCGGGAGCACAATAGGGTCCAGGAAGATGGCGATTTTATGAATGCCGCTGGGCAGACAATAGTGCGGAATGATGGCGTCAGATAGCGTCGTAGTCCGAAATGCGATGACGGATTTTCTGGGAGGAAGCCGTATCCTGGTCACGGCACCAAGATGTTAGGGCAGGATCGTAGCTTCCGGCGGGTTTTGGGGTCACACACACGGATTGTTCGGACACTATCCACAACGGTCACTTTCGGAGAAAACTGGGCACCACAAAATTCACCTTTGAGTATTCAAGACACTTTATTCCTTACGGTTTGGCGGTTCAACTTTAACTGATAACTTTATTAGAATACATCGCTTTTTTAACCCTACGTTGTGAAACATATCATAATTCAAAAAGCTATAAAACTGAAATATTTCTTCATTGCTATAATGCTGGCAGTCATTGCTGCCAGTATACCTAGAGCATACCTTCTTTTAAGGCAACGATTGACTTTGGGAACTGTCAGAGCTTTATATTGTATTCCCTGAAATACAAAATCCTACAAAGACAACCTGTTACGTATGTAGATGCAATGGCCTGTATTTGACGGAGTCCTTGTGCAACTTAGAACATCTGTACAACTCAATTCACATAAAAACAGTATACAATTTTCTAGTTTGAACTCTACAGGTCTGCGCTGCAATAAAATACACATCTATAGACTGCTGTGTACATGAGACATTCGTAGATAAAAGGGATATATTCCATAGAGGTCAAAGGTCTGTATTCCAGGGAGTTTGGAGACCTTAGAAGTAATAACGACCTGCAAAACAAGTATTTCACATCTTTTAGACAATAATCTACGATATAAGTGTGAAATATTGCAGAAATGAAATGAAAATATTTTCGGCCACCTACTTGTATGGAGCCGCCCCATAGTGCAATGATGTGATTATTGTTATTTATACTATTCTATTTATTGAATACATGTTTTGAGTGTTTCTACGTTGCTTCGGATTCGTTTGTAGTTTAATTTATTGGTCTTGAGTTTGAATTTATGTTGCGCGACCCTTTAGCTACCATCGCGACTCTGGTGGAGGATAGCGTAAACTCCCGATGATGATGAAATGACGTCTTGTTGCGTCGTCATAAGTATGCGTAGACCTCTTACCGCGAATTTTGAAATTTAATTGATGTTGCGAGAGTTATGCTGATGCGTCAATAGGGGTTTCTACCTGTCCCATTTTGGGAAAGTAGTCACACTGGATCGATCTCTTTCTTCTTTGAAGATTGTACTCTCGCCTTGATTGAGTCTCAGCCGGTAAAACAAACTTGGTGTGCGGTCTCCTTTATTGGAGTGGCGCTTAAGCCGCACATTTACTTAAGATCGCCAGTGCCAGCTACACCACTGCGAGGCGGCTTAACAACATCAGTCGGTTAACGAGTGTAAAGCTGATGTACCCTTACTGTCCGGTCCATACCGCTTCCCTACTGGGAACGGATTGCGGACAAGTTCCAGATGGTGGCCATTATCGTCACCTGATGTTGAGGGTTTCATCATATCAAAGGTAAACGGCGTTTACTTTTGTAGCTGCTACTGTCCTCTCAGGTGGAGTATAGTGCAGTTTACTAGGGTAGTCGATATTCTTGCAGTTTAACCCAGAACTCTTAGAGGAATCACTACGATGGGATAGACGAACATCGGGATTAAGTGGCGAGGAGTTAATCGATGTACTAACTCGTGCATGCGATGTGACGATGCCTAGGAGGACCAAACCTCCCGGAAATTGGCAACCAGCGTACTGGTGGTCAGACATGATTACAGACCTTTGTAGAACCTGTCTTCGAGCTATAAGAAGGTTGCGACGTGCAATAACAGACGCTGAAAGGGTCGACAGACGCCGGGTGTTTCAGACAGCGAGAAGAACTCTGAACTACGAGATTGAATGTAGTAAGAGAGCCTGCATCGAACAGCTGGATGGCGAACGACAATATCCAATATCCAGGAAGCGGACAGTTCTCGCTCTCTCTGTAGATAATGGATCAACCTTCCGGGGAAGTAGCTGGCTCATGCAGAATTTGAGTTACAGTGAAGGGCAGTCAGTGGTGTTCGCCCTCCAACCACCATGAATAACATCATTGGTCGTGAATGCTATCGGCAGAGCGTCCAGTTGAGCATATCAGCGTTGAGCGTTCCAGGTATTTCTTGAGGAGGAACTTGATCGTCAGCCATCCATCTCGATCGAGGAATTCTCTACGGAGATACATTACGTTGGATTAGGCACAGTTGAGCCCTGTAATAGTGTAGTGTAGAAACTCGGAATGCGATTAAAGCCCACAGGAAAGGAGAAGGAAAAACTTGCTTTAATACAAACTTTGCTCAACGCCTTGGCTAATTCTAAGCTTTCACCGTTGGCTGAACTTGACCGAGTAGGTACACAACATTGAAGGGCTAAAGCATTGACCATTGACTGGACAATGAAGGATGCAAAAAGGTGCCAAATCGACTTGAGCCAAAGCAGTCTTTAGCGAATAGATCCGACACAAATAAAATGACACGGAGATTCGGTACTTTGATGGATCTGAGGCTAATGGCTCAGTTGGGATCGTCGGTGCCTTTGGCCCTGATCTGCAGGTCGCCGCAAACTGACCAAGAAATGTTCAGTCTACTCGGCTAAGGCTAAGTGGTATTGTTAAAGGCAACAGTGCGGTGCACACCTTGTTTGGTCTCGAATTCCCCAATACTTGACAGTCCCCCTCTTTTATAGCTTTCTTCTTTACTAGAGGTAAAACTGAATCAGCCAAGGGTTGAAATCCATTATAATACACACTGTAAAGCTACTTGTAATTGGAAATTGAGGTCTTGGCCATTGGATGTGTTTCCGAGCGTTCACCAAGAAGAGGTTGAAAAACTATTTGGATCTATGTATGTTCTTAAATGGAGTTTCTTTTAACATTCCCCATAATCCAAAATTATACATTAGTATAACCCAACATCAATCAATACAACATAATTACGCCACGTATTCATATTTCAATCTTCTTCCACTCAAGGTCCGTCTCCGCCAGCCAACATATTCAGCAGCAGAAGAACCGCAAGAATGTACAACCCACAGCGGAGGTGATCCTCACATCGACGACGACATCCGGAATCGCTGCCCTGACCACAAACAGTACAACCATTGGGAATGCAACCACCGCAGCCATTGCCGCTACCACCGCCGGCCATCCGGCAGCCATCATCAAACTGACGGTCAAGGACGAAGTCAAACCGCGGGCCTCGGTCCGGACGGTTCGCAACAATAGCCTCGACAGCTACCACCACCACTATCAGTACATCAACATACCGAACATCATCACCTACAAGCGGGGCCGATCGAAGATTCCGGCCTCGGCACGGTTACGATCGAGCCTGGCAGAATCGACGGCTGGCACGGGTGCCGGGTCCGGTGCCGGCGGGGGCAAAAAGGGAGACAGTTCGGTGGTGGATGCCGACATCCAGCTGATCCTGAACAAACCGATGACGAGGAGGATGCGGAATGCTGGCGGAGGTACCGCTCCGCCGCAACTGATCTCGGCTTCTTCGAAGTCTGTAGCCACGGCGGCAGCGGCAGCGGCGGCTGCCTCTGCTGCCGTAGCCGATGAATTGAACGGAAATGGAGGTAGGTGGTTTCTTGCTTTGGACTTTTGGATGCTCTGAGATCTCGGGTGAAGTTATTGAACTTAATCAAGAATCAAATCAAATTTTGAAATTTGTTTAAAAAAATAATCGATAAGAATTGACTTATCTCGTCCAATATCTGTGACGTTTGCTTGTCCCAGCATATCAGTTTCAAGTGTCCCAAAAATAGTCACATCGTCTGAAAGTGAGTTAAAACCAATTTGAAGGCAAATTACTTTATATAAGGCTTGGTTCAAAACAAGATACTTTATTCCCTACGTAAAGTAACATTTTTCCCACACCTAAAGTTTATTTGAGATTAGTTCCGGGACGCCAGTAGAAACACAGTAAAATCCAGGAAGGCGATCAATTGAAAACTGAGATGTGGCGCAGCATTTTGCATTCGTTCCATAATCAACCCTACTATCCACTTTCAGGATTGTCCACATCGCATCCGCTGAGCGGAGACGACCATCGGAACAACAACGGCGACATCAATCTGGAACTGACGAGCCTTACCGGGACGGTCGGACAAGCCAACACCAACACTAATAGCAGTAGCAGCGTGGTAAAGCGCAACAAACGATCTCGAAGCAGTACAAAGATTGAGAAGGAGAAGAACGACGAGAAGGGAAGCAAACTGTTGCGGAAGAATGGCGCAGCCGGAGCGGGGACAACAACAAGTGGGATTCCGGTGGCAACGAAGATGGTGGGGGCCGGCGGCGATGCCAAAGGAGTGACGGCCAGCAGCGTGGAGAGTATCGCCTCGGCGGCCAGCACTCCGACGGCCAGTCTCACGAGGAACACCTTCAGCAGCAGTTCGCTGAACCGGAAGGCCGGCCTTGGGGTTAAGTCGGGCGGGCCCGCGCCGGGGGAAACCTGCTCGGCGAGCAATTCACTGAAGACGCGGAAGAAATGAAGAACGTACTATTGAGATGGTACGCGCGAACCATGGTGGGAATAGCATTTCTGTAATGATTTAGTAATACACTAATCTTAGATTAGTGGACTGCAATTTTTTGGACTCTATACGGTAACGACTGTAGGAGATTAGGTAAGTAAGGGGAATGTTCGGGGAACCGATCGGAGTGCTGCAGCAGGGAAACGGTTTCTGTGATGTGATTCCTCATCCAATTGTCATTTATCAAACGTTTCGTTTTGTATGTTTAACCCGTAATCATTTGCTCTACCTCTCATTTCGCTGTCTATCTCTCTATCCACCTAGCAGTGCATCTCGAAACGATCCAGTGTTACGCTTTTGCTACTATAATTTACATGATTTTATAAGTTAGTTGACTCGATGAAGAAAGTTTATATGATCTATCGCAGCGCGATCGTTATGTTAAAGTGTGCTAACCTGGCTGAATTGAATTGTTTATCGCAGTTTATTGCTATTTTAGGTGAGTCCGTTCTATTTTAGATTTAAGCTTTTCTGTATATTTACTTTACAAAACAGACGGAATTGTGAATACATTGGTTTTTGGGACAAGTGTGCGAATGAATTTGATTGTTTTGGTTTGTCCTAACGAAGCTGAATAAGAACGCAATAGTACTATTAATCGTGAAATTTTGGAAATTGTTGATTGCTTATCCAAGCAGAAAGAAAAACAGTGTATTGTAAAAACAGATTATGCCATGGCTTCTGAATGAAAATATTCTTCAATTTGAGAATCCAATATGTGTTAAATCGAAGGGAAAACTAATTATTATAGACAAATATGTACAGATTGTTATAATCCGGCGAAGTAAACTGAATTTTGGAAAGAAAGGCGGTGAATTATTAGCTTTGTTTCGTAGAAAATGTGCTACTATAAGTCGGAGATTTTGAAGTACAAATCAAATTCATGGATATATATTTTTACGTTCTCTTAGGTGTATTCTCATGGGCTGTGCTGCCCATAAATTCATAACAGTCCCATGTTTGCTTGATTTCCTATCTTCATGGGACTGTTATGAATTTATGGGCAGTGTGGGCCCAGGTTGAATAAGCAGATGATTCCGTTTTCTACTCGAGCGCTTTTACTTCACTTCAAAAATTCAAATAGTTTCCAGTAAGCCTTACGACCAATCCGGCGATAGCGAGTTTGACACTTGGTCTGGTTTAAAGGCATAGAGTGTATCTATCCCTTGTGCTTTACCATATTTCTTGTCAGATCAAGTTTACCCAGGATTCCGTCCTTTCCAACGGCCTTGCCATTCCTTATCTCTCGGATAGCCTTCCTATTTCACGCTTAAAATCAATAACACAGAGATATGTTTGCTTCACACAAAACGGACCTAATGCAGAACAGCACCTAGATGAGCGACAGTTACACAGCCACAAAAATAGCTCGTGTGGTTTTATTGAAGCTTGGATTGCAATATTTTCAACAGTATTTGGTTCCTCATGAAACAAGGAATCTGTACAAACGTTTACATGTTAAAAAGGACCGCTATCACGACCGTACGAGGCATTTTTGTGCCTGTGTAACTGTCGCTCATCTAGGTGCTGTTTTGAATTAGGTCCGTTTTGTGTGAAGCAAACACATCTCTGTGTTATTGATTTTAAGCGTGTTCGTCTAGCATGGGTAGCTCCATTGCTCTGTTGTAGTCAATACTAAGTACTCTGGTGGTGTTCCCGATAGCGTTAAGATGTATTTTGGTTATCTTTATTATTTATTTCGCATGTTCTCTCTCAGAAAGCTGATTGATAGCTGCTAGGCTAGCCACAATGAATTTGAAGCTACACTGAGAGTGGCTTGTGCTAATCTATTCTGGCCGGCAATCAAAGGCAAATTCTTACTTTTTACTTATGGATCCTGTACACCTCCGGTGGTGCAAAGGGCCGACTTGAAAGATCTCCATCCTGAGCGTTGCCCGGCTATCGCTTTAACCTGTTGCCAGGTTAGATTTCGGTCGACTTCTTTTATTTCTTTATTGAGGCTTCGCCGCCATGAGCCTCTGGGTCTGCCTCTGCTGCGATGTCCCGCTGGGTTCCAGTCTAATGCTTGTTTACAGATTTCATTTCCGCCCTACGTATAGTGTGGCCGACCCAGCCCCACTTCCGATCCCGAATTTCTGTTGCTATCGGCCTCTGGTGACAACGACGATGGAGCTTCTTGTTTGAGATCCAGTTGTGAGGCCACCAGGCCCGAATTATATACCGCAGGCATCTGTTAATGAACACCTGCAGCCGTTGAGTGTTCTCCACTGATACATACCATGTTTCGCTGGCGTATAACAGCACAGATTTCACGTTAGAGTTGAAAATTCGTATTTTGGTGCGTTCACTTATCTGCCTGTTTTTTCAGATATTTCTTAAACTCGCAAAGGCAGCCCTTGCTTTCTTGATCCGTGCGCCTATGTCGATCTTGGTACCGCCGTCTGACGCCATTTGGCTACCAAGATATTGGAAGCTTTCAACATTCTCCACTGGTTGCCCGGCTACTGTGAAACTGGAAGGAGTCACCGTGTTTACATCCAACGATGTGGTTTTGTTGACGTTGATATTAAACCTGCCGAGGAAGAGCGCTCGGCAAGGTCGTTGAGCTTACTCTGCATATCAGAGCGCCGTTGCGCGAGGAGTGCAACGTCATCAGCCAATTCGAAGTCTTTTAGGTGCTCCATGGTTATAGACTGCCATACTGCCGTAATCTGAAAAAGTGACGTATTAACCATTTTCCAAAAATGGTGTTAACGAAAAGTACTCATAAAACTCTTTAACAGAAAAATGAAAAACATGCATGTTGTAAAATGGCGCATACGTCACTTTTTCAGATTACGGCAGCATAACAGCCCGCGGTTTGGTTAACGGTCAATCGCATCTACCAGAATCTCATCGATTACGAGGACGAAAGAGGATGAAAGGACAAAAAATGGTCGTTTTCCAAGGTGGACTACAACAGACCGAGGCTTGAATACCCGTTTTAGGGCACGTATCGAAAGCAAAATCCAAAATATAACCAAGCAGGGAGTGCGTTCGTGAAAGAAATTCTGATACGCAATAACTAGCTTAACATTATTGGTTTTATTGGGCCATTAGGCCTTTCTATGGTGAGAGGGACAAGGGTACTTGCGTATGGTTTGATGATGTATCTCGTTGGCTAGCATGCTGCTTGATGAGGAGGGCCCACCGACGGGATCTGGGTTGTGGCGGTTACTCACGGACCGATGGAGGGGGGCTGGTCGCTGGACGACGACGAGATGGTGTCACTACAGCCCGGAGGCGCGTCGTAGCGGGAGGCTCCACCGAGTTGAACGGTGTGGAGGCCACTCACGGACCGGTCTAAGGCGTTGGAAGCGGTACAATGACGGGATTGGCTTTCTGCGGAACAGCGTCGAGTGGTTTTGAAGCGGGATACTACCGGTATTTTGCTGAACACAAGGTCAGATTCCGCTGGAGCACCAGCCTCTTCGCTTCGAATGATGGGGAAAGAGGTCGGATCCGGCTTGATCAATGGCGTCGTGTCCGTTCGCGGGGTAGCCAGTTCTTGATTCCCGATACCCTACGCCCTGCGCTACGTTCGTCGGGGAACAGCAGCTCCAGACCGTCCGTCGAGCTTCGAATGGGGTTCCTTTAAGTTCCGCCAGTTGTCGTGGTCACTGGAAACGAGAAAAGGTCCTCCGGGTATTACACCCGAGGCCACCAAAAAGATAAAAGGCCCGAAAACAGACACGGGCCTGTTCCACTGGATTAATATCACATTGTCTCTCTCTCTCAACTGCCATATACTCCACCATTTTCTTCTAACCATACAATAGGATAAAACAATTACCTTTTCTAACGTTTGAGTAATCGCCGGCTATCGGTGCGGGCTGGTTTGTTCTTTTGTTAACTATTAACTAATATAAAAGAAAAAAAAGTTAATACACTAACTAGTTACGAGAATATAGAGCCTTACTTTACACTGGCTGTGGCACTATTACCCAAAATCACTATCACACACCTTTTTGGTTACTTAATTCCGACCACTGGCAAAGAATCTAAAATTTATTCCCGGATCGGCGCGCACTACTACTGTCGAGAAGGAAAAGACCGACCAAACGAATCTTTTTACCTTTCCACCCCTTTCGCTGTTTTCTTGGGCTTTTGAGGAGAGCCGAAGCTTGACAGCTTCGCGCTTCTCAAAAGTTGGCAACAACTCCAGAACGGTTGCGGCTATTAGGTCAACTCCCGTTGGGAACCACGGAGGGAAAAGTGTAGAGGAGCTCATATAGCGGGTGCTTGATAAATTACTTTTAATCTTTTCTTCGGACAGCTGTGATCGCCACCAGTATGGCTTTCCTACTAAATCGATTTGGAATGGACTAGGCGTTAGGTGCTTACTGGCGTGGGGGTCGAGACATGGGGATGCTTGTGGAGGAGATAACAAGCTACAAATTGGAACCAACGGTTACAATTTTAAACTTTGGAAACACTAATAAGCCTTATGACACAAATTATGAAAACCGGGATTTAACCCCCCCCCCTCTATTGTAACAACAAGTAACGCGTGATTAGACCCCTCCTAAATACGTAACGCTGCGTATCCGATTTTGTTTTTTTTTGTTCTTTTGTTACGTGATTCATAAACTCCCCTTCCCCCTGTGTCGCAATAAGTAAAGGTTGCTCATTGCTCAATCCCCTCCCTTTCCCATCAAGCATGTTTGCGAACAAAGCCATATTAAAGTGAGTTGTTTCGATTTAATTTTATTTAATAATAATAGGTAAAAAATTGAGATGATTGATTCAGAAAATAAAATCTTGGCTTTGAAACATCGCAGTTAATAATATGATGCCATTGAGAAAGAAAAGAACTTTTGAAATTCTTAAAGCATGTTTAAATTATGAACTATAAAAATATTTCAAAAGTATGAGATCCTGAGTAAAAATTTGCAATTCTAATCGAAATTCTAGGAAATATATGATGTCAGTTTTTTGAGAATTTTTTCTCCTGTTCTCAAACATATGATGGAAGTTTTTGACAAAATTTTTGAGAAATGAAAATCTTGGAATTTAAGGTCACTCCTGACAGAATCCAAGTTTCAAAGTGCTCGCGTTTTCGGGGGCACACCAATCGATACGGAAGCAACGCACAACTGTCATTTTTATTTTTTCACGCATGCTGCGACGCAGCAAAGCTGAATCAACAAAAATGACAGTTGTCCGCCGCCTCCGTATCGAATGGTGTGCCCCCGAAAACGCGAGCACTTTGAAACTTGGATTCTGTCAGGAGTGACCTTAAATTGAGAAACAGAGATTATAATGCTATGATGCATAGCTACAAACCAGATCTGGCTGAAGGTGGCCAATTTCGAGACGAGACCCGGTTTAGGCCATTCATTCTTTATGCCTAGAGAAGTCAAGTATGTAGAGGGGTTAGACAAAAAGGTTGAGATAGACAAAAATTTAACATAATTCTGATTTTTGAACGCAGAAATTCTTCTAGTTTTTTGTCCTGAATCCGGTCACGTACACCAGAAATGATTCGTGGCTTTCGATGTAAAATTTTTTTTTCTTGTCATTATTTGTGACGTGAATTTTCTTCGTGGTTCAGGTCTGCAGGTCGAAAATCTTTTCTCGAACACGATTCTGTTATCATCATCTCGCGAAGCCAATAAGTTTGATATACCCATGTTCGGACTAGAAGAATCTCTCAAAATCGGATTATTTTAAGCAAAATCATGCTAATTTCTTATCTCAACTCGACTTTTCGAATTTCAAAAACGGGTAGTGCTCAAAAGTTTCATCTCCTCTAAAAAAGCCCCTATGCAAAATTTGATCTCAATCGCACTGTTTGACCAAAGCTATCAAAGGGGCCCCATACACGCTCCGACATGTTGTACAACTTTGACTCCGCCTCCAGGAAATTTGGTTCGGTCGGAGTGAAGTCGGACCGTCTGTGGGCAAGTTGTACTGTCAAACAGTCGTTTGACTGTTTTGAAACACGGAAAATTTCCCATTCGATTTTTTTTAGATGTCAAATGTCTGATAGGGGCCCCACACACGCTCCGACATGTTGTACAACTTTGACTCCGCCCCCAAGTTTGTGCGACCAATTGAGTTTGTACAACCGTCTGACGAACAGTTGGTACAACCAAAACTCCAACAAACGTAACATTTTGTCATTTTCTTTCTGTACATGCTGATGTGTTTGCCGCTCTTTCACGAATACTTAATTGGATGAATTGAATTGGAATGAAATAGGATTGGAGTGCAATTAGATTGGATTTAAATTGGAATGAGCTTAAAATTAGATTGGTTGTGGATTGAATTGAATTTTATTGGAACGTGAATGGCATGGTATTGGAATTTTGGTGATGATGGATTGGAATGCGATTGAATTTTGCTTAGAGTTGGAATTGAATTTGATTGTGATTGGAAGTTTCTCCCAGAGATCCACCGGAAGTTCATTCTGGAAATCCTCCAGAAGTTCCTTCCGAAAGTTTTTTCCAGAATCCCTCCGGAAGCTCCTCCCTGAATTCTTCCATAAGTTCCTCCCAGAACTTATGCTTCCGAGCTTTCGGATGAATTCAAGAAGGAACATTCGGGTGAATTCGGAAGTTCCTCTCTAAATTCCTCAGAAAGCTTCTCCCGAAATTCCTCTGAAAGTTCCTCCCGTAATTGCACCGGAAGTTCCTCCGGAAAATAGAATTGGATTGTTCCACCAGGACTTCCTCCGGAAGTTCCTACATTACTACCTCCGAAAGTTCCTCCAGGAATTCCTCCTGAAGTTCCTCCAGGAATTCCTACCAGGAATGCCTTCACCGGAAGTCTTTTTTTGGATTCCTCCAGGAATTCCTACGAAAGATTATCAGGAAGCTCCTCCTGGATTTCCTCCGGAAATTCCTCCTGGAATTCCTCCGGAGGTTCCTCCCGGAGTGCCTCCCGTAATTCCTCCGGAAGTTCTTCCCGCACTTCCCCTGGAAATCCCCTGGAAGTTCCTTCCGGAAATCCACCGGAAGTTCCTTCCGGAATTTCTAAGGAAGTTCCTCCTGGAATTCCTCTGGAAGTTTCTCCTGGAATTCCTCCGGATGTTCCTCTAGGAATTCCTCCGGAAGTTCCTCCTGGAATTCCTCCGGAAGTGCTTCCCGTAATTCCTCCGGAAGTTCTTCCCGCAATTCCTCTCGGAATTCCTCCAGACGTTCCTCCCGGAATTCCTCCGGAAGTGCCTTCGAAAGTTCTTCCCGCAATTCCTCCGGAAGTTCCTCTTGAAATTCCTCTAGGATTTCCTCCTGAAGTTTCTCTCGGAACTCCTCCGTAAGTTCCTTTCAGAATTCCTCCGGAGTTCCTCTCGGAATTCTTCCGGAAGTTCCTCCATGAATTTCTCCGGAACTTCCTCTCAGAATTCCTCCGGAAGTTCTTCTCGAAATTGCTCCGGAAGTTCCTCCATGAATTCCTCCGGAAGTTTCTCCATGAATTCCTCTGGAAGTTCCTCTCGAAATTTTTCCACAAGTTCCTCTCGGAACTCCTCCAGAAGTTCTCCCCGGAATTCCTCCGGAAGTTCCAGAGTTCCGGAGGTTCCTCCCGGAGTGCCTCCCGTAATTCCTCCGGAAGTTCTTCCCGCAATTCCCCCGGAAGTTCCTTCCGGAATTCCTGAGGAAGTTCTTCCGGAGGAATTCCGATAAGAACTTCCTCAGGAATTCCGGAAGTTCCTCCTGGAATTCCTCCGGATGTTCCTCTCGGAAATTCTTCGGAAGTTCCTCTCGGAATTCCTCCAGACGTTCCTCCCGGAATTCCTCCGGAAGTTCTTCCCGCAATTCCTCCGGAACTTCCTCTCAGAATTGCTCCGGAAGTTCTTCTCGAAATTGCTCCGGAAGTTCCTCCATGAATTCCTCCGGAAGTTCCTCCATGAATTCCTCTGGAAGTTCCTCTCGGAATTTCTCCGGAAGTTCCTCTCGAAATTTTTCCAGAAGTTCCTCTCGGAACTCCTCCAGAAGTTCTCCCCGGAATTCCTCCGGAAGTTCCAGAGGTCCGGAGGCTCCTCTCGGAATTTCTCCGGAAGTTCCTCCCTGAATTTCTCCACAAGTTCCTCCCGGAATTTCTCCGAAAGTTCCTTCTGGAATTCTTCCGGATGTTCCTACCGAAATTTGCTAGGAAGTTCCTCTCGGAATTCCTCCGGATGTTTCTCCCGGAATTTCTCTGAAAGTTCCTCCTGGAAATCTGCCAGAATTTCCTCCTGGAATTCCTCTGGATGTTCTTCCGGAAATTCCTCACGGAGTTCTTCCAGGAATTCCTCCCGGAGTTCATTCGGAAATTCCTCCAGGAAATCCTCCGGAAGTTCCCTTACGTGTTTCTCCGGAAGTTCCTCCCGGAAATTATCCTAGAGTTTCCTCCAAAAGTTCTTAAGTTCTTAAAAAAAAATCTCCGGAAGTTCCTCCGAGTGAAATTCTTTATGGAGAAACTCCGGAAATTGTGCCAAAAAATCTTCTGGAAGTTCCTCCAGAGATTTCTCTGGAAGTTCCTCCAGGAATTCCTCCAGAAGTTATCCAAGGATTTCCTCCGGAAGTTCCCAAAAGAATTTCTCCGGAAGTTCCCACAGGAATTCTTCCTGAAGCTCCTCCAGGAATTCCTCCGGAAGTTTCCAAGGAATTACTCCGGAAGTTCCTCTAAATAGAAGTTCCTCCATGTATTCCTCTAGAAAGTTCTTCACTTTCATTCTGTGTATTTTTTGGAAAGTTTTTTCGCATTCGTTCTGTGGATTTTTTGGAAAGTTTTTTCACTTTCATTCTGTGGATTTTCCATATGAAATACTTCCAATTTTTTTTTTGAAATTTTTCTGGGAATCTGTCAATGAATTCCACTAGAAGTTGCTTTTAAATTTCAAGCTTGAATTCTTCCGAAAATTTTCCCGGATTTTTTAGATATGGTCCCTCGGAAATTCTATCAGTAATTCCGCAATCAATTCCTATGAGAAGTTCTTCAAAAGTTCTCTCTGGAGTTCTCCTGAAAATTCCCTAAAACTCTTTTTAAATTACGTCTCCAACTCAACAAACATTTCTTACTCATTCCCAGAATTTCCTGCCAAAAAACCCAAAAAAATCCCCAGATAGTTCCTCCAAAATTTCTCCAAGAGTTCACTAGAAAAGTTCTTCAGGTTTTATCCGATAAATACCTTCAGTAATCACAATTTTATTCAAAATTTCGGAATTTTTGTGCAATATCTGAAGGAATGCTAAAAAAATCCTGGTACAGCTATTGGAGAATATCTTGAAGATATTCACGAAGGAATTCCTCGCATGAGTCCCTGAAGAAACTTTCAGATAATTTTTTGAAGGAATTTCCAAAGAAATTTCTGTAAACCGAAGATAAATATGGGACATTTTTTGAATAATTAAATAATCAGGCGGTTTTAGAAAAAAAAATGTTTGACCGAGCATACGCTGGGCGTAGTGCCAATCGGCATGGTAAATTTTCATACGGCGCAAAAAAATAAACGGCGGCGTGGCGCGACGGCACACAGGTCTAATATTATTTTATTATTATTCTATTATAATATTATTATTATTATTGCAAACTATCTTATCTTCCGTATTATCGCAAAAATCATTCTCTGCTCCTGGAAATTCCACCAGAAGAATTGAATGCAACAGTGTTGAACAACAACACCACACACAATGCAACTTGGTTGTACAACTCCGCTTGACTCCGCCCACCACAAGTCTGAGCAAAATCAAACTGTTTTGATTTCATCCGACCAACTTTGCAACTTTGAAACCGTCCGTCCGCAGTCGTACAACTTGCCTACAGACGGTCCGACTTGGCTCCGACCGAACCAAATCTCCTGGGGCGGAGTCAAAGTTATTATTATTATTAATATCTTTAATTAATATCCCCTAATGAGGTTTTCGGCCCTGGACCGGTTCGCCTCGTAAGTCAAAGTTGTACAACACGTCGGAGCGTGTGTGGGGCCCCTTAGAAATGCATGAAACGTCAAGATCTGATGTTACCCCGAAAATATGTTTTTTTTAAATGATTTTTTGGGACTTAAAAACATTAAGAGAAATTATAAAGCAAAAAATAAAAAAAATAAGGCTTAAATTTTTTTTCGATATCGATTTTGTTTAACGCCAGATGTCTTAGAAATGCATGAAACCACAGATGTCTGTGATGAAACGTCGAGATCTGGTGTTATCTCTAAAACAATTTTTTTGAAAGACATAAAAAAATCTATTTCGAAAAAATTCCAAGTTCCAAAAATTTTCTAAGCTCCAAAAAATTAATTTTGTTGTCATAAATTTTTCGTGTTTCAAAATAGTCAAACTTTGACTGATTTGGGCAAACACTCAAAGAAGTTCGATTGATCTAAAATTTTGCATAAGGACTTTTTTCGATGAGATGAAAAGTTATATTAAGTTATAAAAGTCTACAACTTGACCCGTTTTACTCTGACTGCTTGCTACTTCGCCCACCTTGCGATGTGCTCCTAGGCGTAAGTTGTCGATTGCGGTTGAACGTTCTCGTTATTTTCTTTAGACAACCATCGCTAATGTGAAGGTGATCGCTGAAGGTCCTGAGGTCAAAGGAAAAACATTTAACAGTGCTGCAAATATGACGGAACTTAAGATTCGAAAAAGTTCTCGTTCTCTAAAAAATTCTTAATTTTATTACAAATCATTACTAGTTTATTATATTATTATTCCTGTGTTTTCTCTGGACATTTGAGTAATATAATTGACAATGTGCGATTTACCGTTAAATTCTTAAAAATCAGAAGCTGGACATTTGCAATAAAAATCTATTTTTGAAGTGTTCGACTTTTTCAGATTAAAAACTTTGAAAATCGTGATAAAAAATGAACAAAATCAACACCTCCTCAACTGTGTTGAACTTAATTCTAGAATAAAAAACACATAAATAATGTTAAAAGAAAAACACCTCCTGATTGGAATTCCCTCCACCGTTCATTTCAAACACAGTCACTTTTGATACAATCATGGTCAGGACGCGACCAAAGAAACTTTGAAGATCAAAGGAACTTTGCGTTTGCTGGGAGCAGTGTTGTAAAATGTCATTTGCATTCGTTTATATAATTTTCCCAGAACTTTTTTCAGTAGTTAGCTATCAACTATCAAGTATGACGAACTTATAGCGCTTAAATGTGGCTACAACTTTGTCTAACAAGACATTGCTGTAAATATGTAATCTGGGGCGTGGGAGGCAAAATTATTATTATTATAATCTTTATTAAAGAGGTTTTTAGCCCAAGGCTAGTTCACCTCCGGAAGGCAAAATGTCATTCAAATGACATTATGTCAAATGACACATGACATTTTGGAGAGATTTCACTCTCTAGCCTCAGATGTTATATTTAGTACAATGTACCCTTGGACAAAAATATAGCACTACTCCAGCGTTATGCGTACATCTAAAATTTTGAAGTAAATTGGGCTTCTGAAGAAAGTTATGAACAAATTAGTCAAATGACATGCAGATGACATTTTACAAGCCTGGCTGGGAGGCGATTTGTTTTTGATTTGCGTTATTTTATTTTCAAAGCCTACTTCCCTTTAAATTTATTTATATCTTATAAAGGTGGCTGGATTTCGGTGCTGTACTGATTTAGGCCGTTCGCGCTAGTTTTTTTTTCTTTATACAGAATTTCAGCCCAAGGCTGGTTTATCTCTGAAGCGTGATTGCGGAATAGTTTTGGGGACGAACCAGAGGGGTCTCGCCTGACCTTCGGAATAGTTTTGGGGGGGAAACCCAGGACGAACCAGAGGGGTCTCGCCGCAGTAAATCTCATTACTTTCTAAGAAAAAAATCACTTTAGTACATTTTATCCATACGGGAAGCTCGGTTCCGTTGAAAGGGTCCTTATTTCGTTGCGGCCTTCGTTTCGTCGTTCATAAGTCAATGTCCGAAGAGTTAGTCGTTTTGAGTAGCCATGTCGTCAGGTTTGCTATCACAGATTGATGTCTTTTATGAAGTTTATGACCTTTCGCTCGTCCAGGACGTTGCTCCGCAGGACTGTGAAACTGGCTACTGCCGAGGTTGTATAAGGCGTTGGCGTGTCCCGTGCGGAGCCTCTATAAAACAAACTGCTCGCGTCGGTTCGTCAGGTCGTCTCCCAGGAGGGTTGTTTTTTTATTTAATTATCCAGTGATGATTCGTGTCGGGTGCCGGGACCTCTCGTCTCAGAAATTGGCTATTCCGTCTAATATTTGCCAATGCAACTGCTTGATATAGAAACCTTTCGGAAGCTTGGCGATATATCCTCCATTGTAACCGAGAAGAGAGTGACCGAAATTACGAAACCTTGGGGACCCTGGTTTCCTCCTTCATCGTTTTGGATTTTTGTTTTTTGAGCAGGACTCGGAACAACTAATTTGAAAGGAAGTTCTTGACGAATTGTAATAGGTTTTCGGTGATCTTCCTAAGCTTTAGGTTTTCTAAAACTCCAGTCGTCCAGGTGCGGTTGTAAGCCTTGAAGAGGTCCAAGAAAACTTGCTCGATATGGTGATCAGCGTTCCCAGCTTCATCGAGGATCTGTCCAAATGATGCAAACAACGTACTGGTTATCGTACTGGCGGCTTTCGAGGTATTCTGTGAGCCTTTTGTTTGCCATCCATTCATCACCTTTGCAGTGATGTACGTTAGCGCAATGACCCTGTAGCCCCCGCAGACACAGGATGAGCCATAGTTTTTCGGGGTGGGAGCGCCGGACATCGATTCGTTATTTATTCCCTTCAGTAGGACCAGTCTTTCACGATTTCATCCGGACCTACGGATTTCCCGTATCCCTTTTGTAGAGCAAAGTCATTTCGTAGAGAAAAGTCAAACGTGAAAGCATGGTTATAGTCTTGGTTGTTGTCAAGGGGAACCGGGAAGGCTGATGTCCGAATGTTTTTTTTCCGAAAGTGTTGAAGCACCATTAGCAATCTAATACTCATTCATTCACCTTTTTGACCCTCCTAGAGATCTTTTTCGGATAGGGTTTAGGATGATGCACTTGGAGCGTCATTTACCCTGAATGTTTGTTGGCACTCGTTCCTGGCTGTTTGGTAGGTCGAAAGAAGGACACTCAGGACTATCTGGCGGGACACGCTTCTGTGACCTTTTCAGTGCTGTTTCTAACTGCCCGGAGTATGGTGTTTGACAGTTTGACGACAGTAGCTTGCTATCAAGGTCGCGCACAATTCAGCCTGACTGTACTTCCAGCGAGGCCTGCGGGAGTCTTTGATGGGTTGGCTGACTCCACGCGTCTCCTATGGAGGCTTCGTTCAGGATGGTGAGTCCGGATTAGGTGGGTACACTGTACACTATGTTTCCTTTGAAGTTTTCGGAGCAGCAACACTGGGACTGGTGGTTGCCATTGAGTTTATTTCGCAGATTGGGTATTTTACCATTCGGGAGTAATACGGAAACGATGGTAACAGAAAGAGGCCATTGCACCTTCACTTTACTTCAAAATTGCATACCTCATATGCTGGAATATCGAATGAAACTGGTATCCGCATCATGCTATAATTATCTTGAAATGAGTGCCATACTTATTACATATTTTCTCTATCATAAATAGCCTGGTACTTGCAAACGGCTTTGCCTTTCGTTTCATTCTTAAACGGATCTTATTGTTATTTTTTTTTGCTTTCGCCAAATTTTAACACGCATATACAACGTACTAGATTAGTACTAATAGAATTATCGCCTTAGCCCATAGCTAGTTAGCTCTAATTAGTGCAAAAAGTTTAAGCCGAATCATACAAAAAAAATAATCAAAGTACGAATATACGTAAAGATCTCTTCTCTTCTGTACAGCTTTCTTTCGTGTATCGATTGATTTTTGATCCGCTCGAATCACTCCGCTACCATGATGGATCGGTCATACGGTTTGGAGAATGAAAAAGAAAATCAGTATTTCGTTGAAGTCTATGTCGACATGAATTAAAAATTCACAAATAGTTTGCCCTGATCACAGGTGATCATATAACCAACCAACTGTATTTATGAATAATTGTAACAATCACACAGCAGACACACATACACACACAAACCTGTAGTGAGATTATTTCAACAAAATCTGTCTAGAAATAGAATTGATAGAATTAAAGATTCAAGTTGTTCAACTGTAGCGAAAAAAAAAAACAAACGCCATATAATGTAAATTGAAAATTATATATCAAGGACAAAAGAAAATCACGTTACATTGAGTACGTTTACATCTATTCGAAACTTTGAAGTATGCATTATTGTGACTGATAAGTCAAAACATCTTTAGATTAAGTGAAAATTAACATTTGGCATATATGCAAAGAGGCACAGTGCAATGAATGAAATGAAAACTTGAAAGCATGAACTCTTTAAGAAAAAAAAAACACTCACCTACAAACAAACACAATAACGAAACAAAAGACACCGCACCCACAGAAAATAATAATATCAGCTACTATTGGAACTTAACACAAACCGAGAAAAATACAAAAGCACACACGAAACGGAATAACATTTGAGTAGGTTACTTTAACAGACAGTACTAACTAGGAGTAAGTAAAGATTGATGCAAACAAACTATATCAAACATTAAATAAATCGTATGTGGAAAAAGAACATTTGAAAATACACGGCAAAATAGTATAAAGCAAAAAAGAAAGTAAACAAGCTGACACAAATCATAGCAAACAATAAAAATCGGACACTAATGCATCCCTTAGGTTAATAAGTAGTGGAACAGACGGAAAACATTTGTGCATATTTAGCCATTAGAACACAAAACAGTGCATCTGGAAACGGAAACCAACAGAACTAAAAGTTGTAGTACCCATTTGAGAAATGGCCGAAATACATATATTGCAATAGCACCGATATAATGATATATAACTGAAAAAAAAGGTGTTGACAGGTGTCATTTTTCTGGCTAAAACGGAGTCCGAAACGAGTCCTTGTGAAAATGATGGAAGTATGCTTCAAAGAATTTAATTTAAGGCTCAAGGAAAGTTGGGCAAAGAAAACAGCTTTCTGAATGATTCACCACCGGCGGTGTGTCGTCTGTTTCTTTCCGTCCTTCGGAAAATTGTGATTGTGTTAGTGCAACACCGGGCAATATCACTAACACTCATTCAAAGAATACGGATTTATGTAGTGCTCTCTTGTTATAGTGCATTCAGATTACAAGCTTTATTACTTGATAAAAATAATCAAGACTGCCGTAAACTGAAAATGCGACGTATACGCCAATTTACTTCACATATCGGCACCAAAATTGCAAAAGGGCGAAATTGCTTTTGTAAACAAGAGTTTCTCACATCCCTGGTGGGCTAATTTTTGCCCATATGGCCCACGCAGGCCATATGTCCACCTATTTCTATTTATACTCCACTGGAGTTTACAATCATGCTTGCGCTCTTCTTTATCGGTTGTATTTGTAATTGTCTTACAATTATAATTTGTTTGTGTTTTACGTCTGTGGACTTTTGCATTCGTTTAAAGTCATATAAATAGACTATCATCTTTTTAATATTTGAAGGGTGTGGAAGGGGTGGGAATCGAACCAATGACCATCTGATTTAGAGTCAGACTTAAAGACAGCTACTCTACGGACCCCCCGTGCTCAACGTTGAAGCCAGCATCCCAGTAATAGTCAATATCTTTGTTTATACAAACAATATTCTGCTGGTAAAATCAATCAGTCAATCTCTATTAGAAAGTTGGTAATGGTCCTCAGGGTCTGCGTAGATCGAGCCATCATTTTCGTGTTCCACTGTCACTCCGTTTAGGTGAGTTGCCCGAGGGTAAAGATCTGCTCATGCCCCATTGAGATAACACACGAGTTCTCTGACGCCGTATCGACCATGCATTGTCAAAACAGGGGTGGCATTGCGGATCTCGACGCGAAACGAGCAAACCATGCAAACTGTCATACGAAAGAGCTGTCGAAAGGATATGCTCAATGAGGCCCCAGTTTGCTCTATGGCTATGGTCCCTCCATGCTCAATTAATTCTCGCTTGCTTTCGGTATTACATGATCATTCTTCCCCCTATTACATGTAACAAAGAGCTAACATTAACTCAATTCCTAGAAATGATGAAGAGTCAGTACTGAGTTTGAACCTGAGGCAGCTCATATTGAGCTATTTGGGATCTGCCCAACACTTACTCAGTCATGGGTCCTGAGCACTCTTAGGGGTACATAGGACGTAAAAGATTCTACCCTGGGCAGCTGCTTGCTTCAGTCTTGACCTTGTCCCAGGTAAAATTTATATACTGGGTCCGCCTCTGCTTCAATGCCCTACCGGATTTCAACCCAGCTCATGTTTACAGATTTTCTCTCCGCTTTTTCGTAATACATATGTTGCCGACCCACCTCCCTTTTTGCTCTTGTATTTCTGTTGATATCGGTGTTTAATGCCATCGTCGATAGAGCTCAGCATTCGAGATCCAGTTGTGAGGCCACCATGCCCGAATCCTAAAACGTAGACATCAGTTAATGAACACTTGCAGCTTCTGGGTGATATCTTCTGGTCTTCTGGGTGATCTTCTTCTGGTCTCACTGGTATTCTATCTGAACTCCAACGGCCTCCGTTTTCATCTTCATTATAACTGATTTAGTCAAGCCTAACGAAAGGCAAATCTGAAAAGAATGCATTTACCTCAAGCTTAAGATGCGTCTTCGTGAAGCATTTTTGGACCGTAGACGGGATGCCTGACGATGTAGCCGAAGTTGTGCCAGGTTCGGAACTTTGTACCATAGCTCTGGTGCAGAGAGACGTATAATTTCGATGTGGTACACGATAGTGTTCGGTGCACTTTCCACAACAAACCTTCATGTCGCAGTAACGTGTCCCATTTAACCATACGCGAAGCAGTTCGCCATAGTGCAGAAGATTACTTTTGTGCTCGTGTAGCGCAGTTTAAACAGAGGGTGAATTTGAAGAAATAAGGAGGACAAAGGCAAAAGAAAGAAAAAAAGAAGGACGAAGGAAAGAGGAAGAACGAAGGAGGAACAAAAAATAAGGAATGAAGAATAAGAAACAAGGAGAAGGGATAAGGAAAAAGGAAGTAGAAGAAAGGAAGAAGCCAGAAGGAAGAGAAAGAACGAAGAAAGAAGAGAAACAAGGAAGGAAGAAAACATAAGAAGGGAGTTCCAGAAGAAAGAAGAAGAAAATATAAATAAGGAAAAAAACTAAAGAAAAAGGAAGAAGGAAACAGGTAGGAGGAAGGAGGATGGAAGAAGGAAGAAAGAATAAGGAAAGGAAAAAAGAAAGAAGGAAGAAGTAGAAGGAGCAACAAAAATGATCGAGGAAGAAAGAAGTATGAAGAAAGAAGGGAGAAGGAAAAATTAAAAAGAACGGTGAAAGAAGGAAGAACGAAGAAAGACAAAACAAAAAGAATCACCGTCTTCAACTAGAGGTCGCACAGACTGAACACTAAACATATAGTATGAAACAACGGACAGGACAATCACATTCAGGACATTCAGGTACCCCTTCAAACTTTTGCATTAATTGTGGCACCCCCTCTTGAAAGTAGGCTTCCAACCCTCTTGAAAGATTAATTCCGAGCTCTTTGAAGGGAGACTTTCGAGCCTCTTGTACGGACCTTCTGAATCTCTTGGAAGTAGGCTTCCGCGCCTCTTGTTGAGAAGCTTTGCATTTTGAAAGGAAGCTTCAAAGCCTCTTGAAAGTACGCTTCCGAGCCTCTTGAAGGTAGAATTACGAGCTTCTTGGAAAGAGGGATCCGATCCTCTTGAAAATAGCTTTCCAAGCCTTTTGAAAGGAACCTTTCGAGCCGCTTGAAAGGAGTCTTCCGAGTATTTTGAAAGGAGGCTTCTGAACCTTCTCAAAAGGAGGCTTCCGAACCTTTTAAAAGTAGGCTTCCGGGCCTCTTAAAATGAGGCTTACGAGCCATTTGAAAGCAGGCTCTCGAGCTTTCAGGCCACTTAAAACGACGCAAAAAGGGTTTCCGAGCCTTTTGAGAGGAACCTTCCGAGCCTCTTGGAAGGAGGCTTCCGACCCTCTTTAAAGAAGGCCTTCTAGCCTCTTGAAAGTTGGCGTCCGGGTCTCTTGAAAGTTGGGGTCCGGGTGTCTTGAAAGTTAACGCCCGGGTCTCTTGAAATGAGGCTTACGGGCCTCTTAAAATGAGGCTTCCAGGCCTCTTGAAATGAGGCTTCCAGGCCTCTTGAAAGGAGGCTTCCAGGCCTCTTGAAAGGAGGCTTCCAGGCCTCTTGAAAGGAGGCTTCCAGGCCTCTTGAAAGGAGGCTTCCAGGCCTCTTGAAAGAAGGCTTCCAGGCCTCTTGAAAGGAGGCTTCCAGGCCTCTTGAAAGGAGGCTTCCAGGCCTCTTGAAAGGAGGCTTCCAGGCCTCTTGAAAGGAGGCTTCCAGGCCTCTTGAAAGGAGGCTTCCAGGCCTCTTGAAAGGAGGCTTCCAGGCCTCTTGAAAGGAGGCTTCCAGGCCTCTTGAAAGGAGGCTTCCAGGCCTCTTGAAAGGAGGCTTCCAGGCCTCTTGAAAGGAGGCTTCCAGGCCTCTTGAAAGGAGGCTTCCAGGCCTCTTGAAAGGAGGCTTCCAGGCCTCTTGAAAGGAGGCTTCCAGGCCTCTTGAAAGGAGGCTTCCAGGCCTCTTGAAAGGAGGCTTCCAGGCCTCTTGAAAGGAGGCTTCCAGGCCTCTTGAAAGGAGGCTTCCAGGCCTCTTGAAAGGAGGCTTCCAGGCCTCTTGAAAGGAGGCTTCCAGGCCTCTTGAAAGGAGGCTTCCAGGCCTCTTGAAAGGAGGCTTCCAGGCCTCTTGAAAGGAGGCTTCCAGGGCCTCTTGAAAGGAGGCTTCCAGGCCTCTTGAAAGGAGGCTTCCAGGCCTCTTGAAGGAGGCTTCCAGGCCTCTTGAAAGGAGGCTTCCAGGCCTCTTGAAAGGAGGCTTCCAGGCCTCTTGAAAGGAGGCTTCCAGGGCCTCTTGAAAGGAGGCTTCCAGGCCTCTTGAAAGGAGGCTTCCAGGCCTCTTGAAAGGAGGCTTCCAGGCCTCTTGAAAGGAGGCTTCCAGGCCTCTTGAAGGGAGGCTTCCAGGCCTCTTGAAGGAGGCTTCCAGGCCTCTTGAAAGGAGGCTTCCAGGCCTCTTGAAAGGAGGCTTCCAGGCCTCTTGAAAGGAGGCTTCCAGGCCTCTTGAAGGAGGCTTCCAGGCCTCTTGAAAGGAGGCTTCCAGGCCTCTTGAAAGGAGGCTTCCAGGCCTCTTGAAAGGAGGCTTCCAGGCCTCTTGAAAGGAGGCTTCCAGGCCTCTTGAAAGGAGGCTTCCAGGCCTCTTGAAAGGAGGCTTCCAGGCCTCGTGAAAGGAGGCTTCCAGGGCCTCTTGAAGGGAGGCTTCCAGGCCTCTTGAAGGAGGCTTCCAGGCCTCTTGAAAGGAGGCTTCCAGGCCTCTTGAAAGGAGGCTTCCAGGCCTCTTGAAAGGAGGCTTCCAGGCCTCTTGAAAGGAGGCTTCCAGGCCTCTTGAAAGGAGGCTTCCAGGCCTCTTGAAAGGAGGCTTCCAGGCCTCTTGAAAGGAGGCTTCCAGGCCTCTTGAAAGGAGGCTTCCAGGCCTCTTGAAAGGAGGCTTCCAGGCCTCTTGAAAGGAGGCTTCCAGGCCTCTTGAAAGGAGGCTTCCAGGCCTCTTGAAAGGAGGCTTCCAGGCCTCTTGAAAGGAGGCTTCCAGGCCTCTTGAAAGGAGGCTTCCAGGCCTCTTGAAAGGAGGCTTCCAGGCCTCTTGAAAGGAGGCTTCCAGGCCTCTTGAAAGGAGGCTTCCAGGCCTCTTGAAAGGAGGCTTCCAGGCCTCTTGAAAGGAGGCTTCCAGGCCTCTTGAAAGGAGGCTTCCAGGCCTCTTGAAAGGAGGCTTCCAGGCCTCTTGAAAGGAGGCTTCCGGGCCTCTTGAAAGGAGGCTTCCAGGCCTCTTGAAAGGAGGCTTCCGACCCTCTTAAAAGAAGGCCTCCCGGGCCTCTTGAAAGGAGGCTTCCAGGCCTCTTGAAAGGAGGCTTCCAGGCCTCTTGAAAGGAGGCTTCCAGGCCTCTTGAAAGGAGGCTTCCAGGCCTCTTGAAAGGAGGCTTCCAGGCCTCTTGAAAGGAGGCTTCCAGGCCTCTTGAAAGGAGGCTTCCAGGCCTCTTGAAAGGAGGCTTCCAGGCCTCTTGAAAGGAGGCTTCCAGGCCTCTTGAAAGGAGGCTTCCAGGCCTCTTGAAAGGAGGCTTCCAGGCCTCTTGAAAGGAGGCTTCCAGGCCTCTTGAAAGGAGGCTTCCAGGCCTCTTGAAAGGAGGCTTCCAGGCCTCTTGAAAGGAGGCTTCCAGGCCTCTTGAAAGGAGGCTTCCAGGCCTCTTGAAAGGAGGCTTCCAGGCCTCTTGAAAGGAGGCTTCCAGGCCTCTTGAAAGAAGGCTTCCAGGCCTCTTGAAAGGAGGCTTCCAGGCCTCTTGAAAGGAGGCTTCCAGGCCTCTTGAAAGGAGGCTTCCAGGCCTCTTGAAAGGAGGCTTCCAGGCCTCTTGAAAGGAGGCTTCCAGGCCTCTTGAAAGGAGGCTTCCAGGCCTCTTGAAAGGAGGCTTCCAGGCCTCTTGAAAGGAGGCTTCCAGGCCTCTTGAAAGGAGGCTTCCAGGCCTCTTGAAAGGAGGCTTCCAGGCCTCTTGAAAGGAGGCTTCCAGGCCTCTTGAAAGGAGGCTTCCAGGCCTCTTGAAAGGAGGCTTGCAGGCCTCCGAGTTTCTTGGAAGGAGGCTTCCGACCCTCTTAAAAGAAGGCCTCCAAGCCTCTTGAAAGTTGGCGCCCGGGTCTCTTGAAAGGAGGCTTCCAGGCCTCTTGAAAGGAGGCTTCCAGGCCTCTTGAAAGAAGGCTTCCAGGCCTCTTGAAAGGAGGCTTCCAGGCCTCTTGGAAGGAGGCTTCCAGGCCTCTTGAAAGGAGGCTTCCAGGCCTCTTGAAAGGAGGCTTCCAGGCCTCTTGAAAGGAGGCTTCCAGGCCTCTTGAAAGGAGGCTTCCAGGCCTCTTGAAAGGAGGCTTCCAGGCCTCTTGAAAGGAGGCTTCCAGGCCTCTTGAAAGGAGGCTTCCAGGCCTCTTGAAAGGAGGCTTCCAGGCCTCTTGAAAGGAGGCTTCCAGGCCTCTTGAAAGGAGGCTTCCAGGCCTCTTAAGAGGAGGCTTTCAGGCCTCTTAAGAGGAGGCTTTCAGGCCTCTTAAGAGGAGGCTTTCAGGCCTCTTAAGAGGAGGCTTTCAGGCCTCATGAAAGGAGGCTTCCAGGCCTCTTGAAAGGAGGCTTCCAGGCCTCTTGAAAGGAGGCTTCCAGGCCTCTTGAAAGGAGGCTTCCAGGCCTCTTGAAAGGAGGCTTCCAGGCCTCTTGAAAGGAGGCTTCCAGGCCTCTTGAAAGGAGGCTTCCAGGCCTCTTGAAAGGAGGCTTCCAGGCCTCTTGAAAGGAGGCTTCCAGGCCTCTTGAAAGGAGGCTTCCAGACCTCTTGAAAGGAGGCTTCCGAGCCTCTTGAAAGGAGGCTTCCGAGTCTCTTGAAAGTTGACGTCCGGGTCTCTTGAAAGAAGGCTTCCAGGCCTCTTGAAAGGAGGCTTCCAGGCCTCTTGAAAGAAGGCTTCCAGGCCTCTTGAAAGAAGGCTTCCAGGCCTCTTGAAAGAAGGCTTCCAGGCCTCTTGAAAGGAGGCTTCCAGGCCTCTTGAAAGGAGGCTTCCAGGCCTCTTGAAAGGAGGCTTCCAGGCCTCTTGAAAGGAGGCTTCCAGGCCTCTTGAAAGGAGGCTTCCATGCCTCTTGAAAGGAGGCTTCCAGGCCTCTTGAAAGGAGGCTTCCAGGCCTCTTGAAAGGAGGCTTCCAGGCCTCTTGAAAGGAGGCTTCCAGGCCTCTTGAAAGGAGGCTTCCGGGCCTCTTGAAAGGAGGCTTCCAGGCCTCTTGAAAGGAGGCTTCCAGGCCTTTTGAAAGGAGGCTTCCGAGCCTCTTGAAAGAAGGCTTCCAAGTCTCTTAAAGTTGGCGAGGGTCTCTTGAAAGAAGGCTTCCAGGCCTATGTAAAGGAGGCATCCAGGCCTCTTGAAAGAAGGCTTCCAGGCCTCTTGAAAGGAGGCTTCCAGGCCTCTTGAAAGGAGGCTTCCAGACCTCTTGAAAGGAGGCTTCCAGGCCTCTTGAAAGGAGGCTTCCAGGCCTCTTGAAAGGAGGCTTCCAGGCCTCTTGAAAGGAGGCTTCCAGGCCTCTTGAAAGGAGGCTTCCAGGCCTCTTGAAAGGAGGCTTCCGACCCTCTTGAAAGAAGGCCTCCAAGTCTCTTGAAAGTTGGCGCCTGGGTCTCTTGAAATAAGGTTTCCGGGCCTCTTGAAAGGAGGCTTCCAGACCTCTTGAAATAAGGCTTCCAGGCCTCTTGAAAGGAGGCTTCCAGGCCTCTTGAAAGGAGGCTTCCAGGCCTCTTGAAAGGAGGCTTCCAGGCCTCTTGAAAGGAGGCTTCCAGGCCTCTTGAAAGGAGGCTTCCAGGCCTCTTGAAAGGAGGCTTCCAGGCCTCTTGAAAGGAGGCTTCCAGGCCTCTTGAAAGGAGGCTTCCAGGCCTCTTGAAAGGAGGCTTCCAGGCCTCTTGAAAGGAGGCTTCCAGGCCTCTTGAAAGGAGGCTTCCAGGCCTCTTGAAAGGAGGCTTCCAGGCCTCTTGAAAGGAGGCTTCCAGGCCTCTTGAAAGGAGGCTTCCAGGCCTCTTGAAAGGAGGCTTCCAGGCCTCTTGAAAGGAGGCTTTCAGGCCTCTTGAAAGGAGGGGTCGAGGGATCTTGAAAGGAGGCGTCCAGGCCCGTTGAAAGGAGGCTTCCAGGCCTCTTGAAAGGAGGCTTCCAGGCCTCTTGAAAGGAGGCTTCCAGGCCTCTTGAAAGGAGGCTTCCAGGCCTCTTGAAAGGAGGCTTCCAGGCCTCTTGAAAGGAGGCTTCCAGGCCTCTTGAAAGGAGGCTTCCAGGCCTCTTGAAAGGAGGCTTCCAGGCCTCTTGAAAGGAGGCTTCCAGGCCTCTTGAAAGGAGGCTTCCAGGCCTCTTGAAAGGAGGCTTCCAGGCCTCTTGAAAGGAGGCTTCCAGGCCTTTTGATAGGAGGCTTCCAGGCCTCTTGAAAGGAGGCTTCCAGGCCTCTTGAAAGGAGGCTTCCAGGCCTCTTGAAAGGAGGCTTCCAGGCCTCTTGAAAGGAGGCTTCCAGGCCTCTTGAGAGGAGGCTTCCAGGCCTCTTAAGAGGAGGCTTTCAGGCCTCATGAATGGAGGCTTCCAGGCCTCTTGAAAGGAGGCTTCCAGGCCTCTTGAAAGAAGGCTCCCAGGCCTCTTGAAAGAAGGCTCCCAGGCCTCTTGAAAGGAGGCTTCCAGGCCTCTTGAAAGGAGGCTTCCAGGCCTCTTGAAAGGAGGCTTCCAGGCCTCTTGAAAGGAGGCTTCCAGGCCTCTTGAAAGGAGGCTTTCAGGCCTCTTGAAAGGAGGCTTCCAGGCCTCTTGAAAGGAGGCTTCCAGGCCTCTTGAAAGGAGGCTTCCAGGCCTCTTGAAAGGAGGCTTCCAGGCCTCTTGAAAGGAGGCTTCCAGGCCTCTTGAAAGGAGGCTTCCAGGCCTCTTGAAAGGAGGCTTCCAGGCCTCTTGAAAGGAGGCTTCCAGGCCTCTTGAAAGGAGGCTTCCAGGCCTCTTGAAAGGAGGCTTCCGACCCTCTTTAGACAAGGCCTCCAAGCCTCTTGAAAGTTGGCGCCCGGGTCTCTTGAAAGAAAGCTTCCAGGCCTCTTGAAAGGAGGCTTCCAGGCCGCTTGAAAGAAGGCTTCCAGGCCTCTTGAAAGGAGGCTTCCAGGCCTCTTGAAAGGAGGCTTCCAGACCTCTTGAAAGGAGGCTTCCAGGCCTCTTGAAAGGAGGCTTCCAGGCCTCTTGAAAGGAGGCTTCCAGGCCTCTTGAAAGGAGGCTTCCAGGCCTCTTGAAAGAGGCTTCCGACCCTCTTGAAAGAAGGCCTCCAAGTCTCTTGAAAGTTGGCGCCCGGGTCTCTTGAAAGAAGGCTTCCAGGCCTCTTGAAAGGAGGCTTCCAGGCCTCTTGAAATAAGGCTTCCAGGCCTCTTGAAAGGAGGCTTCCAGGCCTCTTGAAAGGAGGCTTCCAGGCCTCTTGAAAGGAGGCTTCCAGGCCTCTTGAAAGAACCCAAGCAACCAGAAGTTCAGATTTTACTTAAATTTACTCTTAACCGAACTAATTGGTTCACTATGGTTCACATCAAGTTCCAAGCATCCTTAACGAAACTTTAAAGTTCACTTAAAGTTTCGTTACATACAAAAAATTACTTAAAATGAGAGCTGATTAAGCCAAAATAGCCCTTCTTATCAGAACTTCTGGTTGCTTGGGAAGGCTTCCGAGCCTCTTGAAAGGAGGCTTCCGAGCCTCTTGAAAGGAGGCTTCCAGGCCTCTTGAAAGGAGGCTTCCAGGCCTCTTGAAAGGAGGCTTCCAGGCCTCTTGAAAGGAGGCTTCCAGGCCTCTGGAAAGGAGGCTTCCAGGCCCCTTGAAAGAAGGCTTCCAGGCCTCTTGAAAGAAGGCTTCCAGGCCTCTTGAAAGGAGGCTTCCAGGCCTCTTGAAAGGAGGCTTCCAGGCCTCTTGAAAGGAGGCTTCCAGGCCTCTTGAAAGGAGGCTTCCAGGCCTCTTGAAAGGAGGCTTCCAGGCCTCTTGAAAGGAGGCTTCCAGGCCTCTTGAAAGGAGGCTTCCAGGCCTCTTGAAAGGAGGCTTCCAGGCCTCTTGAAAGGAGGCTTCCAGGCCTCTTGAAAGGAGGCTTCCAGGCCTCTTGAAAGGAGGCTTCCAGGCCTCTTGAAAGGAGGCTTCCAGGCCTCTTGAAAGGAGGCTTCCAGGCCTCTTGAAAGGAGGCTTCCAGGCCTCTTGAAAGGAGGCTTCCAGGCCTCTTGAAAGGAGGCTTCCAGGCCTCTTGAAAGGAGGCTTTCAGGCCTCTTGAAAGGAGGCTTCCAGGCCTCTTGAAAGGAGGCTTCCAGGCCTCTTGAAAGGAGGCTTCCAGGGCTCTTGAAAGGAGGCTTCCAGGCCTCTTGAAAGGAGGCTTCCAGGCCTCTTGAAAGGAGGCTTCCAGGCCTCTTGAAAGGAGGCTTCCAGGCCTCTTGAAAGGAGGCTTCCAGGCCTCTTGAAAGGAGGCTTCCAGGCCCCTTGAAAGGAGGCTTCCAGGCCTCTTGAAAGGAGGCTTCCAGGCCTCTTGAAAGGAGGCTTCCAGGCCTCTTGAAAGGAGGCTTCCAGGCCTCTTAAAAGGAGGCTTCCAGGCCTCTTGAGAGGAGGCTTCCAGGCCTCTTGAGAGGAGGCATCCAGGCCTCTTGAGAGGAGGCATCCAGGCCTCTTAAGAGGAGGCTTTCAGGCCTCTTGAAAGGAGGTTTCCAGGCCTCTTGAAAGGAGGCTTCCAGGCCTCTTGAAAGGAGGCTTCCAGGCCTCTTGAAAGGAGGCTTCCGGGCCTCTTGAAAGAAGGCTTCCAGGCCTCTTGAAAGGAGGCTTCCAGGCCTCTTGAAAGGTGGCTTCCAGGCCTCTTGAAAGGTGGCTTCCAGGCCTCTTGAAAGGTGGCTTCCAGGCCTCTTGAAAGGAGGCTTCCAGGCCTCTTGAAAGGAGGCTTCCAGGCCTCTTGAAAGGAGGCTTCCAGGCCTCTTGAAAGGAGGCTTTCAGGCCTCTTGAAAGGAGGCTTCTTGGCCTCTTGAAAGGAGGCTTCCAGGCCTCTTGAAAGGAGGCTTCCAGGCCTCTTGAAAGGAGGCTTCCAGGCCTCTTGAAAGGAGGCTTCCAGGCCTCTTGAAAGGAGGCTTCCAGGCCTCTTGAAAGGAGGCTTCCAGGCCTCTTGAAAGGAGGCTTCCAGGCCTCTTGAAAGGAGGCTTCCAGGCCTCTTGAAAGGAGGCTTCCAGGCCTCTTGAAAGGAGGCTTCCAGGCCTCTTGAAAGGAGGCTTCCAGGCCTCTTGAAAGGAGGCTTCCAGGCCTCTTGAAAGGAGGCTTCCAGGCCTCTTGAAAGGAGGCTTCCAGGCCTCTTGAAAGGAGGCTTCCAGGCCTCTTGAAAGGAGGCTTCCAGGCCTCTTGAAAGGAGGCTTCCAGGCCTCTTGAAAGGAGGCTTCCAGGCCTCTTGAAAGGAGGCTTCCAGGCCTCTTGAAAGGAGGCTTCCAGGCCTCTTGAAAGGAGGCTTCCAAGCTTCCGAACCTTTTGAAAAAAGGCTTCTGAACAACTTGAAAGGAGTCCTTCGAGCCTCTTGTAAGAATGCCTTCGAGCTGCTTGGAAGACATCTGTGCTGGTTGTGGAGGGCAGTATTCTATTGGATTTACTAATCGCCATGCATATTATGTACAAAACAAAGCTTGGAAATAAAAAAATACACAATTATCAGAACTTCATCAATAAATTTTGATTGTAATTGTAATTCGTACGCCATTACGAATTTTGGTTTGAGGGCCATCGGAGGTACCCTCAGTGGTACATGTACCCCAGGTTGAAAACCGCTGGTCTGGATGACTGATGTTGCTAACCGCTCGGCCACAAAGCCCTCTGAGGAAGGATGGAAGAAAGGAAGCCCAAAAGGAAGGAAGAAAGATAAAAATGAGAGAAAGAAGGAGGAAGGAAAAAAGAGAAGAGATGAAGAAAAATGAAAAAAGAAGGAGGAAGGAGCAGAAGAAAGAAGTAGGATACAAGAAGGAAAAAGTATGAAAGGAGAAAGGGAAAAGGAAGATGAAATTCCATTCTCCTTTCTTAAGAAAGGGAAAAGAAGAAGGAAAAAGAAATGGCAGAACTGAATTCTCATTTCCAACTTCTCATGTCTGATTTCTCACTTTCACTTCTCACTTCTCATTCGACCTAATGACTGGTCGGCCTAATGACCATTCGGCCTAGTGACCTTTGGTCAAACAATCTGATTCCGTGCTTTGGGACAAGTCGTCGAATGACATTTCATCGAATGACGTTTGGTCGAACAACATTTAGTCGAAAGGACATTTGGTCGAATGGCAATTAAGTCGAATGTTGAAAGCGTTTTTCCGTCGGTAATAGGTAATATAGTAAAATGGATCATTAGTCAATAGATTGTCGGTTAAATTTGAATAAATAATCCACAAGGTACATGGATGAACTAATTAGAGGGATTTAGCGGACGTGAGGAAGTTCAATATAGAAACAATCACGGAAGCTAATTAGGATTTTCACCTTAACAAATGGAAACTTACTTACAAAAAAACTTACAAACGGTAAAATACTCTCTATTCCATTTTTTAGCACAAGCATTTTGCCAATACTTCATCGTAGTCCGCTTTGGGCCAAATGACATTTCGTCGAAAGGACGTTTAGTCGAAGGGACATTTGGTCAAATGGAATTGGCTTTCTTATTATTTTCATTGATAATTTTTCTTTCACTCAATATATAAACAATTATTAGTTCACCTGGTTTGAGCTAATCACCGTGGAATTCATTAATCGATAGGCTTGATAGGCTTCCTACTTTTCACTTACATGCTGCTCACTTCTCGATTCTTGCTTCTCACTTGTCATTTTACACATCTCACTTGTCACTTTTCACTTCACTTCTCACTCACTTATCACTTTCCAATTCTTCTTATTTCTTTTGTGAAGCGTTAGGTGTGGATTGTCTCATTGCTCACTTCACATGTCGTAGTTATCACTACTCCCTACCTACTTCTTATTTTTTACTACGTGAATTCTGTGGCAAACTATTTCAACTATTAGACCAAACGGTATTCGGTCAAATGGCATGTGACCAAAGACTAGTCTTTGATGTCACCCAATAATTGAGGTTCACAATGGTTTTATTAAACATTTAACAGTTTTTGTATTTTATAAGGAATGTTATGCTTTCGACGTTAAAAAATGATCTTGATAAAGGCCGAATTAAACAGGCTCTAAAAGTCGAGCAAAACACACACTAAAACTCATAAAACCAAAAATTCTTAAAATAGATCTCTCAGTCGTAATTTTTAAGTAAACTTTGCAACCTTCAGATAACAGAAAATCATTTATTTTTTAAATCAATCGTTATGAGAAATGCTGAAATTGACCACCCTAATAACCACCCTTCCTGGAATTTAATACCCATACAACAACCTGTTGCCATGACTGCGCCATCATGGCCTGCTGTGCTGCGTGTTCTTTCCAACATCGAACAACAGCCATCCATCACCTTCGACGCCACTTCCCTGACAAAAGACCCACAATGAATGCAACCGTTTGCTCGTGCGTTCTCTCCAAGTTGAGACCTCTTCTGTACAGAGAATGTTCGCTTACATTGCATCACAATTTGCGCCTTCTTCCTCGTCTGCTCGACAGCGAAGAAAAGGACCATGCTAAACCACACAAAACTGGTGCAATTAGAAAGCACCGCATGAACCCTTCATCGGCACTGCATCGTCAAATAATGAAGATGCCAATTGTATGGCAAAATTAACCACAAAAGACGATTCCATGTGCTGAAGGTGCATGTGAATGAATGATCTACGTTTTACATAAAACACGACTCCAGAGCTACACTCATGTATGCAGGTATCTGCATTTCAAAATCGGTATGGCAAATGCGACCAGAAAGTGACAATAAAATAACAGAAAACGGCATGCTTCGATGGTCATTCCAAGCCTATTGCTACTGCGCCGTTTTGTATTTAATTCATTTCGGACTTGGGACCCCATGCAAATGCGGCGGTCGTCGTCAACGCCGCAAGTACGAACCAACCCAACAAAAATGTGCACCTTTGCATGCATGCGGATGAACAAAAAAAAAACACCAGAAAAAATGAGACGGAAAACGAAGGAACCACGCAAGATAAAAGAGCTAAACAAACCGGCGCGAGAGAGACTCCAGCTAGAAGACACTTCAGTGTCCCGTTGATTATGAGGATTGCGGGGGTGGTGAGGCAAGCGGTAAACAAATCGCGAGATCGTGTCGGTGTCTGTGCTGTGCTGTGCTGCAGCGAACGAAACCAAGAAAAAGAACAAGAATGATCTTTTCGCAGCCGTCGTCGTCGTCGCGAGTCCGTACGATCGCGTCGATCGTTTCGGAACGTTTTTCTCTCTCCCGTTTCGCCGACTCAGGAAAAAAAGGCTCGAGCAGGTTCTGCCCCCTAGCGGTGGCTGCTGCTGATGGGCTTTTGCTTTTGCCTGTGCTGTGTGTCACAGTGCATCTCTCCTCAAGTAGTATAGTGAGGTTCCGTTTCGATCGCCGTCATCGGGACGGGTCGGTCGGGTCAGTTCAGTTGCTTTCCGAAGCTTCACCGTTTAGGATCAACGCAGAAGGCTTTCTTCGGAGAAACGTCGTCGTGGTCGTCGCGCGGTGGAAAGTGTGCAGAACGCGAACGAGAAGAGGAAACGACGACGGAGCTATTTTTCATTATTTTGCTGTGTGTGGTGCTTTGCAACTGAACGGAGCGCGCGATCCCTGAAAAAGGATCAAGTTACGTTGCTTCAAGTCTCGGAAAAGGGCAGCAGATGTTTCTGCTGAATGGCTGAGATGGTTGCTGCTTGCGTGGTTTAAGTGAGTTTGGGTGTCCTCAGGTTGCCAATGGCGACGAATTGCTCGGATTGATCGAATTTAGTTCGAAAGTTGACCTTTCAAAAGTGCGATCATTAGATGCGCGATTTGTTGTGTGCCTTGTGGGGTTCTGGAACGACAAAAAGTCGTGATCGCGTTTCAGTTTCGCTCCGAGCTCTGTGTATTTGTGCGTGAAACGGAGCAGGGAAACCACGCGACCGTGTGCCGTTTGTCGTTTAGCTACCGTTCCCTTTTTTTTCTGTCGAACCTCGAAGGGCGTGTATATGACGACGGATAACAAACGACGGTAGATGCACTGAACTACCACCATCAACGCGCGGGTGATAAAAAGGCCACTCCGGTAAAGGGCTTTTTGTTTGTGTGGATGGCTGACCAGCAGCGGTCAGTGCGTGTGACCAGTGTACAGTGCCCTCCCGGTTTTGGCAACCAAACGTGGCAATGTAAACATACTTGGGACGAATTGTTGCTCCATGTCGCTTTTGACGTAGGACTACGTCTATATTTTCTATATTGGGGTACACTTTACGATTGCGAAAATCGGGGACCGTCACGAAAATATGATAGACTTTAAACTTTAATATCTCAGCCGTTTCTCGATGGATTTTCAATTTTTCTGGACCATTCGATCAAGGATGAGTCAACGCTTCTTTGTATTTATATGAAAATACTATTTTTTAACTATTTATTACTGATAATTGATAAAAAGTTTAGAAATAGGTAAACTAACCAATCACGTACATGCATCACTAGCACAGACAACAAAAATCAATCACTTGCGGGTTTGGATCTAATCCTCAGTTTGAACAAAATTTTACGCAGAACGTACGCATCAAAGCGATCGCAGCGGAGCGGACACAGCATCACGGAGACGCTAATAACATTTTCAAAGAAAATCCATCGCATTGGTGGGGGTGCTCGATGTGTTGCTGCAGAACATTCAAGCTCAACGAACCAGCATTTTATATGAAGAAAGTGTTGACCATAAAAATACACAGTGCCAGTGCCGATGCTGAAAATTTATTACAAATTGTGGTGTCAGTTAGTTGGAAAGCAGCATTGGGAAAAGAAAATTGGTTCTTCTCAGGACCAACATTTTATGAAAAGAAAGAGTTAATTGCGAAAATGGACTGTTTCGGTGGCATCGGTTTTGGCGTGGTAGCTTGGTTGCTGTTAGTGATTCCATCCATTAAAATTCACTTCATCATCTCCTTCCGACGCGCTATCAAATTCGCTATTTACGATTGAGTTTTGCACTTTGAAGAAAGTTTATTTCGGATAGTCGGATCAACCTTCTTTTGTATAAAATGGTGGCTTTTGTATAATATCAATGAAGACGCCACATTAGTGGAAACTTTCTACAGCAAGTACCCATCGGTGAACGTCGCTCGGACTAAAAGATGCCAAGAGATAATGTTTGGTAATATGAAGAAACTTCGTCTTGAGTCAAATTTCTGCTGTTATTCCTCGCAACAATACGCATTCTGGATAAACAACATCTCTTAACCGAATTCAGAATTATACGAGAAAGTTTCATAGGATTCTTAGAATTTGTCATTCTCCGAATGGTCCGTTGTCTGCGGAATCCCGATCGAAATGGCTCGCGCGCGCCGAAAAGCAGTTTTCTTATATCTAATTAAGTAATTCCATTAGCCCCGCCCCTTCATTAATCGTTATGAGTGCACATTTTATTTACACCCATATCATATCACAAAAAGGCGGGGCTAACGGGCTTGATTTATTGAATACAAGAAAGCTGCTGTCCGGCGCGCGCGAGCCATTTTGATTCGAGCGGTTCGACATTCGATGCAGCGGAGCGGACACAGCAGCATGATGGAGTGGGTGGCAGTGTGGCAATGCTGAAAATTTATTTCAAATTTTGGAGGCTGAGCGAAAAATCATCAAGTGGCGGTCGGACAGTTGTCGACAAGCGATTGGATGCAGTTAGTTATTGTAAAGACGCATTGGAAAAAGAAAATTGGTTCTTCTCAGGACCAGCATTTTATGGAAAGAAATGGACTGTTTCGAAGGCATCGGGTTTGGCGTGGTAGCTTGGTTGCTGTTAGTGATCCCATCCATTCAAATTTACTGCATCATCTCCCTCCGACGCGCTATCAAATTCGCTATTTACGATTGAGTTTTGTACTTTGAAGAAAGATTATTTCGGATAGTCGGATCAACCTTCTTTTGTATAAAATGGTGGCTTTTGTATAAAATCAATGAAGACGCCACCTCAGTGGAAACTATCTACAGCAACCACCCATCGGCGAACGTCGCTCGGACAGACAGATGCCAAGAGATAATGTTTTGTAATATGAAGAAACTTCGTCTTGAGTCAAATTTCTGTTGTTATTCCTCGCAACAATACGCATCTTAGATAACCAACATATCATAACCAAATTCAGAATCTTGCGAGAAAATTTCATAGGATTCTTAGAATTTGTCATTCTCCGAACGGTCCGTTGTCTGCTGCGGAATCCCGATCAAAATGGCTCGCGCGTAGGAATGGGCGATACCGATATGATATATCGGGAATCGATATTTTCGCTCCGATTAATCGATATTTTGTATCGATTTTTTTAAGTTCGATATATGACCTGATATCGGATTTCGATTTTTTCAAAGTAAAAAAATAGCACATTAGGCACAATCTGTTTTAAACAGCGAATCTTTGGCGTGTGTGACCTAAAATTTTCATTTTTTTTTGCTCGTGCTTTTAATTTTTCGGGCGTATCGATATATCGGAATATCGATGTTTCAACGCCGATATTTTTTGATATTTCGATAATAAAAACATCGATTCGGCAGTATCGATATTTTTCCGAAAAACGCCCATTCCTACTCGCGACGGCTGGAAAGAAGCTTTCTTATATCTAATGAAGAAATTCCATTATCCCCGCCCCTTCAATAATCCATATGAGACCACATTATATTTACAACCATAGAGAACACAAAGGGGCGGGATAACGGGCTTAATTCATTGAATACAAGAAAGCTGCTGTCCCGCGCGAGCCGTTTGGATCGGGATTCCGCGGAAAGGGCGGAATGAGCGGTTCGACTAAGTTTGATGCGGCGGAGCAGACACAGCAGCATGAAGGCGTGGATAGCAGTGGCAATGCTGAAAATTAAGTCCAATGGTGGAGGCTTAGCGAAAAATCATCAAGTGGTGGTCGGACAATTTCAACGCAAAGTGCAGACAAGTTTGGATGCAGTTTTGAATTGGAAAGACGCATTGGGAAAAGAAAATTAGTTCTTCTCTGGACCAGCATTTAATAGATAGAAAGAGTTAATTGCGAAAATGGATTGTTTCGGCGGCATCGGGCTTAGCGTGATAGCTTGGTTGCTATTAGTGATTCCATCCGTTCAAATTAACGGTGGTGACGAAATCGAGGTGGTTGAAGAATTCGTGTACTTGGGCTCACTGGTGACCGCCGATAACGATACCAGCAGAGAAATTCGGAGGCGTATAGTGGCTGGAAATCGTACATACTTTGGACTTCGCAAGACGCTCCGATCGAATAGAGTTCGCCGCCGTATCAAACTGACAATCTACAAAACACTCATTAGACCGGTAGTCCTCTACGGACACGAGACCTGGACGATGCTCGTGGAGGACCAACGCGCACTGGGAGTTTTTGAAAGGAAAGTGTTGCGTACCATCTATGGTGGGGTGCAGATGGCGGACGGTACGTGGAGGAGGCGAATGAACCACGAGTTGCATCAGCTGTTGGGAGAACCATCCATCGTTCACACCGCGAAAATCGGACGACTGCGATGGGCCGGGCACGTAGCCAGAATGTCGGACAGTAATCCGGTGAAAATGGTTCTCGACAACGATCCGACGGGAACAAGAAGGCGAGGTGCACAGCGGGCAAGGTGGATCGATCAGGTGGAGGACGACGATTTGCGGACCCTCCGCAGACTGCGTGATTGGCGAAGTGCAGCAATGGACCGAGCTGAACGGAGAAGACTTTTATGTGCAGCACAGGCCACTCCGGCCTTAGTCTGATAATAAATAAATAAATCCGTTCAAATTAATTACATCATTTCCCTACGCCGCGCTATCAAATTTGCTAGTTACGATTGAGTTTTGCATTTTGAAGAAAGTTCATATGAGATGAACCGGTCAAGGGCCGAAAACCTCATTAATAAAGACAATAAAAAAAAAAAGAAAGTTCATATCGGATTGTCGGATCAACCTTCTTTTGTATAAAGACCTTTTTGGAGGACACCATCCTCAAAAATGGTCGAAATAAAGGAGAAATAAGCAGAATCAGAAGTGGCGTGAAACCAAACGCAAATATATTTATTTGTAACGTTTGGTTTTCGCCCGCGATGTAAGCGTACGTGGCAAAGTAAGGATTGTGATGTCCCCGACTGAAAGCCAGTCGAGTGGCTTCAGCGGCCGATGAGTCATGTTAATTCCACGGTTAGAGACTCAAAGTCCATCCATCTGGGAACAACTATTCGACTTCTTGATTCAGTTGGCCTCCGAGCAGTTTGCTCAATGTAAATAAAACGACACAAATTATTATGGCAAATACTATCAATTTCAAATAGCTACGGAGTCCTACGTCACTTTTGCGTACAACCCGATTGGGCTGCACCTTTGAGTTTTTAATGTCATTCTCGAAGTTCTGCTGGGAGAGGGCGTTTGTCCAAACGGGTTATTTCTCCATCAGTCGTCTGTTCAAGAATTCCTTTCATGTTCTCATGAAACATACAAAAACATGTTCCAGAATTTCTGCGAAAATTCCGTTTGTACGGAAGAAATTCTCTCCAAATTTTGGAAGAAACTCTCCGAATTCCTAATGAAATTATCTACGAATTTCGGACATTTTGACGTAAACTACTTCTAAGGGGAAGACTCAGATACAGGGTGTAAAACCGAAATTTCCAAATTTGAGACCGTCACGAAATTAGGATAGATTTCAAACGCTAATAGCGTCTTTATCTTTCGATGGATTTTCGAGATTTGCTTCAATAGATACGGAAACTCTCCAGCAATTTGCCAATTCTATTGATACTATTGATTATCAACGTTAAACTATTGAAAATGTTATTTCTTTCCAAAACGGGTGAAAAATTCAATTCCGTTCATAAATCCCCAACACGGACATCAAATTGGAGTAAGGTACGGGCCTTTTGATCCACTGTTTCGTTTTTCCTGTGTATAAAAAGCCCCATGTTTCGCGTGCGCACGTCATTTTCATTCTGGATGTCATGGAGAACGGACCAGAGCGGTTCCAGCGATAACGCCTGTGGTTTGGTCTGTTGTGGTAAAAACTCATGGACGATTCAAATCAAGCCCAACTCAGCACCTAAAAACTCATGGATGAGTTGAATCATCTTATGTTTTCTGTATGTATGTAGAATCACGAGCGTGCGTCAAACGAAGAAGCTGCAAAAATGTACTCGCATGGAGTACTATCTACTAAAATTATATCTTTCTCTGAATCGTGATCTCGTGATTCTACTACCGACGGAAAGCAATCTGCCATCACCAAGCAATTAAGTTTTACTTTGATCAAAATTCATCTCGCCTCAAGTTGTGACTTACGAGCTACTTTCATTGATGGTAGCCAATCGTTAGTAGGGGAAATTACGGCTTTGGCAGATTTTCTTCTATTATTGTCAGGGTGTTTTCTGTAACTAATTATGCTCAAATTTGGCCTAAACATTCTTTGCATATCAAAGAATATTGTGGCCAAATTTCATAAAAATTGCTCTCCGCGACATCTGCTTTCTTGTTATCAATAAAGTTGAAGCTGTAGCCACGCCCTTTGGTGAGTGTGTGACGGTTACACAATATTTGCAGCCAAACCGGTCAACAAAGAGGCGGGACTAATGAGCCATCTTTATTGATTATAAGAAAACTGCTCTCCCGCGCGCGCGAGGCATTTCATTTGAAATGTCGCGGAAAGCGGTCCCAGCATCGACGGAGTTGGTGAGATAATTAATCGGTTCTTCTCAAGGCCACCATCCTATACAAAGGAAGAGGTGAGGCGAATATTATTCAAAGAGCAAATTAACCACTTGGCGACGCCATAATGTTGCCGTCCATAGCAGAATTACGAGTGCGCCCCGGGAGGAGATGCTACAAATATGAATTCGTATGGATGGCATCAGTGGCAGCCAGGTCAAATTTTCTCAAGATTCTTATTTGGTTTTGTTGCAGCTTGTGATTGGGGAGGTGAATTATTAACAATCAATTTTGATCAAAATTTATCTCACCTCAAGTTGTGACTTAAGAGCTACTTTCATTGATGGTAGCCAATCGTTAATAGGGGTAATTGCGGCTTTGGAGGGTTTTGTTCTATTATTGTCAGGGGGGTTTTCTGTAACTAATTATGCTAAAATTTGGTCTAAACATTTTTTGCATATCAAAGAATATTGTGGCCAGATTTCATAAAATTTGGTCAACAAAAACCCCCTGACAATAATAGAACAAAACCTGCCAAAGCCGTCATTCCCCCTACTTCATACAAGAAAATTTAAACTGAGCGCTGCTAATGTTAATGACGACGACCGCGCGACCCACACCATCGCCGGGAAGAAAATTTCCGGTAGGAGCTCCGCCGATGCCGAAGGTGGTACCACGGTCTGCTCTCCGCGACATCTCGAACGAAACGGCTCGCGAGCGCGAGAGAGCTGCTTTCTTGTAATCAATAAAGTTGAACCTGTAGCCACGCCCCTTTGGTGAGTGTGTGACGGTTACACAATATTTGCAGTCATACCGGACAACAAAGAGGCGGGACTAATTAGCCATCTTTATTGATTATAAGAAAACTGCTCTCCCGCGCGCGCGTGGCATTTCATTTGAAATGTCGCGGAGAGCTGTCCCTGCATCGGCACCCGGCGGAGTTGCTGAGCGAATTAATCGGTTCTTCTCAGGGCCACCATTCTATACAAACGAAGAGGCGAGGCGAATATTATTCAAAGAGGGAATTAGCCACTTGGCGACGCCATAATGTTGCCGTCCGTAGCAGAATCACGAGTGCGCCCCGGGGGGAGATTCTATATAATATGAATTCGTATGAATGGCATCAGTGGCCGCCAAGTGAAAAATGTCGGAAGTGCAATCACAAGCGTGCGTCGGAGGGAGTAGCTGGAGTAAATATATTCATATGAATGGTAAATTGGTAGTGTGATCGCACTTTGATGTGAACTACGTCTAAGGGGAAGACTCTGATACAGGGTATAAGATGAAAATTTCAAAATTGGGCACCGTCACGTAGTCATTTAAGATTTTAATAGATAATCTTTATCTTTTGATGGATTTTTAGGATTTATATATCAAACGCATCGGAAACTCTCCACCAATTTGCAAATGTTATTGAAATTTTTGATTATCAACGTTAAACTAGTGGAAATTTCAATTCTTTCCAAACCCAGTAAAAATTCAGACCCAATCAATAATCCTGCAACCCCAACACGGACATGAGGTTGTTATAAGTTACGGTCCTTTTCGCCCATCGCTCCATTTCTCTATGCATTAAAGACTCGTGTCTCATACGCGCGCGACATTTTCGTTCGAGCATTCTCAGAGAGCGGACACGATACTTCATTTGTAGCCTTGAACCAGCATTGGAGGCGATTGTCGGGCGGAGACAATGGCATCCAACAGCGATAGGCGGCAGTCAACGATGGTGGAGCGACACGGTCGGGACGGCAGTCTCACTGGAGTGAAAATTTTGCCAGCTTGCGGTCCAAGCGACAACGGCTGCCGCGTTGATGTTGGTCGCGTCGTCAATGGTAGAGCTGCGGTAATTTCTGATAGTGAATGGAGTCATTTAAAGTAAATCAATTCTTTGGATTACCATCATTACCTTGGAAAAATGATGTTAAGCTGAGAGGATTTTCCAAAGTGCAACAACTAGTGATCAGCACACTCTAGGCGTTCAGTAAAATCTTCTAGCAAGATTCTGAATTTGGTTATGTGCTGTCAGTGATTTCCAATGCGTACCATTGAGAAAAATAACAATATAAAATTTGTCAATTGGAGACAAACTTCGGTTGTTAGTTATAAAATTTAAATGCAAGGATGATATCAGTAGCAGTCAACTAAAATTCTCATTTTTGCTGTTAGGGATTGGAATTGCATATTATCTTTTTAGAACCAAAATTTTATACAAAAGAGTATTAACCGAAACTAATTTTATTCAAAGTTCAAATTATTATTTGCCTATATAGCTATATTGCCTATATAGAAATACACAAATTAAGTTAAGCTCATTTAGAAGATTTTTCGAAAAATAAGAAAAAACAACAATGAAATTGTTTTTTTTTCAAGTGAAAACCCTAACAAATTAAACAAACAAAACTAAACTTCTCATAAGGTTAAAAGACTGTTATTCTTCCATTTACTTCCACTATAGTCTTTTAACCTTGTAGCATTTCCCCTAAGACGCTCTAAAATAATTAATCATTAAACTTCTCATATTATATAAAATTCGAGAATTAAAATTTGACTTAGTTACATAAATATATCAGTTACTTTCAAAATGTAAATTTTTTATTGTCGTATCCAACAAATTTTATGTTTTGAATATTGTTCGAAACCAGTTTTGTCTCAAAAGTAATCAAAAGAACAATGTTATAATATTTATGAATGATGGGACTTGCTAGGTTCTTCATTTCACCAAACGGTTTTACGTAGTTTACGTCGGGCGGTCGTGTCTTGTACACAACCCTTATGATTTTTTTACCGAACTTTGGATGAACTTCTCTCCGAATTTCAGATGAAATACTCTCCAAATTTCGGATGAAATTATTTCAAAATTTCGGATGAAATTATCTCCATATTTCAGATGAAATTGTCTCCGAATTCAAAACAAAATTCTCTCAAATTTAGGATGAAGTTCTTTCCGAATTTTTGATGAAAATCACTTCGAATTTCGGATGAATTTCTCTCCAAATTTCGGATGAAATTCTCGTAGAATTTCAGATGAAATTCTCTCCGAGTTTCGGATTAGATTCTTTCTGAATTTCGGATGAACTTCTTCGAATTTCAGATGAAATTCTCTCCGAATTTAAGACGAAATTCTCTCCAATTTTGAAAGAAATTCTATCCAAAACTCACTTTGAAATATGAAAGAAATTCTGTTCGTTTGTATTACGAAATTCTCTCCAAATTTTGGAAGAAATTCTCTGAATTTTGAATGAAATTCTCTCCGATTTCCAAATGCAATCCTATTCGAATTTCAGACGAAATTCTATAGAAATTTCGGATGAAATTCTCTCCGAATTTCAGATGAAATTCTCTCCGAATTTCTGATGAAGTTCTCTGCGAATTTCGGATCAAATTCTCTCCGAATTTCGGATGAAATTCTCTCCGAATTTCGGATTAGGTTATCTCCGAATTCAAGACGAAATTCTCTTCAATTTCGGATGAAATTCTCTACAAATTTTTGATGAAATTCTCTCCGAATTTGGGATGAAATTCGCTCCGTGTTTTGGATTAAATTCATTCCGAATTTCAGATGAAATCCTCTCCGAATTTCGGATGATATTCTCTCCGAATTTCGAACGAAATTCTCTCAAAATTTCGGATGAAATTATCTTCAAATTTCAGATGAAATTCTCTCCGAATTTCGGATGAAATTCTTTCCATATTTCGGATGAAGTTCTCTCTGAATTCCGGATGAAATTCTCTCCGAATTCAAGACGAAATTCTATCAAATTTCGGATGAAATTCTCTCCAAATTTCGGATGAAAATTGTTTCGAATTTCGGATTTAATTCTTTCCGAATTTCGGATTAAATTCTTTCCGAATTTCGGAAGAAATTCTTTCCGAATTTCGGATGAAATTCTCTTCGAAATCAAGAAGAAATTCTTTCCAAATATCGGATGAAATTCTCTCCGATTTTCAAATGCAATCCTATTCGAATTTCGGACGAAATTCTATAAAAATTTAGGATGAAATTCTCTCCAAATTTTAGATGAAATTCTCTCCGAATTTCGGATGAAATTATTTCCGAATTCAAGACGAAATTCTCTTCAATTTCGGATGAAATTCTCTCCAAATTTTTGATGAAATTCTCTCCGAATTTGGGATGAAATTCTCTCCGTGTTTTTTTTATTAAAATCATTCCGAGTTTCGGATGAAATCCTCTACGAATTTCGGATGATTATTATCATTTATTCAGACTAAGGCCGAAGTGGCCTGTGCGAGGAGAGTCTTCTCCATTCGGCTCGGTCCATGGCTATACGTCGCCAACTACGCAGTCTACGGAGGTTCCGCAAGTCATCTTCAACCTGATCGATCCACCTTGCCCACTGTGCACCTCGCTTTCTTGTACCCGTCGGATCGTTGTCGAGAACCATTTTCACCGGGTTACTGTCCGACATTCTGGCCCGGTCCACCACAGTCGTCCGATTTTAGCGGTGTGAACGATGGATGGTTCACCCAGAAGCTCATGCAACTCGTGGTTCATACGCCTCTTCCACTTACCGTCCGCCATCTGCAATCCACCATAGATGGTACGCAGCGTTTTCCTTTCAAAAACTCCAAGTGCGCGTTGATCCTCCACCAGCATCGTCCAGGACTTGTGTCCGTAGAGGACTACCGGACTAATGAGCGTTTTGTAGATTGTCAGTTTGGTACGGCGGCGAACTCTATTCGATCGGAGCGTCTTGCTGAGTCCAAAGTACGTACGATTTCCAGCCACTATGCGTCTCCGAATTTCTCTGCTGGTATCATATTCGGCAGTCACCAGTGAGCCCAAGTACACAAATTCTTCTACCACCTCGATTTCGTCACCACCGAAGCAAACTCGAAGCTCACATTGTCTTCTCTTGAACCCCTTACTATCATGTACTTCGTCTTCGACGCGTTGATCACTAGTCCGATCCGATTAGCTTCCCTTTTCAGTCTGATGTAGGCTTCCACCATCTTCTCAAAGTTACGTGCCATAATATCTATGTCGTCGGCGAAGCCAAATAGCTGGACGGACTTATTCAAAATTGTACCACTCGTGTTAATCCCTGCTCTTCGTATCACTCCTTCCAAAGCGATGTTGAATAGCAGACACGAAAGACCATCACCTTGCCGTAACCCTCTGCGGGAAGGGACTCGAGAATGCCCCTGAAACTCGAACTACGCACATTACCCGATCCATCGTCGCTTTGATCAACTGTGTCAGTTTATCCGGTAATCCGTGTTCGTGCATTAGCTTCCATAGCTGGTCCCGATCGATTGTATCATATGCGGCTTTGAAGTCGATGAATAGATGATGTGTGGGCACGTTGTATTCGCGGCATTTCTGTAGTACTTGGCGAATGGCGGACACCTGGTCCGTGGTGGAGCGTTCCCCCATAAAACCCGCCTGGTACTGCCCCACGAACTCCCTTGTAATTGCTGGTAGTCGACGGCATAAAATTTGGGAGAGTACCTTGTAGGCGGCGTTCAGCAATGTGAATGCGCGGTAGGTGCTACAATCCAGCTTATCGCCCTTTTTGTAGATGGGACACACGACACCTTCCATCCACTCCTGCGGCAGAACTTCATCCTTCCAGATCTTGGTAATGCCCCAGCGCAGCGCTCTAGCCAGTGCCTTCAGCCGGTTTGTTGTTCTTCAGCCGGCCAATCTCCTTCTGGATTTCCTGGAGATCTGGAGCCGGTAAAATTATGTCCTGCGCGCGTTCTCCCAGGTCCATCATCATACCGCCATCTTCGTCTGCCACATCACCATTCAGGTGTTCTACGTAGTGCTGCCACCACCTTCGGATCATCTCACGCTCGTTCGTAAGAAAGTTCCCGTTTATGCCCTTACACATATCGGGCTGTGGCACGTGGCCCTTACGTGCACGGTTCAACTTCTCATAGAACTTTCGAGCGTTATTAGCGCGGTACAGTTGCTCCGTCTCTTCACGCTCTCGATCTTCCTGCTGGCCCTTTTACCCCGGGAAAATCGAGTTTTGTCTGTTCCGCGCCCGTTTATATCCTCGTTCGCCCTCGTGGGCAGCAACCTCGCCCTGCATTCTTCTCTTCCACTAACTGCTCACATTCGCCGTTATACCAGTCGTTTCTGTGATCCGGGGCACCGTGCCAAGTGCAGCATCGAAGCATTGTACACCGTCGAGGGGTTTGAGCGTAGGCATACTGCATCGAGATAGTGGTCGGATTCAATATCCGATTTTTTTTTATGAAATTCTCTCCGTGTTTTGGATTAAATTCATTCCAAATTTCGAATGATATTCTCTCCGAATTTCGGACGAAATTCTCTCAAAATTTCGGATGAAATTCTTTTCGAATTTCGGACTAAATTCTTTCTGCATTTCGGATTAAATTCTTTCCAATTTTCGGACGAAGTTATCTCCGAATTCCGGATGAAATTTTCTTCGAAATCAAGAAGAAATTCTCTCCAAATTTCAGATGAAATTCTATCCGAATTTCGGATGAAATTCTATCCGAATTTCGGATGAAATTCTATCCGAATTTCAGATGAAATTCTCTCCGAATATCGGATGAATTCTCTCCGAATTTCGGATGAAATTCTCTCCGAATTTCGGATGAAATTCTATCCGAATTTCAGATGAAATTCTCTCCGAATATCGGATGAATTCTCTCCGAATTTCGGATGAAATTTTCTCCGGATTTCTGATGAAATTCTTTCCGAAATTCAAACCAAATTTTGGAAGAAATTCTCTTCGTTTGTACGGAAGAAATTGTCTCCAAATTTGGGAGAAAAAAAATTCTCTGAATTTCGAATGAAATTCTCTCCGATTTTCGGGAGAAATTCCTCCGAATTTCGGGAGAAATTCTCTTCGAATTACGGACGTTTTTTTTTCTAAATTCTGGATGAATTTCTCTCCAAATGTCCGATAAAATTCTCTCCGATTTCGAATGAAATTCTTCTCGAATTTCAGAACAAATTCGTCCCGAATTTCGGAATAAATTTTCTGAATTTCGGATTTAGTAAGAATTTCACTCTTAATTTCGAAATAAATATTTCATCAATTTCTCACAATCCATTTGACTACCACCACATAGCGGATCTTGCCAAAACCGAACCGGCACTGTTTGCAGTTGGGTTGCACCCGAATGCTAATTGATTGTTGAATGCGCGCGCCCATAGTTTAGCCGATTAGCGCTCCGCAGTGCCCATCGATCGATCGTTTGTTGTTCATCAGAAACCTGCCCATAAGGCCTGGGGGAGAAAGTTATTTCTATGGAAGTGTTTCAAAAATGTATTCCTCTAGCTAGGTGCAACAACAGTTGTGCGTTCCTGTTGAGCCCGATGTGATGTGATGCGATCCGACTCTGATTGCCAGCTGTTGCAAGTGCGTCCCAAGAAAAAAGAAGCCCCACATTTCGGGAAAATGTTGTGACCTGCCATTGGTTGGGATTTTGCCTGAGAAGAGGAAACCTTACCTTGTGGATGCTGTAGTGACGATGGACGCAGCCCGTCCAGAAGGGGTCGAAACTAGTGAAGAGTGCAAACAGTAGTGACAGAAAGAAGAAGAGGAAGATCGACGAGTCTCGCTCGTCCCGTCCGGTTCCATCAGAATCCACCGTGTCCGAGAGTGTCTGGCATCTGTGGCTGCAACGGCGGCGGCGGTGGCGGTGCCTTCTTTAGTGGTGTGAGCGCGAGTGCAAAAGGGTTTAGCGGTAAGAGAGCGCAAAGCAGCAGAAGAAAACCGCAGCAGCACCAGGCATCGTTTGCGTGGTTTGCTTAGAAGCGATCTTGGAAGAGTATAGGCTGGGAGTGAGCAGCGTCGTTGTCGCCGCCATCAACCCGAGAAAGGCTCGAAGCGGGCGGGCGGGAGGAGTTTTGAGAAAGAATCTGCAAGGAGCATAATATGACTGATTGGTGGTGAAGTGCCTTCGGCAAAAGAGGTAGGTTTTGCGGTGCCCGTTGGGCACGTTTCCTAATTTGGACTTAGTTCATTAGTTTTTGCAGTTCTCAGTTTGCTATTCTTTTTATTTTTTTCACAAGAAACTTTCAATCGTGTTTCCATTTTGCAATAACAATTTAAATTATGCAGATGAATTGGTTTTCCTAATCTGCTCAGCCAACTTCCACACTTTTACTGGGATTTGGTCAAATTACTTTCTCGTTTTGTCATAAAACCAAGATGAGCTGTATTTCATATTATGAGCTGCAATGTACAATTGGTCACAATTGAATTGAACTGCTTTGATATAAAAATACAAATTTCTCTCATGCGCTATTACTACCCATGATCGCATATTTGTAACACTCGCAGTTTTGTCTGTGAATCGTTCAGAAAGCTCAATTTACTACACCTAATCCCACAACAGTAAAATAGACTTTACTATCTTGCTAATCTGTGGTAAAGTCTTACTGTGTGTAGAGTCCCGGTATAGAGGGGGGAGGGGGTTTATGCCTTTGCGGCTCATTTGCTTGCTTGTTAACTTTTTTGCGGCTTGTTAACATCACTCAATATCCTCAGAATTAAACTGATTTGTAGTAGTGGTGTGATTCAGTCAATACGTGTCTAATTTTCATATTCATTGTACTAATTATAGATAAATGCGTGGTGTAGACTGAAGATTCTTAATCGCGATGTCCTTTAATCATATCCAAGGATGTTATGGATCATTTAGTAATCTGCCTTTGATCATTTAGTAGTTTGTCAATAACTCATTCCAGAGGCTAAATTTGAAAATGTGTTGTATGGTGGATTTCTACTGCAAAGGTTTATCTAAAACTCTGCCATACAGATCGTTGTTTGAATTTCACTAATAACGGGGCTATAGCACTAGTAGCAGTAACTTAGACTAAATGATTGCATATTTTGTCATCATTTAGTATAAGTATAGCAACTAACACCGTAATTTTTTGAAGAGTGGAATTCGAACATCGACCTGTAAAGGAGAGTTGTAGAAAAACTTTCGAACTAAAAGTCCACCATACAATACATTTTCAAATTAGGCCTCTGAAATGAGCTATTGACAAGCTACTTAATGATCGAACGCAGATTACTAAATGATCGATAACGTCCTTGATCGTATCTGGTTTGAACGAATTTTATTATATTTTCATGAATTATGCACAAGGTTTTCTATATCAGCATTGAGCAGTTTTTGGATCTTTTTATTTACGTTTGTATTACATGCGGAAAGCTTCGAAAACGTTTAAAAAAGAGGCAGTGCTCCAATTTCATGATAATTATCTGATATTCCTATTCCTATTTTTATATGTATGTATTCCTATTTTAAGAGCACCTTCAAAAGGTTGCGACGGCCGTACCATAATTACGTAAGGGCTAACGGGGTAAGGAGGATGTCGGTTATTTACCCATATTAATCTACCTGGTGGTGCTTTTCTCGCGCATTATGAAAATGAGAAAAACATATAAGAGAGGTCAAATTTGCACTTTAGGTGGGATAGATTTTACTTTTTTCTTCAATTTATGTCTATTTGCGGTCATTTGAGTGCATTGCATCGATTTCTGAAAAAAAAAAATTGTTTTTGCATTTTTTTTCCACCCTTGGACCTTGTCAAAAAAAACCAATGTTTTTGCAATAACTCTGGAATGCAATAGCCGATCGAAATTTTCAATAGGAAAACAACTAGACCGCAATCCGCGTCGATTGCAACTTGTTGCGAGCGAATTGGATAATGCTAAGTACCAAAAAGTGTGTCTCACATTTTTGTACACACACATACAGACATCACCTCAATTCGTCGAACTGAGTCGATTGGTATATAACACTATGGGTCTCCGAGCCTTCTATCAAAAGTTCGGTTTTGAAGTGATCCTATAGCCTTTACGTATACTTTGTATACGAGAAAGGCAAAAACATATTTTCAATAAAAAAAATCTTACATGGTGAGACGGTGAGTTGAAAATCTCAGGAAAATCCTTCACTTAATAAAGGTAGAAACGAAGATGATTTGTTGATATTGTGGGGACCATAAAAAAGATTAATGCAATCTTAACCGTTGTGAGAGTTAAATAATCTTAATATTTTCGTACTAAAAAGTTGTGGCTCCGCAAAGTATCATACACGACTGAACCCACCAAATAAAATAAAACTAGGGGAACCTCCACAAATTACGTAACGCTTAGAGGAGGGGGTGAGTTGCCTGAAGTGTGACGGTCCATACAAAATTTCCAGATGCTTCATACAAAAAGTGTGACATAGGGGGGAGGGGGTTGAAAAAGTCCAATTTTTGCGTTACGTAATTAATGGATCTTTACTAGTTAAAAAATCCTAATATTTGCACTAAGATTAAGATTTTTGTCAATTTTTTTCTTCGTTTTATATTCCTGGAAATATTTTAATGATTTTAAAAAAAAATCATTGAGATCCGGAAGGAGTTATAATAAAGGACACGTGAAAACCGAATTTTATTAAGATTTCGTGAACATACTTGATACTGTTCTTCCAGTGGAAAACCGAAGATAGCCGAAGACTGCAACTGCATTGCGAGTAGTGCCCCATCATGCACACTTCTCGCGAAGTAGCTGAAACATCCGGAAAGGGGGGAAAATACGACTGTTAATCTAGCTCAGTTCGATTTTCAACAGGAATTATAATATAAATACTGTGAGAAAATCTTGTAAGTTTCTTGTAAGTAAATTTTCCAGCTTCATTTAATTTAAATCCAATCGTAGTTGAATGTCAGAACAGGAATGTATATTTTTTTCAAGCAATCTTGTTCTTCAAATTGGATTAATAATTAAACCAGATTGTTATCACGGTTTGCAAACATTTAATCAATTAATGGCAATGAAAATTTGAAAAATCTAAATTAAATACTTGGACTAAATACTCAAATATGACATACGATGCAATGAGGTATAAAAAAAATATTTGTGGTATATGAAAATTGACTATTTTGGAATTAAATTTCCAACTTTTCTCTCCCCCCCCCCCTTATTTACGCCAATGCTAATCTGAGTAGGAAAATCATCATTTCCTTCATTGAGTTGAGTGGATTGCTGAACCATTATGTGTTTCAGAACCTCCTATATAAAGAATGGAGTTAAACCACAAAGCGAAACGAGAGTCTTCGTTGTACGAGAGAGGTAGAACGTTTGACAACAATGTACTATTTGGTATTCTAGTTTTCTATGATTTTAAGACATTTGAATTGATTTCGTTCTATTATTCGAAGGAATTCCTAACAAGAGAAATCCAATTTGTTACTCAAAAGCTTCATTTTCTGAAATCGGGAAAGTCCTTTTCTGGCATGATACTTTTCTAACATTAGTAAGTAACTTGCCAGAAGAATCTCGCTCTGGGATTCGTGAGAATATCTTTCTTCCGAATTCCAGGAAGAGATTTCTTTGAACACTCCGAATCACAGGAAGGAATTGCTCTGAATCCCAAAAAGGGAATCCTTTGAATTCTAGAAAGGGATTCCTCCGAATCGCAAATAAAGGGATACCTCCGAATCCTACCACTGGCTCCCCAAATCACAGAAACTGATTCTTCCTAGTATTCAGAGAGATATCTCAGGAACAAATTCCTCCGAGTCCCAAGATGGCATTCCTCCTAATCAAAGATAAAAAGTTTTCCAAATCCCAAAATGAGATATTTTCGAATCCCAAATACTTCAGAATCCCAAAACGAGATTCTTCCGCATCCCAAATCCCAAAAATGGATCCTTCCTGAAAGAAATTCCATCGAACCCCAGAAAAGAAAACTTTCGAATCCCAAAACGGGTTGTTTTTTTTTTAATTTGGTCCTTCCGAATCCCAGAGATGGATCTTTGTATCACAGAAAGGAATTCTTCCGAATCTCAGAAAAAAAATCATTCAAATCCCAAAAATAAATACTCCCAAAATGGAATTCTTCCAAATCCTAGAAGCGGTTTCTTCTGAATCCCTGAAGGGGATTCTTTCGACTCTCAGAAAGGGTTCCTTCCGAATCCCGGATATGATTCCAGAATGGGATTTTTCCGAATCCCAGAAAGGGTTTCCTCTGTTGTTTAACTTTAGAAAGGGATTTTTCCAAATCCATTAGAAGGATATTCTTCCAAGTCCCGAATGAGATTTTTACTAATACAGGTAAACTTCGATATAACGTACATATCGATTTCAAGTTTGTACGTTATATCGAATTGTACGTTATATCGAAGCATGAGTAATCATCCTTATTTTACACTACATAAATGTTGTACTATCATGTACTTTATGGGCGAATTTTATTTTTTTATATAATGCTCAGCTAGCAGTGTGAAACAGCTTTTCTTGTGAACAATTCCTACCAACTTGTTCGTTGCTAAGAAAAATGACCCGAAGAATTGTATTCGTCATTTTATTTCTACAGGAAATAAGAGGCTAAGAGGCACTGGAAACACAAGGCTTGCTTTTCGTTGCACCGTTTGTTTTATTTATTGAGTATCCGCGATCTTTAGTGGATTTAAACTAGGGCACGATGGGGCACGTGACTCACCAAATTGAATATTTTCATCAATATTTAATTATATACGCCAACTTTATTCTGAAAAACAACTGATATCACGATATCTGTTTTATCAATTTTATTCGAAATTTCCGATGAAATTTTTAGAGAAGTTCCTGAATAAAAGTCTGGAGAATTTTATGATTTTTCATCGGAAATTCCTTTGTTTTTTTTTCCAGAGATTCCTTTAGGATTTTTTTTCTTTAATTAAACCATACAAAATACCTGAATTCTATCCGATATTTAATTGGACGTATTCTTCCAGAAATTTTATTACTTCCTTGAAGGAATTTTCAACAAAATGTTTGAAGGAATTTTTGATGGAATTTTCAACGAAAAAGTCAAAGATTTCTCAAAGGGATATGCCAAGAAATTCCAAACGGCATTTCCAAACTATTTCCCAAAGGAATGCCTAAAAAATCAAGAGAATTCTCCAAAGCATTTTCCGCTGGTATAACCGAAAAACATTCTAAAGGAATTTCCTGAGAAATGTTTAAAGAAATTCTGAAGAAAATTCCAGAGGAATTTCCGAAGAAATTTCTGAAAGAGTTGCTGAAAAAACTGGGAATATCCAAAGTAATTTCCTGCAGAAAGATCTGAAATATTTGCTGGAGAAAGTTCTAAACGAATTTCTGGAGGACTTTTTAGAAAATCCTGATTTTTTTAATTGTTATTAACGTCTTTTTTTATTTTAATTCAGAAATAAAGTTCGACGATAACAGGAATTTCTGAAGAAATTTCCTAAGGTATTTACGAAATAATCTCCATTGGGATTTCCTGTGGAATTCCTGAAGGAACTCCTCAATGAATTCCAAAAAAAAAATAACTTCCGAAGAAATTCCTAAGCGAATTTTCAAACCCCTAATAATTTCCCGAAGGAATCTGTAATGGAATTCCAGAACGAATCTCCAAAGGAATTTTTGAAGGGATATCCGAAAGAATTACTGGAATATTTTCCGTAGATCTTTCTAAAGGAGTTTCGGAAGGTTTTTACGGTTTTTTACGGAAGGTTTTCGTAAATATATTTCTAAATGAATGATTCGAAGAATTTTCTAAGGAATTCCAGGAAGAAGTTTTGAATTCCGAAGGAACTCATTAGGTAGATTCTGGTAATTAGGTAATTCTTAAAAAAAAAATTTCGAAGGAACATTGAGGAGGAATTTAAAAATGATTTTTGGATTTATTCCCGAAATTGTTTCCGGATGATTTTTCAAAGAAATTCCAACTAGTTAACCTGTCTTTAGAGCCCTGGCCTTCCTCGCAGCACTGCACTACTCTTTCCTTCCTCTTCTTCGTTCCTCCCTTCTGTGGCTGTGCGGGCTTACCGGGCGGTGGTATCGCCGGGTGGCTCGCTTCTTGCTTCGTTACAACTCGACCAATAAGAAGGGCAATCGACTATCAGCGGAAACAATGCCGGATTGGGCCGACTACGGAACCAGGAAATTACGGCGGTTCTTGCTGGGGTTTCCAACGTAAAGACCGTGGGGTTGCCCTCAACGCCTTCTCTTGTCCCAAGTACTTCATCTCTACTCTTCAACTTCCAACTTTGGTAACTTTGTAACATCCGACCGCATCCCAGGCTCATGACCTCCTTTTTCAAGTCAGTCACCCCTTAATGGATACTTAACGAAGGTACTTCTGGTGTTGGGTTGGAGGACTAAGGTGAGTGGTTGGATGCGGTCTTACAGGGTGGTGGAGGAATCATGCCCTGCTCTACTGCAGTTGCTAAAGTACTGAGAAAACCTACGAGACGAGTTTTACCTGCCATTCACAAACAATTAACGCATTAGACTACATTTTCAAGAATGTCTCGGAAACACTCATCACTTTTATTCTAGAATTGTTTGAGAAATTCCTGGGATGATTTCTAAAAGTGTTGCTCAAGGAGTTTCCGAAGGGGGTCCGGAGGTCTTAGGATTTTCTTGAAAGAAATTAAAGAAAGAATACGATGTGAAAGTATTGACCTAATGTGTAAGGAAAATTCCGAAAGAATTCCTGGAAGAATTTTCGAAGGTATTACTGGATTCATTGCCGGATCAATTGCCGGAGTTCCTGAAGGAATTTCCGAAGGAACTCCTGTAGAAATCTAGAAATTTCTTCGCAAATTCTATTTCGAGTTCCTTCCTAAATACCTTTAGGAATTGCTTGAAAATATATTCAGGAAACTCCTTCGGAGATTCTTTTAAGATTTCCTTCAAAAATATCATTGTACATTCTTTAAAATATTCTTCCAGAAATTACTTTACGAATTCGTTTCGAAAATTTATTCAGTTTCATTTAATCCCTTCTTGAATTCAATCAGATTTTTTAAAGAATTGATTAGGAGATTCTTTTTGGAACTTTTTGGAATTTCTACAGGAATTCCTCTACAAGATTCACCAGATTTTTTTTTGAGCTTCTTCAGGAATTTTCTCTGAGATTAATTTTAAAATAATCTGGTACACATTTCAAGCCTGGATCTAAAATACCATTACTTCACTCGACATTAGCTGACTTAGACCTGAAAACAACCCGTCATCAATTCTGACTTTGACTAATATCAACTAAACATGCCTAAAACCTCATTAACTCAATATCATCCAATACCTAGGGAGAATTCTGAGGATAGTGCAAAGTGGGGAAAACAGTAATTAATGCCTCTAGCTGATAAAATTAGACTCCATACAATAATGCCATCCTTACATGAATGATTATAACGATTTAGTAAACTATTTTGTAATAACTACCAAAATTAAAATTATTTTGTGTACGTTATATATCGAGTGTACGTTATATCGGGGGTACGTTATATCTAAGATTACCTGTACCAGAAAGGGATTAATTAGAATACGAGAAACATTCTTTTTTAGATTCTTCCAAATCCCGGAAGGGGATTCCTCCGAATCCCGGAAGGGGATTCCTCCAAATCCCGGAAGGGGATTCTTCCGAATCCCGGAAGGGGATTCTTCCGAATCCCGGAAGGGGATTCTTCCGAATCCCGGAAGGGGATTCTTCCGAATCCCGGAAGGGGATTCTTCCGAATCCCGGAAGGGGATTCTTCCGAATCCCGGAAGGGGATTCTTCCGAATCCCGGAAGGGGATTCTTCCGAATCCCGGAAGGGGATTCATTCGATTCCTTTAAAAGCATTTCTTTCGAGCCCCAAAATAGTAGTTTGTGCAACAAGTTGCAAAAAGATGATTTTTTCAGCACGAGTTGTACGTTATACTAGTTGTACTACGAGTGCTGAAAAAATCGAGTTTTGCAACGAGTTGCACACGCTATTTTTTGCAATGACGAAAAATGAGCTTCAGTATGGTAAAAATGTACCAAATTTTACATATGATAATTCTTGCGAATAAATCATGTTGCTGCAGAGAACTATCAGATTCTATGTTATCGTACCACACTGCATAGCTCTTCAAACCATGAAGCGATAGATGAACTACCATTTGGAAAATTATGATGTTATGTCCATCAAAATATTTAATTTATGACGCGACGCTATTTGAACACTTACCCAAGCAAATTCAGCAAAATGAAGTCATGTAACTACTGTTCTCATGTTGGTTTTTCATTATAGCAACCCATTTGAGTTGCATAATGGTCATTGAAGCACCTATTTCGTTGGTATGAAAAAGTAGGCCATTTTAGCATTCAAAGGCGAACTGTAAACCAGGCATTATGATCAGGAATTGCAAAAACGATTTTTTCCCAATCCAAATATAGCTTCCAATTTCTATAAAGGTATTGTTTCAAATCCTAGAAAATGATTTTCTCGAATTCCGAAAAGAGATTCTTCCAACAACCAAAAAGGGGTGCTTCCAAAGTCCAGAAAGGGATTCTTCCAAATCCAAAAAAGAAATTCTTCCAAATCCCAAATAGGGATTGTTCCTCAAAAAGGTTTGTTTGCAATCTCAGAAAAAGATTCTACCGAGTCCCAGAAAGAGATTTTTCTTCTTATTCCTCTTTTTCTATATCTTGCCCTCTCAATCATTAACTCTTGAATGCTGGTGCATCCTCTCTTGGATTCTTATGAATACAGTGACCTCTCCCTTACTCGATATTAAAGAATCCAACGAGTGAGGTAAGTATCGAGATAGGGAACATATTTATTTATTTAAGGTACCCCAGGGCAAGTTGAAACGGTTTTTTCAAAGTTGAAATTGAAGTGCTGTAAAAAATCACCCTTTGGTATATTTTGAATCTGTTTGCAGTGTTTGCTAGTTCGGGCCAAATATTATACATAAAAAATAAGCAACCTTCACAAACTTTTTTATAAATATTTTTTTTATTGAAATTATTTTTTATATGCACCGTTTCAACTTGCTCCGCAAATCGGGGCAAGTTGAAACACTGTGCTATATTCAGACCTAAGCTAATTTTCCCGTATTAATAACAAAATGTGACACTCAAGAAGCACGAGGTTGTAAAGGTGACTATAAAACTGCCAGGATTCGCATAAGAGTCCCATGTAAGTTTTTGACGATTTTAATTTTCTTTCAGAAATTAGCTGAAAATTGTGTCCTGTTTAAGAAAAACTGATGAAATAGTAGGCTTTGTTCTAGAAATTTGAAAACAAATCCCACTTTTGTTGTCTAATCTTGATATTTACTCGCATAATAATCAGATTCCAGATTTTGATAGGTACTATTTTACACAAAATAATAAACTTATAGTCCATTTAATTGTCCCACTGCAATAAATACGGATAAAGAATATTATGTTATTTTTTGGAAAGATGCCATTTTTTCAATTTTTTAATTTTTTTTGTTTTTTTCCATGTAAAACAAGTTTGATAAATTCAACTGCAAATTACCCAAGTCGGCGAAAATGACATGGGACTCTTATGCAAATAAGGGCAGTTGTTGGCGCCACCGCCAAAGTAAGTGTCTCCACTTTCTGTCTCTCCCGCAATTCGTAAAAACCCAAGCTCTGTTGGTTTGTTTGCGCAGCTAGGAATTTCCTATGTATTATAGATCCAGGTACATGTATGTATATAACAGCAAACATCCAAGCGCGGGTAGAAAAATGTATAAGCGAATAGCGCAACAGAGTAAAGCCGAAATCAGCACCGCCTTCTAGAGAGTAAGTGATGTAAATAAAATGCGTAACCCCAAACTTCTGTAAATAAATAAGGTGTAGGATTAAGGATTTTGGCCAGTCGTCAGACTGAAACTGTGTATACAAGAGTTAATTAGAATATTTTTCCAAACCAACAAACCGAGTTTTGATTGCTGCAAAGTGCTACAGAGAAGTCCACAAACGGAAACCGATCTAATACAGTCCACTTCGAGAATATTTCCACCTTTGTACTGGGTTGCACCAAGTGTCTAGTTTGAGTGGGATTTAACAGTCTCACAAAATAACTACCATCCGCTCTGGAAAGAGCACCGAGTTTATGCGACGTAGTGCAAGGATTGGAAACCAGCGAAATCCCCCAGGAGCCGGGCTAGCGCTCCTACAGCAGTGTACAACAAAGCCACAAGCGTATTTTCAGAGACCAAATTCTGAAGAACGAACTACGCTGAAAATTTATCAAATTGATTTCCTCCTACTGGTAACCACTCGGATTACTATTCAGGATGCTTCATTATTTGGTTTACTTGTATATTGCGAAGTTGATTAATTCGATTGTGGCTTCTTCACAAATGCACATTAACTAAACAGCCATCATATCTCTCATAAACTCTACGATTGGAGAAAGAGCCAGCTGGGGAAGTGGAAGGCGGAGTTAACGAAAAGTTTACATACTCTATGTTTTATTTTTCTGAGAGTCAGTGCTCGTAGATTAAGAATCTCAAAACTGCAGTTTAAACATGACCCCTTTTCATTCTAGTGGAGATTGTAGGAGGGTTGACCGAATGGGCGAAAATTTATTAAATTTATGTTCAGAAGTTTGCATATTTTTATAAATTTGTGTTTTTCGAATGTATGTTTTTTCAAACCATCCTGATTTCTGGAAAAAAAATACTTTTAATTGCAAGGGTGATGTTTTGAATTGTTGTTTCAACTTGCCCCGCATCACGCATTTCTATTTGCCCCGATGAGTTGAACATACAGAGCAATATCAAACAACCAAAATACAAAAATTAAAACGGGGCTTCCATCGATTTATCATAATCGTTATGCTTATTCAACATTGAATGATTACCTACCGTGAAAATTTGATGAAAAGACTCTTCCAAACATTGTTTTGATACCTGTTTCATTGGCACGTCAAATAGTTGTTTTGGATTTTGCAAAGGGCGAAAAATAAACAATGGCAGGGATTGCCTTTGAAAGCTGCAATCTTTCGAAAATGGCAGTCAGAAAGTGCGTTTAGGCGAGTAGTTTGTTGAAAAAAAATATCAGAGCATTCGGTCTTTTCCTATCTGAATTACAGCTTCCGTTTCAACTTACCCCGCATTTCAACTTGTCCTGGTGTACCTTTCAAAATACCAAACACCGATTACCAATTTCAGCCGAATAGTGATAATTGTTTCCTTAAAACAGTGGTTCTCAACCTTTTTCTTGAGAGGTACCCTTTCGTGTTTTTGTATTAATTGGGGTACCCCCTATTTTAATAAGCGTAGTTCATAAGATTTTCTTGAGTGCTTTCGAACCTATTGAAAAGAGACTTTTGAGCATCTTGAAATGACGTTTCTAAACCTTTTGAAAGTAGGCTTCCAAGCTTCTTTAAAGAATTATTCCGAGCCACTAGAAAGGAAGCTTCCGAGCCATTTCGTTGAATGACATTTGGTCGAAAGGACATTTAGTCGAAATCATATGTTAGAAAGAAGAATCTACACTTAGTCGAAAGACGTTTGTTCAAAAGCGGATTTTCGAATTAAAAATATTGGTACATTTAGTCGAATGACGTTTCGTCGAATGGATATTTTAAAAAAAAGAACTTTAGTCAATAACAATTAAAAAATGAATGATTTATTTTGGTGCTTATAAAAGTCACATAAAAAGAATGAATGATACGAATGATACGACGACGATGAATCTATTCCACCTGGTGAAAAGAAATTCAGTCGAATGATGTTTCGTCAATAGCCATGACATCATATAGATCAGGTCATATGACCATTTGGTCTGATTTAAATTTTCGGCCAATAATTAACGCATTATGGTTGGAATTTTATTCTGAACTAATTATTGTATAAATATTGAGTGAAAGAAAGGGTTTCAATGAAATTAATGAGAAAACCATTTCCATTCCACTAAACGTCCTTTCGACAAATGTCATTAGACTAAATGTTTCAAAGCCGACTACGATGAAGTATTGACAAAATAACATTGATATCATTGGTTTTTGACCATGTGCCGAAAAATAGGATAAAGGGTATTTCACCATCAGTACCTAATATTTTGCTATTTCTGTAGGTTTTTAAATTTTCTATAATCCACCAGGGTCTCCAGAAGTTTCTGTTAGATCAAGTTAGCTGAATTCCTCTAATCAGTTTATCACTGTATCTTATGGATTATTTATTCGAGTTTAATGAAAAATCTATTGACGAATTATCAATTTTACTAACTAAACCATTACCGACTAAGCGCTTTCAACATTCTACTAAATTTCCATTCGACTAAATGTCCGTTTGACTAAATGTAACTTCGACCAAATGTACTTTCGACTAAATGTCATTCGACTAAATGCCATTCGATGAAATGTCATTCTACGAACTGTCCTAAAGCCGTCTTTCGAGCCTCTTGAAATGAGGCTTTGGGCATATGAAATGACGCCTTTTGAAAGTAGGCTTCTAAGCTTCTCGAAGGAAAAAATCCTAGCCCCTCCAAAGGAAGTTTACGAGCCTCTTGACAGGGGGCTGCCGACCCTTTTGAAAGGGGCTGGCTGAAAAAAATAATTCCGAGCCCCTCGAAAAGAGGTTTCCGAGCCTAATGAAAAGGGTCTCTTAAAAAAGGCTTTGACTATCTTAAAATTACGTTTCTGAGACTTTTGAAATTAGGCTTCCAAAGTGCTTAAAATAAAAATTCCGAGCCCCTCGATAGGGTTTCCGAACCACTTGAAAGTGAGCTTCCGAAGCTATTGAAAGAGGGCTCCTTGGTCTTTTGAAAGAGGGCTTCCAATCCTCTTGAAAAGGGGACTTGTGGCCCTCTTAAAAATGAGGCATCTCGAGCCTCCGAATCTCCTGAAAGGGTGCTTCCTACTCTTTTGAAAAGAGGCTTCCGAATCACTTCAAAGGGAGCTGGCTGAAAGAAGAATTCCGAGCCCCTCGAAAGGAGGTTTCAGAAGCTCTTAAAAGGGTGCTTCCGAGCAGCATGAAAGAGGTATCTCGAGCCTCTTTAAGGGAGGCATTGATCATCTAGAAAAAAAAGTTTCCTAGCCATTACAGTCTATACCATCAGCAACTTTGCAAAATTGGTGGAAAAGGGACATGTATTCGAGATCCATACGACATGATCAATTTCCTGATAATCTGCAAAGCAGACACAAAGATTGCCTTCCGAGAGCCCTACTCTGAAAATATGTGCATTTGAAGTTTAATGATTGGACATCCGATGACTTATGGTTCGAATGAATTCTCTGAACAAGTGAGATGTTCAAAGTGAGTACAGCGTTGTGAGAAGTGAGTACTGTGTAGTAAGATGTGGGCAGTAACAAGTGAGAAGTGAGTAGTGGGAAGTAAGAAATGAGAAGCGAGTGGTGAGAAGTGAGGTGCGATAGTTGTGAAGTGAGAGTAAGATGTGAGAAGTGAGAGATGATAACTGGGAAGTGAGAAGCGAGATGTTGAAAAGTGAGTGGTGAGCATAAGACAGAAAGAAAACGGCATTCGGGAAAATTACCCAACTCTGTACATATCATGCATGTGAACAGTTTCTGACAAATGAAGTTTATTATAGACAAATCTCGAACAACGAGTTTTTCCCATTAGTCCGTCAGAGTACTCTTCAAAATTGGCAAATGAATTGGTCACCCAATACACTTGGATGGAGGCTATTTTCCTTAGTTCCTAAAGTTTCTGCAGGAGCTTGGTTCAGAGGTGAGGACTTAAGCCGAGGCTTCAATCGCACGATGTCGAGGCCTGTGTCCAATCACTCATCACTAAACGTACGTCTCTATAGAATTAACCTGGTTGATAACAATTTATGTGGGCTTGAATTACGGTTTCGGTTGCGATGACATCGATCGCGTAGTTTGGCATTGCACGGAGAATGACGCCTCAAGAGAGCAACTATTAATTGGCCCGAGGTAAACAACCCTTCCGTAGTAAGCAGTGTTTTGGGAAATCGCGATGTGGTTTATTGGTAGACCATCTATGCCTTTCTTTGCTCATCTGACATCAAAGTCTAATACTTCATTTTTTGACGTAGAATACGTCTCACGGGAAAATATTGGGGGGTCATTCAGCAGAATCAAATTTAAGACCGTCACGAAAAGTGGTCAGGAAGTATGGGCTAACAACTCAGCCATCTTCCAACCGATTTTGATGATTTTTGTATCAGTCGATCGACAAACTCTTTAAGATTTTTCACAACTGTTAGAAATAATTGAATAAAGGTGCTAAACTATTGAAAAATTACTTGTCATAAAACGAGTTAATACAATCCCATTGAATTCCACCACTTAATTGTATCTTGACAGATACGTATTTCGACCTCAACAGTAAGGCCGTCTTCAGTGTCTCGTACTTGACTCGAGTATCTTGTATCTTGACTTGAGTCGAGTCAAGTACGAGACACTGAAGACGGCCTTACTGTTGAGGTCGAAATACGTATCTGTCAAGATACAATTAAGTGGTGGAATTCAATGGGATTGTATTAACTCGTCTTATGACAAGTGAAGACATTCCACTAAAAAGCTCAAAATAATTTTCTTATCATTGTTATGCACAGTTAATTGCCTACATTTCGGCTATTAGTCATCTGGCGCGTGAATTGATGAATGGTAAAAATCAAATTCGAAAAATGATTTAAGCAAGAAACCTATAATTACTGTTCTGAGTCACTGCACTCTAATACGTAATTCTACGTTGATTTTGCGGTCGTGTCTCTGATACAACCTTCTACTTTTTTCTCAGTTTTTTTGTCTCTGTTTTATTGTTCCGTGTACCATGAAGCTCTGGCCATCCGAAAGATGCTCCTTGAAGAACCATAACTCGAGCTCGACGCTACGATGCTGGGTCATTAGGCCGAAGGCCATTAGGCCGAATGGTCATTAGGCCGAACGGTCGTTAGACCGAATGGCCATTAGGCCGAATGAGAACTGTCGAGTGAGAAATGAGTTGTGCGAAGTGAGGGAGAAGGAAGAAGGAAGAAGGAAGAAGGAAGAAGGAAGAAGAAAGAAGAAAGAAGGAAGAAGAAAGAAGGAAGAATGAAGAATGAAGAATGAAGAATGAAGAACGTAGAAGGAAGAAAGAAAAAGGAAGAAGGAAGAACGACGAAGGAAGAAGGAAAGATGAAGAAGAAAGAAGGAAGAAAACGGAAAGAAGAAGGAAAACAGAGGAAGGAAGAAGGAAGAAAGAGGAAGGAAGAAGGAAAACAGAGGAAGGAAGAAGGAAGAATAAAAAGAAGAAGGAAGAAGGAAAAAGGAAGAACGAAGAAGGAAGGAAGAAGATGGAAGAAAGAAGAAGGAAGAAGAAAGAAGGAAAAAAGGAAGAAGGAAGAAGGAAGAAGGATGAATGAAGAAGGAAGAATGAAGAAGGAAGAACAAAGAAGGAAAGAGGAAGAAGGAAGAAAAAAGAAGGAAGAAGGAAGGAAAAAAAGAAGGAGGAAGGAAAAAGGAAAAAGAAAGAAGATGGAAGAAAGAAGAAGGAAGAAGAAAGAAGGAAAAAAGGAAGAAGGAAGGAGGAAGAAAGAAGAAAGAAGAAGGAAGACGGAAGAAAAAAAGAAGGAAGAAGGAAGAAGGAGGAAGGAAGAAAGATGAATGAAGGAAGAAGGAAGAAGGAAGAAGGAAAAAAATAAGGAAGAAGTGGAAAGAAGAAGGTAAAAAGAAGGGAGAAAGAAGAATGAAGGAAGAAGGAATGAGAATAAGGAAGAAGAAAGAAGTAAGAAGGGAGAAAAAAGCGAAGAAGGAAAAATTAAAAAGAAAGAAGGAATAATTGAGAAGAAAGAAGAGAAAAGGAAGAAGGAAGAAGAAAAAAAGAAGCAAAAAGAAAGAAAGAAAAATAAAGAAAGAAGAATAAAAAAAGAAGGAGAGAAGAAAGAAAGAAGAAAGAAGAAGGTTGGGGAAAAGAAGAAAAAAAAAAGAAGGAAGAACCAAGAAAGAAGAAAGAAGAAAGAGGAATGCAGAATGAAGAAGAAAGAAGGGAGAAGAAATAAATAGCATAGAAGAAGGAAATAGGAAGGAGCAAGAAGGAAGAGCGAAAAAGAAAGAAGGAAAAAGAAGACAGATGGAAGAAGGAAGAAGCAAGACGGGAGAAGGAAGAAGGGGTAAGGTGAAAAAAGCATTTTTAATTTTTCAATTTTGCTTCTTTTTGCTAATTCGGCCTAATGGCCATTCGGCCCAATGACCATTCGGCCTAATGACCGCTCGGCCCAATGACCATTTGGCCTAATGACCATTCGGCCAAATGGCCAGACATCCGACGCTACGCCAAGCCAGTCATGACGTGCAATACCTGGATGAGTAGCTGTAATATCTCAAGCCTAAATCCCAACCCGTCCATCCTCAAATTACGCAATCTAACTTTGAGTCACCAATATCATCCCTTCCTCCAAACTAACTATAAATAATAATGGTATATCAAAAATAATCTCAGCTCCGCTAAGTGTTATACACCCCTGAGCCTGTCTAATAAATGCAAATGCAATGCAATGGACATTTACGTCAAAGGTGTCAGGGCATTAGGCCGAATGGTCATTAGGCTGAATGAGAAGTGGGAAGCTAGTTCTTGCTTGTTCTTCCTTCATTCTCCTCTCTTCCTTCTTACTTTATTTTTCTTCCTTCTTCCATCTCCCTTTCAGATTCTTCTCAATCCTTTCTTTTTCCTTTTCTACTTTCTTCCTTCCTTTTCTCTTCTTCCTTCCTTCTCTTTTCCTTCTTTCTTCCTCTTTCTTCCATCTTTCTTCTTTTCTCCTAGCCTCTCTCTTTCATTTCTCTTCCTTTTTTCTACCGTTTTTCTACTTTCTTCCTTTTTGTTTTTCTCGTATACAAAGTATACATAAAGGTCATCACCGTTAGTGAAGTGGATTAATGGAGCCAGCCAAGGGCAGGAAACCTCTTTAATAAAGACGATAATAATAATAATATTAAGGGTTTCTTTTTTCCTTCTTTCTTTCTACTTTTTTTCTTTTACCCATGTTTCTTCCTTCTTTTTCTGTTTTTTACCTTTTTTCTTCCTTCTTTTTTCCTTCTTTATTCATTATTTTTTCCTGTTTCTTTCCCTCTTTCTTCGCTCATTTCTTCCTTCTCTTTTTCATTCTCTCTTCTTTCGTCCTTCATCTTTCTTTATTCCTTCTTTATTCATTCTTTACTCCTTCCTTCCATCTTTCTTTCTTCTGACTTCTTTGTTTCTCCTTCTCTTTTCCTCTTCCTTCATTCTTCCGTTTCTCTGCTTTTTTTCCTTCTTCCTTCTTTTTTTATTCCTTTTTTCTTCTTTTCCTCTTACATTCTTCTTTCTCAATTCTTCCTTTTTTATATTTGTTTACTACCTTATTTCTTCCTTTTTTCTATCTGCTTTCTACCTTATTTCTTTGTTTTATCTTATTCCTCTCTCCCTTCATTCTTTCTTATCTCTTTAGGGTTCTTTATTCTTTCTTTCCACTTCCTTCTCTCTTTCTTCTCTCTTTCCTCCTTCTTTCTTGCTGCTTTCTTCCTTCGCTCTGCTTTCTACCTACTTCTTCCATTTTTCTTCCAAAAACTATCTTCTTTCTGCTTTCTTCCTTCAATCTCCCTTTTTTCTTCCTTCTCTCTTCTTTCTTCATTTTTTTTCTTTCTTTCTTCATTCTTTCATTTTTACCTTCCCTCTTCCTTCTTTCTTCATTCAATCTTCCATCCATCTTTCTCCTTTCTTTCCTCCTTAGTTCTTCCTTCTTCTTCCTTCTATCTTTCTTGTTTCTACCAACTTTCTTTTTTTACTTCCTTCTTTCTTTCTTACTTCTGATTTATTCCTTTTTTCATTCCTTCTTCTCTCTTTCTACCTTTTTTTTGTTTTCTTTGTTCTTCCTTCCATCTTCCTTCTTTCTCCTTATTCATTATTTAATTTTCGATTTTTTCTTCTTCTTTCTTTCCGTCTTATATTCTTTCTTTTTTCTCTTTCATCATCCTTTCTCTGTCTTCATTTATCTTTTTCTCCTTTCTTTCTTCCTATTTCCATCTCGCTTCTTATTCCTCTCTTTCTCACTTATCATTCCACCCATTTCACTTTTTACTTCTCATTTCTCGCTTCTCACTTCTCATTTCTCACTTCTAACTTCTCATTCCTCGCTTCTCACTTTTCACTTTTCATTTTTGACTTTTAACTTTTCATTTTCCACTTCTGACTTCTAAACTTTTCTTTTCTCACTTCTCTTTACTCTTTTCTCACGTCTCACTTCTTACTTCGTACTTCTAATTCGGCCCAATGACCGTTCGGCCTAATGGTCATTCGGCCTAACGGCTTTCGGCTTAATGACTAAACATCTACTTCGATTTAGAGAATATCGAGTAAGGGAGGTTTCGACTTTCGGAGGGAACGCAATATGCTATATTGAAGGAACTTTCAATTTCACCGAGAAAGGGGAAAATATCTTGTTACAGAACATCGAATTAGGGAGTGAACTCTCTGTATTCATGATTCTGTAGGCGACCACGACAGCTATTGCGAGGAAATTATTTCTTTGACCTGGATTAAATATTACGTGAATTCTTCTTAAAAATATTTGAAAAAAAAAACACTAATAAAAATAAAAAAAAGGGCACTAAGTGATGATTTATCTTCATACGAACTATACCACTTCACAGAATTTTGAACACGTTCTATTGATTGCGGTTAAATCGTGAAGATCAAGACGTCGCAAAACATGCTCTTTCCTATTCAGTGACTCACGTCGAAAAGCTTTACAAATTGTATAATCAATTATGAAAAGACGGTATCAAAACTTCAGCGGTGGGCAGGCACAAAAGGGTTCAAACTTGGGACTTTCTTCAAGCAGAAATTTTTTTTTTTTGGTTTTGTCTAACTAATGAAAGCGTTTGAACGCCAAATTTGCGAATTCAGAACCTCAACGCCTTTAGTATATGTCTAAACATTATACAGAACTGTAAGATCTGTTTTCATTGTAGAGGAAAATCAGTACAGCAGTATGAAGAAAAGTAACTTGTAGACACACTTCATGGCTGGTTTTGTCTTACTGACAGCCGTCAGCTCCTTGTTTTGAGTATAATCTGGATCTAGTTTTGAATATTATATCACCGGCATCCCCTTGGTAACAAGTAAAAAAAATAATTGAGCCATCAGATGCGTTACTTACAACAGGGATGGCAAGTAACCTAACAAGTAGCCATCCATCATTTCAATGATCGATAAAAATCGATTTCAATTCGATCCTAATTCTAATTCAAATGTGTCGATCCGAATCACTCAAAGTCATCGTTTATTTTTCTGTTTGTGCTATCCGTTCGGTTCCACTATTTCGGTGTCTGCGGGTTTCTGCTATTCCGGGTCCTGAGAAACCAAAAATCATGAAGTATGTTTACGAACTGTTAGGAGCGAGCGATAGCACTTTTCTCGGCCATTGTTGACTCTCCTTCCACCTATCGCATGTCAGAATGGACCCTCCTTAGCAGGGAACAGAATTATAATTTTCGTTCAAGTACTTTCATTACGAATTTTATTTACACATGAAGGTCGTGCAACAACATTGAGTTGGCTTCATATTGCGATGATGGATAGAGACGTTGCTCGCTACACAAGAACAAGACGTGTGGAAGGCAAGCTACAAATTGTCTTTTTAAATTTTCACACTCTGCCTTGCATTCGACTTCGAACATGACCCTCGTCTAACCTAACTAAAACCTCTCATTTTCTCCATCTCCCTGTTCTGCCATTAACTGCCCTGCCCTCCGCACTAAAACCCGTTCCATGGGCATTCCACGGGGCTTAGCACAACAACAAAATCGACTGCGCGCACTGGACAAGTATGCTGAAAAGAGTTTTCAATTTGTAAACTCCTTTCAATTCTAGCCTATTAAAATTAATTTTATGCTATTATCTAATAAAGCCATGCCAAGCCACTGCCGCCAGCCGGAATCCGACGAGAGATGTGGTGCGTGTTCCATTTCGCTTCCCATTGCTGGCGAGTTCACTTCGCTGGCTTTACATCCCCGACTGGGCCGTTGCCATCCCACCACTACGAGCTGATTTTTTTTCAAGTTTTATGAGGACAGAATTTTAATCAAAGTTACCATTTGATCGAGGTGTGTGCAGCCGCACATCTAACCGCGGAAGACCCCTCAGCTGGGATGGGTTGGGTTATTAAAGGGGGTCAAACCGAGCTTGCCTCAAGTCTCGATCGCGGAAAAAAGGAGAATTTAATCAAAAAGAGTTAGAACATCCATCATCAACTTTTTTTTTTCTTTATTGTAAGCCGATCCATTTGATTGGTGAACCACAAACATGCGCGGCGAAGGAAAAGATGGAAGGTAATTGTTTGGGTTTGCGCGCGCAAATTTGCCATGGTGAAAAGTGCCGTTTCGTTCGTTTTGACTTCTTTTTGGTCTTGAAATGAAGCATTGAGATCGGGAAGAAACTTAAATATTGATGATTTTTTTTTCTGTGTTGGTTTAGATAATGGCTTGGGCGAAGAATTGAATTTTAGCATGCAGATAGCAAAACGTGGCTCTGTGTGAAGAAGAATGATCCTCAATAATGAATAAATCTGTGCCAAATTAATTCCATGGAGTTCAAGCTTTTATGGGCATATGTTGAGTTAGATTAAGATCTTAACACTGAGTTCGTCGGATAAACATGTAGCCTTTTACGTACGTCGTCAGAAATGTCTATGAATTAGGCATAAGTTGGTCAAATGATGGCCATTCGGGCAGTGCCAAGTTAGCGTAAAGATGTTCGGAGCTCGTAGTTCGAATAGATTTCAATGTTCAAAGCAAATACCATACCTGAAGCTGTACAAAATTTTTTTATCGGACTCCGTTTTAATGGATCTAAATAATTGTGTGAAAGTTCTAAATTGGAATGCCCGCTTTCTAAAGGGTAAGGAAGATGACTTTTTCAACTTCCTAACAGTTCATAATGTGCATATTGCCATTATAACAGAAACTTATTTAAAACCAGGACTCTCCATTAAAAGAGATCCAAATTATTTTATCTACAGAAATGATCGTCTTGACAGCGCCTGTGGTGGGGTCGCCATTGTCATTAATAGACGTATCAAACATAAATTATTTTCTTCGTTTGAAACCAAAGTTTTTGAAACCTTGGGAGTTTCTGTTGAAACAAATTTTGGACAATTTTCCTTCATTGCAGCCTATTTGCCTATTCAATGCAATGGGCAGCAAAAGAATTTGTTGAAAGCTGATCTTCAAATTCTGACTCGCAACAAATCAAAATTCTTCGTAATTGGTGACTTCAATGCCAAACACCGTTCATGGAACAATGCTCAAAGCAATTCCAACGGCAAAATTTTATTTGAAGATTGTTCTGCGGGATATTATACTATTCAATATCCCAATGGCCCTACTTGTTTTTCTTCCAGTCGAAATCCTTCTACAATCGATTTAGTTTTAACGGATTCAAGTCAGCTGTGTGGCCAATTGGTAACTCATGCTGACTTTGACTCTGATCACCTTCCTGTGACGTTTGGAATCTCACAAGAAGCCATTTATAATCCAATCAGCTCTACTTTCAATTATCATAGGGCTGATTGGGATTTATATAAAAACGTATATCGATAGGGATTTTTATGTTGATATTCCTCTCGATTCCAAAAGTGATATTGATAATGCTCTCGTATCTTTGACAAATTTAATTGTCGAAGCCAGAGGCATTGCAATTTCTAAATGTGAAATTAAATTCAACTCCATTATTATTGACGACGATCTTCAGCTACTAATCCGTCCTAAAAATGTGAGGCGAAGGCAATACCAAAGAACTCGTATAATGTCTCGAAGTTGGATCCCAGTTCGAAACCATTTTGGAAATTAACGAAAATTCTTAAAAAACCTCAAAAGCCAATTCCAGCGCTTAAAGAGGGAAATAAAATTTTATTAACAAATGGCGAAAAGGCTCAAAAACTTGCTCAGCAGTTCGAGAGTGCACATAATTTTAGTCTAGGTCTCACTAGTCCAATTGAAAATCAGGTTACACGGAGCTTCGAAGACATTCTCAATCAAGAGAATGTTTTTGACCCTTCGTTGGGAACTAATTTGGATGAAATGAGATCTATTACTAGAAAATATAAATATATGAAAGCCCCGGGTGATGATGGTATTTTCTACATACTTAGCAAAAAACTTTCTGAGGGCTTTTTATCCTTTTTGGTTAATTTATTCAACAAATGTTTTCAATTGGCATACTTCCCAGATAAATGGGAAAACGCCAAAGTTGTTCCAATTTTGAAGCCGGACAAAAATCCAGCTGAGGCTTCTAGTTATTAGCCCAATCAGTTTGCTTTCTTCAATAAGCAAACTATTTGAAAAGATTATTCCAAATAGAATGATGGTTCATATTTATGACTGTTCTATTTTTGCTAATGCGTAATTTGGTTTTCGCCATGGGCATTCTACCACTCATCAGTTATTAAGAGTTACGAACTTCATTCGGCTCAACAAATCTGAAGGATATTCGACTGGAGTTGCTCTTCTTGATATAGAGAAAGCATTTGACAGTGTTTGGCATGAAGGTTTGATTGTAAAATTGATGAATTTTAATTTTCATCTGTACATTATTAAACTGATCCAAAATTATTTATCAGATCGCTCACTGCAGGTAAACTATCAGAATTCTAAATCTGATAGATTACCTGTAAGAGCTGGTGTTCCCCAAGGCAGCATACTGGGGCCCATTTTGTATAACATTTTTACTTCTGACTTACCTGATTTACCACCAGGGTGTCAAAAATCTTTGTTTGCAGATGACATAGGTCTCTCAGCCAAAGGGCGAAGCCTTCGTGTCATTTGTAGTAGATTGCAAAAAAGTTTGGATATTTTCTCCACTTACTTGCAAAAATGGAAAATTTCCCCGAATGCTTCCAAAACTCAGCTTATAATTTTCCCACATAAGCCGAGAGCTTCTTATTTGAAACCTTCTAGCAGACATATTGTCACTATGAATGGGGTTCCAATTAATTGGTCTAGCGAAGCTAAATATTTAGGACTTCTGCTAGATCAAAATTAACTTTAAAAATCACATTGAAGGCCTTCAAGCCAAATGTAACAAATATATTAAGTGTCTATATCCACTTATAAACAGAAAATCAAAACTTTGTCTTAAGAACAAACTTTTGATTTACAAACAAATTTTTAGACCTGCCATGTTGTATGCTGTGCCAATATGGACTAGTTGCTGCAATACCAGAAAGAAGGCACTTCAGAGGATTCAAAATAAAATTCTGAAAATGATTCTGAAGTTGCCTCCGTGGTATAGTGCAATCTTCTATTGCAACGATTAACTCCTTGTGTATAAAAGAGGTTAAGGTTAGTTTAAGATACATTTGTGAGCAAACAGAGATTTGAGAACTACCTACTTGTCAATTACGAATTGAATTGCCTATTAGCTTGAAATGACCTGAAATTTTAATCAATGAATCCAGTCAAATTACATCTAGAATCCAATCCTTTCCACATACAATCTGAATCCAATTAAAATCCATTTCAAACCCAATTAATATACAATCCAAATCTATCCACATTCCAATCCACTAAAAAATCAAATCTGAATCCAATCCAGAACCAATACAAATCCAATCCAAATAAAATCCAAATCAATTTCAACATCCAATCAATGCAAATCTAATCCAAAATCATTTCAAATTCAATCAATATTCATTTCAAACAAAATCTACATCCGATTCAAATGCAATCTTAATCCAATTATTATTTATTTATTTATTCAGACTAAGGCCTAAGTGGCCTGTGTAGTTAGGTACACTGGGGGATATGGGCATAGAAAATCGATAGTTCAAGTTTACATTATTGTAAAACCAGTTTATATAATCTAAATGCAATCAATCATTATGGGGTATCAAAAACAGTCAATTTTGCACGAACTGAGTGCAATTCATAACATTTTTGTCGCTTGAAATTTAGGGAAAAAGATTTGAAAATTAGGAGTTGTTTTTTCACTTACCGTTTTGCAATGGGGTTACATATAAGTCCCCAAGGAATTCTTGTAATAGCTTGTGGAGGGATGGTTTTGCCTTCTCGAACACTAAGTGTACGTAAAGTCTATATGATTCCATTGCCGCCAAGCCCATCGTCCCTTCGGGGCCAGTGCACAACGCACCCTCGAGGTTAGCTACGTGTCCTTGCAGCACCGAACATCGTGACTCACTTTTTGACGTAGGACTTACGTCTTTCTTTACTATACAGGGTGTCATTATGATTTTTGGAAATCGAGAGCGTTACGCTGAAAGAGAAGATTTCTAACGTTACTAGCAGCTTTATCTTTCGATGGATTTTGAAGATTTTATATATCAATCGACTCGGAAACTCTCCAGCAATTTGTCAATTTCATTGAAACTTGAGATTATAGACCATAATTTATTGAAAATTTCAATTCTTTTCGAAGCCATCAAAAATTTCATCTGTAATTAAGCCCGTGCATTCCTAACACGCACATCAGAATTCTGTGACTCACGGGCCTTCGTGTCCACAGCAAGATTTTCTTTGTGTATAAAAGAAGCAGTGTCTGCCGTGTGCAAGTCATTACAATTTGAGACAGCAGCGCGCACTGACGTGCTTTTTGCTCGCGGATTTTTCGTTTCGTTCGTTCGTTCGCTGTGTTTACCTACACAGCATGCAGTCGCCAGCGGGAGAGCTGCCGTTGAGTCTGCGAATATGCATGAAAGAAAAGGGCGCAATTTTCTGTCATTCTGTGCTTGATGATGGTCCAATGCAGTGGTATCGGTTGGGATAGATGCGATCGCCCATCGCATCGCTCGGAGTTCACGGCTAGAGGCCGATGATGGCTGAGGCAGCGATGGCAGCGGTGGTAGATGAAGAATAAAATTAGCCCAGAGAGATTTGGATTGCTCATTCACGGAAAGTGATTGGTTTCATAATCCATTTGATACCGGGATGAGTACGAGCCATGGCATATGACTGACCATATGTTAAATTGTGATTGGTACTAAACGACTACTAGTACTTCTAGCAGGGTTACTGCTCCTTGACTTGTTTCTTATTGTTGTGATTTTTTTTTCAGCAGTAAGCACGCATGTTAGCAAAAACGAAATTGGTGCTGTATGTATTTCTTTGTTTGGAAACGGGACAGTTCCCCTAAAATAGAACATTTGCAAAAGTCTGAAAATTTTATTATAGATTTTTTTTAAGCTTTAGATACTATCATCAATAAGAAATCTATAAATGCCCTACATTTGCTTGAGTAAATAGGGACTTATAAGTTAGAAACAAAGCAATTCGCATTATGTATTAAATTAGGGGGAAAGACGGCTTTGGCAGGTTTTGTTCTATTATTGGCAGGGGGGTTTTGTCGACCAAATTTTATGAAATTTGGCCACAATATTCTTTGATATGCAAAGAATGAATGCAAAGATGTTTAGGCCAAATTTGAGCCTAGTCAGTCATGAAAAACCCCCCTGCCAATAATAGAACAAAACCTGCCAAAGCCGTCATTCCCTCTATTAGTTTTATTTAAAGAAATTTTGAATAAACAAATTAATAATTCTACACAGCATACCTATAACTATATTTAATCAAACTCCATGGATCCAAAAGTTAAAAGTTATATATAAATACGTTACGTTTATATAAGTCCTACGTCTACTCGCGGTTATGTTAAAATATTACCCATTGCTTTTTTAGAAGAACACCATGGTATCGTGCCAGCGCATTGCCGGCTTTCCAGGTGGCCTTACCACGCCCTATGTCCTCGGAAGGTGGGAAGGGTCGACTTCGCGCCTGCTTCCCTCTGCACGACTGGTATCAAGAATGATAATGCCGCGTGCACCCCAAATTGACCTCTCTGCGATAGGGTCTATTCGCCAACACACAGAGGGACTTGCCGACGCGGTACCTACGCCTGCCCCAGCCTTGACGAGGAACCCTTTCCGTCCTCGGGCTGGGAACCCGCCCGGTTGACCGACGATGCGAAAGCGACGATACCATGTTGTTCTTCGCGCGGCAACTGGTTCGATAAAAGGATCTAGTTCGACCACAGGGCACAGGTATGACCCATGAAGCCGACTCCGAACCCCGAACCCACCTCTTATTTGCGCCTGAACTAGCCATTCGCCGAGTCCACGCGCGACCTCCTGTGTAGCTCCGAGACGATTTGGACGATAGCCGATAAAACGGCGTTCCAGCCAACTTCATCTTTACACATCCTCCGAACTAGGTTGTCTGGGGTAGTGTCCAGACCACATGAGTCAAGCATGTGGTCGCGCATTGTGCGAAAATGCGGGCACACGAACAACACGTATTTCGCCGTTTCCGTACGCCGGACACTCGGGCGAGGCCGAGTGTCCGAACCGGTGTAGATACTGTCTGTGGGGCTGTGCTCATGCACTTCTTCTAAAATTCCGGCCACTAGCTTATACTAGTTCACCGACTGGCTGGCTGATCCTCTGCTCCACTGCAACGTAGTCTCGATCCCTCTACGGTCATGCACCAAACTTACTGACTCGATTCCTCCTGACTCCCCTAGGCGTCGAGGGTGGTCCACCAGTTCCGGTGAAGGAAACTTCCGCACTGGTGGTGCTCCGACTACCGGCGGCTACCGCAGGGGACGCTTTCATGCATTGCATCGACTTCGTCTCCGGGTGCCCTACATACCCGAATCGCTTTCTTCTGCGTTCTTCAGCAGATTGGCTGTTCATGTGCCAAGGTCGGTCCGACGATTTTGGTTGGCAGAAAACTTCCGGTTCACCGGTGCCCCGACGACCCGAAGCCAAACACTGCTAACTGCGCTGGATACTCCCCAGAACTGAAACTTATTCGTTGATCTCGCCTCCATCTACGCTGCAGCTCCGACAGTATTTGCGTCACGACTCTGCCTACCGAATTCCACGTGTCTTCCTCGTGACACATTCGCTCTGCGATATTATCCGCCTGCGGACAATGGAACACCACATGCTCCGGCGTCTCTTCAAAAATACTTCCGTAAGCATCCGTGGCCCGACAGAAACTGCGTCAGGTAGAAGTTTACTTCGTCATGCTTTCTGTTCATCCACGTCGACAGATTTGGAATAAGCCGGTGGGTCCACCTTCTTTTCTCCGTACTGCCCCACTTCTGCTGCCACATCGCCATAGAACGAATTTTCGCCATCTTTCTCATGTTTCCGGTTTTTCTCCACTGGTAGCACTCGATGTCTTCCGCCAGGGTGATGCAAATGGGTACCATTCCGGCGATAACGCCTACTGCCTCCGACGATATCGTTCTATACGCACATGCAACTCGTATGGCCATCAGCCGGAACACACTTTTCAGCTTTTCCTGGTTCCGCTTGGTTTCCAGTGCGTTGCCCCAGGCAGGAACCCCATACCGCAGAATCGATGACGAGACACTAACTAGTAGACGCCTCGTGCTGCTTCGTGGGCCGCCAACGTTTGGCATGATCCTCGCTATTGCGTTTGTTGCCTTCGCCGACTTTTCACGGGCGTAGTCAACGTGGCTGTTGAAATTTAGCCGGTCGTCGATCATCACACCCAGGTGCTTCAGGGATCGCTTCGAAGCAATCGCATGTCCTCCGACGACAATTTCCATCCGCTGGATCGCCTTGCAGTTGCTGACTAATAGCACCTCCGTTTTGTGGTGAGCTATCTGTAGCTTAACTCCATTCATCCAACTCTCGATCGTGGCTATCGCCTCTGTCACAGCCGCCTCCACTTCTTCGAGTGTCTCGTCCATCACTGTTAATGACACGTCGTCCGCAAAACTCACGATTTTCACTTTCCTGGGCAGCCGCAGTGTCAGGACTCTATACATTCCGTTCCAGAGGGTTGGGCCGAATATGGAGTCCTGAGGAACACCCGCTGCAACACGCATCGACTTTTTCCCTTCGTTCGTGTCGTACACCAGGACTCTGCTCTCAAAGTAGCTCTTTAGTATGTGGCAAAGATATTCAAGAACCCGGATTCTGTGCAGTGCAACGGCAATGGCTTCAAACCTGGTACTGTTGAACGCGATCTTTACGTCTATCGTAACCACTGCGTGGTATCGACCTCCTTTTCGCTTCTGTTTGGACGCTTTCTCAGCACTCTCGAGCACTGTCCGGATTACATCCACTGTCGATACTCCTTTACGGAATCCAAACTGCATGTTTGACAGTCCACGCTCACCCTCCATACACTTCGTCAGCCTGTTTTGGGTGATCCTCTCCAGAAGTTTCCCAACTGTGTCTGTTCGTCACCGTCTTGTCAACCTATTGCCTGAAAATAAGCTTGCTGTCGAGGGTCAAGCCAAGGTAGTCGGCCTCATTGACCCATTCCACAGTCGTGTCATTGAGGATGATTTTACAGTCCCCAGGCGAAACATGTTTAGGGGATTTAGAGTGGGGGAAAATGATGACCTAGGTCTTCGCCGCGATGATACATATCTTCCAGCTGGTGAGGTACTCTGTCAGGGCATCCAAGCCTCGTTGAAGTTTTGCCACTACCGCTCTGATCACTCTACCGTTGTAGACGATGGAGGTGTCATCTGCGAACAGAGACAGAATGCCGCCTTCTGGAGGTTCTGGCATGTCGGATCGGAGGTGAACAGATCGAAAAGCAGGGGCCCGAGGATACTGCCCTCGGGGACGACTGCTACGATGTTGTGCGCATTGAAACTCGCTCCGCTGATTGAGACCCGGAATGTCCTTGCCGACAGGTAATTGTTGATGGTTTTTGCCAGGTAGCTGGGAAGATTGTAGCGTTGTAGTTTGTACACCAGGCCATCATGCCATACATTGTCAAATGCCTTCTCGACATCGAGTAAGGCTATGGCGGATGTTTTCGAGACAAACTTGTTCCGTCTGAAGACGTTGGTAACTCGAGTCAGGTGGTGTACAGTTGACCGACCGCGTCGGAAACCAAACTGTTCCTCGAGCAAGATGTTGATATTTTTGGTAGCAAGTAACCGGTGATGAATAGCTTGGATAATCCTGAGAGAAGGCTGATGGGACGATAACTTTTGGGGGAGGAAGGATCCTTCCCAGGCTTCCGGACCTTTTTCTTGATAGGTATCCCTTCGAATTTTTACATTCATTGTTTTTTGATGTAAATGAAAATAACCTCATAACATATATGGAAAACGGACCTGAAAATTAACTCAATATATGGCTCTTCAAAATGTTGTATGAAATCTTCGTTATTCTGTAAAACTTTGCTATTCAAATTAAATTTACACATCAAGCTTTCTATAAGACTTTGATGACCTTTGGAGGCTTCCGAGCTTCTTCAAAGTAAGCTTGAAAGGAGGCTTCCGAGCCTCTCAAAAGGAGGCTTCCAAGCATCTTGAAAGGAGGCTTCAATACCTCTTGACAGGAGGTTTCCAAGCTTCTTGAAAGAAGGTTTCCGAGCCTCTTGAAAGGAGGTTTCCAAACCTCTTGAAAGGAGGTTTCCAAACCTCTTAAAAGGAGGTTTCCAAACCTCTTAAAAGGAGGTTTCCAAACCTCTTAAAAGGAGGTTTCCAAACCTCTACAAAGGAGGCTTCCGAGCCTCTTCAAAAAAGGCTTCCGAGCCTATTGGAAGGAGGCTTCCGAGCCTCTTGAAAGGAGGCTTCCGAGCCTCTTGAAAGGAGGCTTCCGAGCCTCTTGAAAGGAGCCTTCCGAGCCTCTTGAAAGGAGCCTTCCGGGCCTCTTGAAAGGAGCCTTCCGAGCCTCTTGAAAGGAGCCTGCCGAGCCTCTTGAAAGGAGGCTTCCGAGCCTCTTAGAAGGAGCCTGCCGAGCCTGTTGAAAGAAGCCTTCCGAGCCTTTTCAAAGGAACCTTCCGAGCCTCTTGAAAAGAAGCTTCCGAGTCTCTTGAAAGGAGGCTTCCGAGCCTCTTGAAAGGAGCCTTCCGAGCCTCTTGAAAGGAGCCTTCCGAGCCTCTTGTAAGGAGCCTTCCGAGCTTCTTCAAAGGAGCCTTCCGAGCCTCTTGAAAGGAGGCTTCCGAGCCTCTTGAAAGTTATCAACGAAGTTTTAGATTGAAGTCATTAAAATTTTTGTTCTTTTGTTCTTTTTTCAGGTTGTAGTAGGCAGGATTCAATAGGCTTTGATTTGCTGACCGCCATGCATAATACAATACAAAGTTTTGAAATCTAAAAATACATAAATATTAAAACAATATCAATAAGTTTTATTGGAATTGTAATACATCCGCCATTACGCATTTTGGTCCGAGGAACCCCATGGGGCAGGCAAAGGTACCCCATGGGGTTCCACGGACCAAAATGCGGCCAAGGCTTGGATTTTAGTATTTTGGTCATTTTCCAGAACGGCTTAGCATAATCTGGGAGAGTGCGGATCTTATTCGAGAAGTCGTTATTTTTGAGGTCCACCATTCTGGCCTTGATAATTTTTGTGATTCGGTTGCAGCGTGCCTTAAGCTCAGGCAGTCCAGTACGCTGAAACTGCCTGCGAGTGACATCCGCCTTGTTAGCTCGTGCCGATTTACTGAAGTTCCAACTTCCGCCACCACCGGATAGTGGTCCGAGCTAAGCTCTTGGAAGACGACCGGCTGGGAGACGTGATCGTGCATGTTCGTAATGTAGATGTCGAGCGAAGCATGGGCCCCGGACCGTGTCAACCGGGTAGGACTGTCAGGGCTCAGGATGGTGTAGTGGCCCTCTAGTTCGTCGTTGGACCAGACGACTCCGTTCCGGCTGGAGACGGTGTTTCCCCACGTTTGGTGCTTAGCGTTCAGGTCTCCGGCGATGATGAACTGCCCCTGCCGCCGAGTGAGCTTGACTATATCTCTTCGTACCTCGGCAGACGTGCCATCGTCGACTTTGGCTTGTGTGGGACAGTAAACCACGAGGAGAGTGACGACTCCGACGGAAGTGGTGACTTCCACTCCAACGACTTCGATGAATTTGAGCTTACAGTACGGTTGCTTCGCAAGGCGATTGCCACTCCTCCCCCTCTGGAGCTTGTTCGATCGAACCTCACCAGCCTGAAACCCGGAATTGATGCACTTACATCGGGCTTCAGGTGGGTTTCGGTGATGAAAGCCGCGTCAATCTCCTTCTCCTGAAGGAAATCGCTGAGGTCGATGATTTCGCTCTTTAGTGAGCAAGCGTTCCAATTGACTAGACCCACCCTAGCAGCTATTTTCAATGACGAACATGCCCAGAGTGAAGATCAGGTCGAAGCGAGTTTTGCAACCGCGTAGTCGCGTTGCCAGTTGGGTGAAAATCGGTGAAGCTAGCTGCTCCGATGAGCAGAGCGGTGGGTCGCCCTCGGCTGGAAGGGGCTCATTATCCTGACGACGGAATCCAGGGGGAGGAAGCGGGGGCCATTCGCTGATGGATGGTGTTGGAGCTTGAACTGATACTGCAGCAGCCTCCAGCCGTTTGTGTGGTTGCAAAGGTGGAAGAATTGGTATCGCTCGCCGGGGAGCTGGGATGGCCGGAAAGTTCACCTCGTTGAGAGCAGGAACTCGGTTCTTTTTCGGCAGGGACCTGGTGGAGGCCTTCTTCCTGATTTCCAAAAACGCCGCCCGCTTTGGGCAGTCCTTGGTTGTAGACCGTTGTTTGTCGCCACAGTTTGCGCATTTGAGATCAGCAACCTCCATATTGTCGCACTCTTCGGTCGGATGGAGTTCGCCACATTTGTTGCAGCGCAGCTTCATGCGGCAGTTCCTGGTGCCGTGGCCGATATCGCTCCCAGTCAACGACGGTGTAATTTATAACGCCGACCAGCTACATGTCCTTCCACGTGGTGGAGCCGTGCTCCAGGTAGACCAGGTAAAGCTGGTCGCGATATCTCCTCACCTTGTCGTGACGAGCGATCTTGTGCACGGCCACTGGCTTCAATCCGCAACTTTCGAGCTCAGCTTTTAGCTCCTCTTCCTTCATGTCGTGGAGTCCTCGCAGCAAAGCCTTGAGCGGCTTCGTGCCGGGGTGGTCATGTGTGTGGTACTCATACTTGTGGACCTCGAGGAACTCCACGACGGATTGATGATGGTCCTTGTTTGCCGGCATTACTTTCACGCCCTCGCTGCAGAGCCGAAAAGTACATTTCAGCCCTTTAGCGATCAGCTGGCGAATTTTTCGCGCAAATCTGGTGGATCGCCCTTCACAAACACGGGTGGGCACTTCTCCTTCCGCTCCGGTTGCACTTGCGGCAGCTGCGATTGCTGCTTCTTGCTCTTTTTCGGCGGATTGCCGGCGTCATCAAGTGGCAACGGAGTGAACACGTTGCTCTGCAAAAGCTGCTTGGAGGGGTTACCCGCGCCTTCAAGAGCAGTGCGCTTAGGCACTTTTCCAGCGACCGAATCGGCCATCAAGTCTCCCATGACGGGTCCGGGAGAAAATAACGCCAACGCGACGAAGCGAACGAACGAGAAAAAATGCGCGTGCAAAAAACACGTCCGTTCGTGCTGCTGTCTCGAACTGGAATGAAGCTGCTAATCTTGATTGCCCGTTTCAATGCGGTTCTAGCTTCCCGGAACGCCGCCTTGCGCTCCTCTTTCTCTGGTTCCGTCCTCGCTCTCTGTGTCCGCCTCCTGGATTTAAGACAAGCAGCGCGTAGTGCACTGAGCCTCTCGTTCCACCAGTAGGCTGGACGCCGAGTTTTCGCGGCATTGCGGCATCACAAGCCGCTACCATCCTTCTTATCAGTTCGGCCGCATCGTCGTTCTCGAAACTGTTGTCCGGTCGAAGTGCCTCTACAAAGAGGTCCTTGTCGAAGGCTTTCGTCTTCCACTTCTGCTCAACGGTCACTCTTCTCCGTGTTGTCGCATGGTTTCGTTGCCCAATACAATAGCGAATCGCCTGGTGATCGCTATGGGTGTACTCTTCGCTAACTCTCCAGTTCATGTTCGCCATCAACGAAGGACTGCAGAACGTGACATCGATAATAGACTCCCTCCCGTCTCACTTTAAAAGGATTTTTGTTTGTGCTAACGTAAGAACTATACGACACTTAGAGACGCGACGCGAGACAAGACATGACACTTATTGTTCTTACAATCGTCAAAAGAGTTCAAAATTACCTTTCTGTCGACCGGTTTCAGGCGCGATGTTATCCATCTTCAGGACAATGTCCGGCTGGTTACTTTTAGGGGAGGCTAGTGTATAGCTGTATTGGTTAAACTGTAGAGGCAGGACATAATGGAGAAATCATCTTCAATCATCAAAGGGTTTTTTGGTGTTGGTGATGAACATTGATTCCCAAGAGTTGAGGTGTGATGGTTTACTGATGGATTTGATGAGTTTCGCGCTGTTCCAATCAATTTCATCATTGAGTACGTCCGTGTGTGCAGCCACGCTTGACTCGTTCGTTATTTTGTGTTCTACAGCGTTTTTGTGTTTTTTCAGGCGGGTCTTCACTTTTCGGCGTGTTTTCAAATTCCTTGTAAGGATTGCCCAGCCGTTTACATCGGTCGGTATGTCGCATGACGATTGGATCGATAAGTGGCCATTCCCCCCAGGGCACCTGGTCAGGGGCATGGCCAGATGGACAGAGACACAAATGCAATGCCTGAAATGACCATGAATGTACTTATATTGCAAAATCGTTAAGTTTGAAACGTCACAAAGCCTGGTTTCGATTGGGATGATAAGTGGCCACTTCCCCCAGGGCACCAAGCACCAAGTCCTTCCAAAGTGGCCTAATAACCACAGGAAATCTTTTGGGTCATTCTGCATTACGTATTATATCATTTGTTGATGAATTTACATTTTACAATCATTAAATTCCTGAGAAAAGGATTTTTTTCGATGCGATAAAATTCTATAACCCCATTGTTATACTAATGTACGAAAGAAAACACCATCACCGATGGATTTATCAGTTTTTCTTCTAAATTTCCACAATACTCTCCTGTGGAATCATTATTTGTTCATTCCAATATTCGACCACGTTAGTTAATTGAATCCATAATAGATCTCGTTTTGTTCACATCCCATGATGGCACGTCACAGATCCGTCCATCCGTTCACATTCCCAATCTCGCGATTATCTTAGGAAGCGAAAATGATTAAACCTATTCCAGCTAAATTCCTGCCTTCCGCCGCGGCTCATTCAAAGATCATAAATCACTCCGGCCAAATCCGTTCCGAAACGATCGGGTGGCATATCGTGGAACCCCAGTTTCGAACCAGAGCAGCAGCGGAAAATCGACCGTCTGCATATCACAGCAAGCACCCAATCAGGTACAGGGAATCGAACCGGAGCATTAGCGACGGTGATGACGGCCCCGCAGCTGCTGTCGGCCGAAATGGGATAGTATGACGATTTATTTCAATTTAACTTTTGACTGCAACGGCGACGTCGTCGGTCGGGATCATCATCGCAGAGAGAACCTCGCTCCATATGTGCACAGGGCCCCAACCAGCGGAGATTGAATGGCAACAACCCCACGTCGTCGTCGCACCCGATACTGTTTCAATTTAGAGGCGGATCCCCTCCCAGCAAAACTATGACCGCAAAAAAAATGCTGGAGAAAAATACGATGCGCGCTGCCACGATCATGAAGTGGTGACATTATTTTCGTTCCAAAACTCTGCTCACGGGCTGGTTAGGTCGGTTGTGGCTGTGTGCTGATTTGAGTCGTCGATGCATTACCCCGCATTATTGTGATGCTAAAATTTGGACTAAACTGAAGGGGGAGACACTGATACGCTGCTGGTTTCAGTTCGGTAAATTGTGTATTTCCGCTATAAAAATTATGAACATGAAAGGTAGGTAGCCAACTTTAGGGAGCAATTGGCTAGCTGGAACTAGTGCAGGAAGCATATAAATTTAGATTTCGAACGACCCTAAAGCAAATCTTTAAAGAATTTGTAGCCTTGCCTTGCCAGTAGCCTTGCGAGCAAAGGTGTATAGGATTGCCAATCCGGAGGTGGCGAGTTTGATTCTTGGTCCGGTCTAGGATGTTTTCGGGTTGGAAACTTTCTCGACACCCTGGGCATAGACGAGCAACGTCTATAAAATATTTTCAAACATGTGTTGAACTTAATAAAACATTAGGTATCATTTTTTCACTTTAAGAGATTATGCACAAATGATGTTACTTCCAAAATTGTCGTTTTAAATGTTGATTATGGTCATAAATTTGACTGAAACTATTTTTTCTCACTTAGTTCAATTGCAGGATCCTGTAAACCTCATCGAAATTTTAGTATGGGTAGACTATTAGGCATATATGAGCATTCGCTTACATAGCCCTTCCTTCAAATTGCAGAAGCCATGTTCAGTATACATTGGTAAACTAGCAGCTATATACTACGCACTGGAGTATATGGCAACACTTCTTCATGAGCACTTCTTCCACCGACAGTCTAAGTTCTCTGGAGGCTGTTCGGTCAATAAGGCCGATTAAGCACTCAGCGTATCTCTTAAAAGGGATACGAAAAGCATTGAGTGCTTTATCAAAACGCTCCTATACCATCACCATGGCATGGGTCCCTTCTCATTGCTCGATCCTCGGCAATGAGAAAGCGGACTCCCTGGTTAAGGTGGGCGCTATGGAAGGAGATATTTACGAGCGGCAAATCGCCTTTGATTAATTTTTTGCAATAGCTCGTCAGGGGACCTTAATCAGTTGGCAGCGGAAATGGAAAAGTAGAAACATGGGTAGATGCATTCTATTCTCCTTCAGGTATCGAAGGTATCTGGTTCAAAGGTTTGAATGTGGGACGTAATTACATTCGAACCATATGTAGACTAATGTCTAATCACTTCTCGCTAAATACACATACGTTTCGGATTGGGCTTTCTGGAAGCAATCTCTGTGTCTGCGGCAACTATCAGGATATCGAGCACGTCATGTGGGGGTGCGTCGAACATCGTGAAACCAGGTCTGAGTTGACTGAAACTGAAGAAAACAAATAAATTCCGTTAGGGCTGTGTTGGCGGGCCTTGATTTAGAGTATATGAACCTTATCTATCTGTTTTTAAAAGAGATTGATTTTAGAATTTGATTCTTTGTGTGTCCCCTGTCTGTACCATTTCATCTTAAAAATGTCCTCTTCTTTTCATTTTCTCCTTTTTTTGTTTGTCTTCAATTACAGATCAATGTCAAAATCCACCATCAAACCAAGTCAACAACAACGCAATCATTAATTTTAAATCCCTAAAGCCCCTCTTTTTCCAATTGTGTACTTGTGATCCCCAACCTCGAGTTAGTCGCGTCTACCCAAACTAACTCTAGTTGTAAGAAGAATCAAAAGAATTGTAAAATGAATTGTACAAAAAAAAACATATATCCGGCTTCGTAACGCCAAATGGCAAATGAGCCTTCTAAATAAACGCAAGATAAGAAAAATGAGCATTTGTGGATATACATTTTTAATGAAACAAATAATTTTAGATATAAAACCTTTAATTTAGTGGTTAAGAAATTATAAGAAAAGTAGAGTTTCCGGATTTGATTTGGAATTCCTTTCCGAAATCCTTTCGCGATTTCTTTCCGAAATACTTTCGGGATTCCTTTCAGAAATCCTTTCGGGATTCCTTTCGGGAATACTTTCGGGATTCCTTTCGGGATTCCTTTCGGGAATCCTTTCGGGATTCCTTTCGGGATTCCTTTCGGGAATCCTTTCAGGAATCATTTCGGGATTCCTTACGGGAATCCTTTCGGCAAACCTTTCGGGATTCCGTTCGGTAATCCTTTCGGGAATCCTTTCGTGATTCCTTTCGGGATTCCTTTCGGGAATCCTTTCGAGAATCCTTTCCGAAGGGAATCCTTTCGATTCCTTTCGGGATTCCTTTCGGGAATCGTTTCGGGTTTCCTTTCGGGAATCCTTTCGGGTTTCCTTTCGGGATTCCTTTCGGGAATCCTTTCGGGATCCCTTTCGGGAAACCTTTCGGGAATCCTTTCGGGATTCCTTTCGGGAATCCTTTCCGAAGGGAATCCTTTCGGGAATCCTTTCGGGATTCTTTTGGGGATTCCTTTCGGGAATCCTTTCGGGATTCCTTTCGGGAATCCTTTCGATATTCCTTTCGGGAATCCTTTCGAGATTCCTTTCGGGAATCCTTTCAGGATTCCTTTCGGGAATCCTTTCGGGAATCCTTTCGGGATTCCTTTCGGGATTCCTTTCGGGAATCCTTTCGGGATTCCTTTCGGGAATCCTTTCGGGATTCCTTTCGGGAATCCTTTCGGGAATCCTTTCGGGAATCCTTTCGGGATTCCTTTCGGGAATCCTTTCGGGATTCCTTTCGGGAATCCTTTCGGGATTCCTTTCGGGAATCCTTTCGGGATTCCTTTCGGGAATCCTTTCGGGATTCCTTTCGGGAATCCTTTCGGGATTCCTTTCGGGAATCCTTTCGGGATTCCTTTCGGGAATCCTTTCGAGATTCCTTTCGGGAATCCTTTCAGGTTCCTTTCGAATCCTTTCGGGAATCCTTTCGGGATTCCTTTCGGGAATCCTTGCTAGATTCCTTTCGGGAATCCTATCGGGTTTCCTTTCAGGAATCCTATAGGGAATCCTTTCGGAATTTCTTTCGAGAATCCTTTCGGGAATCCTATCGAGATTCCTTACGGGAATATTTTCGGGATTCCTTTCAGGATTCCTTTCGGGAATCCTTTCGGGATTTCTTCCGGGAATCCTTTCGGGATTCCTTTCGGGATTCTTTTCAGGAATCCTGTCGGGAATCCTTTCAGGATTCCTTTCGGGAATCATTTCGGGATTCCTTTCGGGAATCTTTTCCGGAATTCCTTTCGGGAATCCTTTCGTAATTCCTTTCGGGAATCCTTTCGGAATTCCTTTCGGGAATCCTTTCGGGATTCCTTTCGGGAATCCTTTCGGGATTCCTTTCGGGAATCCTTTCGGGATTCCTTTCGGGAATCCTTTCGGGATTCCTTTCGGGAATCCTTTCGGGATTCCTTTCGGGAATCCTTTCGGGATTCCTTTCGGGATTCCTTTCGGGAATCCTTTCGGGATTCCTTTCGGGAATCCTTTCGGGATTCCTTTCGGGAATCCTTTCGGGATTCCTTTCGGGAATCCTTTCGGGATTCCTTTCGGGAATCCTTTCGGGAATCCTTTCGGGATTCCTTTCGGGAATCCTTTCGGGATTCCTTTCGGGAATCCTTTCGGGATTCCTTTCGGGAATCCTTTCGGGATTCCTTTCGGGAATCCTTTCGATTCCTTTCGGGATTCCTTTCAGGGAATCCTTTCGAATCCTTTCGGGAATCCTTTCGGATTCCTTTCAGGAATCCTTTCGATTCCTTTCAGGGATTCCTTTCAGGGATTCCTTTCGGGATTCCTTTCGCGATTCCTTTCGGGAATCCTTTTGAGGATCCTTTCATGAATCCTTTCGGGAATCCTTTCGGAATTCCTTCCGGAAATCCTTTCGGGAATCCTTTCGGGATTCCTTTCGGGAATCCTTTCGAGATTCCTTTCGGGAATCCTTTCGGGAATCCTTTCGGGATTCCTTTCGGGAATCCTTTCGGGAATCCTTTCGGGATTCCTTTCGGGAATCCTTTCGGGATTCCTTTCGGGAATCCTTTCGGAATTTCTTTCGGGAATCCTATCGAGATTCCTTTCGGGAATATTTTCGGGATTCCTTTCAGGATTCCTTTCGGGAATCCTTTCGGGATTCCTTTCGGGAATCCTTTCGGGAATCCTTTTTGGAATCCTTTCGGGAATCTTTCGGGATTCCTTTCGGGAATCCTTTCGGGAATCCTTTCGATTCCTTTCGGGAATCCTTTCGAGTTCCTTTCGAATCCTTTCGAGTTCCTTTCGGGAATCCTTTCATTCCTTTCGGGAATCCTTTCTGGATTCCTTTCGGGAATCCTTTCGATTCCTTTCGGGAATCCTTTCAGGGATTCCTTTCAGAATCCTTTGGGGAGTTCCTTTCGAGATTCCTTTCGGGATTCCTTTCTGGAATCCTTTCGGGATTCCTTTCGTTAATCCTTCCGGGATTCCTTTGGGGAATCCTTTTGGGAATCCTTTCGAGTTCCTTTCAGAATCCTTTCGGATTCCTTTCGAATCCTTTAGGGATTCCTTTCGAATCCTTTCGAGTTCCTTTCAGGAATCCTTTCGGGATTCCTTTCAGGATTCCTTTCGGGAATCCTTTCAGGATTCCTTTCGGGAATCCTTTCAGGATTCCTTTCGGGAATCCTTTCAGGATTCCTTTCGGGAATCCTTTCAGGATTCCTTTCGGGAATCCTTTCAGGATTCCTTTCGGGAATCCTTTCAGGATTCCTTTCGGGAATCCTTTCAGGATTCCTTTCGGGAATCCTTTCGGGTTTCCTTTCGGGAATCGTTTCGGGATTCCTTTCGGGAATACTTTCGGAAATCTTTTCGGAATTCCTTTCGGGAATAATTTCGGGAATCCTTTCGGGAATCCTTTCAGAGTTCCTTTCAGGGAATCCTTTCGGTTCCTTTCGGGAATCCTTTCAGGGATTCCTTTCGGAATCCTTTCGGGAATCCTTCCCGAATGGAATCCTTTCCGAAGGGAATCCTTTCGGGAAATCCATTCGATATTCCTTTCAGGTTCCTTTCGGGAATCTTTTCGGGAATCCTTTCGGGAATCCTTTCCGAAGGGAATCCTTTCGGGAATCCTTTCCGAAGGGAATCCTTTCGGGAATCCTTTCCGAAGGGAATCCTTTCGGGAATCCTTTCCGAAGGGAATCCTTTCGGGAATCCTTTCCGAAGGGAATCCTTTCGGGAATCCTTTCCGAAGGGAATCCTTTCGAGAATCCTTTCCGAAGGGAATCCTTTCGGGAATCCTTCCGAAGGGAATCTTTTCGGGAATCCTTTCGGGAATCCTTTCGAGAATCCTTTCAGAGTTCCTTTCGAATCCTTTCAGGTTCCTTTCGGGAATCCTTTCAGGATTCCTTTCAGAATCCTTTCAGGTTCCTTTCGAATCCTTTCGATTCCTTTCGGGAATCCTTTCGATTCCTTTCGAATCCTTTCGATTCCTTTCGGGAATCCTTTCGATTCCTTTCGAATCCTTTCGAGTTCCTTTCAGGAATCCTTTCAGGATTCCTTTCGGGATTCCTTTCAGGAATCCTTTCGGGATTCCTTTCGGGAATCCTTTCGGAATTCCTTTCAGGGAATCCTTTTGGGATTCCTTTCAGGAACCCTTTCAGGAATCCTTTCGATTCCTTTCGGGATTCCTTTCAGGGAATCCTTTCGATTCCTTTCGGGAATCCTTTCAGGATTCCTTTCGGGAATCCTTTCGATTCCTTTCGAGTTCCTTTCGATTCCTTTCGGGAATCCTTTCGATTCCTTTCGGGAATCCTTTCGGGATTCCTTTCAGGTTCCTTTCGGGAATCCTTTCGATTCCTTTCAGGGAATCCTTTCAGGAATCCTTTCGATTCCTTTCAGGAATCCTTTCGATTCCTTTCGGGAATCCTTTCAGGTTCCTTTCGGGAATCCTTTCGATTCCTTTCGAATCCTTTCGATTCCTTTCGGGAATCCTTTCGAGTTCCTTTCGAATCCTTTCGGGATTCCTTTCAGGGAATCCTTTCAGATTTCTTTCCGAAATCCTTTCGGGATTCCTTTCGGGAATCCTTTCGGGATTCCTTTCGGGAATCCTTTCGGGATTCCTTTCGGAAATCCTTTCGGGAATCCTTTCGGGAATCTTTTCGGGATTCCTTTCAGGATTCCTTTCGGGATTCTTTTCGGGATTCCTTTCGGGAATCCTTTCGGGAATCCTCTCATGAATCCGTTTGGGATTCCTTTCGGGAATCCTTTCGGGATATCATTCGGGATTCCTTACTGGATTCCTTTCAGGATTCCTTTCGGGATTCCTTTCAGGAATCCTTTCGGGATTCCTTTCGGGAATCCTTTCTGGAATCCTTTCGGGATTCCTTTCGGGAATCCTTTCGGGATTCCTTTCGGGAATCCTTTCGGGATTTCTTTCGGGAATCCTTTCGGGATTCCTTTCGGGATTCCTTTCGGGAATCCTTTCGGAATTCCTTCTGGGAATCCTTTCGGGATTCCTTTCGGGATTCCTTTCGGGAATCCTTTCGGGAATCCTTTCGGGATTCACTTCGGGATTCCTTTCAGGGTCCTTTCGGGATTCCTTTCGGGAATCCTTTCAGGATTCCTTTCGGGAATCCTTTCGGATTCCTTGCAGGGAATCCTTTCGATTCCTTTCGGGAATCCTTTCGGGATTCCTTTCGGGAATCCTTTCGGGATTCCTTTCGGGAATCCTTTCGGGATTCCTTTCGGGATTCCTTTCGGGAATCCTTTCGGGATTCCTTTCGGGAATCCTTTCGGGATTCCTTTCGGGAATCCTTTCGGGAATCCTTTCGGGAATCCTTTTCCTTTCTGGAATCCTTTCGGGATTCTTTTCGAGAATCCTTTCGGGATTCCTTTCGGGAATCCTTTCGGGAATCCTTTCGGGAATCCTTTCGGGATTCCTTTCGGAAATCCTTTCGGGAATCCTTTCGGGATTCCTTTCGAGAATCTTTCCGAGATTCTTTCGGGAATCTTTTCGAGATTCCTTTTGAAAATTCTTTCGAGAATCCATTCTTGATTCCTTTCGAGAATCCTTTCGGGAATCCATTCTTTATTCCTTTTGAGAATCCTTTCGGGATTCCTTTCGAGATTCCTTTCGGGAATCCTTTTGGGAATCCTTTCGGGATTTCTTTCGGTAATCCTTTCTGGATTCCTTTCGGTAATTCTTCCGGGATTCCTTTCGGTAATCTCTCGGGAATACTTTTCTGATTCTGTCGGGAATCTTTCCAGATTTCGTCGGAAATGTTTTCCGTATTCTGGCGGGAATTCTTTTCAGATTTCGCCGAATATTCTTTCCCCATTCCGTCGGGAATTCTCTCCGGGTTCTGCCGAGAAGTCTTTCCGGATTCCGTCGAGAATTGTTTTTTTCGGATTCTGTCGGGTAATCTTTCATTCCGGATTTCGACGGGAATTTCTGCCGGATTCCGTCGGTAATTCGTTTCGGATTCCGTCATGAATTCTTTTCAGATCACGTCGGGAATTCTTTCCAGATTCCGTCGAGAATTCTTGCCGAATTCCGTCGAAAACTCTTTCGAAATTCCTTTCCAGATTTCGTCTGGAATTCTTTCCGGATCCCGGATTCTGTCGGGAAGTCTTTCCGCATTTCATTGGAAATATTTTTCGGATTTCGACGGGAATTCTTCTCGAATTCCGCTGAATATTCTTTCCGGATTCTGTCGGGACTTTCCGAATTCTGTCGGGAATTCTTTCTGTGGGGAAATCTTTCCGGATCCCGTCGAAATTTTTTTCGGAGCTCCGTCTGAAATTCTTTTCAGATGCCGTCGAATATTCTTTCCGGATTCCGTCGGGATATTTTTCCGGATTCTGTCGGGAATTCTTTCCGATTTCTGTAAGAAATTCTTTCCGGATTCTGTCGGGAATTATTTCCCGATTCCGCCGAACATTCTCTCCGGATTCTGTCGGAAAGTTTTTCCAGATTCCATCGTGAATTCTTTCCGGATTCCGTCGGGAATTCTTTCCAGATTCCGTCGGGAATCCTTACCGGATTCCGTCCAGAATTCTAACAGAATTCCGTCAGGAATTCTTTCCAGATTACGTCAGGATTTCTTTTCGGATTCCGTCCATAATTCTTAAGGAATTCTGTCAGGAATTCTTTTCGAATTCCGTCAGGAAATTCTTTCCGGATTCCGTCCAGAATTCTTTCGGAATTCCGACGGGAATTCTTCACGGATTCCGTCTGGTATTCTTTTCAGATTCCGCCGAATATTCTTCCCGGATTTCCGTCTGGAATTCTTTCCGGATTCCTTTGGGAAGTCTTTCCGCATTCCGTCGGGAATTCTTTCCGGATTCTGTCGGGAAGTCTTTCCGCATTTTGTTGATAATTATTTTCGGATTCCGTTGGAAATTCTTTTCAGATTCCGCCAAACATTCTACCCGGATCCTGTCGGAAAATCTTTCCAGATTCCGTCGTGAATTCTTTCAGGATTCCGTCGATAATTCTTTCCGGATTCCGTCGTGAATTCTTTTCGGATTCCGTCAAGATTTTTTTCGGAATTTAGTCGAGAATTCTTTTCAGATTCCGCTGAATATTCTTTCTGGATTCCGTCGGAATTTTTTTCTGGATTCCGTCGGGATTTTTTTCGGATTCTGTCGAGAAGTCTTTCCGCATTCCGTCGAAAATTCTTTCCGGATTTTGACGGAGTTTTTTCCGGATTTCGTCGAGATTTTCTTTCAGATTTCATCGGGATTTTTTCCGGATCCCGTCGAGAATTCTTTCGGAGTTCCGTCGGGAATTCTTTTCTGATTCCGGAGAATATTCTTCCCGGATTTCATCAGGATATTTTTCCGGATTCTGTCGGGAATTCTTTCCGGATTCTGTCGGGAATACATTTCGTTCGGAATCCTTTCCGGATTTAGACTGGAATTCTTGTCGGATTCCGTCAAGAATTCTCTCCAGATTCCGTCGGGAATTCTTGCCTGATTCCGTCGGTAATTCCACCCATATTACATTGAGAATTCTTTACGGATTCCATCGGGAATTCATTCCGTATTCCATCCAGATTTCTTTCGGTATTCCGGCGGGAATTCTTTTCATATTCCACTGAATATTCTTTCCGGATTCCGTCGGTCGGGAATTCTTTCCGGATTCCGTCAAGATTTTCATCGGAATTAAGTCGGGAGTTCTTCCCGGATTCCGTCGAGAATTCTTTTCAGATTCTGCTGAATATTCTTTCTGGATTCCGTCGGGATTTTTTTTTCCGGATTCTGTCTCGAATTCTTTCCGCATTCCGTCGGAAATTCTTTCCGGAATCCGTCGAGTACCCTTTCTGGATTACGTCTGGATTTTTTTCAGATTCTGTCGGGAAGTCTTCTCGCATTCCGTCGAGAATTCTTCGGATTCCGTTCAGAATTCTTACAGAATTCCGTCAGGATTTTTTTCCGGATTCCGTTCAGAATTCTTAGGGATTCCGTCAGGAATTCTTTTCGGATTCCGTTAGGTAATTCTTTCCGGATTCCGTCCACAATTCTTTCGGAATTCCATCGGGTATTTTTCACGGATTCCGTCTGGTATTCTTTTCAGATTCCGCCGAATATTCTTTCTGGATTCCATCCGGAAGTCTTTCCGCATTCTGTCGGGAATTTTTTCCGGATTCTGTCGGGATTTCTCGGATTCTGTCGGGAAGTCTTTCCGCATTCTGTTGGGAATTCTTTTCGGATTCCGTCGAGAATTCTTTTCAGATTCCGCTAAATATTCTTTCTGGATTCCGTCGGATTTTTTTTCCGGATTCTGTCCCGAATTTTTTGCGCACTCCGTCTTCCGGATTCCGTCGAGACTCTTTTCGGGTCACGTCGGGATTTTTTTCGGATTCTGTCAAGAAGTCCGTCGGGAATTCTTTCCGGATTTCGACGGGAATTCTTTCCAGATTCCGTCGGGAATTCCTTTCCAGATTTCGTCGGGAATTTTTTCCGGATCCCGTCGAGAATTCTGTCGGAGTTCCGTCGGGAATTCTATTCAGATTCCGGAGAATATTCTTCCCGGATTTCGTCGGGTTATTTTTCCGGATTCCGTAGGAAATTCTTTCCGGATTCTGTCGGAAATGCATTTCGTTGGGAATCATTTCCGGATTCAAACTGGAATTCTTTCCAGATTCCGTCGGGAATTCTTGCCTGATTCCGTCAGTAATTCTTCCCAGATTCCCTTGAGAATTCTTCACGGATTCTTTTCGTCGGTAGTTCTTTTCAAATTCCACCGAATATTCTTTCCGGATTCCGTCATGAAATATTTCCGGATTTCGTCAAGATTTTTATCGGAATTAAGTCGGGAATTCTTCCCGGATTCCGTCGAGAATTCTTTTCAGATTCCGCTGAATATTCTTTCTGGATTCCGTCGGGATTTTTTTTCCGGATTCTGTCCCGAATTCTTTCCGCATTCCGTCGGAAATTCTTTCCGGATTCCGTCGAGACTCATTCCGGATAACGTCGGGATTTTGTCGGATTCTGTCGGGAATTCTTTCCGGATTTCGACGGGAATTCTTTCCGGTTTCCGTCGGGAATTGTTTGCAGATTCCGCCGAACATTCTTTCCGGATTCTGACGGGATTTTTTTCCGGTTTCCGTCGGGAATTCTTTCCGCATTCCCTCGTAAATTCTTTCCGGATTCTGTCGGGAAGTCTTTCCGGATCCCGTCGAGAATTTTTTCGGAGTTCCGTCGGGAATTCTTTTCAGATTCCGTCGAATATTCTTTTCGGATCCGTCGAGAATTCTTTTGGAATCCTCCTGGAATTATTTTCAGATTTCGCCAAATATTCTTTTCAGATTCCGGCGAATATTCTTTCCGGATTCTGTCGGGATATTTTTTTTTCGGATTCTGTCGGGAAGTTTTTCCGCATTTCGTCGGGAATTCTTGCCAGATTCCGTCGAGAATTCTTTCCGGATTCCGTCGGGAATTCTTTCCAGATCTTGTCGGGAATTCTTTCCGGATTTCGTTGAGAATTCTTTACGGATTCCGTCGGGAATTCATTCCGGATTACGTCAGGAACTTTTTCCAGTGATTCTAACGGCAATGGTAATAAGATTCTTACGGAAATCCTTCGATTATTACTGCAAGCATCTTTTTGGGAATTTGTCCTGAATTTTCGGCGAATACCCTCCATAGATTCCTCTCGGAATCCAATCCTCCCCGTGTTACATTGGGAATCCACCAGGCTTCCGACGGATCATGAGGGAGATCCCATCGACAGCTATCCGCTTAAGATTCCGACCGAATTCCTCCCGGTTCAGGCTTTTGCCGGGAAGCCATCTCAATAACCGAATAAGTTTTTTTTTGCTTTTTTTACTGAAAATATCCCAGGACTTAAATAGAATCACGCTGGATTCTGTCTGAATACCTCCTGTGATTGAAATGAAAATCCTCTCTGGATTCCGGCAGAAATCTTTATGAGATCCTAAGATTTTTGTACTTTTTAGGGAAGTTTCGCTAATACATGTAGTTTCAAGTTTTTTTTTTGTATCTGAATGAAGTCAAGGCATTGTTATTATTTATTACTGATTGTGGTCCTCAAGATTGTAAATTTCTTTTAGCTATTTTTAAATTGCATAGAGTATTTGATAATACAAACAATTAATCGTGTACTATTTATCTTCTTTCCAGACACACAACCTTTGACTCGTGATCAAATGAACCACCTCAACCGCTTCAACCAATGAAGAAACTAAAGCAGCAAAACAAGAAACTTCATAAAAACGGTCAAGCTTCACATCAACCTTCACCCTATGGCAATCCGTCCAGCAGAAATGGCCCCATTCCTGCCTGCTGTCAGTTTCCTTCCTCGGGATGTCCCGGCTGCTATCCTTCGTATTCACCGAACACCACGACGACCCCCTGTCACCTGCCCTACCTAGCCGGATCTTCGTCCGAGCCATGTTCATGCCAGCAGCAAATCTATCAAAACTCCACCCATCGGAATAATGACTACCGAGGAGGGTGCCATCCGCCCACGGCTGCCATTGCTTCCACTTCCGCTCCATCCATCATCAAACCGACGAATATTGTGGCAACGATGGAACTGTTTGAACCACGTGCTTCCACGTCATCGGGACACACACATCAGCAGGACTATTCTTATGCGTATTACGAACCGGGTGCTGCCCTGCGCCACTCCAACATTCCGTCCTATATGTTCGATCCCTCGGGAAGTGGTCCGTCCTCGCAGAATCGCCCCTCTGGGGGGAGTAGCTCGATGCGTGCTCTGATGGCTCTTGGCGGTAGCAGTCAGCGAAATCGTTTGTACGTGGCTCGCCGGAGTGGGTCAGCGGGACGCTTTCCGGGATCGCCTTGCGAGAACATCTACGAGGAGATCATCCACGAAGAGAATGAACAGATGGGAGTGGCGGCGGCGTCGGCGGGACCTTCGTCCAGTGGTAGGTTATCACTGATGTCATTGAATCCGAGCGTGATCGTGGAGGAGGAGTTCCGGCAGGTGCAGAACTGTCACCGCAAGGTGCTCGGCGAGTTGAATTTGTCCGTCGAAGCGATGCTGATGCCGGGGAATGGTGGTGGAAGGGTGCAGGAAGAAGATTATCAGCGAGGAGTGGTCAGTTATAGGCGGAAATCCTATGGAATGGGGACGACCAGCGCGGATTTGGACAGTGGGTTCTCCGGAAGTAGCGGAAGTACGAGCTACATTGGGAACCTGAGAGCGAGGAAAACGGAAGCGAGGATGTTATCGCTTCAGCAGCAAAGTCATCATCAGTCGATGATGCTATTTGAGGGATTGGGACAGGAGGATACGCGGAGCATATCCAGCTGCAACTCGATGGACCGGTCCAGTGGGGGAGGATCCGTGAGGGCACTGTGTAGCAAGGGGAAGAATTTGAGCAAACTGTTCAGTGGGAGTACGCGATCGTTGAAGCGGATGCTGGAATCCAGCGAGGGGTCCAAGAGGAAGGGCACCCATTCGACGCCGAGTTCGCCGACGTTTGTCAAATCGAACAAAGTCGGGTTTTGGTCGAAGAAAAGCTGGACCAAGAAGCTGTCGTCGAGTGGAGCGTTGCATCGGAGCTTCGAAGGTGAGTAGTTTTCTAATTAAGTTCCTAATTATCATAGTAGGCTGGAAAGTTGGTTCAATTTCCGAAATGATCAAAGTGAGCATAGGCTGTCGAGCTCGTCAATTGTTTTGTGTAGTATGCGATCTAATTTTAACACTTCCAACACCATTTGAGTGCTAAGTAGGATGTAGTCGATTTGAGCGCATTCTGTGGCGAATGATGGCTGAAGCTGGTCTGTCGTTGATGTATTCGAGCTCATAATACCGCCATAAATATCATCGCTAAGGGGTGTGAGATTCATGGCGCGTTTGATGTGGAATTGTGCGCTGGGTACGATAATCATGAAAAATTAACCGACTACGTCTCGCGCATCGCCATCACTATAACGAGTCGATGTAGTTACATGGTAGGGAGCGGGGCAGTATCACATGATCCCTTGCAGTCTTTCACTGTGAGTTTGCGGTGGAATATGAATTAGTAACATTTGATTATTTTTTAGAACATTCCAACATGCTTTCATAAAACACACGCTTTTGGGTGACTTCGATAACTGAGATTCTAGCCTAATGATATTCCATGCGCGGAAAACATATTTCTGCGCAACCCTACATAAAAAACCACACCACGCTAGACCAATTTGGGCCAATCTATCAAGTTCCGGTCGCTGACAAAACCGAAAGGGCACACCTATCCTATATGCATATCATACGAATGCAACCTGTTGTTGGCTATTCGGCCGTATCTCCTTAATTTAATCAACCATCATCCGTTCGTTTCCCTTCTGGCTGCTTGGCCTGCTGAGAAAGTGGGCGCGCTTTCGCGGTGATGGCTTGAAATATTTCAAATATTTTATATGATTTTTATTTAGAATAGTGCGCTTTGTTATAGTACACAATTTCAAGACCCGATGACTATTGCATTTATGCTATGTGAAAAATAGAGGATTTGGTTTTTACATTTTTTGAATGTTATCACCATGAGACGAGTTTACTATTTCATTTGATTTTTCTCAACTTCTAACCCAGCAATTCGAGAATAGGCCCTTTATGATAGAAAATTGTGTTAAAATATCTTAAAGTGCAAGCTTGCGCTTTGCTCTTTTTTCGCTCTCAGAAGAGATCCCTGGCCACACGCTGAAAATAATTTACACAGCGCAGTGATGAACTGAAGAAGCATACACGCTCATAATCCTTGACACAAAATCATATTGCACTAGCATTAGGGTGGTTCAAAAAATCGATTTTGCTCCACAGCGCTCATCTGTTTTTTATCATGTTCTGAGTGTCCTCTGAAAATTTGAGCTCATTTGGATTTAAACTGATTTAGCACAAGACGTTTCAAGTTTGCATGCAAATTAGTGTGAGGAAATTTATTTTTTCATTATACTGATAATGACGCTTCCTCATTAAGCGCAGATTAAAAGAAAATCTACATATAGCTAAAAGGAATACTCAAAAGTTTTCACTCAGCTTATTTAATCGTTCCAATAATTAGTAATCGAATTTAATCTATACCGTGGTTTTTAGGACCTAATTACTGCTCGTGGCACGAAAGATAGCACAAACAAATGCAGGCTACTATGTTGCATTGCACATTCAGTGATGCCCTCAAAGAAGTATAACGGTCATGACTGTCCTGTCTTAAAATCGATTGCCTACTAATTATTGGGGCGAATCAACATGCGGTTTTCGTTGGGTGAAAGCTGTTGAGTATTCCTTCTAGCTATGTAGGTTTTCTTGCAACCTGCGCTTAATGGGGAAGCGTTATCAACAGCCATTACTTGGCCATAACTTCTGAGCCCATTGTCCGATCCCGCCAATTTTCAATAGAAAATAATGAAACACGATTCTGCGTCGAATGTTGTTGCGAGCAAAACGGTTAAGGATTAGTGCCTTAAAAATAGTGAGATTATTTTGCGCACACACATACACACATACACTCAGGTGCCCTGTGTGGTGTCGCCATAGCTAAGATCAACGGGGTGTTCTATTGTAGCTGCTATGCCCCACCACGGAACCAAAATCGTCCGACCTCGTAGAAGCCGGTTGTCATGGCGGTTGTCATTAGCCAATGACGGCTCAACCAGCACTTTCGGTAGGAATGGGGTGGAGTCGTTCATTGATGTTACGTTCTGTAGCCCCGGCCTTGCCGGGGGACTGAACTAGAGGGTCGATGAGGGCTACACCCACAGCAATCACCTAGCCATCCGCTACGTGATCAGCTGTAGTGTGCAACAACCGAGGTTGAGGAATCCCCGTCAGGTCCGTGGGTGGAAGTCCCAAAGCTCCGACAGCGAAGTTTTCACCGCGGCACTGGTCCTGGAAGGTAACACTGACAGTCTTACAGCTTTCCTGTCACGTGCATGCGATGCCAGCATGCAGTGGAGGGCACCACCGAGGAACGGTAGACCTTCAGCATACTGAAGTGGCAGCGGTGACGAACGTAGAGTTACTTGCGGTGGCCCAAACCCTCGACACGAACAAAGCTCCGTGGCCCGACGGAGTGCCAAACCTCGCTCTGAAAGCAGCGATCATGGCTAACCCAGACATGTTCAGGACAGCCATGCAATGATGCCTCGACGATCGCAGTTTCCTCGATAGGTGGAAGAGACAGAAGCTGGTGCTGTTGCCGAAGCCTACTGCCTACTGGACACCACGGGGAAGTTGCTTGAGAGGATCCTCCTCAACAGGCTGACCCCGTACACCGAAGGTACGAACGGCCTGTTAAGCAATCAGTTTGGGTTTCGTAAGGGTAGGTTCACGGTGGATGCTATCAACTCGGTTGTGAACTCGATTCTGTGCGATCGTGACGCTCGACGTCAAGAATGCATTCAACAGCACAAGCTGGGTTACTCCGGTTGGGCATTCCGGTGGGCCTGTTCAACATTTAGGAAAGCTATTTCTAGAATCGCGTACTCTTATACGAGACTGATGAAGGGGAGGGTAGTGCTTCTATCACAGCAGGAGTCCCTCAAGGATCTATCCTGGGCCCGGTGCTGTAGAGCACTATGTACAGGAAGTACAAAAGGCAGTGGTTCGCGTGGGCGACTGTGAGATCATTTCCAAGCGGGAGGTGAAGCTCCTCGGGGTGTTGGTCGACGATAGGCTGAACTTCGGCAGTCACGTAGATTACGCCTGCAGGAGAGCTTCGACAGCTATTGCGGCATTATCCAGGATGATGTCCAATAGCTCGGGGGTGCGCTCCAGCAGACGCAGGCTATTAGCTGGGGTTGCCGTATCTATCCTTAGATACTGGTCCACTGGGTGTTGTGTAAATGTCCTGTCCGTTGTCTAATGCTAGGTGGTCTGTGCGACCTCTGGTCGAAGACGGTGACCTTGTCTTTTTTTACGTATTATTCATATGTCCTCGTTTCGTAGATGTGAGGAGCGGAATGTTTGAGGTGTGCGGGAGGGACACTACCCCGGATAATCTTATCCAGAGGATGTGTCAAGAGGTTGAAAAGTGGAACGCGGTCTCGGCCGCTACCACTCAGATTGCCAGCATCTTGCAGCGCAACTGGCGCGCCGAGCAGCAGTTGGATAGCGCCGAGGGCGAGGTACTAACGGGTAGCTAGACAAGAGGTAGAGAAACTAGCGGGTAGCTAGTGTTGAGATTTGAAGCTAGTGGGTAGCTAGTATGTGGGCGTGCGTAGTCGCACGGACCCCTCCCAGAAGTAATGCCGCAAGACTGTACCGGGGAGACTCAGGGTCTGTGAACAGGGTGGTTTTAGCGGGTCGGCGGCAGCCAGCCCCGTTCGCCGGTAGCCCACCGGTGTCTGGATGCAGATTCCCACCCTACTGAAAAAAAAAACAGGTGCCCTGTGGTCGAACACGATCTTTTTATAAAACAAGTGGCCGCGCGAAGAACAACATGGTATCGTCGCTTTCGCGGCGTCGGTCAACCGGGCGGGTTCCAAGCACGAGGACGGAAAGGGGTCCTCGTCAAGGCTGGGGCAGGCGTAGGCACCGCGTCGGCAAGTCCCTCTGTGTGATGGCGAATCGGCCCTATCGCAGAGAGGTCAATTTGGGGAGCACGCGGCATCATCATTCTTGATACCAGTCGTGCAGAGGGAAGCAGGCGCGAAGTCGACCCTTCCCACCTTCCGAGGACATAGGGCGTGGTAAGGCCACCTGGAAAGCCGGCAACGTGCTGGCACGATACCATGGTGTTCTTCTAAAAAGCGAGTTACGATGTTCGGTGCTGCAAGGACACGCAGCTAACCTCGAGGGTGCGTTGTGCACTGGCCCCCCTTTGAAGCATTACTTTCTGGTTGTACCGAAGGGACTATGGGCTTGGCGGCAATGGCGCCCTAATCGGCCCTAACCCCGCACTTCCTGGTCAACCCAGGGTGTCTGTTGAGCAGATTCCCCCTCCCTTGCTTAGGAAGAAAAAAAAACACACATACACACACACACACACACACACACACACACACACACACACACAGTGGGTCTGGGAAGCTGAACCCCGGCCAGGTACCTCCAAAACCTGGGGAGGAAGGACCAGGAAAGGTCCGTCCACCCAGGAAAGACGGTGGTAAGGGGTTACGGCAAGCTGAGACCTCTCAGCCGCCCCAGGCCAGGGAAATAGAGAGGTATGACGCCTCCTGGACCCTGGTCAAGAACAAGAGGAAACCGGAGACGTCAAAGGCCGAAAAGAAGGCCCAGGCGAATGAGGGTAGCAAGAAGTCTAGGGTAGGCGCCAATCGCTCCAGGGGCGATGCCCTAGTCATCAAAACGGACGAGGCTAAGTACTCGGACGTTTTGAAGGCGATGAGGAGTGACGTCAAGCTCGGTGAACTCGGCGCCGACGTACGTCGAATAAGACGTACCCGGATGGGCGAAATGATCCTTGAGCTAAAACGGGGCGTCTCGCTAAAGGGCCTACAAGAAGGTGGCTGAGGAAGTTTTAGGTGAGACGGTCAAGGTGAGGGCACTCACGACGGAGGTGAATCTAAGGGTTAAAGACCTGGACGAGATCACCGAAGTCGAAGAGCTCGTCACGGCACTGCGGCCTCAGTGTGAAGTGGAGACGCCAACGGAAAGGTCCGACAGGGACGCAGGTAGCATTGGTTCGGCTACCTGTAGCGGACGCCTCCAAGGCAGTCAAGTTAGGGAGCGTCAAGGTGGGATGGTCGGTGTGCCCTGTGGGCATATACGAGCAACTCGAAGCTTGCTTCAAGTGGCTGGAACCGGGGCACAAACAATGGGACTGCAAAAGCCCTGACAGAAGCACAATACTCTCGGTCTGAGCGGCGAGCAGCTGGTAACAGTACTCTCGCGTTCATGCGATGCAACCATGCCTAGGAAAGTCCACTGTAGGAATGGGAGGCCACTGGCTTACTGGTGGACTCAAGCAATTGCGATTCGTGTGGCGTTCGTGGCTGCTAGAGCCGCTCTGAAGACTGAGATTAGATCAAGCAAAAAAACCTGCCTCGAGGGCCTGTGTCAAAGTGCCAACGCGAGTCCATGGGGTGACGCCTATAGGGTAGTAATGGCCAAGACACGTGGGGAGATGCCCCCTACAGAGCGGTTTCCAGAGATGCTGGAGAGAATCATCGCGGGGCTCTTCCCACGTCACGACCCAAGTCCCTGGCCTCCCTTTGTGGAGCTGCCAGGGGCCAGGGTGGCCGACGAGGGAAGAATAACCGTGGGGGAACTTGCGAGGATTGCACAGTCCCTTAGTGTAGGTAAGGCGCCAGGACCGGATGGTATTCCGAACCTGGCCATCAAAGCGGCCAATGCTGAGGCTCCCGAGATGTTCAGATCTGTCATGCAGAGATGCCTGGACGAGGGAGTCTTCCCTGAAGCATGGAAAAGGCAGAGCTTGGTCCTATTGCCAAAGGCGGGAAAACCACCGGAGGATCCGTCGGCATATAGACCAATATGCCTGCTTGATACGGCGGGGAAAGTGCTCGAGAAGATCATCCTCAACAGGTTGTTGATACGCACGGAGGGTGCGGATGGTCTATCGAGTAACCAGTTTGGTTTCTGAAAGGGTAAGTCGACCATAGACGCTATTTTGTCGGTTGCCAAATCCGCGCTTTTTTTTTTTTTTAATCTTTATTAAAGTGATTTTTAAGATAGTACAAAGTTCATCACTAGAACGCGGAGATAGCTATCCAGAGTAAGAGGAGGGGACTTCGCTATTGTGCAGTACCCAAGTAACACCGAAAACATCTTTTTTGCGGAGGTTTAGGATACTTGTTGTATGTGAAAAGATTTTTGTTAAACATACAGCTCTTTGACCATAGTAGATGTTTTGTATTACATTCTTACGACTTGCTGATAACATGTCATTTTTTAACATTTGTTTGGGGTTTCAAGATGTTTTGTTTTACACTCTCAAGACATAAAACATGTCGTCAGGATGCTTTCACGAACTTATAAATAACATGTTTATGTTTTGACAGTTGTTTAGTTGGAAGATGTATAGTTATGATGCGGGCTCATCTGAAATCGGCGTTTTCAACTTTATTTCAACATGTCTTCAGATCTAAGCAATGGATATTTTTCATCGACTCTATCCTCTGTCGATAACTCGCCATATTGCTGTTCTGGAGATTGGAGCATGTGTTTTCAGATGAATTTCTATATTTTATGTTTTTGATATATTGCGTATTTTTCTCCAATCAATGGCGCATGAATTTAGGAGAAGTAAAAAAAAAAGTAGTAAAAAAGTTCCACGAAGAGTCGTGAGTGGCATATAAAGCATTATTTTCACGAATTTCAAATGCTATGTACCTATGTGTATTATAATTTATTTTATCAAAATGGGATTCAGAGCTGAATTTATGCAAGCATTTTTTCATCCAATCTTGTAAATATTATTTTGGCATGAACATTTTGTTAGGAAAATTATTTTGAGCTTTTTAGTGGAATGTCTTCACTTGTCATAAGACGAGTTTGTACCTTCCCATTTAATTCCACCACTTAAGTTCAATTTCAACTATTTTTGCGCTGTTTTGGTCGTGTGAAGGCAATGAAAAAGGTTTATATACCAAACTGTCCCGCGGAGACGAGCCAGCCTCGGGCTGCAAGTCTCTTAAATAAAGACAAAAAAAAACCAAAACTGTCCCGATCAGTCTGTCTTACCCCTGTACTTAATATTAGGTACTTTTCCCTCAAATCGGGGGTTTAGTGTGGGAACCCAAAATTAAATAATTTTTTCTTGAAATTAAGTAAAATTCACTAAATAAAATATACTTAATTTTAAATAGAAACTAGCCAAAAGTTAGGTGAATTTCACTCAACTTTTGTAAACATGAGATTACTTAAAGTTGGGTTCCCACACTTCACTGCCCTTGTTGAGTGGTTTTGCTCTTCATTTTATGACAACAAATGGAAGAGGGAGCGAGATGCAAGAGAAAAAAAAGTACCTAAAATTAGGTACTTTTATCTAACCGTGTATATATTCCTCTATCTATAGTTCAAGCCATCAACGAAGCAGATCAATTTTTAGTTCAACAATCAATGGTTTTTGAGTTCGACAATCAATGGTTTTCCTCCCACACGTGAAAAGTCATTGAAACAGATACAGGGGTTGGACAGAATGATCGGGACAGGCAAAAGTTTACCAAAAGTCAAATGAACATAACTCCGTGAAATATCAACCGATTTCTTTGGTTCTGACAGCGTTCGACGGGAAAATAAATCAAGTTTTGGAAAACTAGTTCAAATCCATGGTCAGGCTTATTTAAGGGCATGTCAAAATGCTATTTTTTAGCGCTTGTATTTTTCACTTGGGTGAAATGGAAACCCTTTTTATCAGAAAAATATATAAAGCTCTTTTAGTGGAATGTATTCAACCGTCTAAGACGAATTAAGTACTCTTCATTTAATTCCACCAATTAATTTTCGATATCTTTGCAGATACCACCACAACTGTGTGGCCGAAATACGTATCTGCAAAGATATCGAAAATTAATTGGTGGAATTAAATGGAGAGTACTTAATTCGTCTTAGACGGTTGAACCCTTTTTATATTTTTTACGGAAACTACAGCTTTTCTTGAGTTGATTGATATGTTGACGTCACAGATTTGACAACAAACACCTGAGATATCGCCGAGTTCGTGAAATCTGTGAAATCGGTTCCACCAATTGCCGCACGCACGCTATTGCTCTCGTAGACAGCGTCCTTGCACCAAATGGTAGCCCATGGGCATAGTTATACCTTTTCCAATTATATTAATATGAGTATCAAACTTCATGGTTTGTAGTTTCTGTAAAAAATATAGAAAGGGTTGACATTTCACCCAAGTGAAAAATACTTCCGGTATCCTCTCGACACCCTGGGCTTAGTGTATCCATTGTACTTGCCACACAAGATACATACTCATGCAATGGCGGGCATAGGAAAGCTTTTAATTAATATCTGAGGAAATTCTAATAGAATACTAAGTTGAAATGTAGAGCCATTGAAGAAGAAGAAGATCTTCGGTATCCAGTGGTCTGACCATGGATTTGAACTAGTTTTCCAAAACATGATTTATTTTCCCGTCGAACGTTGTCAGAACCAAAGAAATCGGTTGATGTTTTACGGAGTTATGGTCATTTGAATTTTGATAAAACTTTGCCTGTCCCGATCATTCTGCCCAACCCCTGTATGTGTTTGTTTCACATAAAACGGGCCTCTCCTGGAACAACCGGAACATTTTTGATAAGTAAACGTACGTACAGATTTCACGTTTTATGAGTTTTTGATTTTTGGCGTGCGGCTCTCTCATTTGAGGGATTCGTTTTATTTCCACGCTTTGAAAATAAATGCCACCTAGTACAAGTGGTTGGTAACAGTTCGGCGATTTTATAAGAAAATATTTAATATTCACAAATCACAGTTCAAAGTTCATGACACGAATTTTTGTAAGCGTTTCGCTTTGTAAATTTTTGACACGATTAAGCACCAAATTGCCATTCTATGCATGAATGCCGCACATCATTTGTATCATTAAAATTTAGCGTGCTTGCACCGCTGGTGTTCGTGCGAGCTACATCTCCTGACGGTGCAGCTTCTATCCACCGCAACCCCGTGAGTATGCCATGCTTGCATGCAAGTAGCCATCGTTATTCCTGCGATCGCCCACGATGGGGAAGTGCGCGCGAAGGCAACCGGCGCGGGTGAATCATGTATCGTTGCTTCCTCCCCCCTGTTTATTTCTGCTGTATAGTTCTTCGATGCTCTTCCAGTTTTTCGTACATTTTTACTATGCTTTGCCCGTCCCGTCACTACGATTGTAGAGCGACCAGCCAGCGCTAGTGCAGTGCAATTGAACTAAAACTATGCACAATGCACGCACACACAGCCGGCGCCAGCAGACTTCACTGAACCGCACTCGTGCCTCGGAGATGGGTTTGTTGGTGAGAGTCGGCTCGGTTCTCCGTTCAGTTTGGATGCGGCCACAGCCAGTACCCCAACGTTTGTCGGTTCCATTCAACAGCGATCGAAACGGGAAAGGTAATTCTCGGGAGCAGCTGGTCTGGTGTTGCATACTGAACGACTACCATCAGCGGCTTTTCACTCCGGTGTGGTCCGGTGGAGTCTAGAACCGTCAGCGTCGTCCGTCCGTCATTTCGGTTCGTCGACTCGCGTGGTACGGAGTGGATTCGTTGAGTGTGGATTTGTGCGCCCCAGCTTCATCATCCACCGCGCGCGGTGTGTCCGGAATAAATGCGATTCTTTGTTCGTTTCGTGAACCCCACAAACAGGGACTCAGAACAGGTGCAGAATAATTTGTGTGAAAAGGATTTTTCGCTTCGCTGAGAAGGAATAAGAAAACAGGATTCGTCGTAAAGTGTGTGGTTGCGGAGAACGAAGAACCAAAGTTGCTCCCCGTCGAGTATAGAGTCATTGACAGTGAAGAGAATCTGATGTACAAATAACAGGAGTGTAGTGGTGTTGCAGCGTTTATTTTCTGCGAACGGCGGCCCTAATTGGAATAACAATAGAAGAAAGGAAGATTGACCTCCGCGAAATAGAAGATAATCGATTGTATGGCTCGAGGGGAGTACAGTGCCGTTTCCGTCGTTTGTGTGCTTTATGAGCTGGTTGGCGAAGCTGGCATGATTGACATCTAAGCAGAGTGGGAAGCGCAGAGAGCAAGTGACGGCGCGGCCGTGTTAGTGCTCGTTTATTGTTGATTCAATTCTTCCGCGACAGAGGAAATGCCTAAATGAAGTGTAATCGCTTGACAGCGACCGACGACACGAACGGATTTTGTGCGTGCAACGCAGAGTGTGTTTATGTTGTGTAAATTGAGAGAGCAGTTAAATTATCTACAAGTGAATCCATAGTTTTCAGTTTAGTCCGCTGACTCACGACGACCGAGCACAGTAGGCGCTGTTGAGCTTATCGTGAATGACATCATAGTAGGCAACGGTCAGCCTAGTGCAAGTACTTAGCAGGCGGTGTTGCGGTACCTTGACGGCCAGGTTAGGCAAGTGACACTCGCGCGGAATTGGAATCATGTCAGCTCCCCCTAGTTAGAGAGAGTGGCGAACAAACAAGCCCAAGTGGTGTGGTACTTAAAGGGAAACCCGTACTCGTACTTAAAAGTCGCGAAATCGATCGTCGTGCGCTGCATTGAATCTAAAATGAATAGATTTGCTGTTGGTGGTGCATCATCGCTCAGAGCTACGGAACGGCACCAACCCTCGGCACAAGAAGAAGTGAAAGAAGTTACACCAGACGATACAATCGTAGTCGAAATAGTTGAAATTCGGTATCACGACTTTTGCCCTGCATACATTAGCTAGTATACATAACTACAATCGGAGTTTGATCAGATTGCACATAGAACAGCGAGGCAACCATCATGATGGAGCGCAAGAAGAAGCACCACCACAAGAAGAAGAACGGCAAAGGAGGCCATGGTGGGGGCGGTGGTGGCAGTGGTAACAAAAACAAAAACGACAACAACAATGCTGGCGGTAACCAGCAGCTGCAGCAGCAACAACAACAGCAAGAACAACAGCGACAGCTTCAGGAACAGAATGTGATTAACAATAACAAAAATAATAATATTAACAGTAACAATAACAGTGACGGTGATGCTTGCGATACCAGCATCAGTACTAAAAGGAAAGGAGGCAGCGGTTGCGGCGGCGGTGGCAGCGATGGTGTGTCGGCGACGACAATTTCCAGTAATGGCAACAAGTCGCCGTTGCCTTCAGTGCCGACTGGAACCGACGACAATGGGGCTGAAAATGGCGGTGTTGTGCTGATTAAATGTAAGTTGGAATTTGTTGTTTTTCGTGAGAAAGGTGCTGCATTGAGGTGCCTGCCGTCACAGCAATAAGTTTGGAACGAAGCGGCGCCATTGAATGTGTAATCGAATTTTAGTAAACTTTGGGAATTTTGCTTTACAATGATGGGAAAGGTACCTTGGCATCAAATGAACAAATAGTTCTGTTGCTTTGATGGGTTGGTGACATGACAACCAGTCGCTGCTATTAATAGCTAAAAATCTTATCCAGATCTTGAAGCATTGCTTTCAATATGTACTGTTTCATGATGATCATATACATATGAATTTTTGTCGTTTTCAAACAAGGATCTGCAATGATAATATTTTACATAATAGTTTCAAATGTATCCGTAAAGTGTTATACACGTCTGAGCCTACCAATTAAACCAACTTGGAGAAAAATATATCAAATTTATCTTCTTCCTAGTTAAAAAAAGTAGAAGATTATATCCGAAACACGACCGCAAATTGAACGTGCACTGGGATGGGGAAAATCAAATTTTCAGAAAGTCGAGGATGATCAAAACTCACCCGCGATCTTACTTTTAAATTATCAAATGATAAAACTCACCAGCGATTAAGAATCGTTTGAAAATTGTATCTTGATTTGAAGCATTTACCGTTACATTTTGAACTCTTTTTCCTTAGGGGAGACTGGGTAGACTTGATCCCCTTTTCTGATTTCCGATGTATCACAGCCAAAAATAAATAAACATACGCGATTTCCACACAGACTCTCTAAGAAATATAGTATTTAACTTTACTGATGTATGACAGTCCTTAAATTATTGTTATTATTGATACACAATCGATTTTTTGGAGTGCTGTCAAAAATCGACTTTTAAAATATTCGGGGGAAATTGATCCCTCTCCAAGAACTTGCTTTGATAAAATTAGCAAGGTGCCCTCAGATTTTTAAAATATTTTTCCTTCAAAATACGCGGAATTTTCGAATTGCTGTGCGTATGCGTGAACGATTTTTGTTATTGAATTCGACAGCACGTGCAATTTGGGGACAGCACGTGAAAATTTGGGGAGACTTGATCCCCTTTTTATGATATCTACGCAATAAATAATTTTTCCTGACAACCCTTCATCAAATCTGTCAAATCTACAAAAAATTAGAAGCCTGAGAATAGATTTATATTTTTTTGAATTTTTTCGCCAATTTTTTGTATGGGTGACTAATGGGGGATCAAGTGTCCCCATATTGAGCCAATAACTTCAAATCCAAATATCCTAAAACTTTGATGGAATGTTAACATTTTCATCAGTACAGATCATTTAGCATATTTATGGCTTTGTGCTGTGAAAAAACGAAAGCATTTGGTCATTGTTATGAAAAGTTGTTCATTTTTGCTTGGCCAATAAAAAAATCTTTAGGAAGGTCAAAATATACAAACCACCCTGCAGAATAAATAAGGTTGTCAATCCAAAAAATAACTCACCACATAAAGGTCATTTGTCTAGAGGATCTATACTAAAACATACGCTAGAACAAAACTACTTTAGTTCGCGATAAAATAGGGGGTGATCAAGTCTCCCCGGGGATCAAGTCTACCCACCTTCCCCTACTATGTATCATGAAACCAGTACGCCAAAAAGAAGATATAACGGGACTGTTGACAATTAGCTGATATTAGTAAAGATTAATTTTTGAAGGAAATTCTGTGTTTATTATCGTTTGAGTACAAAATTTGAGAAGTTGTCACTAGCGGCAACTGTTTTCCCGTGAAAAGTAATAACATGGAAATTGCAATCATTATTGTCTGATAATGATTCAGCACATCACTGCGTACAATTACGAAAAATGTGAAATTTTTACGTAGTCGACCATGACTTCTTAGATTCCCTCCGAGAATTCCGTTAGGATTTAGTTATTTCTTCAAAAAATCCTACTATCACTGAAAAGATACTTTAAATTTTGATCCAAGAATTATATTGAAATTGGTTTAGAATTTAGAATTTCTTATGGAATCTTCCTCTGGAAAATGTAAAAAACTTCCCTGGAATCATTCAGGAATTCCTGCGATGGTTCATCCATAGACGATTTTTTTTTCATCCAAAAATTTCCTCCGAGGAATTCTATGGAAATTTCTGCAGAAAATTCTTCTGTAAAATCCTCTGGGAATTTCTCTAAAAATTTATGAGGATTCGCTTAAAAATTCCTCCTGGAGCTCCTCCGAAAGATCCTGTGGCAACTTATCTGAGAATTTCTATGGAAATTTTTTCCAGATTTTTTTTTTCGGTTTCCAATAGAATTTGGTAAAAATGCTTAAAGAAAGTATCTCCTAACTGCGTTTCATCTAATAGTTTTCTAGAAATACCTACGGATTTTTTTTTTTTATTTTTCCGAGAATCTTTCAGAAAATTTACTCTGCAAAAAAAAATCAAGAATTTTTTCTAGTGAAATGTCTAGAAAACCTTTGAGTATTTCTGGCACTATATGAAAGATATTTCTCTGGAATATTAACAAAAAAAATTAAGGAATCTCCACATAAATTCTCGGTAACGAAACCCGAGCAAGAGAAATTGGCTCAATAATGACTAAAATTATAATAGAAAAAAAAAAATAGAATTTTCTATTATTGATACCATACTCTAGCCCTGTTTTTGGTATTTTACCTCTTATGCAAGGCTATTTCATACCAATTTCTGTTATCGAGGTCGTCGCTCCTGCTCGGGAAAGGCTATATGTTCACTTCAAAAGGGAAATTTTGATAGGAGGCCCGGAAGGCCAACTTTCATATACCAATTAACTTAGCTCGACGAATTGAGGTGATATCTGTCGATAACGTCTTTAAATCTAAATCATTGGATTGCGATCTACTCACAACTGCAACTAGTGTGGAACTGTTATCTGACCAATAAGTGCGACGTGGTAAAATATCATTGGCAGCATGGCCACTAGGTCCCTTCTATTCCATATATTATCTGTTAAACAATAAGATACTAGGAAACTATGGTATTGCTTCTAGAACTCTCCCTTCTGTCTTAAATTATTTCGTTACTTTATTTGAAATTTGTTTGGAGGTTCAAAATATTTTCCTCTGAAAATTCCTTATGAACTTCATTTGAAAAAAACCCTGATTGATCCACCTAGCGGTGTTTGTGCCTTTCTCGTACATTAGATATACTGAAAAAAATGAGTGAGAATTTATAGGCGTGTTTTTTTGTATCTAAATCGTATTTTGACCATAACTTTTGATCCCATTGTCCGATCTGGCCAATTTTCAATAGGAACCAATGGGACAGGATTCCCCGTCGACTTATTGCAAAAAAAATCGTATCTAAAAAGTGGCTAAAAGATGAGTGAGTTTTATTTTGCGTACATACATACACACACGCACACACATACACACAAACAGACATCATTTCAATTCGTCGAGCTGAGTCGATTGGTATATAACACTATGGGTCTCCGGATCTTCTATCACAAAATCGTCTTGGAAGTGAATATATAGCCTTTTCGTTACACCTTGGTGTATGAGAAAGGCAAAAAACTTCTTATTTTAGAATTTCCCCTTGATTTGATTTAGATACTCTCCTAGGAATTCCTCCGAGAATTTCTTTAGGAAATCCATCGGAAAATCCATCAGTAATTTATTCAAAAAATCCTCTCGGGGTTCAATCCAGGAACTTCAATTCGGATTTTGACTTACTTAATGAAATTCTTCAGGAAATCCTTTGGGAACTTCTTTGGATACTCCCACAAAAATTCCTTCGGGCATTGTTCCTGAAAAAAGGATTTTATTTATTTTTTGCCTTTCTCGTACAACTAAGTTGTACCGAAAGGCTATCATTTCACTCCGCAAACGAACTTTTTATAGAAGCCTCTAAGACCTATAGTATTATACCAATCGACTCAGCTCGACGAGCTGAGCACATGTCTGTCTGTCCGTGTGTATGTGTGTGTATGTGTGTGCACAAAAGATATAAAAAACATTAGACAACTTTTCGTAACCGATTTTTTCGAAACAAGTTTCATTCGACAGGGGCAAAGCCTTGTTGATCACTATTGAATTTTATAACGATCGGTCATTGCGTTTAAAAGTTATGAAGAAAATGGTACATCAGACCATTTAAACCCCATATAAGGTTGGTGTCTTAATTAATGCGAGAAAGGCACCACCAACGCTAGGTGGATTAATCAGGGTTTTTTTTTGCAGAAAAGCTTGAGACATTTCTATGGGAATTCCGAAACGAATTCCCAGAGATTTCTTGAAGAAATTTTCGGGGGAACTTATAAAAGGATTTCTGGAGGGTAGTTTCCGGGGAAATTCTTGACGGAATTTTTGTGAGAATTCATGGAGGATTTTTTGGAAGAAAAAGTTGGAGAACTTTTAAAAGAATTTACGGGATTATTATTTTAAGATATTGCTGCGAATTCTTGGAAAAATTTCTTCTGAAAAATCCTGAAGGACTTTTTGAATTATTATTTTAAGAAATTTCAGGATAAGTACCCGCTGAAATTTTGAGAATTCCGGGAAGATCTACCAGGAGAGTTATTTTATTTCCATAGGAATTTCAAGAGGGATTTTTGGAGGTAATTTCAAAAAAGTTTTTACGAATTTTTCAGAAGAATATCTGCATAAATAACAAGATGAATTTGCAGACGAATTTCCCAAGTAATTTCCGAAGAAAAAAAATCCCTAAACTATTTTCTTAGAGAGATTTCTTAAAGGAATTTTCGAAAGGATTCCCGTATCGTGAGTAGGAGGTGGCTATCGAGGACCTCCTCGTGAGTTTCTTTGGAAATTTAAATGGTATTTCTGGAAAGGACTGGAAGTGATTAATGAAGACTTCTTGGTGGAATTTCTGGAGTATCTCCAGAGAGAGTTTCGGGAGGAATTTACATGGGAGTTCCGAAGGATTTTCTAGTGGATGTTCTGGGGAAAAACTTGAACTTTTTTAAGGGAATTTCTAATAGAATTGCTGGAGAAATCACCGTGGAAATAAATGAATTTCTTGAGTATATTTGAAAGAATTAACGGATAAATGCTTGACAATAATTTAAAAGATGTTAGAAGGAATTTTAGAAAGAATTCACGAAGAGATTTCTGGAGTAGTTCCTTTGAGTCCTAGTCGAGTTTTGGAGGAACTTCCGGACATCCTGGATGACCTTCCGGAGAAATTCTTTGAGGTACTTCCGGAGGAATTCCTAGATGAATTTCTGGACTAGCTTTTTGGGTAGGAGTACCTGGATGAACTTACGGAGAAATTCGTGGAGCAACTTCCGGAGAAATTCCTGGAAGATCTTCCGGAGGAATACCCGGAGGAACTTGCGAAAGAATTCCCGGAGAAACTTGCAGAGAAATTCCTGGAGCAACTTCCACAGGAAGTCTCAGAGGAACATCCAGAGAAGTTCCTAGAGGAACATCCGGATAAATCCCGAAAAATTTCTAATGCACGAAATTGATTCACGTGAGTCAGTGTCGCCGCAAATCACCAGCAAAGTGACGCCAACACGCTGCCGTTGCTGGCTGAAAATGAGCTATAACGCCACCGCCGATAAAATTTCAATCGGCCCACAGGTCTAGATTAAACATCAAGTGAAATCCTTTATAGAATTTTCGAGCTAACTTCTAAGATATCCTAGGAAGAATCATCGGGAGAAACTGCTGTTCAAGGGTTTTCCCTTTCCTGAAAGACCGAATAATGTTTTGCTGTTACGCCTTTTCAAATGTTGTGCTAGAATTATGTCTAAATAATTACAAAAATTGCATAAAAAGAGTTAGGGTGCCCACAACTGAACACACAAATAATATACACGGAAAATCAAATTTGTTTTGAGTATATTGAGTGTGAGAAAAAAATGACTGTGAGAAAAAGATTCTCGCAAAACTCTTGTAAAGTGCAAAAAGCGTCATTGTTACGGCGACAAAGGGAGGGCTGCTCATGGCCGATTCTTTCGAGCAGATCGCAAACTCCGTATCTGGGTGCGAAGCAGCTTTAAGCTGCAATATTTATTAATATTAGCTTAAGTAATTACAACATAATTGATAATTCGGCATAATTCGGTTAGGCGCGTGTTTGAACCCTTGTCTTGGTAACTATAACTGTGATTTAGATAATAAATGGGCTAGTTCAGAACGTAGTTTTTCCATTGTCTTCCCAATATCTGCCCAATGACAATACCCCGATGACAGGTGTAAATTAAAGTCTTAGCCAAGCTATCATCTGACGCACAGTATATGCCCAGCGGTAACAGTCATAGTTCATTTACATTTTAATAAGATTAATAGAAGTACATCGTTGACAGCGCCAGTGTGGTTGAGTGGAAATCGTGTCCATCTCTCTCCCAAGTGGGTCTGGCTTCGATCCCAGTTGTTGCCGATTTCTGATACTATTATTTTTCGACTGTGATTTAATGTTTTGGAGATGGCTTTCCAGTCATGACAAAATCAAAACACTGTTATAGTCTCGGTACTTTGGCTGCTAGGTCCAAGCAAACTAGATGTTGGTCGCGGAACGACATGAACAATATTATACTTTTGCATCAACTGTAGTTCCGAACGAGTTTCTGAAGAAATTTTCAAAGGATCTACTGAAAAAGTTTCTAAAGGAATTTCTTAACACGTTTCCGAGGAAATTGCCAAAAGAATTTCGGAAGGAACTCGTACAGGAATACTTGAAGAAATTTCCAAACTAATTTCTGGAAAGAAATTACCAAATTAAAATCCAAAGGAAGAAATTTCCAAAAGAATTTTTAAATAAATTTCCGAGGAAATCAAAAGTAGAATTGATTATCAACGGCTACTTGTGAGATTCCAAACGTCACAGGAAGGTGATCAGAGTCTAAACCCTAGCACCACACTTGTCATAGACGAGTTACTATGACCCATGTTAGACCAAATCAAGTCAAATATGAGTTGCTGCATCTAAATCTGCCTCAACTGTACTACTCGGGAAGTCAGCATGGGTTACCTTTTGGGTCCTAAAATGAAGAACCGATATTCGATTTTCTTTCAGGGAACGATGAAGTTAATTATCCTGAACGCTTCATTTTTTCTTCCGACTCAAAAGTCGAAAGGAACATTGTTTAATTTGAAATTTAAAAATAAAAGGGAGGTGCTTCCTCGACATTTTCGGTCTTGTGTGACGTACGGAATAATATGATTCAAACGCACTAGTAAAACACCGCAGGGCACTTGACTCAACCTTTGACAGTTAATATATATAGGTCTGACTTTTGGACTGATGGTTCATTCGTTCTGATATGTTGCCTTTTCAGCAACAGACGTTGGTATGTATATGTATGTAAGTAGTTAGCCACCATCCTGGCTAGAGTCTTGCTCTGCATGCGGTTCCACTTGACAGTAAGGTCAAATTTCAGTATGATTTTGAATTCAACATATTGCTGTATGAAGGGCCAAAATGGGGGTGGTAAACCTGTAAGCAGAGACACTTACACGAATCCCACGGGAAAATGAGAATTTCCTTCCAGCAGAATGATCCAACAAAAAGAATAATGAAATTTGCAATACTAGTCAAGCTTTCCACGGGGTGGTTTGTTTGAAGAAGGGCGCGTCAACTGGTTAACAACTGTTGGAAATAAAAGTAAGACACGCAAACGACTAATACTTTCCTTCCTTGACTCCGATTGGCTACCACTTCATTGTCCAGTTGTAACTTCATTGATGCCCTGATGCACCCTCCCAACCCCATCTCATATATTTACAATCAAATCAGTAATATTATAAGGCAAATTTAGGCATGTGTAAAGACTATATAAAATATTGATATGGCAGCTAATCCTAAAGGGTACTGTGCTCCAATACATTATACTGAAACATCAATCTCATCGTTAATTTAGGTTAATAACTAACTCCCTGTTTTTGTTCAGACTTACTACTTCCTGTATCCGCATCGTGCTTTCGTGCTGTGCGGTTCTTTCTCTCTTTGCGGAAAGAAGTTTTTAATACTACCCGAAGCTATTTTAATTTCAACGGTGCTTCTTAGCGCTATTTGTACCCACTGATCCCGTTACGATCTTTGCAAGGACCCGTGCCTTCGTTTTACGTTGGACCCGTTTGCGGAAGTAAAATTCCGACAAGCGGTGGTAATCCTGCAGGGACACCGTTCTGGGAAAAAACCTCTTAGAAGGTCACGTGTCCACGCTCAGCAATGAGCATTAATAAAAACAAGAGGAAGGGGGAGTCTCTGAATTCTCCACTTCCTTCAAAGAAACAAGGTTTCAAGACCGTCCTGCCAAAGCGCGGAAAAATAGAAGGAAGCTGGAGAATTCAGATATTCCTTCTAAATCTAATGTTGACATTATTTCTTCTCCTATCGAACTGAGCAATCAGTTCGATTTGATTAATGATGAAATTGAGCAAATCGAATCTACCTTTAGCCCAGGTGATTCGATTCATGCGAAGAAACAAAGGATTCCGCCAATTGTGGTATCTGTTGCCGAGTTTTCTGGCTTTCGGAATGAAATCTTAAGTAACCTTCAGGGCATCAAGGTTTCATTTCAGATTGCTAGGAAGGGTGACTGCCGCGTTTTGCCGGGATCCTTTGACGATCGCAAACGTCTTCTTCACTATTTAACTGAGAAGCGCCATAAATTCTTCACATACGACGACAAAACTGAGCGATTGTTCAAAGTCGTCTTGAAAGGTCTCCCCAGTGATGACAAATCACTGGATGAGATTAAATTGAAATTTCTCAATTACTTGGATTTTCACCAGTCCAAGTAATTAAGATGAAAAGAAATCCCATTCTGGTACATCCCATTTCTTAACAATTTTGTTTATTTCACTTTAACAAAAGTGAACTAAATAATATGAAAAAATTGTAAAAGGCCTGTATTATGTCTCATGTCCGTGTTACATGGGAACATTTCTGCAGACCTGGGGGAAATTTCCAAAACCCTACCCAGTGCCGTAAGTGCCAAAAGTGGGGTCATGGAACCAAACATTGTCACATGGATGCTAAATGCATGATTTGTGGTGGAACCTCTCACGCCAAGGACGCATGTCCTGTGAGAGAAGATTCCAATAAATTTAAGTGCGCAAACTGTGGGGGCAATCATAAATCCAATTTCTGGGAATGCCCTTCACGCAAAAAAGTTTTGAATTCCCGTGCAAAATTGATGACTGGAAATTCCAATCGGATCCCAGATTCGACGGGTAGAAATTTTTCAAATGCTCAAACTTTGAAACCGGTTACCGGTCGAGCAATTCATACCCACCACAATTCACAAACAAATTTTGCCGCTCGTCAACGGGTAGCAAGCACTTCAGTAAATTCCAATTTTTCCAATGTACCTACGTATGCAAACATCGCTGCTGGTAGACCAAATTTCTCTTCTCAAAATGAGGTTTATACCCATGTCCCAACGGAAAATAACGGTCATGTTGCCGATTCAGGTAGCATGACTGCTTCCGATTTTGATTTTTTAACTTTTTTTCACATGATTGATGCAATGTTCAAAGCAAATACCATTCCTGAAGCTGTTCAGGTTGGTATAAAGTACACACAAAAATTGTTATCGGACTCCGTTTCAATGGATCCAAATAATTGTGTGAAAGTTCTAAATTGGAGTGCCCGCTCTCTAAAGGGTAAGGAAGATGAATTATTCAACTTCCTTTCAGTTCATAATGTGCATATTGCCATTATAACTGAAACGTATTTAAAACCAGAACTCTCCATTAAAAGAGATCCAAACTATTTTATCTACAGAAATGATCGTCTTGACAGCGCCTGTGGTGGGGTCGCCATTGTCATTAATAGACGTATTAAACATAAATTATTTCCTTCGTTCGATACCAAAGTTTTTGAAACCTTGGGAATTTCTGTTGAAACAAATTTTGGACAATTTTCCTTCATTGCAGCCTACTTGCCTTTTCAATGCAATGGGCAGCAAAAGAATTTGTTGAAAGCTGATCTTCAAATTCTGACTCGCAACAAATCAAAATTCTTCGTAATTGGTGACTTCAATGCCAAACACCGTTCATGGAATAATGCTCAAAGCAATTCAAATGGTAAAATTTTATTTGAAGATTGTTCTGCGGGATATTATACTATTCAGTATCCCAATGGACCAACTTGTTTTTCTTCCAGTCGAAATCCTTCTACAATTGATTTAGTTTTAACGGATTCAAGTCAGCTGTGTGGCCAATTGGTAACTCATGCTGACTTTGACTCTGATCACCTTCCTGTGACATTTGAAATCTCACAAGAAGCCATTTATAATCCAATCAGCTTTACTTTTGATTATCATAGAGCTGATTGGGATTTATATAAAACGTATATCGATAAGAATTTTGATGTTGATATTCCTCTCGATACCAAAAGTGATATTGATAATGCTCTCGTATCTTTGACAAATTTAATTGTCGAAGCCAGAGGCATTGCAATTCCGAAATGTGAAGTTAAATTCAACTCCATTATTATTGACGACGATCTTCAGCTACTGATCCGTCTTAAAAATGTGAGAAGAAGGCAATACCAAAGAACTCGCGATCCCGCGTTGAAAGTTATTTGGCGAGATTTGCAAAATGAAATTAAAAAACGTTTCGCTATTCTGAGAAATACCAACTTTGAGAATAATGTCTCGAAGTTGGATCCCAGCTCGAAACCCTTTTGGAAATTAACAAAAATTCTTAAAAAACCTCAAAAGCCAATTCCAGTGCTTAAAGAGGGAAATAAAATTTTATTAACAAATGGCGAAAAGGCTCAAAAACTTGCTCAGCAGTTCGAGAGTGCCCATAATTTTAGTCTAGGTCTCACTAGTCCAATTGAGGATCAGGTTACACGGAGCTTCGAAGACATTCTCAATCAAGAGAATGTTTTTGACCCTTCGTTGGGAACCAATTTAGATGAAGTGAGATCTATTACTAGAAAATTTAAAAATATGAAAGCCCCGGGTGATGATGGTATTTTCTACATACTTATCAAAAAACTTCCTGAGAGCTCTTTATCCTTTTTGGTTAATTTATTTAACAAATGTTTTCAATTGGCATACTTTCCAGATAAATGGAAAAACGCCAAAGTTGTTCCAATTTTGAAGCCGGACAAAAATCCAGCTGAGGCTTCTAGTTATCGCCCAATCAGTTTGCTTTCTTCAATAAGCAAACTGTTTGAAAAGATTATTTTAAATAGAATGATGGTTCATATTAATAACAATTTTTGCTGATGAGCAATTTGGTTTTCGCCATGGGCATTCAACCACTCATCAGTTATTAAGAGTTACGAACTTAATTCGGCTCAACAAATCTGAAGGATATTCGACTGGAGTTGCTCTTCTTGATATAGAGAAAGCATTTGACAGTGTTTGGCATGAAGGTTTGATTGTAAAATTGATGAATTTTAATTTTCCTCTGTACATCATTAAACTGATCCAAAATTATTTATCAGATCGCACACTGCAGGTAAACTATCAGAATACTAAATCTGATAGATTACCTGTAAGGGCTGGTGTCCCCCAAGGCAGCATACTGGGGCCCATATTGTATAACATTTTTACTTCTGACTTACCTGATTTACCACCAGGGTGTCAAAAATCTTTGTTTGCAGATGACACGGGCCTTTCAGCCAAAGGGCGAAGCCTTCGTGTCATTTGTAGTAGATTGCAAAAAAGTTTGGATATTTTCTCCACTTACTTGCAAAATGGAAAATTTCCCCGAATGCTTCCAAAACTCAGCTTATAATTTTCCCACATAAGCCGAGAGCTTCTTATTTGAAACCTTCTAGCAGACATATTGTCACTATGAATGGGGTTCCAATTAATTGGTCTAGCGAAGCTAAATATTTAGGACTTCTGCTAGATCAAAAGTTAACTTTTAAAAATCACATTGAAGGCCTTCAAGCCAAATGTAACAAATATATTAAGTGCCTATATCCACTTATAAACAGAAAATCAAAACTTTGTCTTAAGAACAAACTTTTGATTTACAAACAAATTTTTAGACCTGCCATGTTGTATACTGTGCCAATATGGGCTAGTTGCTGCAATACCAGAAAGAAGGCACTCCAGAGGATTCAAAATAAAATTTTGAAAATGATTCTGAAGTTGCCTCCGTGGTATAGTACCAATGAACTTCATAGAATTTCTAATATTGAGACATTGCAACAAATGTCCAACAAAATAATTTAAAATTTTAGACAAAAATCGTTGCAATCTTCTACTGCAACGATTAACTCTTTGTACCCTTAGTATAAATTAGGTTAGGTTTAGTTTAAGTAGAAAACATTATAATTCATACATGGTTCAATTTAACCAGAGGAAATATCCCAACTGCCAGAAGCAATTGAAATGTATTAATAATAACTAAAAGCGTAACATAGCAAATAAGGATGATAGTGTTAAGAAAACACGGAAAACCTAGTCTAAGAGATGAATGCATGTATTAGATTATTAGCAAATAAAATTAGTTAAAAAAACTACTTCCTGTAAGCACAACGTAATACGATGGTGTTTCGGTTGAAGAATTCTGCTATCACTATTACTTATCCTGGATAGATCGAACCTGGCCACCTTCAGCACGGTATACCTTTATAGTTGCACATCTTACTGCATGGTTAACCTTCTGTCTGTGCTCAAAAAAACTTACGTTGTCTGTGCTCTGGGGTCAAATTGACCCCAAATTGAAATTGCTATAACTTTTTTATTGTTTGGCCGATTTTGGATTTTTGGGGCGAAAGATGTTTCGAAAGATAGGCACCTTTACGTGGTGTGTTACGGGGTAAGATCTACCACGGTTACATTGCCAGCTGCAGGTAAATCCTGACCCAACGAATACCTTTGTCATTATCCAACTCCGTGGTACTTATGAGGGTGTCGCTAAGTCGGTGGCTTCTCGTTAAGTAAGTACTACATCAACACTTCCTTCCTCTCCCTAGTTACGGTGAAGATGGGCGTGGCCAGAAGTAGTAATCCTCATGAATTTGTTATTTTTGTTTAAGACTGGAATCAAGGACCACTCCCCTTCTTGATTTCTGATAGCATTCTAGGTGAGGATCTCAAAAGTAAAACATGAGTATCACTAGTGTCCAATCTATGAATTACACCGTAACAATGCTATGCTTTGCTGTTTCGAAAGATAATTTAATCATATTTCAGGTCGTTACCAAAGATTGACTATTGGTGGGCGGGTTCATCGCGGGGAGGGGTTTTAGTGAACAAGGGTACAAAAACAGTGATTTTTCATGATTATTTTACCTATATCCGAAAATCCTACCCATTTTGAACTGCACCTTTTTTAAAAAGGTTATGCAGGAAGGCATGTGCGTGTAGCAGAAAATAAACGAATCCACCGCAGAAAAAAAGGCAACACGAAGAGAGTGTGATAGCTGAAGCGCAGGAGAACATGGATAGGAACGATATGCGGAGGTTTTACGCAACTGTCGATGGCGCGCGGCATAAGACTGCTCCAGTGCCCGCCATGTGCAATGACCAAGATGGGAACTTGCTGACAGACAATACTATGATGGTAGCCAGGTGGAAGGAGCACTTCGAAGATTTGTTGAACGGAGAAAATGAAGGTGTATTAAGGAGCAGGATGGTCATAGTCGGCGACGGTCAAGCTGTGGAACCACCAACGCTGGACGAGGTCAAGAAGTAAACAAGCTGAAAACAGTAAAGCTGCAGGGAAGGACGAGATCCCGGCCGAGTTTTTCAAACGCGGAAGTGAGCAGCTGCATCAATCAATCCACCACATTGTCTAAAAAATATGGGAGGATGAAGAACTGCCTACCGGCTGATTGAATGGGCTCATATGCCCAATCTATAAGAAAGGGCACATACTAGAATATGACAATTACAGAGGGATAACCCTTCTGAACTCGGCGTAAAAAATCCTGTCGCGTATCCTGTTTAACAGACTGAGACCGCTTGAGGAGTTCTTCGTCGGCGAATAACAGGCAGGTTTTCGTGAGGGCCGATCAACGACGTATCAGATGTTAAGTCTGCGGATGATCCTTGATAAATTCCGGAAGTACAACTTGCAGACTGTTAATTGATTTCAAAGCAGCGTACGATTCAGTAAAAGAAATGAGCTGTGGCAGATAATGTCCGAACATGGTATTCCGGCGAAACTGATATTGGAATCGATCGCAGAGCAGTAGTGGAGGTTTTTGTCCCACTGAAGAGGGAGACGACGAGGATAGGCATTAGGATAACCATTAACTCTACCAAGACAAAGTACATGGTGGCAGGTAAAGATAGAGGAAGACCTAGTGGTGTTGGTGCTGAGGTAGTGCTTGATGTGTTTGAAGTTGTTGAAGAATTTGTTTACCTTGGAACGCTTGTGACATGTGACAATGACGTTTCCTGTGAAGTGAAAAGACGTATTGCTGCAGCGAATCGGGCCTTTTACGGATTACGTAACCAGCCTAGGTCCCGCAGCATGCAGATGGAAACGAAATTTGCTCAATACAAAACTCTGATTCTACCAGTGGCCCTTTGTAGACATGAAGCATGGACATTAAAAGAGGCGGGCCCGAGAGCTTTCGGGGTTTTCGAGCGAAAAATGCTGCGTACAATACTCGGAGGGAAACTAGAAAATGGTGTGTGGCGCAGACGCATGAATCATGGGCTGTATCAAGTATACAAAGAAGAAAATATTATGCATCGTATAAAATACAGCAGAGTTCAGTGGGCTGGTCACTTAAAGCGAATGTCGGAAGAAAGAATAGCGAAAACAATATTCAACAGAGAACCAGATAGGAGCCGACGACTTCGTGGAAGGTCACGATCACACTGGCTGCACGCGGTGGAATCGGACCTGATGACCCTGATCGTTCGGGGAAACTGGAGGAACATCGCCCAAGACCGACGATTATGGAGCTCTACAATATGCCAGGCAAAGGTGTATCGATGCTGTAGCCAACCAGGTATCCAGGTCGGTATAAATATGAGTTCCTGGAGGAATATCAAGAGAAATATTAGGAGGAATATTCGGAAGCACTTCTGGAATACCATCCGGACGAATTATTGAAGGAATATCAAGTGCAATTCCTGGATAAATATTGTTGGATAGAATTATTGAACGAATATTCGGAGCATTTCCTGAAGGAATATTCGAAGAAACTTTAGGATGATTATCGGAAGGAATTCTTGGAGAAATATCCGAAGGAATATTCGGAGGAATTCCTGGAGGAATATCCGGGAGAATTCCAGGAGATTTTTTCGAAGGAAAGTCTGGAGGAATATCCGGAGGAATTTCTGTACATATTATTTGAGAAATATCCAATGGATTTCCTGCATATTCGGAAAAAAAATCCTGGTCGAATATCCGGAGGAGTTCCTGGAGGAGTATTCGAAAGAATATCTGAAGAAATGTTCGGAGCAATGTCCAGTGAAATTCCTGAAGGAATATTCAAAGGAATATCTGAAAGAATATCCGGAGGCACTGCTGAAGAAACATCCGGATGAATTCCTGAAGACATATAACGTAGGATATTCATGGAGAAATGTCCGAAAGAACTTCTGAAGGAATATCTGAAAGAATTCTAGGACGTAATCAGATTCCTGGAGGAATATCCGAAAGAATAATCAGAGAAATTGCTGAAGGAATATTTGAAGGAATATTCGCAGAAATTATTCGGAAATATTCATGGAGGAATATATGGACGAATTCCTAGAGGACTATCCGAAAGAGTATCCAGAGACACTCCTGGAGGAGAATATTCTGCCGAATTCCTGATGGAAAATTCGGATGAGTTCTTGGAGGTATATTTGAAGGAATATCTGGATGAATATTCGAATTCGAAGAATAGCCGGAAAAATTACTAGAGAAATATTCGGTGTAATATTTGAAGGAATATTCGCAGAAATTACTGGAGGAATATCCGAACATCTGAAGGAATATCCGGAGGAATTCCTGGTGAAATGTCCAGAGAAGTTCCTGGAGGAATATTCGGAATAATTCCTGACGAATATCTGGAAGAATTCCTGGAGGAATATCCGGAGGAATATCCTGGAGGTATATATATCCGGAAGTATTCCTAGCTGAGGAATATCAGAAAATAATTATTTGTTTTATTTGTCTGATAGAGTAGAGTGGGGCAAGAGTACGCACTTAGTTTTCAATCGATCATGTGGCCCTTATGAAGCAAGCTTCTGCATATCAAATCAGTGTCGATGATTCATATACTCTTCCTTTATGTTACCCAGTGGAAAACATATTGAAATTATTGAGATTCGTTTTAGTAGAACCCTTATTGAAAGACAAGTGAAAAACGCACTCTTACCCCACCGGTGGGGTAAAAGTGCGCATCGGGTGGGGTAAGAGTACGCATTTATCCAATCATGTGCTTTAAGTATATTTTAACACAAATAAGAGTTAATAACATTTCATTGATGTTTAATTAGCATATATTAGGGAATGTTTAAAGATTACGTAACTCTTTAAGGGGGAGGGGGTCCTAAAAATGTGCACTTTCATACGCAAAGCCATTGTTTTTTTATTTCTACAAACAACTACAGAGATAAAAATATATATCAGGTTTCGCGTGGCGTATACAAAGGCATTTTCCTTAAAGAAAGTCCACCAATCACGTAACGTAAAATTTGGCTATTTCATCACTCCCCCCCCCCGTAACTTACACTATTTGTATGAATCCTCTAAAAAATATATGGAGCGTCACACATCTCGCAACCCCTCCCAGCTAAACGTTGCGTAATTTATGAATGTTTCTTTTGATTAAATGAAATTATCATTTAGATGAAATTGTGTTTTTGTACTATGTTTAGGTGTACAACAAGTCCTAATACAACTTCATTATTTCGCTTCAGTGCTTTGATCGCTAAGTCCTTTCTACACAGAAAGAAAAATCATTATTGAAATTAAAAAAACCATTGGTAAAAATAAAAAGTTGCGTTGGTTCTTTTTCGTAGAGAGTTGTGAATGCTCAAAATAAAAGTGTGAAAACTTTTGTTACAACCACGGTTTAAAAGGTGCATGCCATTCTAAAATTAAAAGTTTGAACTTTTAAAAAGATGTTGTAGAACTGTCAAAAAGAAATGATTACACCGTAAATAAAAGAGTAGAATAGTTTCTTTCAGAAAGGAAACTTTGATCTCCCCAAAGAAGGAATTTCCCATCCCCTATCCATTCACTATTCCTTTTTTCATATCTATGAAAACATTACATGTATGTACTTTTTGTTTTGTTCTTTATTTCATAATTTATATTATCTTGGAAAATGTGTTGCAGCACCAAAAACTACCAACAAGATCACTTGCCGACGATGCATTGCACTGTGTATGTTCGGCCGAGTGTTCCGCTATAGATTTACTTTTGATCATAAATTACCAAAACAAAAATCTGTAAAAAAAAAGAAAATTTCCGCATAAGTACACCACTGGCGTTGAGTCTGGCACGCTACGCGCATTTTTATGGTTCAAAAATATAATATTCACTAGCTTTATGTACCCGGCCTTGCTCGGAGTTGCCAGTTTGGTTCACAGTTTTTTTTTTCACAATCGAAAAATAATAAAACCAATTGATTAACAGGGTAATTGTGTTTACTTGTTGATACTTCATCATTTGAGTAAAAGAAGGCTTTTGGAAATATTGACTGATTTTGAAGAAGGGGGTTTGAATAGCCTTATTCCGGGCAAACTTCTATTTCTAAAGAAGGGAAAACATCCACCGATGTCTTATTCCGGGCAAACGCATATTTTTAAAGAAGGGATCACACCCACCATTGCCTTATTCCGGGAAAATGCCTACTTTTAAAGGAGAAATCACATCCACCATCCACTGGGCAAACTATGATTCCGATGAAGGGTAATAATTATCATTGATTTATTTATTTAGATTTTTCTGATGCTGTTCAGTATTATCCCAAATTCACTTCATGTCGAATGACCTTAGGCCAAATAGTGTTATGTTGATGACCTGCTTCATTCAGGGATACGTCATTTTCAGGGAAATGTTATTGTCGAGGATTTGCTATTTTTGAGGAATTGTTTTCGGAGCATTGTACAATGTCAAAGAACCTCAGATGAACTAAAGAAGAAGGATTTTAAATTAAGTCGTTTTCTAAACAATACCCAACCCCAACATCCTCCCGCATTCCAAAAACTCCTCCAAGCCTCTCTAAAATAGTTTCCTTTGGGTAAACAATACGTGTTTAAATATTTGGTTTGAATTCACCCATGCGATAAAAAGGTATACCAAACTGTTCGTTCAATAAATATATTCTCTCTCGTTCAGCTATGACAGTCCTACCCAGTCTGATGTAGTCTTTCATAGACAGAGAATATGGGTTCCAAATTTGGTGAACATCGGAAATGGGTTCAGAAGTTATGCTGAATAGATCGCCAACTAAACAATACCTCTCTCTCACAACCTCCCCATTTTAAACGGACCTACCAACATCCACTAAAATCGTTTCCTTAGGACAGACAATATTTGATACAAATTTGGTTCAAATCGGTCATGGGGCTCAAGACTTACATTGAGTTGATCGATTGCTAAACAATACCCTTTCCCACATACCATCTCTTATTTCTCAAGAGCATGCTTAACCTCCCTTGCGTGGTCTCCTTAAGATAAAGAATGTGTGTTCCAAATTTGGTTGATATCGGCTGAGAGGTTTAAAAGGTACACTGAGTTGATGGATGACTAAGCAATACCCCTCCCCCACACCCTCCCCCTTTTCCGAACAGCATCCATAACCCCCTATCGTTGTCGCCTTAAGATAAAGAATGTGTGTCCCAAATTTGGTTGATATCGGTCAAGGGGTTCAGAAGGTACACTGAGTTAAAGGATGACTAAGCAATACCCCTCCCCCCACACCCTCCCCCTTTTCCGAACAGCATCCATAACCCCACTATCGTTGTCTCCTTAAGATGAAGAATGTGTGTCACAAATTTGATTGAAATCGGTCCAGGGGTTCAGAAGGTACACTGAGTTAATGGATGACTAAACAATACTCCTCCCCCCCACCCTTCCCTTTTTCGAACAGCATCCATAACCCCCTATCATTGTCTCCTTAAGATAAAGAATGTGTGTTCCAAATTTGGTTGAGATCAGCCAAGGGGTTCAGAAAGTACACTGAGTTGTTGGCTGACTAAGCAATACCCCTCCCGTCACACCCTCCCCCTTTTCCAAACAGCATCCATAACCCCCCTATCGTCGTTTCCTTAAGATAAAGAATGTGTGTCCCAAATTTGGTTGAAATCGGTCAAGGGGTTCAGAAGGTACACTGAGTTGATGGATAACTAAGCAATACCACTCCCCCACTTAAGATAAAGAATGTGTGTCCCAAATTTGGTTGAAATCGGTCAAGGGGTTCAGAAGGTACACTGAGTTGATGGATGACTAAGCAATACCCCTCCCCCCACACCCTCCCCCTTTTCCGAACAGCATCCATAACCCCACCAGCGTTGTCTCCTTAAGATAAAGAATGTGTGTCACAAATTTGGTTGAAATCGGTCAAGGGGTTCAGAAGGTACACTGAGTTGATGGATGACTAAGCAATACCCCTCCCCCCACACCCTCCCCATTTTCCGAACAGCATCCATAACCCCCCTATCGTTGTCGCCTTAAGATAAAGAATGTGTGTCCCAAATTTGGTTGAAATCGGTCAAGGGGTTCAGAAGGTACACTGAGTTAATGGATGACTAAGCAATACCCCTTTCCTCACACCCCCCCCTTTTCCGAACAGCATCCATAACCCCCCTATCGTTGTCTCCTTAAGATAAAGAATGTGTGTCACAAATTTGGTTGAAATCGGTCAAGGGGTTCAGAAGGTACACTGAGTTGATGGATGACTAAGCAATACCCCTCCCCCCACACCCTCCCCCTTTTCCGAACAGCATCCATAACCCCCCTATCGTCGTCTCCTTAAGATAAAGAATGTGTGTCACAAATTTGATTGAAATCGGTCCAGGGGTTCAGAAGGTACACTGAGTTAATATATGACTAAACAATACTCCCCCCCCACCCTTCCCTTTTCCGAACAGCATCCATAACCCCCTATCATTGTCTCCTTAAGATAAAGAATGTGTGTTCCAAATTTGGTTGAGATCAGCCAAGGGGTTCAGAAGGTACACTGAGTTGATAGATGACTAAGCAATACCCTCCCCACACCCTCCCCCTTTCCGAACAGCATCCATAACCCCACCAGCGTTGTCTCCTTAAGATAAAGAATGTGTGTCCCAAATTTGGTTGAAATCGGTCAAGGGGTTCAGAAGGTACACTGAGTTAATGGATGACTAAGCAATACCCCTCCCCCCACACCCTCCCCCTTTTCCGAACAGCATCCATAACCCCCCTATCGTTGTCTCCTTAAGATAAAGAATGTGTGTCACAAATTTGGTTGAAATCGGTCAAGGGGTTCAGAAGGTACACTGAGTTGATCGATGACTAAGCAATACCCACCCTCCCTCACGCCCTCCCCCTTTTCCGAACAGCATCCATAACCCCACCAGCGTTGTCTCCTTAAGATAAAGAATGTGTGTTCCAAATTTGGTTGATATCGGTCAAGGGGTTCAGAAGGTACACTGAGTTGATGGATGACTAAGCAATACCCCTCCCCCCACACCCTCCCCATTTTCCGAACAGCATCCATAACCCCCCTATCGTTGTCGCCTTAAGATAAAGAATGTGTGTCCCAAATTTGGTTGAAATCGGTCAAGGAGTTCAGAAGGTACACTGAGTTGATGGATGACTAAGCAATACCCTCCCCTTTCCGAACAGCATCCATAACCCCCTATCGTCGTTTCCTTAAGATAAAGAATGTGTGTTCCCAATTTGGTTGAAATCGGTCAATGGGTTCCAAAGTTATGCTGGAACATACATACGAACATACATACAAACATACATACAAACATACAAACATTGAGTTTTATATATATGGATTATGGATTATGGATTATTATGACCTACCTCCAATTCCGTAGATTTTCAGTGCCTCGGATATTTGCTCTTGCTCATATGTAACCTTTATGCCCGAATACTTGAACAATTGTTCGAGGCATATATGCACTTCTGGGCAGTTTTCTAGTCCAGCGACACAACTTCTGAATACTGTTGAGGATGTTTTCAGTTTTACCCGCACTTGTTTCGATGCAGCCGGCACGAAAAGAGCGCTCATCATTATAGGAACAAACAAGAAAAATTTCAGAAGGAAAAAATCTGTTTTCTTTGAAACAAGAAAAACCAAAAAACACTACACACTCGTCCAGCTGAACTCAAATTTGGGTCAGTTTAACTCAAAATCGGAAAAACTGGCTCAAGACAAAATTGAGTTAATGCCCTGTAACTCAATTTTGAGTCACCTTGGAAGATATTTTATTTTGAGTTACGTTAACTCAATTTCATAAAATCGGATATTTATGAATTTGAGTTTGTCATTCCAGAAAAAAATCTTTTCATTATTTTTCAATTGTATTATTGATAATTCTAATGGCAGTTTAGAAACATTTTATTTATTACACTATGTTACATTGTTACAATGTTATGAAGTTTATACATCAAGTTATAAATAGAATGCAAGAATTCGATTGAAGCATAGAATATCATAGCCTGGCATTAATTTCTGGAGCATGATGTTTGGCGCTACGAAACGTGTCCCAATCCCCAGAAGCAGTATCCAGTATCTGTATCTGAAGCCCTCAGAGCCTGATATTCAGGCTGATGCAGAAATCCGATGTGAGCAGCTGCAGGGGCCCTCCTTAGTCTAGCGATACGATGCCCAGCTAAAAGGCAAGACCATATGCTGAGGGTGGCTGGGTTCGATTCCCGATGCCGGTCTAGGCAATTTTCGGTTTGGAAATTGCCTCGCTCGACTTCCCTGGGCATGGAAGTATCATCGTGTTAGCCTCATGATATATGAATGCAGAAATGGTAACTTGGCTCAGAAACCTCGCAGTTAATAACTGTGGGAGTGCTGAATGAACACTAATGCCAATAAGAAGAAGAAAAAGCTGCAAGAAAAAGATATATTCGAATCTTAAAATCAAATTGTCTATAATTGATCGCAATCAAAACATATTGTAACATGTGTAATACTAAATATTAAAATTAAATATCTAAATATTAAACTTACCGTAAAAAACACTTTTCAGAATGTATTTTGTTTTTTTAATCTGCATATCTGCAAATTGAATGATGAAATAATCAGAAATGAAATACAGTTTTTTTTATCAAATTGTAACTCACGTTTTATAATTGAATTTGATTTGGCTTTTTACCAGCAACCGGACTTCGCCATTTTTTAGAAATTTTCACGATGACCTCAATTTTGAGTTTTCCACTTATTTATATGTATTTGAGTAACAGTCACTCAAATTCACAATTCTCGGTTACTCAGCGTTTGACGTCTCGAAGGAAGATATTATTTTGAGTTATTTCGACCCAAATTTGAGTTCAGCCGGACGAGCGTGTACGGTATTGTTTTGATGGGCGACGATGACAAGTGCTTCGCGACGGATAGAGAGATAAGAGCGAAAATGACAACGCTTTTCCACAGTATTTTTGACATTTTTACCATTTTCACGTTAAATGGATGAACTTTTATTTATGCAATGGAAGCATTTGAAAAAAAACTTTAGAAATGAAAAAATAACTTTGACTAAAAGCAATTTTATTTTTATTTTTAGGAAAACGGAGCACTTTTTAAATGTAAAGTGCTAAACATTCTGTAAAACAATATTCTTTTTTTGTGTGTAACACCGAATTACTTCAACTTATCCTAAAAACTTGTGATAATTTCGAATTCTGTCCCTTTTTTCTTAGTTGTGGATCTTTACGCTTTGGAAGAAGTCTTATTTCGGCCGGAGATACGGGTTTGACATCATAACTTGAAGATTCATATGCGTACTCTTGCCCCACCGGTTCCTGCGTACTTTTACCCCACAGTCCCAAAAATTATTCAAGTAATGGTTTTGACTTCTTGGAAAACTAACCGGATTGGTGTTCTGTACCATAAAGTACTCTATACAATAGGTTATCGAAATGGTATAATGTTCACCTGATTGAACGTATATATGGTAATGAAATACTAGTTGCGGAAATCCAATTATTTTTAGCAAAATGACCAAAAAGTTATCTAAATCCATATCTCCCTTGTTGTTTATTCAAATCGTTTACAATTACACATGATAATAGTTGGCCAGAATACCTGTCAAACTGATGCAGTGCTGCTAGTTTATCTTTTTCTGTTACTTCAAAAAATCAAAAACGTACTCTTACCCCACGCGCACTCTTGCCCCACTCTACTCTATGCCTTATTTGTCTCATTTTTTTTTATTTATCTTGTTCCTTACCAATATTTGATTTCAATTTATATATTTGGTAACTTCTTCGTGTTTGCAAATCTGAATGCGCCACGCTAGATACAAAATTGATCGCTCTCATCGCTTCTTTCCTGCCGTGCGTCTCGAGAAAAAATGCTCTTCCAAAATGGTAATTTTTTAATGGAATTTGGAAAACTTGGTAGAAGTAGAAAGATAATTTTATGCAGTTACACATACTTTTTATTACACCAAAATGATCGTTAGAAAATTTCAAAACTTTTGTCAGTTGGACTTTGAAAAAAATCTGTTCCTTTATGCCTCAAATCATTGGAGAGTGGTTCTGAAAAGCAAAAATTTCAGTTGTACTGTACAGAAAAATATATTAAGCTCGTTTAGTGGAATGTATTAAACCGTCTAAGACGAATTAAGTACTGTCCATTTAATTCCACCAGTTAATTTTCGTTATCTTTGCAGATACGTATTTCGACCACAACTGTGTGGTCGTCTTCAGTGTCTTGTACTTGACTCGACTTGTACAAGACAAGTACAAGACACTGAAGACGACCACACAGTTGTGGTCGAAATACGTATCTGCAAAGATAACGAAAATTAACTGGTGGAATTAAATGGACAGTACTTAATTCGTCTTAGACGGTTTAGTTGTACTATAGTTCAGTATTTAGATAATATTTAGTAATTTGGGAAATAGTAGATCTACGAAATTTTCTAGGAACATATTCTATCTATCTTCTATATAATAAAAATGAAATGGTCTGTGTTCGTATCCGCATAACTCGAAACGGCTGGATGGATTTTCTTCATTCCTTCAGCAGATATGTTCGTTACAGTTTCCGACGGGTTTATATGATATTTCCTTATGTGAAAATCACGAGTAAGGATGAGTAAATTGTGAAAACTGAAATTAGGATTTCTATAGGAATTTCGCTTGAGCAGTTCAGATCGCGCATTTTCGCTTACTATGCAGGACAACGTCTGCCGGGTCAACTAGTTGCTTGATAAAATTCAAAGAGATTGTCAGCTGGGATAAGCGAAATTCTTTTCCAATTCCGAGTTGTAGACATTTTAGTTCAAAAAGAGCGCTCTACCGCGAGACAGCTTCCCTCAGACCTTAAGACAAAGTTTTGATTTTCTATTTATAAGTGGAAATAGACATGTTTTCAATGTGACTTTTGAAAATTAATTTTTGATCTAACAGAAGTGCTAAATATTTTGCTTCACTAGACCAAATAATTGGAACCCCATTCATAGTGACAATATATCTGCTACAAGGTTTCAAATAAGAATTTCTCGGTTTATGTGGAAAAATTATCAGCATTCGGGAAAATTTTCCTTTTTTGCAATTTCCTAACTTTTTTGCAATCTAGGACTAGGTACAAATGACACGAAGGCTTCGCCCTTTGACGGAAAGGCCCGTGGCCTCTGCAAACAAAAGTTTTTGACACCCTGGTATTGAAGAAAGCAAACTGATTGGTTCAATCAAAGGTAATTGCCTATTTCCGGGGATTAAACCACCCGACTTAGACGTTAATTTACAATGTTTGAAAACTCATATGTGAATATGTACGTTATGTGGAAGATATTGATTTGGAAAATGTATTGGCGGTAACCAGTTTCCCTGATTGGGCTGATTTTTAGTGATAGATCACACTTCATCCAAACTAGTTCCAAAAGAAGGATTAAAAACATTCTCTTGATTGAGAATACCTTCGAAACTCTACATGACCTCAATAGGAATAATAACACGCCTTTTTGCCATTTGTTAATAAAATTTTATTTCCCCCTGGAATTGGCTTTGAGGTTTTTTTTATAAGAATTTTAATCAATTTCCAAAAGGGTTTCGAACTGGGTTCCAACTTTGAGATATTATTCTTAAAGTTGGCATTTCTCAGAAGAGCGAAAGGTTTTTTAATTTAATTGTTCAATCTCTCCAAATAACTTTCAAAGCGGGATTTCGAGTTCTTTGGTATTGCGTTCGCATCACATCCTTAAGACGGATAAGTAGATGAAGATCGTCGTCAATAATAATGGAGTTGAATTTAATTTCTCATTTAGGAATCGCAATGCCTCTGGCTTCGCCAATTGAATTTGTCAAAGATACGAGCGCATTATTAATATCACTTTTGGTATCGAGAGGAATATTAACATCAAAATTCCATTTTATATAGATCCCAATCAGCTCTATGATAATTAAAAGGAAACCTGTTTGGATGATTAATGGCTTCTTGTGAGATTTCAAACGTCACAGGAAGGGATCATTGTCAAAGTCAGCATGAGTTACCAATCTGCCACACTGACTGACTCGAATCCGGTAAAACTAAATCAATTGTCGAAGGATTTTGATTGGAAGAAAAACAAGTTGGTCCATTGCAATATGAAATAGTATAATATCCCGCAGAATAATCTTCAAATAAAATTTTACCGTTGGAATTGCTTTGAGAATTATTCCATGAACGATGTTTGGATTGGAAGCACCAATTCTGAAAAAAATGAATTTATTGCGAGTTAGAATTTGAAGATCAGCTCTCAACAAATACTTTCGCTGCCCATTGCATTGAAAGGCAAATAGGTTGCAATGAAGGAAAATTGTTTAACACTTGTTTCAACAGAAACTCCCAAGGTTTCAAAAACTTTGGTTTCGAAAGAAGAATATAATTTATGTTTTATGCTTCTATGTTAAGTGTGCGTCTAGTTTAAGTGTGCTATCTCCAGATCATTCCAAAAACATCTAATAGATCGTTTGAAATACTTCAGCCGGAACGGTGTTAAAGTTATCCGTTTTATGAAAGTTTCTTTAGAGTACTTGTTCCACATGATTTAAAATGCTTATTCAACATTAGGATGACTTCTTCCAGATTCTTTGGAACGTATTTAAAAGAACGTGTGCAAGGCTACCGTTTGCCAAACATTTTTCCAGATCATTGAAAAGCTTCAACCGGAATGCTATTAAGGTATAAAAGTTTTCCACAGTTGTTTTGTATGAAAAATTTCTTCATCTCGCGGAAAACATCTACCAGATTCTTTTTAAGGTTTTCATATTTCGTTTAATTTTTTTTTCCTGATCACTCGGAAATGTGCTTCCATGCTTGTGTGGTCGTTTTAAAAACTTCAATTAGATATCTATGATCGTATTACACAGTTATTTCGAAATCTGCCTCTAAATCGTTTGCAACACTTCGTACAGAATACTTCAAATGCTGCCCACAACTCGTTTAAAAGACTTCTTTTGAATCTTTCTGATTAAAAAACCACATGAACGTCAAAAGGCTTACCAATTTAACGAAACTTTTCTTTTATTTCTCTTTTCAGGTAAGATTTTGTTGTTTGACGCAGGGGTTATGCATGTGAGTAAATAAACGACAGTATAGATCGGTTTTGGTTGTCAAATTAAACAATGTTTCTGTTGACTTCTGAGTCGGAAGTTGTTCCTCGGAATAAAACACAATATATTTTTTTCAATTTTAGACCCAATTGATGGGTTATGAGGAACTGTGGGTAGGTGCGGACTAAAATTACATTTTTGGTTTATTGGATTTTTGCAATAATGATCGAATTTTCTTGTTCCAAATAAAAAATAAGTCCTTTATCAGGTGCATCCTGTACTTCCCTTCAAATCATTCCTTAATCACCCTAAATAGTTATCTATCAGTATATCATTTAATGTGTTTACATTTCCAACAAACATTTCCAAATCCCAACCCGTTTTCGCTTCTATCATAATCGTTGACCCATGTCTTCTGCGCGATGACACCGCAGCCGAACGACGACGACGACGTCGAACAGAGCTAAAAACCGGATTACTTTGATCAGATAAGAACGCATCGCTCGGAACGCGGCCCCATGCCATGGCCTGCTGTCTGCCTGCCGGCCTGCCTGCCTGCGCTTGTTGCCTACCGGGCCCGAAAGGAAACAGCCGAAATCGTGATCCCTTTTGTTTATTCTCCCGTTTCCACGGAAATCTAAACCAACCAACCAACCAAAGTCCTACCTCTGAGACTACACTTCTGACGGGCGATTGCACATTCTGTGTCATGATCTGATGTCAGCCGTTCTTCGGTGGCTGGCTGGCGGTGACTAATGCTCACATTCTTCGATGATCGCTCTCGAGATTACCGAAACGATGGCAATCCGATGCCCAAGAATGGGAACTCAGCTCAGCCTTGGATTTCGATTGGTCGGTCCGGTCATTGCAACCCCACTCGAAACAGTGAGGTTAATAAACACAAAAATTGATTTTCAAGTGAACATGGAACAAGTATCGCATTTGAGTCGATCGCCTCCAACGGCAGCACGGTGAACCTCCCACGCCGACGGTCCAGATGATCGCACTTGAATCATGGAGAATAAAGCGTCTTCCTCAATTCAAAATTGAAATTTTTTGACGATTCAAAACGGGTAAAATGCACGGCGACGGTGACAGGTGATGAGTCATGAATTTGGTCACCTCTTTCAGCGGACTGTGGGATCACGGGACTGAAGAACGGCGTGATTCATGGACTTTGAAGCCACAGGACCTGCTCCGCATGATGAATCCACGGCACGGCGTGACTAACCTAGAAAACATCAAAACCTGAAAAGTCCGTCACTTTACTTTAATGCGCAAGTCGTAATGTCAGGGATGAGCGGCAATAAGTCATCGACGGGAGACATTCACGACATTTTCGCATTTTTCGCGTTGAAGAAGGAAAGCCGGCTCTCGCGCATTACGGATTCAACCAATGCAGCGCATCAAGTGAGGGTGCGTGCGAATCGCCGTTTTTATTTAGATTTTGCTTGCGCTTTGCCCGTGGTCGCATCATCGCTTTCTGTGTCAACTTGCGGTTTCTATGGATACCTTCTTCACGGCGGCGGCTTTGGTATGGGGAGGACCGTCTTCTGCTGGTCCCGACTACTTTGTTTTTGTTGTCATTTGTTCCGTTGGCGTCACGTCGCAGTGACGAAGGAATGCGGTCTCGCGTGAGTTGTCGCCAATTTTGCGGTAAAGCGAGACCTACTTGGATTGTGCTCAATCTGTCATTTTCGGGGGGAACGAATCGCGAATGGCTGACGAATTGCAGTTTGCAAGTCGATGTATTATATGGTGCCAAGCGCCAGAGCCGACAAATCGGGAAACCTCAAACCTCGCGATGATCGCGAAAAATTTGAATGGAGTTACGACAAATTGTAAATCAGAAACGGAGCGCTTTGGCGAGGAAAATTGCTGCCGGTGTAGATGGAGATTGAAACCGAAACACGCATAATTTTGCAATGTTTATTATACCTCGATGGGCCAGGGAAGATTGATGCGGTGCGGTGCTCTTTTCATCGAGTTGGATCGCGTTGGTTCATGATCCGACAAGGTTTATTTTTATTACGGCTATTCTCACGCGTTGATCTCAGTGCTGCCATTCCGCCTGTTCTCTGATTATAATATGCGAAATGGGCGAAACAATGTTTTGTCTCGACCTAAATCGAAGAAATGATCCTATCGATCGATTACTTTAACGTAGAATCTTTGATTTAATAATTATCCATTTTGTGTTTGGTGCAATTTAAGACGGTTGTAAGTAACTGGCAACCCTGGAAGCATGCCACATCTGAGCAAACGGGAGGCTTGACGGAGGGTAAAGCACCAACCAACTGGTCGTCCCCGCCGTACGTTAGAACACTTGGAAATTCTTAACCCAAGTCACATACGAATAGGAAAGAACACTCGGACTGAAGTCGACCGAAACATCCACACAAAACAGAAACCACGGCACGTCTCTCCTTCGCCGCCGCCGAGGTTGCCGCGCCTTCTATTACCAGTGAAGTACCCTCACTAGGCTTACATTTTTGATGAAAAGTGACGGATAGCGCACGAGGAGTGTACGTTCATGTGCTTTCTTACCTACCGTACGATCCCTGCGCCGCCCCCGCACCTGGTTTGCTCAGCACCGCGTGAAACCAAGGAAAAGCGAGGAGTAACCAAACGGCCGCCACGATGGGATCGGGACCGAACCCGGCGCGGCCGGTAAAAAAAGAAATAGAAGCAATCCAAGTGAGCGTTGAAAATAGCAGCGTGATGAATCACCGCCACACGGCGGTCACACAACCGCGCGACGTGTCGAGCCAATGCAATGTCCAGCCGCTTCTGTTGGTTGGACCGCCAACCTTTAGAGCCGTGTTGTTGGATGGAAGTCAATCGAACGGAGTTCGCTTCGCATGCCCCGCGTGACAAACATGCAAGGCGAGCTAAACTGCAAGACAAACAGCGCACAAGGTGCGAACACCACAGCTTTCCACGAGAGCCGAGTTGAGTGTTTGGTGGCATATTGGAATTCGATTAATGAAGGCAAATTGCACGGCTTGCTGTGCTAGGGTATGTCATTCAGGGTGAAATGACAACAGCATATGCAATTTGAAAAGGTAAACAATGCAACTTAAACGAACATTAAAATATGCCACGATTGCCACGTGTTTGAAGTGATGCCACCAGATGAATAGAGGCAGATTAACGCTGATGATGAAATTAAGTGATATCTCTATATAATAACATACATAAATTAATGTTTAACAAAGAATTTAAGAATTTTACAACCGAATCGATCAACTTACGACAGCAAAAAATGAAGCGGCATTAGAAAAAAATTGTTCAATCATAATTTTCCGGGCACGTGTTGTCATATTTCATTATGGCAACAAAACGCTCGTCAAGTTTACGTTTCCTGTCTATAGGCACAATTGCGAGCGGTAGCATGCGCACAACAGGGCTTGGTTTATGTCATCAACCCCGTGTAAACAGAAGTACAGATGTTACCCGAAAGAATTTCTTCTTGGAAGGAGGGAATCACTTTGTACAGATGCGTCGTCGATGCGGGAAAAAAATCTTGTTTACCACGACATCGACGTGACAAACCACCTTTTTCCATTGGTGTCGAATTTCCCTTCCAAAAGAAAAACCATAACAACAACGTTCGGTAGTCTCGAGTATACGCACATTGACCTTGTATTCAAGACCTAGAAGTTTACGGAAGACGTGCAAACAAACATCCCATCCATGCCACCGATTCGGTTTGAATGATAATAAGCTCACGGACATCATGGAAATAGAAAACTAATCGAGGCGCAGTCAATAAAACGTGACATTAATAATTTTTAAGCTGGTTTGCCGATTGAATGTCGATTAGAAGAGTGTGAACTCCGCTTCACTTAGGCACTTGGTGTCTTAGGAAAAATATTTCTGTGTACCATCTACGGTGGGTTGTAGGTAGATGGACGACGGTATATAGAGGAGGTGGTTGGACCATAAACTGTAACTTGAGGGAAAGAAACATTCTATCGTTCATACCGTGATATCGAAAAAAAAAGTCTACGGACTGTAAGGAACCATCTTTGATGTGAATTGCTGAAGTTGGTTTCCAATTCTAGCTTCAGTATAAACAAAATTAATCAAATTTAATCTTGATTTTGATTGGGTTTAAATTGGCCTTGAATTAGACGGAATAAGACTCAAATTTAAAATTGAAATCCATTTCAACTTGAATCCTAATCGAATCTAATCCGAATTCATTTGTGTGAATTTTGGAATTTTACAACCGATTCGAAAGCAAAATGTGAATATGCAACAGTGGAAAAATGCTCAAACATAATATTCCGCGCACGTGTTTTTATATTTCATTGTTAAGTTTGAGGTTTCGTGTTGTACCGTGGGGAACCGAAATCCATACAGCACCGAAATCCGTCCACCTCATGAGATGTCAATAAATTAAGGGGGGTTAAAGGAAGTTAATTTAGAAATAATTTATCTTATCCTGTTCAGATACTTGACAATAAGCTTTTAGGGCATAGAAATGGAAAGAAGGCTTTAAAATTAAAACAACAAAAATCAAAAACAAATCGTCACCCGTCAAACGCGGAGTTTCAGCCGCCATTTTGTTTTCGGGTAGAGCATAATAGCACCAAAATTAACTGTGTTTTAATTGCAAATTGCGAATCATTACATAAGATGAGCGGAATACAAATCAAAGGAATCGGTAGTTTAGTCAATTGAACTGCTTCAATTTAAATATTTAGTTGAAAAATAGCCGTACGGATTTTGATCCTTTGATTCGAAATCCGTCTACGGTGGACGGATTTCGAATCAGGAGTAATTAATTTTATTCATTATTTTATCATGTTTTTCGTAGGTTTTAATGAGTGAATGTGAAATACTTCAAAAGTAGACGCCTTCATGCTCCTATGTCAATGACAAACGTTTTATTTATATTCGATTCATATTTTCTAATGACTTTTTCATATACTAAGGTGCTTAAGTGTACGGATTTCGATGCCCCACGGTAGGCACAACCACGCGTGGCAGCATGCGCACAAGAGGGACAACGTCATCAACTCCATGTGGAAAGATTACAGATGCTACCTTGGAAGACCAAAGCTAAATCAAAATGCATTTTTTTTCACAAATTCAAAACTACACATTTAATTTAAATCTATTCAACCTGAACATAATACGACTCGATACAATCGGCAACGACCTAGGCGACGAAGAAAGGATTACGAATGAAAGCTTGGAACATGGAACTTCAAGTCGCCAGGCTTCGCAGGTTGCGACGGGATAATCTACGATGAATTACATCCCCGCAACTTCGACGTCGTAGCGCTGCAGGAGATCTGCTGGATAGGACAGAAAGTGTGGAAAAGCGGACGTCGAGCGGCTACCTTCTACCAAAGCTGTGACACCACCAACGAGCTGGGAACCGCCTTCATAGTGCTGGGCAAGATGCGCCATCGCGTGATTGGGTGGCAGCCAATCAACGCAAGGATGTGCGAGCTGAGGATAAAAGGCCGATTCTTCAACTATAGCATCATCAACTTGCACTGCCCACACGAAAGGAGACCCAACAACGAGAAAGAAGCGTTCTATTCACAGCTGGAGCAGACATACGATGGATGCCCACTGCGGGACGTCAAAATCGTCATCGGTGACATGAACGCTCAGGTAGGAGGAAATGTATAGACCGGTCATCGGACCGGATAGTCTGCATACCGTATCGAACGACAACGGCCAACGATGCATAAACTTCGCAGCCTCCCGCGGAATGGTAGCCCGAAGCACTTTCTTCCCCCGCAAAAATATCCACATGGAAATCACCTAATCAAAAAACGGAAAACCAAATCGACCACGTTCTAATCAACGGTAAATTCTTTTCCGACATCACGAACGTACGCACTTACCGCAGTGCGAATATTGAATCCGACCACTACCTCGTTGCAGTATACCTGCGCTCAAAACTCGACGGTGTACATCACGCGTCGAATTCGGACGCCGCGGCTTAACATTGGGCGGCTACAAGGCGGTAGACTAGCCCAAGAATACGCGCAGCAGCTGGAAGTGGCACTCCCAACGGAAGAGCAGCTAGGCGCAGCGTCTCTTGCAGATGGCTGGAGAGATATTCGATTGGTAGCACCGCAAACTGATACGGTTGATCAGAGCGAAGATGGATCGGGTGATGTGCGTAGTTCGAGTTTCAGGGGCATTCTCGAGTCCCTTCGAAACGCGCAGAGGCTTGCGGCACAGTAATGGTCTTTCGTGTCTGCTATTCAGCATCGCTCTGGAGGTAGTAATATGAAGGGCAGGGATTGACACTAGTGGTACGATTTTTACAAATTCCGTCCTGTTATTTGTTTTTGCCGACGCCTACATCAGACTGAAAAGCGAAGCTAAACGGATAGGACTAGTCATAACGAATTTTTTCAGCATAAAATGGCAGCTTTTCATCACATGATCTACAGGATGCAGACGATCCCCCTGAGCCAAGAAGGAAAAACGAAGGAGCTACAACACATCAATGAAACAGCGAAGATCAACGGATACAAGGAAAGAACAATACAAGCAATCATCAACAAAAAGCAGAGGAACCTACGGAAAAACGAACTGACAACACTGACACCGATCGATGAATCGCTGAAGAGGGGATCAGTCCCCTATGATCAACGCATCACCCACCAGCTACGCCATCGACTAAGGAAATTCGGCATCGATTTAGTATTCTCTAGCAGAAGCAATCAACTGAAGACACTGTTGGGCTCCACAAATGATAGAGTAGAAATGTTAAATAAGGCCGGTGTTTATCAAATTAATTGTTCACAGTGTGATAAAGTATATGTAGGTCAAACAAAAGATCGTTAAATGTAAGGTTCAAAGAACATATTGCAGAAGTAAGTAAGGCTAAGATGGAAACTGATAAGGGATTAAATTATGAGTTTAGGTCTAAGGTAGCTGAACATGTATATCAGAAAAATCATTCAATTACGACATTAAAATTAAAATTTAAAAAAATTACGACACAACATTAAAATTTAAAAAAATGTCTTTTCTCCGTGGAAACTTGATGTTGCTGAGAGCTTGAAAATCTACCGACAGGTACAAACACGGTTGTTGAATAAAGATCAAGGAAATGGTAGCTCCTGGCTCTTCAAGTTTATACCTAAGCATTAAGCGCAACAAGCGAGTAGAAATAAGCACCGTAGTATGATAAGTACCTAGATTATTATACCTACGCATAGTATAAATAGTGTAAGCTGCGATCATTTTTTTCAAGTCGAGTCAAGTACGAGACACTGAAGACGGCCTTACTGTTGAGGTCGAAATACGTATCTGTCAAGAAACAATTAAGTGGTGGAATTCAATGGGATTGTACAAACTCGTCTTGGCACGGCAAATGCTGGGTAAAGCGTACCATTGGTACTTCGCGTACCTGAAGGAATAAAATAGACCCCATCTTGCGGTCCTTAGCCTCTTACCCAGCAACTCCTATCCCTACCTCCCCGTGGTGCTGGCTGGGATACGAGCAACCTTAGGGAAGATCGGGTAACCAACCCCGGTGGGAACTATGGTCGTATGCTGACAGGGAAGGGGGGGGTTTGCTCCTCTCCGGAGGTGCAAATCTTACTGAGCGTCTGTTCTCCATGTAAGGATCGGCTCACAACAGCGTCTGTTCTCCATTTTAGGAGCGGCTGATTATCGTCCGAGTGCCAGCGAGGGACTCTAAGTGAAACTGTGCACCATGGTCCACCGGGAATAAGGAAGAATGGTCCTCCGGAAATTTAGGGGGTTTGGTGTCAGGCCCTGCAAGCCAGCAAACAAAAAACTCACGCAACGAACAATCAACAAGAGAGTACGGACCGGAACCATCGGCGAAGATCACTGCGACGAAAAGGGACTAGTTATTGGAAACTCGGTTCGTGGAACAGGCGCGTGATCGGGTGGTGGCCGATCAATGAAAGAATGTGCAGGTTGAGGATCAAAGGCCGGTTCTTCAACTTCAGCATAATCAACGTGCATAGCCCACACTGCGGCTTCCGCAGTGTGGTGATGATAAGGACGCATTCTACGCGCAGCTGGAACGTGAGTACGACAGCTGCCCAAGCCACGACGTCAAAATCATCATAGGAGATTTGAACGCTCAGGTTGGCCAAGAGGAGGAGTTTAGACCGACTATTGGAAAGTTCAGCGCTCACCGGCTGACGAACGAAAACGGCCTACGACTAATTGATTTCGCTGCCTCCAAGAATATGGCCATTCGCAGCACCTACTTCCAACATAGCCTTCCGTATCGGTACACCTGGAGATCACCACTGCAGACAGAATCACAAATCGACCACGTTCTGATTGATGGACGGCACTTCTCCGACATTATCGACGTCAGGACATATCGTAGCGCTAACATCGACTCTGACCAGAGCTTAAAATATTCATCTTCATGAAGCAACTTCGGTCCGAATTTTGATAAACATCGCATGAATATTCAAAACATAGAATGACATAGTCAGACGACTACTCCACGAACTCATTCATTCGACTGTCACTGAATGTGTTTACTATGCGCAGAAAAAAACATAATTAGCATTGTTTATGTTGATGTTTACCGCTGAAAGTGCCTCGCGGATGAAAATCGGATTCAGTCCTGTGTGATAAATCACTTTACTCATTTGAAACGTGATCAGATTTCAGATAATTTATCAATTTGTAAAATGTGCATAAATATTCAATGACTAATATTCAACTGAATATTGACTGTCCAGAGCCGACTATGAATGTGTCGGAAGTGAACTGACAAATGAAGAAAAATGAACTTCAATAAAAAATTTCGATTATTTTACACTCTGACTCTGACCACTATCTGGTGATGGTTAAACTGCGCCCAAAACTATTCGTCATCAACAATGTTCGGTACCGACGACCGCCGCGATACGACATAGAGCGACTAAAGCAACCTGATGTCGCCACTGCATACGCGCAGCATCTCGAGGCAGCGTTGCCGGAAGAGGATGAGCTCGATGGGGCCCCTCTTGAGGACTGCTGGAGTACAGTTAAAGCAGCCATTAACGACGCAGCGGAGAACAACGTCGGGTATATGGCTCGAAGTCGACGGAACGATTGGTTCGACGAAGAGTGCAGACAGATTCTGGAGGAGAAGGACGCAGCGCGGGCGGTCGCGCTGCAGCAAGGTACCCGGCAGAACGTGGAACGTTATAGACGGAAGCGGAGACAGCAGACCCGCCTTTTTCAGGAGAAGAAACGCCGCCTGGAAGAAACGGAGGAGATGGAACAGCTGTGCCGTTCTCAAGATACACGCAAGTTCTATCAGAAGCTCAACGCATCCCGCAAAGGCTTCGTGCCGCGAGTCGAAATGTGGCGGGATAAGGATGGGAGCATCTTGACGGACGAACGTGTGGTGATCGAAAGGTGGAAGCAGCACTACGAGGAACAGCTGAATGGCGCTGAGAGTACAGGCAGTGAAAGTCAAGGCAGCGGAGGAGATGACGACGTCAGTGCAGCGGACGATGAAAGCCAACCAGCCCCCACCTTGAGGGAAGTTAAGGATGCCATTCAACAGCTAAAGACCAATAAAGCAGCTGGTAAGGATGGTATCGGAGCTGAGCTCATCAAGATGGCCCCGGAAAAGCTGGCCACTTGCCTGCACAAACTGATAGTCAAAATCTGGGAAACCGAACAGCTACCGGAGGAGTGGAAGGAAGGGGTTATATGCCCCATCTACAAGAAAGGCGACAAACTGGAGTGTGAGAACTTTCGAGCGATCATCCTTAATGCCGCCTACAAAGTGATATCCCAGATCATCTTCCGTCGTCTGTCACCATTAGTGAACGAGTTCGTGGGAAAATATCAAGCCGGCTTCGTTGACGGCCGCTCGACAACGGACCAGATCTTTACTGTACGGCAAATCCTTCAAAAATGCCGTGAATACCAGGTCCCAACGCACCATCTGTTCGTTGATTTCAAGGCGGCATACGACAGTATAGACCGCGTAGAGCTATGGATAATTATGGACGAGAACAGCTTCCCTGGGAAGCTTACCAGACTGATCAAAGCAACGGTGGATGGTGTGCAAAACTGTGTGAAGATTTCGGGCGAACACTCCAGTTCGTTCGAATCGCGCCGGGGACTCAGACAAAGTGATGGACTTTCGTGCCTGTTGTTCAACATTGCGCTAGAAGGTGTCATGCGGAGAGCCGGGTGTAACAGCCGGGGTACGATTTTCAACAGATCCAGTCAATTTATTTGTTTCGCGGATGACATGGACATTGTCGGCCGAACATTTGCAAAGGTGGCAGAACTGTACACCCGCCTGAAACGTGAAGCAACAAAAGTTGGACTGGTGGTGAATGCGTCAAAGACAAAGTACATGCTTGTGGGCGGAACCGAGCGCGACAGGGCCCGCCTGGGAATCAGTGTTACGATAGACGGGGATACCTTCGAGGTGGTCGAGGAATTCGTCTACCTCGGATCCTTGCTAACGGCTGACAACAACGTTAGTCCAGTGTTGGTAAAAACTCAAATTCTCAAATCTCATCCACGATTCAAATCAAGCGCGAGGCAAACCTCACCCGACTCATGGCCCAGAGAATCGTCCTTGATTCGACTCACGATTTGCATCATTGCGTGATTTTTGCGTGTTCTTCTTCGTTAAGGTGATTATACAATCAAGCCATGTGGTGAATTTCAAATTCACCACACGGCTTACTACTCCTATTATCAAAAGTTCAATTCTAGCGTGATCATTTTCCTACAATGCTAAAACTAAAGTCGATTGTTTAGCATGAGTAAGCCAGCGATCTACGGATGTTTCATCCCCATGTGCGTTGTGGTTCTCTCAATTCGTGCTCTTGAAAAATCAGTAGAAAAAGCACGTGGTTTTCAAGATGGCCGAATTGTGGCTTTGTTGTATAACCACCTTAAATTCATCGGAATAACTTTCTTTGCTTTGAACAATGGATAATAAATCCATACGTAAACATAAAATACGCTTTGATTGTGTTTTGACACTTTTTGGAGCGAAATCATTTTTCGGCAAATGAGCGAACCCAAGCAGCACAAATTGTTTCACTACTGAACATTTCACTGTGTTGCAACTATTCGGGAAGAAACAATCTTTGCGTATGTGCCATCAAATATAACTCTCTTGCAATCTAAAAAGCGCAAGAGGTGGAGCCTACGGAAACATCCTTCGATTGCAGTAAAAATGCAATAATGTTGCAAAATACTACAGCGAAAAAAAAAATAAAACAAAAATATAAAACTGGATTCGATTTATGGATCTTGTGATTGATAGTCCTTCACTCTACCACAGCACCATTCAACACTTCGAAGGGAATGCATGTTGACTCACAATAAAAACCATACGATCATGAAGTTTTGTACTCGAGTTTCCTGTTACTTGATTGCACCATCACAGGAAAAAAATGTGAGTTGTCGAAACGTTGAACGATGCAAAATTAAACATGAAGACACATTCAACTTTTCTGCAACCTAATTTAAACAAACAATTAAAATTTGAAAGACGCATTGAAGTAACATGGTAAAAAATATGCAACTTAATGATTTAGTTTCGTGTTTGCAACATGAAGTGCAGTATTCTTTTTTTGTTTGTTTCCAAATGTCAAACACGTACTGCATTGCAATTTTAATGAAACATTGATCACAATTCGAACGTTTTTGACATCTTGATGCAACTTTTTCGTGCTTTGATGTTTTTCAATGCCTTTAATGAAACTGAATAGAAACAAGGTGCTTTTAGGAAGATGTTGCGTGTGCTACTTGGGAAACGATGCGATTCTGCGTGCGAAACTCATGCGCGATGCTCTCCATGCAGAATCGCAAGCGAGTCAGCTCGCGCATGAGGGTTCGGTGAGTGAGATTTGAGCATGATTCTACCAACACTGCGTTAGTCGTGAAATACGAAGGCGCATCATCTGTGGAAGTCGGGCCTACTACGGGCTCCAGAAGAAACTGCGGTCGAAAAAGATTCGCCACCGCACCAAATGTGTCATGTACAAGACGCTTATAAGACCGGTTGTGGCGGCGAAGAATGAACCATGAGCTCGCCCACCTCTACGGCGAACCCAGTATCCAGAAGGTAGCTAAAGCCGGAAGGGTACGATGGGCAGGACATGTTGCAAGAATGCCGGACAGCAACCCTGCAAAGATGGTGTTCGCTTCCGATCCGGCAGGTACGAGACGGCGTGGAGCGCAGCGAGCGAGATGGGCAGACCAGGTGCAAAACGACTTGCGAGCGAGCATGGGGCGTATCCGAGGATAGGGAGATGCGGCCTCGAACCGTGTATTGTGGCGTCAAATTGTTGATTCAGTGTTATCTGTTTAGATATAAACTAAATAAATGAAAATGAAAGCTTAGGTAAATTTTATTCAACTATTCTTAAAAAAATAACTCAGTGATTACAAACAATGATTTCTCAGTCACTCATGTAACATGAGCACCCCAAGGGGTACATTACATAGGGCCAACGTAAAATATTCTCATTCTGGGCGACTGCTAGCTTTAGCCTTGACCTGTGCCCAGGTCACATTCCTGTCGACTTTGTTATTTCTCGCTTAACTTTTCAAAAGGACCTAAGTAACATTTTGTTCATGAATTAATTTGAGCACTTCAATCAAAAGCTTTCATGTTGTTCTGTTGATTGCGCTATTCGAATTAATTCATGAAAAAAATGTTACTTAGGTCCTTTTGAAAAGTTAAGCGAGATTTCTTTATTGGGGCTGCAGCGAAGACCTGCCGGATTCCTGCGCTTGCTTGCCGATTTCGCCTCCGCTCTTTCGTAATGTGTGGCCGACACACCTCCATTCCCGCTTTTGAACTTGTGTTGGTTTCGGTTTTTGATGGTATCGTCGATGGAGCTCAACATTCGAGTTGTGAGGCTCGAATTATAAAATGTAGACATCGGTTGACAAATATTTGCAGTTTCTGCGTGTTCTCTGCTGATACACACTAAGTCTCACAGGTGTATATCAACACAGATTTCATGTTAGATTTGAATATTCGAAATTTGGTGCGTTGGCTATAATCTTATTGGGTCTCCATATATTTCGTAAATTTGTAAAATCAGCCCTAGCCTTCTTGATCCGTCCGACGCTAACTGGCTGCCAAGGTATAGAAAGTTTTCGACATTCTCCACTGCTTTCCCGACTACCGTAAAGTTGGAGGGGTTGTTCGTGTTCGCCGTAGAGTGTTTTGCCAGTTCGTTCAACTTATTCTGCTTATCAGACCGCCGTTGTGCTGGTAGAGCAATATCATCAGCCAAATCGAAGTCGTTTAGATGCTCCATAGTAAAAGGTTGCCAGGGCAGACCACGGTTTGGTACACGGTCAATCGCGTCGATTACGATGAGGAACAGTAGCGGAGATAGCATACATCCTTAACTCCAGTGATTACCTGGATGGGTAGCATGTTATGCAGAACTCTGCATGTAAGGTTTCGTACTGCGCTTCGATGAAGCCGACGATTTTATCCGGAACTCCGGTGCGTCCAAGGGTGCCCGGCAGATTTTCGTGGTTTAGATGATCGAAAGCTTTTTCGTAGTCAATGAACACCAGATAGAGGGACTCTTGGAATACGTTGACTTGCTCCAGGATGATCCGGGGCGTGACAGTATGGTCCACTCATGATCTTCCGGAACGGAAATCCTGCATGCTGCAGTCAGAGAATCATGTCTGTTTTCTTCTGTACCCGAATTAGGATAACTTTGCACGGATTTTAATTTTCATTTCTTACTTCGGATGGCTGCTTCAATCTCCTGCAATGATGGAGCTTTGGAGTTGATGCGGGTAATGCGTCGCACTCTTGGTGCCGGGATGTTGATTGTTGTTCGGGCATCAACACTTGAAGAAGTTTATCGAACTGCTCGAACCAACGCAACGTTTCAGTTGATCAGTTGGGTCGGTGAGTAACTGACCTGTCGCGTATTTCACCAGCATCCTCTAGTTCATCCTGGCTTTACTCAGGCATCGTGACTTATAATAGAGGAGGTAAATATCGCCAGTAGTTGCAGCTTTCTCCCCTGCGTCGGCCAGGAAATCCACTCACGCTCGCTCGCTGTTTTGATTAAGGTACTCTTGATGGCCGTGGGGCCTTCCTTAGCCGTGCGGTAAGATGCGCGGCTACAAAGCAAGACCATGCAGAAGGTGGCCAGGTTTGATTCCCGGTCCGGTGTAGGAAAATTTTGAATTGTTAGCCTAATGATATTACGAATGCAAAAAAATGGTAACTTGGCTTAGAAACCTCGCTGATAACTGTAGAAGTGCTGAATTAACACTAAGCTGCGAGGCGACAATATCCCAGTGATGTAATGCCAATGAGAAGAAGAATGATGACCGTCCAATGCTCATCTATGCTCCCACCTTCCGGAACATCCACTGCCCGAGTTCCAAGTTTTTCAATGAACGATCTTTTCACAGCTGGATCTTCTAGTCGGCATGTGTTGAATCGCTGTTCGAGTCTCTCCTCGCCAATTAGAAAGTGATGGTCAGATGGGATGTCAGCATTGCGTTTTTTTCGGACATCATGAAGGCTCTGGTCTCCATTTTCGGTTGATGCGGATATCATCCACGTGACTTGAGTGCGTGTTGGCTCTTGTTTCGGACGGCAGAACGATCGCGCGATTTGCCGAAATTTTGTGTTTTGCATTGCGCGGCCGGTAATAAAGTTAATTAGTTCAGTGCGTGTTGGCTCTTGTTTCGAACGGCAGAACGATCGCGCGATTTGCCGAAATTTTGTGTTTTGTTTTGTTTTTCCCTTAGGACGGTTCGTAAGTAAATTGATGAATATATTTTATTATTTTTACAGCATATACTGTTATTGACAAACGCTCTATATTGTCGAATAGAGCTCCCTATTATTCACCTTTCCCACTAACACAAATTTTCCTTCCCGAGACATCTATGAAGGTAGTATGGGTTCCCTGCATCTTCACTAGTAGATGTTGAACTAACATTCCTTCCCTTCCTTCCGTGATTGTAAGGACGTGGCCAGGTATACAACTGCTACTGTATAGGAAAAGGTACTAATCCCAAGTACCAATTTGCGACAATATACAGTAGATTGCTCAATTCAAGCTCTGTCTGGTGGGGGCGGGTGTCGCGGGAGAGGGTTCTCTTCGTTTGAATGGAGGTGACGGGCAGGGAATTTCTTTGCGGTTTATCACCTCAGAATGCAAGTTCGCATTGTTTTCTTTCGTTCTGAGGTGATAAACCACAGAGAGATCTGCTTCTTGTCACTTTTGTTTAAGGGAGGGGAGGTCGACGGGGAGAGTCCTCTCTTGCGACATTCGCCCTTATTCCGGATGGAGCTTGAATTGAGCATTGTATAGCCACCCACGATTTGTACAATCACATATGCTATGCTATGCTATGCTATGCTATGCAGATATCATCCACGTGACTTTGTACACTTCTTCTTCCCTTCTTCTTCAATGGCTCTACATTCCAACTGGAACTTGGCCGGCTTTACAATTTAATATTCTATTAGTATTTCCTCAGTTATTGATTGAAAAATTTTTTTTCGCCGGCCATTGCATGAGTATGTTTCTTGTGTGGCGAGTACAATGGATACAATACGCCTAGGGAGTCGATAATGTTTCCAACCCGACAACATCCTAGACCGGAACAAGAATCGAACTAGCCATCTCCAAATTAGCAATCTTACGCCTTTGCTCGCAAGGCTACTGGAGACCCCAACTTAAGCTGAAATCAGCTTAAGAAATAAGTTCGTGTGCTCGCTACGAAGATCTGACAGGAAACGATGAAGAGTCATGGTTTGCTGTTCACTGAACAGTAACTGCGCAAAAATTCACCTCGCATATTTTAATTAATACAGTTGGAAAACTCATATGCCTAATTTCAGTATGTTCAAAATGATTGATCCATGATCAGTAAAGTATTTATGATTTTTTTTTCTTTTTCGTTACAGGTAAGATTCCATTTTTGATATAATGCCCATCCAATAGATAGACTTTTTCGCAAGTAAGTTCGTCAATGTATACTCGTTAAAAATGCTGGAATTCCAATTGCCAAGAAGTTGTTTACGATCCATCAATCTAGTCACGCCGAAGAGTGAATGCACTCTCCAGTTCCATCCATTCATGTGATGTACTCAACTGAAAATATTCCCACCATCCATATATAAATAGAGTCTTTGCCAGGCGCAACCAAACGCGCAGAAATTACCACACCAGACAGAATCGATCATTAACTTGTCGTCGTTGTCGTCGCGCGCACTCTCTATTAGTGATCATCGCCAGCATGGTGTTATTGTGGCTCTTCCTGCACTTCCGCGAAGGCTGGGCTTTAACGAGCGCCAATCTACTCCAATGGCAAATGAGACAAAACTCTGATAATGATTGCAGCGCGTTTGCTTCAACGATTGAATGATATTGTAAACTTCTTCTTGATATGCTATGCTATTCAGGAATTACAATCCCCCAGTAGAGGTATTGCCGACTCGTAGGTCATTGTTCATTAGGCCAAACCGAAGTTATGAACTATACACTATTTTTAAAACCTAACTACCAATTATGCATTCGTATGTACGATAGTGCTTGGAGAAGGGAAGTCGAGGTATTTTCGTGGTTCAAACCAAGAATCAAATCTTGTTTTGTAGCCGCGAATGCTACCACTGAGCTACGGAAGACCCACCCGAGAATATAGCGATAGAACGGCACAATGCCCGACGCGAGAATAATAGTCCAGACGCGACCAGATTTCCATCAATCCTTCAATAATGGAAGGAAGTCGTCTGACGACGATGGCCAACGTTTTCCAATGCAAATTGTGGGACCGCAACGTGACAATCCAACTGATCGAGTCGCCGCCGCCGAGAAAACCACACAAGAAAATGCGGCGCGAAGGAATTTGCATTCTATTCTGAGCGCGGCACTTCGCACAACTCGCTGCTTCGCAGTCTCGGTATGCGCTGCTAATTAGATTCCCATGCGACGATGCGTCGCGTCGCATCTGATCGATGACCACCACCGCTTGCTACCAAGTATGAGCTATGAGCCGGTCTCGAAGATGTAGTCTTGCCCAACATGGATCTTGGTGTCCAAGTCTAGTGCGGGAAGGTATCCTATTTCAAAAAACAACTCCATAATTGCACAATTGCTTTTTCAGACCGGCACGGCGGTGTTTCTTGTGAAACAGATGTTGTTTAGTCTTCGTTTGGGACGGCAAAGATCACATTCGATCCAGTGACTGCCCCGCCGCGCCGTGGGGAGGACTCTGTGGCTTTGAACGATGTAACACCATCGTCGTCGCCGATTGAGTCATGATGGGGCGCCGCACCGTCACCGCTGGCCGGTTTTATGAGGTCCAGTCCTCTGTGGATAAGAGTGGTGTTCGATTACCGAGTTATTGCCGTAAATTGAAACAGACGAGCGATCTCAAACTATCATTGTTCTGATGAAGATCTGACTGAATTAAATTGGAACCAGTCGGACCTTCTGATTTGAAAACATGGATCTTCTTCTTCTTCTTCGCCGCCTCGCAGCGATTGTTCGTTCTGCACTTCCACAGTTATTAATTGTAAGGTTTCTAAGCCAAATTAACATTTTCGAATTTGTTCATCATGAGGCTAACACGATGATACTTTTATGCCCAGGGAAGTGGAGAAAATGTCCAACCTAGAACGGTAATCGAACGCAACCACCTTCAGCATTGTCTTACTTTATAACAGCGCTTCTTACCACACTGCTAAGGAAGGCCCTTAAAACATAGATGCAAAAATTGAAGCCATGTTATTAAGTTATGAATTAAAAGAATATGATATTGAATTTGGCTTTTGCTCTTTTTTACATCCAGATACTCTAAGTAAGTAAAGTAAATGTCGACAAAAATAATGTTCTCAGCAAAAATATGGTTGCTCTGCAAATATCAAAACACATTTCAACAATTAAATTTAAATTCAATTCGAAATAATACAAACCTAACTCACATCCAGTTTACATCCATTCCAAATGCAATATAAATTCAATCCAAATCCAATCCGATCCATATTCAATCCTTACGATATTCATATCCAATCCAAATCCTTACCATATCCAATCCAAAACTAATCAAAATCCAATCCACATCCAAAACGAATGGAATTCAAATCCTATCCAAATCCAAATCGAGTATAAATCCAATTCAAATCTATTCAATCCAATCACAATTCAATTAAAGAAAAAATCGATTCCCAAATCTACAAGCCTGGTTTCTTCCAAGGACTTTCGTCATATCAAAGTGCTTCCTTATATTTTGCTTGGCTAGATATCCGACCATCGATCAATTCTGGCGTTCAACAGTGTCAAAATCAGATCCTCCAAAGAAATCTGTTTGGTATAATAGTCAGATTTTCTGCCTCGCCTCGCATGATTTCCTAGAACTAGTTTCTTTGTTTCTCCACACCATAGCTCAGTTGTTTCCACGTCCGCGGAGCTATGACTGACTGACTGTACCCCGCATGGTTCATGTCGAAGTTTTCTGCTATTCAGCCTATTTGTCAACAATGTGCCGAATGTGTTCCATGGAATGTTCCATGGATTCTAAATCTTTTCGGGATTTCGACAAGAATCCTCCAGTGATTCGGGACGGGCATGTTTCAGGTATTCCAACGGGAATATTCGAGCAATTCCAACGAAACGTTCCAGAGACTCCGACGGGAATATTCTAAGAATTTGAACGAGAATGTTTCAGGGATTCCAATGAGAATCTCTTAGATATTCTGAATGGAATCCTCCAGACAATTCTACGGGAATATTCCAAGAATTCCGACGGGAATAATCCAGAGATGTCGTCGGAAATCATCCCGGAATTCCAACGTGAATGTTCCAAGGATTTCAAAGAAAATGTTCCAGGGATGGATGTAGAAGCAAATCGGAAGAATTTCGAAGCAATCTGTCGAGGGATCCCAAAGCAGATTGTCGAGGAACTCCGAATAAATCCTCCATTGTTTCCGAAGGGGATCCTCCCGGGATGTTGAATCAAATCGTTGAGGGATTCCAAAGCAAACCATCAAAGGGTTTCGAAGTGAATCGTCGAATGATTCCGAAGCAATTCGTCGAGGGATTCTGAATGACTTGGAAGCAATTCTTCGAGGGATTCGTCACAAATTCCCAAGGGTGTCCCGCAACAATACCGAAAGGAATCCAGAGTGAATTCTTCTGGATTCCGGTTGGAATACTTCGATAATTCTGAAAGTAATTCGTTAGAGATTCCAATGAGAATTATTCTCGGATTTTGATGAGAATCCTTCTCGAATGCTGATGGGAATTGTGGATATTATCATGCTGCTCGGCAAGCGGAAATCTGCTTATAAACTGCCACTCCAGTCCGTGACAGTTGAACTCATGTTTTTGACTGCTGGCGAAGAACCACGATTGCTTTGATTGATATTTTGGTGGCTCTTCGTTGTTGTTCATATCATGCTTACTTTGATACTTTCAAATCAATTAGATATTGCCTTTTCATAATTAACATCTAGTGCAATTCCACTGCCACACAGAAATCTGTCTTAGAAATGAGAAACAAGCTCATTTGTCTTCCACTCATTTTATTATGATAGGGTGAATATGGGATATAACTATTTTGTCTTCAAACTTTCTCAGTAATCATCAAAGCTAACTTTTCACATCAATCGAAGACTGAATGAAACATAACTTTTTAACGCTTAGTTCCAAAAAATCCAATGCCGTTGTTCGAAAATGGCCTTCCGAGCTTCGTGGAAGGAGCCTTCAGGTTCTCATGGAAAGGACCTTCCAAGCCCCTTGGGACAGGCCGTCCAAGACACTTTCCACCCGTTTGGGAGATAGCTTCCAAGAGGAAGGATGGCCTTCAAACCTCTTGGAAGAAGCTTTCTAAGCCCTTTTACAAGGGAGGTTCCAAATCTCTTGGTAGGGTGTTCCAAGCTTCTTGGATGGGAACATTCTTGTTTTTCGAAAGAGGTCTCCCAAGTCGCTTGGAAGGGGATTTCCGTGATTTTTTTTGAAGAGGCTTGGAAGCCTCTTGGTAGGGAGTTCCAATTTTCTTGGTTGGAGACTTCTATGCGAGAAAGGGGGTTCTTGAAAGGGGGCTTCCAAGCCTCTTGGATAAGGCCATTCAAGCATCTTGGACGGGAGTTTCCAAGCCTATTGAAAGGAAGATTGTAAGCATTTTGAAAGGAAGCTTAGAAGCCTCTTGAAAGGGAGCTGGAATGGGGCTTCCAAGCCTCATGAAAAGGAGCTTCCAATACTTATGAAAGCGACTTCCAAGTTTCTTGAAAAAGTGGTTTCAATCCTCTTGGAAGGCGCCTCTCCAGCCTCTTTGAATAGGAGACTCTAAGTTTTTCAAAAGGGATCGTCCTTCTAAAATGTTTGATGCTTCCATCCTCTTGAGAGGCCTCTTGGAAGACACCTTACAAGCCTCTTGGGAGTGGCCTTCCAAGCGCCTTGGAAGGAGGGGGACGGCTTTCCAAGCCTCTTGGAGGGAGGCTTTCCATGCCTCTTGGAGGGAGGACTTCCAAGCCTCTTGACCTCCCAAGTCTCTTGGAAGCGGCCATCCAAGTCACTTAGAAGCAGCCTTCCAAGTCTCTTGGCCTCCCAGGCCTCTTGGAAGAAAGTTTTAAGGAGTAGGTATTTTAAGCCTCATGGAAAAACTACAAGCCGTTTGGAAAAAGTTTTTCAAGATATTTAAAAAGTTCTTCCAAGGCTCTTGGAAAGAAGCTTCCAAGCCCCATTGGCAGGAGGCTTTCAAACCTCTTGGAAGGAGGCTTCCAAGAGTCTAGAAAAAAGCTTTCACTTTTTTAAAGGCTTTCAAGTTTATTAGATGAGGCCTTCCAAGCTTCTTGGCAGAGGCCTTCCAAGCCCCTTGGAAGAGACCTTCCAAGCCCCTTGGAAGAGACCTTCCAAGCAGCTTGGAAAAGCCCTTTTAAGTCTCTATGGAGTGGCCTTCCAAGCCTTTTGGAAGAGGCCTTTCAAGACTCTTGGAAGAGGCCTTCTAAGCCTCTTAGAATAGACGTTTCAAGCCCCTTGAAAGAGAACTTTCAAGATTCTTGGAAAAGAATTTTCAAGCAACATGGAAGAGACCTTTCAGCCTTTTGGAAAAGGCCTTACAAGCCTCTTGGAAGAGGCCTTTCAAGCCTCTTGGAAGAGGCCTTTCAAGCCTCTTGGAAGAGGCCTTTCAAGCCTCTTGGAAGAGGCCTTTCAAGCCTCTTGGAAAAGGCCTTCCAAGTCTTTTGGAAGGAGGCCTTCTTCCAAGCCTCTTGGAAGAGGTCTTCCAAGCCTCTTGGAAGAGGTCTTCCAAGCCTCTTGGAAGAGGTCTTCCAAGCCTCTTGGAAGAGGTCTTCCAAGCCTCTTGGAAGAGGCCTGTCAAGCCTTTTGGAAGAGGCCTGTCAAGCCTTTTGTAAGAGGCCTGTCAAGCCTCGTGTAAAACGCCTTCCAAGCCTCTTGTAAGAGGCCTTCCAAGCCTCTTGTAAGAGGCCTTCCAAGCCTCTTGTAAGAGGTTTTCCAAGCCTCTTGTAAGAGGCCTTCCAAGCCTCTTGTAAGAGGCCTTCCAAGCCTCTTGTAAGAGGCCTTCTAACGCTCTTGTAAGAGGCCTTCCAAGCCTCTTGTAAGAGGCCTTCCAAGCCTCTTGTAAGAGGTCTTCCAAGCGCCTTGGAAGTGGCCTTCCAAGCCTCTTGGAAGAGGCCTTCCAAGCCTCTTGGAAGAGGCCTTCCAAGCCTCTTGGAAGAGGCCTTCCAAGCCTCTTGGAAGAGGCCTTCCAAGCCTCTTGGAAGAGGCCTTCCAAGCCTCTTGGAAGAGGCCTTCCAAGCCTCTTGGAAGAGGCCTTCCAAGCCTCTTGGAAGAGGCCTTCCAAGCCTCTTGGAAGAGGCCTTCCAAGCCTCTTGGAAGAGGCCTTCCAAGCCTCTTGGAAGAGGCCTTCCAAGCCTCTTGGAAGAGGCCTTCCAAGTCTCTTGGAAGAGGCCTTCCAAGCCTCTTGAAAGGAGGCCTTCCAAGCCTCTTGAAAGGAGGCCTTCCAAGCCTCTTGGCAGAGGCCTTCCAAGTTTCCTGTCAGAGGCCTTCCAAGATTCTTGGTAGAGGCCTTCCAAGCCCCTTGGAAGATGCCTTCCAAGCCCCTTGGAAAAGGCCTTCCAAGCCTCTTGTAAAACGCCTTTCAAGCCTATTGGAAGAGGCATTTCAAGCCTCTTGTACCAGGCATTTCAATCCTCTTGTACTACGCATTTGAAGCCTCTTGGAAGAGGCATTTCAAGCCTCTTGTAAGAGGCTTTTCAAACACTTTCAAGGACCTTTGGAAGAGGTCTACCAAGCCTCTTGGAAGAGGCCTTCCAAGCCATTTTGGAAGAGGCCTTTCAGGCCCCGTGAAAGAGGCCTTCCAAACCCTTTAGAAGAGACCTTCCAATGACCTTGGGAAAGGCCTTCCAAACCTCTATGAAGTTGCCTTCCAAGCCCCTTGGAAGAGAACTTTCAAGTAGGTCTTCTTGGTCCTCTTGGAAAAGGCCTTTCATGCCTTTTGGAAAAGGCCTTTCAAACCTCTTAGGAGAGACCTTCCAAGCCCCTTGGAAGAGACCTTCCAAGCCTTTTGGAAGAGGCCTTTCAAACCTCTTGGAAGAGGCCTTCCAAGCCTCTTGGAAGAGGCCTTACAAGCCTCTTGGAAGAGGCCTTCAAGCCTCTTGGAAGAGGCCTTTCAAGCCTTTAGGAAGAGGCCTTTGAAAGACCTTCCAAGCCCCTTGGAAGAGACCTTTTGGAAACGGCCTTCCTGGCCTTTCAAGCTTTTTGGGAAAGGCCTTCCCAGTCTCTTGGAAGAGGCGTTTCAAGCCCCTTGTCAGAGGCCTTTCAAGCCTCTATGAAGTGACCTTCCAAGCCTCTTGTGAGAGGCATTTCAAGCCTCTTGGAAGAGGCCTTTCAAGCCACTTGGAAGAGGCCTTTCAAGTCACTTGGAAGAGGTTTTTCAAGCCTCTTGTAAGAGGCTTTTCAAGGACTTCCAAGGACCTTTGGAAGAGGTCTACCAAGCCCCTTGAAAGAGGCCTTCCAAGCCTCTATGAAGTGGTCTTCCAAGCCCCTTGGAAGAAAACTTTCAAGTAACTTGAAAGAGACCTTTCAAGCCTTTATGGGGGACCTTCATGCCTTCTGGAAAAGGCCTTTCAAGCCTTCAGGAAGAGGCCTTTCAAGTCTCTTGCCTCTTTCAAGCCCTTTTGGAAGAGGCCTTTCAAGCCTCTTGGGAGAGGTCTTTCAAGCCCCTTGAAAGAGAACTTTCAGCCTTTTGGAAGAGGCTTCACAAGCCTCTATGAAGTTGCCTTCCAAGCCTCTATGAAGTGGTCTTCCAAGCCCCTTGGAAGAGAACTTTCAAGTAGGTCTTCTTGGTCCTCTTGGAAAAGGCCTTTCAAGCCTTTTGGAAAAGGCCTTCCATGCCTTTTGGAAAAGGCCTTCCAAGCCTTTTGGAAGAGGCCTTTTAGGAGAGACCTTCCAAGCCCCTTGGAAGAGGCCTTCAAGCCTCTTGGAAGAGGCTTTCAAGCCTCTTGGAAGAGGCCTTCAAGCCTCTTGGAAGAGGTCTTCAAGCCTCTTGGAAGAGGCCTTTCAAGCCTTTAGGAAGAGGTCTTCAAGCCTCTTGGAAGAGGACTTTCAAGCCTTTAGGAAGAGGCCTTTGAAAGACCTTCAAATCCCCTTGGAAGCGACCTTTTGGAAAAGGTTTTCCTGGCCCCTCAAGCTTCTTGGAAAAGGCCTTCCTAGCCTCTTGGAAGAGGCGTTTCAACCCCCTAAGCAGAGGCCTTTCAAGCCTCTATGAAGTGACCTTCCAAGTCTTTTGGAAGAGGTTTTCCAAGCCTTTTGGAAGAGGCCTTCCAAACTTTTTAGGAGAGGCCTTTCAAGTCTCTTGGAAGAGGCGTTAAAAGTTTCTTGGAAGAGACCTTCCAAGGACCTTGGAAGAGACCAAGGACCTTAGAAGAGACCTTTCAAGCCTCTTGGAAGAGGCCTTCCATTCCTGTTAGAAGAGACCTTCCAAGTCTCTTGAAAGAGGCCTTCCAAGTCTCTTGGAAGGAGGCCTTCCAAGTCTCTTGGAAGGAGGCCTTCCAAGTCTCTTGGAAGGAGGCCTTCCAAGTCTCTTGGAAGGAGGCCTTCCAAGTCTCTTGAAAGGGGGCTTTTCATGTTCTTGGAAGGAGGCCTTCCTAGTCTCTTGGAAGGAGGCCTTCCAAGCCTCTTGGAAGAGACCTTTCAAGCCTCTTTCTTGAAAAGGTGGTTTCAATCCTCTTGGAAGGCGCCTTTCCGGCCCCCTTTAAGAGGAGATTTTAAGCCTCTTAAAAGGTAACTTCCTTCTAAGAAACTTTGATGTTTCCATCCTCTTGGGAGGTTTCTTGGAAGACACCTTCAAAGCCTCGTGGAAGCAGGCCTTCAAAGCTTTTTGGATGGAGGCCTTCCCAGCCTCTTGGAGGGAATCCTTCCAAGTCTCTTGGAAGGAGACCTTTTAAGTCTCTTGACCGCCCAAGTTACTTGGAAGCGGCCTTTCAAGTATCTTGGCCTCCCAAGGCTCTTGGAAGAAACGTTTTATGAAGAGGTATTTTAAACCTCTTGGAAAAAGGCTTACAAGCCGTTTGAAAAGAGGTTTTCAAGATTTATGGAAGGTTCTACCCAGGTTCTTGGAAAGATGCTTTCAAGCCCCACATACAGGAGGCTTTCAAACCTCTTGGAAGGAGGCTTCCAAGAGTCTACAACAAAGCTTTCACTGTTCTTAAAGGCTTTCAAGTTTGTTAGATGAGCCATTCAAACCCAAGCAGCACTTTTCTATCGAATATCGTTACAGCAACTTGATTATGACAAAATTCGGTCGAACATCAGTTACGGCAACCGACCTGGAACACGTGTGCTACTCGGGAAGCCTATTAGATGTGTCTTTCAAGCCCCTTGGAAGAGGCCTTCCAAGATTCTTGGCAGAGGCCTTCCCAGCTCCTTGAAAGAGATCTTCCAAGCCTCTTGGAAGGAGGAGTTCCAAGCCTCTTGGAAGGAGGCCTTCCAAGCCTTTTGGAAGGAGGCCTTCCAATCCTCTTGGAAGGAGGCCTTCCACGCTTCTTGGAAGGAGGCCTTCTAATCCTTTTGGAAGGAGGCCTTCCACGCTTCTTGGAAGGAGGCCTTCCAAGCTTCTTGGAAGGAGGCCTTCCATGCCTCTTAGAAGCAGTCCTTTCAAGCCTCTTGGAAGCAGGTCTTCCATGCCTTTCAGAAGTAAGTCAGGAGTCCCTTGGAAAATTCCAAGGAGGCTTTCCAAGCCCTTTGGAAAATGACATTCCAATCCTCTTGGAAGAAGGCCTTCTAACCCTCTTGGAAGCAGGCCTTCCATGCCTTTTAGCAGTAAGTCAGGAGCGGCCTCTAGAAAAATGTCTCGAGGTGTTCAAAGCCTTTTGCAAGGAGGCGTTTCAAGTCTTTTGGAAGGAGGCGTTCCAATTCTCTTGGAAAGAGGCGTTCCGAGCCTCTTGGAAAAAGACCTTCCAAGCCTCTTTCGAAGCAGGCCTTTCAAGCCTCTTGGAAGCAGGTCTTCTAAACCTCTTGGAAGCAGGTCTTCCATGCCTTTCAGAAGTAAGTCAGGAGCGGAGTCTCTTGTAAAATGTCTTTAAGCAGACTCCAATGTCTCTTGGAACGAGGCGTTCCAAGCCTCTTGGAAGGAGGCCTTCCCAGTCTCTTATAATGAGGCATTCCATGCCTTCCAAGCTTTTACGAAAGAGACCTTCCAAGCATCTTGGAAAGAAGCCTGCCAGCCAAGTTTTTTGGAAAGAAGCCTGCCAAGTTTCTTGGAAGAAGGCCTTCCAAGCTTCTTGGAAGAAGACCTTCCAAGCCTCTTGGAAGGAGGCCTTTCAAGCCTCTTGCGAGGAGGCCTTCTAAGCCTTTTGGAAAGAGCCTCTTGGAAGAAGGCTTTCGTGATTTTGGATAGCCAATAAGCGTTTTGTAGGGTGTCCGACCTTTTGGCCGAATGGGACGTTTGGCTGAATAGTTTAAAAAAAATGACCTCAAATTACGAGTGATGAAGAGTGAGAAATGAGAAGTGTGTAATCTAAAGTAGGAAGAGAGAAGCGAGAAGTGAAAAGTGGAAAGAGAAAAGTGAACTGACAATTGATAACAGATAACTTCTCTCTTCGTTCTTCTTCTTCTTCTTCTTAGCTTTTTTCTTTCTCCTTCTTACTTCCTTCTTACTTCCTTTTTCCTTCTTTCTTCTTCTTTCTTCCTTTCTTATTCTTCTTTCTTCCTTCATCCTTCTCCCTTCTTTTCTTTTCCCTTCTTTCCACCTTCTTCCTTTTTCCATCCTCCTTCTTCCTGATTCCTTCTTCCTTCTTTCTTCTTCCATCTTCCATCTTATTTCTTGGAAAAGGCTTCCGAGCACCTTGGAAGAGGTCTTCCAAACCACATAGAAGAGGCGTTTCAAGCCCCTTGGAAGAGGTGTTTTAAGCCTCTTGGAAGAGGCCTTCCAAGCCTCTTGGAAGAGGTCTTTCAAGCCCCTTGGAAAGAACTTACAAGCCCCTTGGAAGATAACACCTTGGCAAAGACTTTAGAAGCCTCTTGGGAGAGGGTTTACAAGCCTCTTGGAAGAGGCCTTTCAGGCATTTTAGAAGAAGCTTTTCAGAGACCTTTCAAGCCTCTTGGAAGAGGCCTTTCCAGTCTTTAGGAAGATGCCTTCCAAGCCCCTTGGATGGACGCTTTCCAAGTATCTTGGCAGCGGCCTTTTAAGCATTTTGTAAGGAAACTCTCAAGCGTTTTGGAAGGAGGTTTTCAAGCTTTTTAGGAGGATGCTTCCAAGCCTTTCGGTGAGAGGCTTTCGAGTTGTGTGGAAGGATGCTTCCAATTATAAGAACATAGTTTGTAATTTACATATGTTAGAAAAGTAGAGTGTTTGGAATTTATTTCAAGTTAAGTATTTTTATTGGGTTTACTAAGGTTCGATAAGAAAAAGGGAATATGCATAAATGCATCTTGAAGTGATAAAATACTCATTCGTGTCTTACCGCTTCAAATTTCCACCAAAACAATTTTTCCATAATACAAAACATTCGGTCCACCCAGCAGATTGCGTCATAGTGGAAACCAGATGCACGAGATTCAATGGCGCGGATTTGCTGAATGCAAAAATAAACATGCATGCAAAGATCGAATCCACAGGCGGTTAGTATAATAAACTCTTGGGGAAGGAAACGAGCTCTTAAATTGGACGTGACTGCCGGTTTATTGGAGAATAAAAAATCATATTCATAGAACAGTTTTCAGTGTAAGAAGCAATAAGAAACAGCCCGATGACTTATGTTTATATTTGTCAGTGATTCTAATACAAATATAATTCTTTTTGCGCGAAAATTACGGAAAATTATTTTTTGTTATTCTTTTATTGTACATATTTAAAAATTCATCGAATCATATGTCTACAACTGATAAATCGACTGAAATTGACCACATTAAGTCACAAAGCTAATACTAGGCGCTGATCAAGTCTTACGCATTAAATGAGGTAAAAAAACATAACCTGATCTAATTAAAAAAAAAATCAGCAGAATCCAAACAAAGATCAGAATAAATTGCAAAAGTTTATTATCCTACTTTCTGTGACCTAAAAGTTTTCCGAACTTATGTACCATTTATCATCACCAAGTTATGGAAAAAGTGTAAATTCCTTTGTGGAAAAAAGTTAATTTTCTCCGTCATTAAAATTCAATGAAATGGGGCTGGGAAGCTAATAACCGCTCCTCCATTCGATTCAAAACTGTACTCGGCAAATGCTGTGTATTTTGTGCAAATTTTTCCCCGGTGCCAAAACAAGTTGCAGATCGCACTCTCGCTCGCGGCACGGGCTTTGGTTGGCGGCAAATCGCCCCGGAACAGTCAACAAAATTCAACTGCAAGTCTCGAGAACCGGAGCAATTCGGCGTTCGTTGGAAATGTAAACAAGGGGAAAAGTAAAAATTAAACAATAAGCAATTGAAGTTGATCCTTCCTTCCCCGGTGGAATAACTTTTCGGCCCCCGGTTGTCAACGACCCTAAATCGGGGTGAAGCGACGATCGCGTGCGAGTCAACTGTTGTTTATTAGAGCATTTCCACCGGGAATAGTCAATCAAGTTAAGTTCTGGGGGTAATCCATCTGAAAAAATATGAATAGTTGATTATGGTTTTAAGATATTGATAAAACTGATGATCAATCCATGGAATCGGTGCGAATGCTCTAATAATGGGCACACATTCAGTTGGTTGTACTGTAATTGAACGATCTGGAAAAGAGCAAAGCCAGACGAAAAATATTCGTATTCGAAAGAAGAAACGCACCAAACTGGGGCGTGTCTGCGGTGGCAGTTCCTTGTCGATTTCCTGTGTTTATATTATATAGACCGTCTGCATTTGGAACATATTGTCCCGGAAGTGAGTGCTTTTATAGGGAAATAATTTATTGGCTTGATGTTTGGAAATTACGTCATTTATTTTTTATTCCAATTCAGCAATTTTGTTTTAGCAAATAAATGTACAACAAAGAAGCTTTTTTTTACCGAATCTATCAGAGACGACGTGTCAGATCTTCGTCATCTACGATCGCGATTGCTAAAGCCCTCTGTACACCTCCCGTGAACATGAACATGAACAAGAGGTGAGAAAGAGCGATAATTTCACCGTGAACATCGTCGTGGACAATCGAGTCTAGTTGGAAGTGTTGAATTATTGCCCACGAATGCAGGCAGCAAGTAAGTGTGCAGTAGTAAACGAATAAAAAAATAATAATGAAACATATTGTCGCATATATGTATATGAATTATTTGAGCGGGTAATCTAAGGAACGATGTTGATCAAGTTATTTAATTTTAATCGTAATTTTCGTTGAAATATTCGGGAATTTTGTTATGAAAAGTCAGTAGTTACATATACTTAATGATTTTTTAATGGCAAATTTTCAACTGTGCTATCAAATGTATAGGGGAACTGTTCCGTTTTCCATCTCACTGAACATATATTCATCTCATCGCAAAACAAAGAAATACAGCACCAATCTCGTCGCTTCTTTTTGTTAACACGCGTGCTCACTGGTGAAAAAAATCACAAAAATAAGAAACAAACCAAATTCCTTTTCATTGCTTTGTTTTTGATGGGATGGAAATAGGAGCTATGGGATGAAGTGCCGAACCGTTCCCCTACATTTTGCACCGTTCAAAGTTGAATTAACAAGTTCCGGTGGTCAATTAACCTGAATCCAAATATTATCTTTCGACTGGTATGCATCAAAGGAGAGAACAACACATTTTGTTAAATTATCTATATAATTCTGTACAGGATCATTACAAAATGTATAAATAAATTGGGCCATACAGAATTGCTAGATTTTTCTATGTACAAGAATGTTGGCCTATATTTTTAATGATTTTCTTCGAAATGTATAAATATTAATGTATCAAATATTCGTTGAATGAAATAAGGCCGTTACAAATATTTCATTTAAATTATGTCCTACTGGTCGTCGAAAGGTTAAGGGGAGATAATAAAAAATAAACATTAAAATGGAAAAAAAAAATCAATAAAACTCCTCGGATTTGTAAAAGAATATTTTGAAAATTCTCAAAATTGCCGAATTTTTTTTTTGTTGCCCCCTCAAAATATAATTTTTGGGCAAAATAAAAACGAGAAGGGAAGAGAAATAATTGGTTTTAAATATTTGTATCGGCCTAATATTAGATAAATAAATTGATAATGCAATTGAAATATGAAGCAATTTGTAATGTTGCAAGAAGCAAATCTACTGAACAGAGAGATACGGAAATAAAAATAAATGAGATGGAAAGTAATCACTCACGAACTCGTGAGGATGCGAACGCAGCGTTTTGTCGATGATGGTTTTATTTAACTCTAGCGAGTTTGAGTAGTTCTGGTAAACCTACCCACGAAGCATGTAATTCACATGATCACAAGAAAATACGAATGTACGAAAAGAGAAGTAATTTCTTCAAATTCTAGTGACTCACTCTAGTGCTCAATATCTAGCGACTTCTATCCCATTTGAACGATTGATTTTGACATGTAGTAACAAGTTAAATTTGATGAGGAAATATATATATTTTTTTTTACTTTTGCTAGATATAATTTTTAGCTTTCTCTTTTGGCTTACATTTGTTAAATACTTTTCTTTATCACATTTTTTTTAAATTTATTATTCATTTGTTCGAATAGTGTTAATTAATGTTTGAATATTTGACCAGAGCTCGCCAATAAAAAATCCCAATTTTTGCTCAAGTTTTGGTGTATAAAATTCAATTGATCACATATCGTATCGTATATAATTGTTGTGCTTACTATTGAAAGTCTTAATATGCATTTAATAACTTTTGCTGTGCTAAGATTTTGTTGATAGTCATTATCTAAGTTATGTAAATAAGTCACAATAAGTCACTTTCTTGAGTTTTCATGGAACTCATGTTTTTTGATTTTCAAATAAACACCTTTATTTAATAAATTCATATAGGGCAACTGCTCCTTGAATTCATACCATGTACCCAAATCAATACCATTCGAAAACCAAGAATCGGTGCGCAAATTGTTTTTTCATTTTGTGATTTTTCAGCAGCAGGATTACAACAAAACACGACACAAATTGAGCCTAAATTGCCTGTTTCGCGAATGTTATTGATATAGAAGCATGTTATTATTAATGGAACAGATACCCTATACCTAATCACAAACATTTTGAATAATAATTATTATTAATATTTGTACCTCGTGGACGGTCATAACGCAAAGAGCATACGAGCATGTGTGTACAAAAAAAACAAGGGCGGACTGACAGGCAGGATGAAAACGTCAGAGAGGCAATCTACACATCTTGTTAGATTCTTCATTCTCTCTGTATAGCTGTGGTGGATATAGCGTAAATGGTGTAAATATCAGAGAGGAGAGAAGCTTTCTCTGGTGAATTCAGGTAAAAAAATTCCACGGAGCTCGTTCACGTTCGAATGGCAAAAGCATTCTGAAAAACTGTTCACCGTGAACGACAGAGACGATGCGCAAGCATTTCAGAAGCATATCAAATGATTCAGCAGTAGCCTAATAGGCAAAGTAGAAAAAGTATGCCCAAGCATTTATAACTAATATAGCTAAGACTTTGAATAAACAAATGAATCAATAAATAAATAAATAACTTGAAATTAATGGGTTGATAAATTAAAAAATGAACAATCGATTGAATTACAAAATTATTGATTTGAAAAACTAATAAATGGATAAATTTTTAGATTGATAAATTCAGAAATAAATAAATTAATACATTATTGAATCAATAAAAAATAATAAATATAATAGAATTATAAAAAATTAAATAGTAGAATTATAAATATATGTTTCATAATAAATAAGTTTAAAAACTTATATTAATAAATTATTAAATTAGCAAATTGATAAATAAACAAATTAATAAATTCATAAATCAATGAAATAATAAATTAATAAATGGAGGAAAAAAAAGATGAATTAATCAATTAATAATTAAAAAATTACTAAACTTCCGATGCAAGCATAACTGTCCAATATTTACAAGATTTGCTATCTATATGGGAAATTTATGCTTTTATGAGCAGTAAATACTAGTAAATCAGCGACTCAATAAATAAGCAAATGTACAAATTATAATTAATGAACAATAATAATGGTGTTGTAAAAACACACGAAAAAAAATGATATTTTTCCTTCATTGCACACAAGGTTTCAAAAGAGGAAAAAATAATAACTTTTTTTACGGACAACTTACAGAAAAGATGAAGCGCTTATTCAAAAGGGAATTTTCCAAAGAATTTAAGAATCAAGGACGTGGAATACTTCTGTATGTAGTTATGAGGCTCGCTTTGCCCCAATATCCCATACATCACGAGTTTACATATTTTTGTCATTTTGTCTTTAGAACATTGCTCTTAATTTTGTTATCTCTTCACTGTGGATCGACCGAAGGGTAAAACGTCCTATCGTTGTGGTATATCCTAATGTTGCGATAGTGTTTAAATAGTCCATTCTGGATATAATAGCATTAAAAACAATTGTGGATACGCTAAAACTCATCGAATTAACGACTAAAACAGCTTTTATTCGACAAAATTCCGTTCAAAATTATGAAAAATCAACATTTTTCATTAAAAAATCGAATCCTTTGAGCCTATTAATGCGATAGTGCTAAGGTCCTATTGTTGTGGTATCGATTTCCATAAGAATTACATGCAATACCGCAACAATAGGACTGACCTTGGAAAAATGTCGCAACGATAGGCAACTGCGCCCTATTATTGCGGTAGTTTTTTCTTGTGATAAAAACAAAACAACATAAGCTAAGCACAATTGACGTAATATTTACGAAACTATAGTTAATGAGCAACCTATTCGACTACTGCAATGTAGAAAAAGACCAACAGGTAATTTTTAAAGAATTTTTTAAATCAGTTTTGTTTTGATACGGTGCTTGACCTCTCCATAATAGGTCGTTTTACCCTACATATATTTTGCTGGTAAAAGTTGAAAATTGAAGGAATTTTGATGTTTAATAAGCGTCAATATGCATTTTATTTGAATTTTTCGGCCGCGTCGATTTAAGATCGTCGCAAAGCAAATTGCCGCAGAAATCGTCGCCAGCAAACATGGCCATAAGATCTGTTAGATCAACTGGGAACAAAATTGTTTGATTTCAATAATCAGATTATTTCCAGAAATTGAGTACTTTTTTTTGCATGTTTTAATGATTTGGCTTTGCATTAACACACATTTACATTAAAGATATTGGCGACGATTTTAAAGGTGCAACAAAGTGATCGATGCGTTTTGTTACCAGCGGAACTGACAATATCATTAATTCAAATGATATTTGCCAATGATATAATGAAAATAACGAATAATCATATATTTCATTGAATGTATTGAATTTTTTTTTTTCCAAGTTCGTTTATTTGGTAGGCTCAGGCGTGTATAACACTTTACGGAGCCATGGTTCTTTGCGATATATACAATCAATATCATTTATTTTTCCAGTTAGTAAGAGAGGGGTAGAAGCCAGCGTACTCGTGGTGACTCGAGGTTAGTTTACAATGTTTAAGGATGGACGGGGCTAAGGATTTTGGATCAGGGAATTTTAGCTTCTCATCCGGGTATTTGGCGTCAGGGACGATGTGGCGTGTCGTCGTGCTCGAGGAATGGTTCGACTGGGAGCATCTTCCGGATGGCAAGAGCTATGGTGCTCTATGGAACAGAAAGCAGAGACTAAACACAAAAAAAAAACTTTGAAGAAAGAAAAAAAAAACAAACTATTAGATTTTGATATCAGAAGCACAAAGAAAACTATAAATGGCCTGCATATAGACCACATCACGATCTCCCAAAACACCTCGAATTTCCCTGAAGGGTTGTTTACCTCGGGCCACTAGGGTATCCAATAATTGCTCTCTGGAGGCGTCATTTTCCGAGCAGGACCAAACTACGTGATCGATGTCATCATAATCGGCTCCGCACCTACATAAGTTGCTATCGACAAGGTTTATTCTGTACAGATGTGCGTTTAGTGAATAGTGATTAGACATAAGTCTCGACATCACGCGAATGAAGCCTCGACTTAAGTCCTCACCTCTGAACCACGCTCGCCCAGAAACTTTTGGAACTATAGAAAATAGCCACCGTCCAAGTTCGTTGTGTGTCCAATTTCTTTGCCAACTTTGAAGAGTACTCTGACGGACTAATGGGAAAAACTCGTTGCTCGAGAATTGTCTATCATAAACCTCACCTTCCTGTGCGCCCACCTTTGCCAGCGAGTCTGCCTTCTCATTGCCGTAGATTGAGCAGTGAGAAGGGACCCAAACAAAGGTAATCTTGAATGATCTTTCGACCAAAACACGCATCTGCTCTCTTATGTTTGTAAGAAAGTAAGATGCGTGCTTAACAGGTTTCATCGACCGGAGTGCCTCGATAGAACTAAGACTATCCGAGAAGATGAAATAATGGTCTACGGGCTGATTTGAAATTATCCCCAAAGCGAAGTTAATTGCTGCCAGCTCAGCAACATAAACCGAACACGGTTCCTGAAGTTTTTGGAAGGTGGTTGAAGTTACATTGAAAACACCGAAGCCAGTGGATCCGTTGATGCGAGAACCATCAGTGAAATATCTGTTGTTGCAATTGACATGTTCATATTTTTCAGAAAAAAGTGAGGGAATAGATATTTGTCGAAGATGATCTGGTATTCCTTGAATAGCATGTTTCATGGACAGATCGTATACAATTGAGGAACTGTCGTTGGTGAAGTGAACTCGAGGGGGATTATAACACGGAAGACAAAGATCTGATGATATGTAGTTGAGATAAACTCTCAGGAATCTTGAACGACAAGTTAGTTCAAGCATATTATCGAAGTTATCTAGAACAAGTGTGTTACTTGTTCCACATTTGATCAGTATTCTAAGTGAGAGCTCCCAGTAACGGTGCTTTAAAGGAGTGACTCCAGCAAGCACCTCCAGGCTCATGTTATGCGTTGAATGCATGCAGCCAAGGGCAATACGCAAACAACGATACTGAATTCGTTCCAATTTGATCAGGTGGCAATCAGCTGCTGAGAGGAAGCAGAAGGAGCCATACTCTAAAACAGAGAGAATAGTCGTTCTATAGAGTTTGATGAGGTCTTCCGGGTGAGCACCCCACCATGTTCCGGAGATAGAACGTAGAAAATGAATCCTTTTCCGGCATTTTTGTATCAAATACTCAGTGTGGAGCTTCCAGGTACATTTGGAATCAAACACGACCCCAAGGTATTTAGAAGATAAAGATTGGTTGATGTCATCATTCAACAGCTTGAGTTTCAGTTGAGCAGGATACCGCTTCTTAGTAAACACAACCAACTGAGTTTTTTGCGGTGAAAACTCGATCCCTAGATGTCTGGCCCAAACAGTCAGATTATCCAGGGTACTTTGCAATGGTCCTTGCAAGACAGCTGCACATGGACCTCTTAGAGAGACCACGGCATCATCTGCAAGTTGTCTGAGCGTGCATTGTCCTTCCAAACAATTGTCAATATCTTTAACATAGAAATTATAAAGCAAGGGACTTAAACACGAACCTTGGGGAAGGCCCATGTAGCTATTTCTGGAAGTTGTCAGAGTGCCGAGTGTGAAGTTCATTTGTTTTTCTGACAACAAATTGTACAAGAAATTATTCAAAATAACGGGTAATCCATTACTGTGCAGATTGTCTGACAATACTTCTATGGAAACTGAATCAAAAGCGCCCTTAATGTCCAAGAATACTGAAGCCAACTGCTCCTTGTGCGCAAAGGCTAGTTGTATATCTGAAGAAAGCAACGCTAGACAATCGTTTGTTCCTTTCCCTTTTCGAAATCCAAACTGAGTATTTGAAAGCAATGCATTTTCTTCGACCCAATGGTCGACTCTTGAAAGGATCATTTTCTCCAATAATTTTCTCATGCATGATAGCATGGCAATCGGTCGGTATGAATTGTGATTAGACGCTGGTTTCCCAGGCTTTTGAATAGCTATTACTTTGACCTGTCGCCATTCAGGTGGCACAATGTTGTACTCCATGAAACAGTTGTACAGGTCAAGTAATCGTCTTTTGCGATATCTGGGAGGTTTTTAAGAAGATTGAATTTGATGTTATCGCATCCCGGAGCAGAGTTATTCGATGAAAGAAGAGACATAGAAAGTTCCAGCATTGTGAATGGTCCACCCAAAGAACCGGGATCAGTGACTGATTCTCGAAATAGCGGTTCTGCTGGTACGGAATCTGGGCAGACCTTTTTTGCGAAGTTGAATATCCATCGATTGGAGTATTCTTCACTCTCATTGGAGGAAATGCGGTTCCGCATGTTGCGAGCCGTTTTCCAAAGTGTTGTCATTGAGGTTTCTCGTGATAGTCCCTCGACAAAACGTCGCCAGTAGCTACGTTTTTTGCCTTGAGAAGATTTTTGAGTTTTCTTTCGAGCCTCAAATACTCTTCAAAAAGCTCGGACCTTCCGTGTTTACGGAAGGCCTTGAAGGCATCAGATTTCTCAGAATACAACTTAGTACATTCATCATCCCATCCAGGAGTGGCTGGTCTTCTTATGATAGATGTACTTGGAACGCGTCGTTTCTGAGCTTCTAGTGCGCTTTTTTGAATCAACTCAGTAAGGAATCGATATTCATCCAAAGGTGGAAGAGTATCAGTTGATTCAATACCAATTTTACCGCCGATGCAAATTTTTGCCAGTCAATGTTCTTCGTGAGATCGAAAGGAACATTAACTGGCTCAGATTGTTGATAGCCACTCTTAATTGTGGTGACTATCGGCATATGGTCACTACCATGGGGATCTTGAATTACCTTCCACGTGCAATCTAATGATAGTGAATTTGAACATAAAGACAGATCAATACGGCTTTGTTGACCATTTGGTCCTATTCGAGTTACTTCACCAGTGTTCAAAATATTCAAATTGAAATCGTCACACAAATCATAGAAAATAGGCGCTCTATAATCGTCATACGTTTCGCCCCATCCAATACCATGTGCGTTCATATCACCCAATATCAATACTGGAGATGATAGGAGGGAGACTGCGCTCCAAAAATGTCGACGATTAATAGAGGCATTTGGAGGAATGTACACTGAAGCTATGCAAAGATCTTTATTCTTTACATTTATTTGGCAAGCGACGATCTCTAGGCCATTAACAGTCGGAATGGGAATTCTGTAGAAGGAGTAGCACTTTTTGATCCCCCAAAGAACGCCACCATAATGATCATCCCGATCTTGGCGAATAATATTAAAATCGTGGAAGTTGATTTCATCTTCAGAAGAAAGCCATGTTTCACAGAGTGCAAATATATCGCAATCGGAATTGCGAATCAAAAACTTAAACACGTCTAATTTATTTTTCAGACTATGACAGTTCCACTGCAGCACAGTGATTGTATCTTGTATGGCCGTATTATCCATCGAAAGATACAATTTCTGCAAGAAGGGGCCATGAAACAGTCAATTGCTTCAGATAACTTTCTACTGTGGTTATAAAGAGGTCAATGATTGGCCTCAATGAATTCGGAATATTGAATAAATTCAAAAACGGTCCACAAGGTCCTTAAAGGAGATCAATCCTCGCTTGGACGGAGTACTTTTTGGGAAGAACGAATTGAAGTTTTTCTTTCATTGATTCTTCCTAGCCGGATGTTTCTTGGAAACATCGGTTTTGGGCAATGGCGGGAATGTCTTGCTGCAAGATGGATCCAAAGGAGCAGTGAAGACAGGTTGCTTCGGATTTTAAATAATCCCCATTGCCTTCAGATTTGGGCAAGCTTTTATGGATGACTTTTGATTTCTTACGGCGCAATCCCGGGAAGACGGTTGCTTCCTCTTTTCGGGCACGTGTACCTCCGTAGAATCATCCATATCAGCTGCGTCAGAGTCCAATTCGTCAATGCATATGGAATCATAATAATCACTTACTTGAACGGTAGCTGAAATAGCAGCCTTTGCAGTGGTATCGGCGGATGTGTCTTGCACTTTAACCATTTCCGCATAAGTCTGCTTGGAGCGCTGTACCAACGAGCGCTTCACTTTTTGGGTGCGCTTTCTGTACACCGGGCAATCTTGCAAACCATGGGCAGGAGCCATACCGCAATAAGCACATTTTGTGGCTTGTTGCTGGCAGGATTCCTCCGATGTCTTTCGAAACATTTACCACAACGTGGTTTGTTGTCACAAAACTCGGCAGTGTGACCAAGTTGTTTGCAATTGGTACAATTAAATACCCTTGGTACAAAAAGACGCACCGGAAACAACATATTCTCTAAATCGACATATTTTGGGAGAATCGAACCGGCAAACGTCACCCGAAGCGAGCCTGACTTAGAATACACTTTTTTGCCATCTACCATGGTTGCTGAATGCAATTCCTTGCAATCCAGAATATCCACGGTAGACTCCATTGCGTTCTTTAAGCGGCCTTTTCCCGCAAGTACATCCATGCAAGTCAGGCTCGCTGCGTTGATCACACCTTCGATTTCGACCTCCCGCGAGGGGACATAAACTAAATATTCTACATTGTACGCCTTGTCTTTAGCAATTTCGTTCGCCACCTGATATGTAGGTGCGGTGATTCGTAGCTTGTTCCTGTTGATCTGATTGAATTCGAGCTTCGTAAAACGGCGCGTCAAATCTCGCTTAATGCCGAGAAAGTCTAGACTTTTCACTTTCTGCCTAAAGTAAACAACCCAAGGCCCAGGCGAAGCCGCATGGTACAATCGTGTGCGGACATCTTTTAGAGGACTATCGCCCCCCATAGTCTCTGCCTCCATTATCACCTCGCAAGGTGGAAGGACAATTAATTCTTATGCTAACTTAGAACTAATAGCAAATTAGAAAAAAATGTAAAAAAAAACTAATTATAATTAATCCCACTCTATATCAGAGAGATGGGAGAACAATAAAACAATGCCTTGCACTTATCTGCGCTGCTGCTGTAGGTAGCAGCAGAAACAATAGCCTGCTTCACTGGCGTCGCCAGAAGCAGCTACTTCGCTCGCCGACAGTAATCGCCTTGGATCCGTAGGTAGGCACCACACAATAGACTCGCACTACCGAACAAAACCCGCGATGAGACACAGCACACACGTCTGGCTCGTTCGAACTATCGGCACGGAATGAATGTATTGAATTATAGGGGACACAGAGGAGAATAAGGGCTTATTCAAAAGGAAATTTTCAAAGAAATTCAGTGAGTGATTTTTTATAGACGCGGGATAGTACTGTATGTAGTTATTGAGCTCGTTTTACTTCAATGTCCCATAAATCAAAATTTTTCATTTTTTCGTCCTTTTATCTATAAAATATTGTACTAAAATTGTATTTTCCTCTTCATCGTGGATCCTCAAAAGTACTATGCATATTTTATTGGTAAAAGTAGGAAATTAAAGTGATTTTTGGGTAAAAATAATCATCAAAGCGCATTTTTGAGCATTTATTTTTAATATAAAATAAGCTTCTGAGCTTGTTTGACCTCAAAAACCCCCTGGAATCAATTTTTTCAATGAATATACGAACATTTGTTATTTTCATAGTATAATTGACAAATTATCATTGAATTAATATTACTCCATAATTTTTTAACTCACAATTACTGAGCGTTATAATTTAATAGAGGAATTTGGGCGAAAAGGCATAAGAAAAGAATATTTCCGATCTCATCCTATCTATTGTCACATCGACCCTCAAATAATATGATAACTCTTGTCTAGTTGTGCAATCGGGTATGGTTTGGAAATGTTCGGCATCGGCTCTATTCAAAAGTATTTAAAAATCGTGTTTTATCCAATAAATCACGAAACAAAACATTTACGAAATGATTTAGTTCTTTAGTTATTGTTTCACAAACATTTATCAATGTCTGTACAACATTTTTGGAAAACAATATCAACAATTATTTGTAAATATGATTCATTTTTACAGAATACATGAAAGTTCGCATAAAATGCACTTTGATGCCTATTTGACCCCTAAATTCCAAAAAATTCTAACTTTTAGTGCCCCTCTATGGATCCACAGTGAAGAGATGAACACAATTTTAGAGCAATTTCCTAAAGATAAAATGACAAAAAATATGAAAACTCGTGATATATGGAACATTGGGGCAAAACATGCACAATATCTACATACAGAAGTGTTCCACGTTCAATGAAACAGCACTCACTGAATTTTCTCCCTTTCGAATAATTTCCCTTTCGAATAAGCCCTTGATTTCTTCTATAAATTGCTCGTAAAGAAAGTTAAAAAAAAAGTTCGAAATCGGGTTTTCGCAGTGTGCATTGGCTCTACATTCCACTGAAACTTGGCTTACCTTTAACTTAGTGTTCTATTGGCATTGTTACGCTTGGTTTTATATTGTTCGAATACTTGTAAATATTCGATTGAGTCTGTGTCATTTGTGTTAGATTTCGTCGGTTTTGTTAGTTGAGTCAGTGTATGGACTTAAGAGGAAAGCCTGAAGGTAGGCAATAAAATATTTAGTTGTGATTTGTCCCAAGTTTGTTCCAGACACAGACATCGAATCGTTGATGCCAAATGGCATTGATTGATTCGGGTGCCCAAATAGGATAAGAATCCTACACAAAGGCTCAGCTATGAATACAGCAAACTGTTTGCTGTAGACGAAAAGCGCGATGCGCAATAAAAATATATCTGCGGGATTTGGCTGTTGGACCAAAATCTCATATGAAACCTCGTCATTTCCCGTAGTGGGCACCACCTAGCCGTCTCTCTCAGGGCACCAGGAGAGAACGTGCATTATTTTAATTTGTTATTTGTTTCATGTTGCTTGAGTATCTTTATGTTGTTATAAAATAATTGTAACGTGGGGCCTGTTACACTGGCGCCCAGCTAAATAACCCACAATGATGATAATGACGATTTGAGATTACGACAAGTAATTGTTTAGTGTGGGATTCATTTGATTTTTCGCGAGAATTATTTGTAATCCAATTTAATTGTAGGATCAACAGAGTAAGTTAAGTGTAGTAAAGAATTTGATTATAGGACAATTTGCCAAGACTCGTTGGCGTTCAGACAACTTTTGGTAGGATTCGCTACCGTTATTGAGGTTTAGAATAGATTTAGTTTTTTGAGATTTGTGGCCTAGGTTAAGTATCCTGCCTGTTAGTCCTCTAGTCAGATTTTTCGTCACTAGCTGACTTAAGAATTTTTCATGAATCGGATCTCTGATTCATGAAAAATTCTGTGCTGTTGAATAAGGTTGTGTTACGGTTGGTTTTATGTTGTTCGAATAGTTGTTAATATTCAATCGAGTCTGTATCGTTTGTGCTATATTGTGTCTGTTTTATTTGTTGATTCTGTGTCTGGACTCAAGAGGAAAGGCTAAAAGTAGGCAATAAAATGTTTAGTTGTGATTTGTCCCAAGTTTGTTCCAGACACAGACATCGAATCGTTGATGCCAAATGGCATTAATTGATTCGAGGTGCCCAAATAGGATAAGAATCCTATACAAAGGCTCAGCTATGAATACAGCAAACTAATTGCTGTAGACAAAATGCGCAATAAAAATATATTTGCGGGATTTGGCTGATGGACCAAAATCTCATATGAAACCTCGTCATTTCCCGTAGTGGGCACCACCTAGCCGTCTCTCTCAGGGCACCAGGAGAGAACGTGCATTATTTAATTTGTTCTTTGTTTCATGTTGATTGTAACGTGGGGCTTGTTACAGCATTTCTGTCAATCGCATAAGTATGTATCTTGTGTGGCAAGTAAAATGGATACACTATACACTGGAAGGGAGCCGATAATGTTCCAACCCGCAAACATTCTAGGTCGGACCGAGAATCGAACTCGCCATTTGGGTTGGGAATCCTACGCCTTTGCTCGCAAGGCTAACTGGAGACCCGTATAAATTAATATAATTTAATAAAATATAAATTAACTATTACATTTAATATAAATCATGAAATAAAAAAATAATAAATAAAATAATAAATACAATGGTTTCAAGTTAGCCTTGTCAGCAAAGGCGGAGTATTCTCGATTTTCGTTGCGGCCTTAAGGATTTTTTTTGATCTTCGGGCATTTTTAACTCACTAGACATAGCGTATCTTTGTACTTGCCATATAAGACAGATATCAATGCAATTGACGGGCACAGAAATAGAAACATCAAATAATAACTGTGGAAATGTTTATGGAACATTGAGTAAAGGAACTAGAAAAAGAAAAATAATGAATTTATTTTTTTATGAATGAAGTAAACTATCTATGAAAATAGAAATTTTTCGATTGAATATACGAATGATTGAAGTATTAAAATAAAAAATATTTAAAAAGAAAAAATAATATTACCAAATAATAAAAAAGAAACACAATTCATTTATAAGAAACTACTGAGTTAGTTTCCTTCCGACCAAACCTATACGAGGGCGACAGCGACACACAAAGCAGGAACTCACCCGAAACCGATTCAACGAGAACAGTAAACAGTCTCGGTCGATGTGAACTCCCAATCAAAATCAATCTCTTCTCCTTGTATTTTTGAATTCACCACAGCTCCACGTTCATGTTCACCGTCGCGTTTACACTTGCGGTGAGTTCACCGCAGATACGATTTCACGATGATTTCACAGGCATGACCGTGGAATGCTCATAAATCTGATATTATTGATATTTTTAATGTTTTTATGCATCTCACTACTAAATGTAGCATCTGCCTTTCATTTGAACATGATTCCCTCACGATTTGAGTATGTATCAAGAAGTTATTATCGAAAAACAGTTTGTTCACGTTTACTTTCACGAGAGGTGTAAAATGCGCTTTAAGCAAACCAGCAACCCCTTGTTTGGTCGCTGCCGAATCTTCCTACTACTACACTCTGCTAGCGTCGAGTCGAGTGAATGACGAATTGACTGACTCAACTTCTGGAAGCCCAATTGTATGCTAATTCGGATCGTGTCGATCCGCTTGATCCTATCAAACCCGTCGCTTTCCCACACCCTATCCGTTGCTATTGCATGTGGTGGCAGTTTACGATCGCTGCATTTTGTTTTAAAATTGAATAATAATTGTCATTCACAGCGATCTTTCTTGTCGTAGACTAAATAGAAGTTAAATTTGTTGATGAGGAGTTCGATTTTCACGCAGTATGCAAATGATAACCTCACGGTATTGCATTAGAATTCGACCCTCAAAATTTATAAACATTGTTTATGAACTTCATGATTGGATATATTATGCATTCAGTAAAAAACGGAATAATATAAATCTCCACTTCTTACTTCCGACAGTTGAAATATTTTCTTATATTTTAAAACTACTTTATTACTGCAAAGCCAAGACATTTGTTTTCGAAACAGAAATCTTCGGAAATTTGCACGATCGAGAAGCGTTGCGTGCGTAGAAACCCAATCATAAACTTGCAGTTGATTCCCTGAAAGTTTAAAGAAAACCCTGCCTCAAAATCATCATCATTTATTTGCATAATCCGTTGATTGTTGCTATGACGTTCGTTTCTAATCAGAACCGCCTTCTTTGATTCACCACATTTTCCCCCTTTTCGAGTAAACCCCCGTGCAAGGTATATAATATCGTCTTCAATGTCGTCAGCTCTTGATACGAGGAATTCGATGTTATCACAAACACCGGAAATGTGTCAAACAGTTTGACTCAAACAAGTTGCAAACGATGCACCTCCTTCCGCAGCAGTTTATGGTCGCAAAACCCATTCGTGAAAAATGACTCAAAGCTGCTGCACATTGCTTCCGATTGGATTACCGAAATCAGGTCAATTCTGTTCCCAAACACCACAACACACCACTTCTTCGCCGATGATTTATGCTACGTCAATTAGCTTGAAACCAGAGACGCCCGGCCAAACTAACAATGCACAATATTGCGGCTGCTGCTTATAGAGTCTATTTACCCTCGAGAACAGCAACAAACAACCAGACCCCGACCCCGCGATGATGGCAGCAAACGGCGAAACAACGAACTGCAACGACGAGGACGACATGCCGGCGATGGATGAGAACAGTCGTCGCTCCGAATCTTGAATCTCGAGAAAGTGGTTTGTTTACATGCGCGCGCAAACGTAACCGACTCGGGTTTACGATAAGCTCGGCCTCTTCTTGGTTTATTTGGTGCGGTGCCAGTCTTGGCATCCAGGAAGTAACGTGTAATGAACGAGCTGTCAACCCAGTTTGGCGGGTTCGAGTGGGGGAGTTTGTTTTTTCGTCAGAATCTGCACCGGCTGACTGATGGCAATGATGGCAATAACTGCTTCAAGCGTTTTAAGCTCGTTTGACTTTTAAAAGGTGTTTGCTTTTTTGAGATTCTAATTCCCACATTTTACCTTTTTTACATCCAAGAAACTAAATCACAAAGAGCCGTCTGCAAGAATAAAAGTAATAAAGAAAAACATATCCTCGATAGGTGGATCGATCGAACACTCTAGCATTCAGAGTTTGCGCCTACTATGCACTCGCCAACGGAACGAGTTGTACCGTTCCAATTCGTCGAAGCAGGAAGTTCTCAATGAACGCGATCATCACCAACATCTCCCCCCATTTGTATTCACGAAAATGTGCACGTAAACAGCAACTTGCACTTTTCAACGATCTTCTCCGCTCCAATCCATCTCCAAACAAATCGAGCTTTGTATTGTGCTGTTGTGCATTTTTGTGATGGTGCTTGCGTGTGTAGGCATCGGATTCGATTCGGCACGCCCCTCTTCGCGTGACGCTAGCGCGTGTTTCTACGAGTTCTAAAGTTGCCAAACCCATCACAAACGGTTCTTTTTGAAAAAAAAAAATAAAACAAAAACAAACCATAAGCAGGCCTGCAAGTGGTTTCGTTTCATGTCCCTCACAATTTGACATTCATCGAATCGAATCGCCATCAGGCGAATCCGATGAACCACTCCATAATTAGGCGACGCGTACTTACGCTACTACTGCTTAGGCGTTCAATTTTTGTTACAATGCTGGGCAAATGTTTCACTGTTCTTCAAAACGGCACCTTTTTTTCTGAGTTAAACACAATAGAAGAGTTGGACCTATGAACAAATGTCTCGAAATTGGATTAGGTTCGGATTACGATTCAACGATAAACTTTCAATTGGTATTGGAATTCATTAGAATTGTGATCGAAATAAAATTCTAGATTTTATTTAAAATGAGTTAAAATGAGATTGGGTTTGAATTCGAATTGGATCGAAAGCGGATTGCATTTGGAACATATGCAGATTAGATTTAAATTACGACTCGGTCAAAGGGAATTATGCTGTGGCAGCATATGTCTGAACATGGTTTTCCGGCGAAACTGATTTATCTGGTAACGTGAAATCAAGTACATATTGTGATTACAAACGAAGTGTCAATCTCATTTGTGACCTTAGAAGGATTGAAGCCTTCTTAATTGGACTCGAGGGGCGTAATTGCACTCAGGTGTGTATAAGAACTGCACTCTAATAACACGGTTGTCAGCTTTTCGGCTTTACGGATGACATGGACCTCACTGGAATCGATCGCAGGGCAGTAGTGTAGGTTTTTGTCCCATTGCCATCTGGCAATGACAAGATTTAATCTATTTAATGTGACAGTAACGTTTCCCGTAACCGGCAGTAAGACTGAAATTGAAATACCATACATTCGATTTGATTAGATGATCGATGTGCTTGAATTGGACTTGTTGAGATTAAAGTTTGATATAATTGAAAGTTATTTGACTTATTTCATTTTAAGAATCAAAATTAATAAATGAAAAAATTGTCGGATGTTGTACCTAAACCGAATTTCAGCACCTTCTCGATTTTTTTTTCAGCTAAAATATATAAAGTCGTCAACAAATTTGTGTTCTTTGGTGAAGTTGACTAGCATTTAAAAAGAGTCTATTGAGCAAATAAAAAATGCTAACGGTACTTGTAATAAATATTGAGTCGTCCGCACGCGCTTTACGATTTTGCAAACCACAATCCATTTTTCAGCGGTCGTCCGGACGCGCTTTGTGATTTTTCAAACCACAATCCATTTTCAGGCGGTTTTGCTCACGCGCTTTGAGATTTTCCAAACCACAATCCATTTTACAACGGTCGTCCGGACGCGCTTTGCAATTTTCCAAACCACAATCCTTTTCCAGCGGTCGTCCTGACGCGCTTTGTGATTTTCCACCACAATCCATTTTCTAGCGGTTTTTCAGACGCGCTTTGTGATTTTCCAAACCACAATCCTTTTCCAGCGGTCGTCCCGACGTGCTTTGCGATTTTCCAAACCAAAATCCATTTTCAAGCGGGTTTTCCAGACGTGCTTTGTAATTTTCCAAACCACATTCCATTTTCGAGCGGTCTTCCGGACGCGCTTTGTGATCTTCCAAACCACAATCCATTTTCTAGCGGTTGTCCTGACGCGCTTTTCGATTTTCCAAACCACAATCCTTTTCCAGCAGTCGGTCGTCCTGACGCGCTTTGCGATTTTCCAAACCACAATCCATTTTCAGGCGGTTTTCCACATCCGCTTTGTGATTTTCCAAACCACAATCCATTTACCAGCAGTCTTCTAGGCGCGCTTTGTGGTTTTCTAAACCACAATCCATTTTCCAACGGTCGCCTGGACGCGCTTTGCGATTTTGCAAACCAAATCCATTTTCCAGCGGTTATCAATCCATTTTCCAATTTTGCAGACCACAATCTATTTTTCAACAGTCTTCCAGACGCGCTTTGTGATTTTCCAAACCAAAATCCATTTTACATCAGTTTTCCAGACGTGCTTTGCGATTTTCCAAACCACAATCCATTTCCCAGAGGTAGTTCTGACGCGCTTTGCAATTTTCCAAACCACAATCCATTTTCCAGCGGTTATCAATCCATTTTCCAACGGTCGTCCAGACGCACTCTGCGATTTTGCAAACCACAATTTATTTTCCAACAGTCTTCCAGACGCGCTTTGTGATTTTCCAAACCACAATCCATTTTCCAACAGTCTTCCAGACGCGCTTTGTGATTTTCCAAACCAAAATCCATTTTACAGCAGTTTTCCAGACGTGCTTTGTGATTTTCCAAACCACAATCCATTTCCAGCAGTCGTCCAGACGCGCTTTGTGATTTTCCAAACCACAATCCATTTTCCAGCGGTAGTTCTGACGCGCTTTGCAATTTTCCAAACCACAATCCATTTTCCAGCGCTTATCAATCCATTTTCCAACGGTCGTCCAGACGCACTCTGCGATTTTGCAAACCACAATTTATTTTCCAACAGTCTTCCAGACGCGCTTTGCGATTTTCCAAACCACAATCCATTTTCAGGCGGTTTTGCACACGCGCTTTGCGATTTTCCAAACCACAATCCATTTTCAGGCGGTTTCGCACACGCGCTTTGCGATTTTCCAAACCACAATCCATTTACCAGCAGTCTTCTAGGCGCGCTTTGTGGTTTTCTAAACCACAACCAATTTTCCTGGACGCGCTTTGCGATTTTGCAAACCAAATCAATTTTCCAGCGGTTATCAATCCATTTTCCAATTTTGCAGACCACAATCTATTTTTCAACAGTCTCCCAGACGCGCTTTGTGATTTTCCAAACCAAAATCCATTTTACATCAGTTTTCCAGGCGTGCTTTGCGATTTTCCAAACCACAATCCATTTTCCAGAGGTAGTTCTGACGCGCTTTGCAATTTTCCAAACCACAATCCATTTTCCAACGGTCGTCCAGACGCACTCTGCGATTTTGCAAACCACAATTTATTTTCCAACAGTCTTCCAGACGCGCTTTGTGATTTTCCAAACCAAAATCCATTTTACAGCAGTTTTCCAGACGTGCTTTGTAATTTTCCAAACCACAATCCATTATCCAGCGGTAGTTCTGACGCGCTTTGTTGCAATACAAACAACCTTGCTTGTGATTCCTTTCAAACCATTAAATACTTTTTTTTCGTACATTAACCACTTACATTAACCACTCACGTTTTTTGAGGTCAGCGTCAGGATACAAAAAAACAACCTGGCAGGATCGCCAAAATGTGTGGCTACAAACGGCTGGCTGGAGCGAAATGTGATGACAGCGGCCCTCCGATCGGTGCGTGTGCATGCCACAGAGATCTGACAAGAATAGGACGAGTCCATGGCTTGCTGCTGACCGTTTGACACGCTGATGGTAACTTACTCAAATCCCACAAAAACTAGAACTTATTAAGATTTCGATTTTTAATGGATTTTGGTTTATTTTTGGATTAAATTCGGATTGTTTTTCTGTCGGATTTTGATTGGATTATGTTTACTTTATTAGAGTTATTTTTTATTTTAAAATAAGTTCATCACTGGCAGATCTGATGGGATTTGGGTTGTAATTGATATAAATTTTGGATAAATATTAGATAGATTTAGACTAGATTAGATAAGATTTGAATATGATTAGATTTGATACGGATTTAGATTGTATCTTAATCAGGGAATCAATATCCGAGCAACACCTAACAACCCTTTGACATCAACAGAGTTTGTTACTGACAAACACATCTTGCAATAAGCCTTTATCAGAACCCGAAAACAATATGTATTAAAAGAATCGTTTGCCTTGCATGCTCTGCTATTTTCGAGAATACGATACTATTTTTTGTAATCAGATTTAGATTCTCGAATATTTCCATAAAAGCAGAAACTACGATAGCATCAAACCGAAATTTGCTGTAGAGATAATGCGAAATAAAGGTATGAAAAGCCAGAAACAAAATTGTCTTCTTTTTTGTTGCCGACAAAATGTTTTGGATCTTTGTCATTATTATCTCCGACTAAAATAAAGCTTTGTCGTTGGTTCTCTTTATCGCTAAAATTGATTCCCTGATCTTAATTGGATTTGGATTGGATGTAAGATCAGTAGTATTCTGTTTGAATTTGGATTAGAATTGGGTTGGAATTTGATTGAATATCGACTAAAGTGAATTAGATTTAAATTGGATCTGGATCGATTTAGAGTTGTGTTTAAAATCGATTTGATTTGGATTCAGATAGGATTATTAAGATAATTAAGCAAAATCAATTTTCACAATTATGCTTTGCTTGTTTTGGAGGAGGTCAAAGGTTTTATCGTATCATATAAATATGCTTTATCGATATGAACTTGGTTTGCGGTGATTTGATTGGCCATTTTGCCATATAAAGCACTAGTGCGACAACTGGTGCTATAGCCACAACTGGTACATCTAGCCTATGTTTCGTTTACATATTATTGATTTTTTAATCATTGTTTTAAGCGAGAAAAGTTATTTCAATGTATTCAACAACGGTACACCTGGAGATCACGATTGGAAGCTTGGAACATGGAATTGCAAGTCGCTAGGTTTCGCAGGTTGCGACAGGATGATCTACGATGAATTACATCCCCGCAACTTCGACGTCGTGGCGCTGCAGGAGATTTGCTGGACAGGACAGAAAGTGTGGAAAAGCGGGCATCGAGCGGCTACCTTCTACCAAAGCTGTGGCACCACCAACGAGCTGGGAACCGGCTTCATAGTGCTGGGTAAGATGCGCCAACGCGTGATTGGGTGGCAGCCAATCAACGCAAGGATGTGCAAGCTGAGGATTAAAGGCCGTTTCTTCAACTATAGCATCATCAACGTGCACTGCCCACACGAAGGGAGACCCGACGACGAGAAAGAAGCGTTCTACGCACAGCTGGAGCAGACATACGATGGATGCCCACTGCGGGACGTTAAAATCGTCATCGGTGACATGAACGCACAGGTAGGAAGGGAAATGTATAGACCGGTCATCGGACCGGATAGTCTGCACACCGTATCGAATGACAACGGCCAACGATGCATAAACTTCGCAGCCTCCCGCGGAATGGTAGTCCGAAGCACCTTCTTTCCCCGCAAAAATATCCACAAGGCCACATGGAAATCACCTAACCAAGAAACGGAAAACCAAATCGACCACGTTCTAATCGACGGTAAATTCTTCTCCGACATCACGAACGTCCGCACTTACCGCAGTGCGAATATTGAATCCGACCACTACCTCGTTGCAGTATGCCTGCGCTCAAAACTCTCGACGGTGTACAACACGCGTCGAAGTCGGACGCCGCGGCTTAATATCGGGCGGCTACGAGACGGTAGACTAGCCCAAGAATACGCGCAGCAGCTGGAAGTGGCACTCCCAACGGAAGAGCAGCTAGGCGCAGCGTCTCTTGAAGATGGCTGGAGAGATATTCGATCCGCCATTGGTAGCACCGCAACCGCTGCACTTGGCACGGTGCCCCCGGATCAGAGAAACGACTGGTATGACGGCGAATGTGAGCAGTTAGTGGAAGAGAAGAATGCAGCATGGGCGAGATTGCTGCAACACCGCACGAGGGCGAACGAGGCACGATATAAACAGGCGCGGAACAGACAAAACTCGATTTTCCGGAGGAAAAAGCGCCAGCAGGAAGATCGAGACCGTGAAGAAACGGAGCAACTGTACCGCGCTAATAACACACGAAAGTTCTATGAGAAGTTAAACCGTTCACGTAAGGGCCACGTGCCACAGCCTGATATGTGTAAGGACATAAACGGGAACCTTCTTACGAACGAGCGTGAGGTGATCCAAAGGTGGCGGCAGCACTACGAAGAACACCTGAATGGCGATGTGGCAGACGAAGATGGCGGTATGGTGATGGACCTGGGAGAACGCGCGCAGGACATAATTTTCCCGGCTCCGGATCTCCAGGAAATCCAGGAGGAGATTGGCCGGCTGAAGAACAACAAAGCCCCTGGGGTTGATCAACTACCAGGAGAGCTGTTTAAACACGGTGGTGAGGCACTGGCTAGAGCGCTGCACTGGGTCATTACCAAGATTTGGGAGGAGGAAGTTTTGCCGCAGGAGTGGATGGAAGGTGTCGTGTGTCCCATCTACAAAAAGGGCGATAAGCTGGATTGTAGCAACTACCGCGCAATCACATTGCTGAACGCCGCCTACAAGGTACTCTCCCAAATTTTATGCCGTCGACTAGCACCAACTGCAAGGGAGTTCGTGGGGCAGTACCAGGCGGGTTTTATGGGCGAACGCTCCACCACGGACCAGGTGTTCGCCATTCGCCAAGTACTGCAGAAATGCCGCGAATACAACGTGCCCACACATCATCTATTCATCGACTTCAAAGCCGCATATGATACAATCGATCGGGACCAGCTATGGCAGCTAATGCACGAACACGGTTTTCCGGATAAACTGATACGGTTGATCAAGGCGACGATGGATCGGGTGATGTGCGTAGTTCGAGTTTCAGGGCATTCTCGAGTCCCTTCGAAACCCGCAGAGGGTTACGGCAAGGTGATGGTCTTTCGTGTTTGCTATTCAACATCGCTTTAGAAGGGTAATACGAAGAGCAGGGATTAACACGAGTGGTACAATTTTTAATAAGTCCGTTCAGCTATTTGGTTTCGCTGACGACATAGATATTATGGCACGTAACTTTGAGAAGATGGAGGAAGCCTACATCAGACTGAAGAGGGAAGCTAAGCGGATCGGACTAGTCATCAACACGTCGAAGACGAAGTACATGATAGGAAGAGGTTCAAGAGAAGACAATGTGAGCCACCCACCGCGAGTTTGCATCGGTGGTGACGAAATCGAGGTGGTAGAAGAATTTGTGTACTTGGGCTCACTGGTGACTGCCGAAAATGACACCAGCAGAGAAATTCGGAGACGCATAGTGGCTGGAAATCGTACGTACTTTGGACTCCGCAAGACGCTCCGATCGAATAGAGTTCGCCGCCGTACCAAACTGACAATCTACAAAACGCTCATTAGACCGGTAGTCCTCTACGGACACGAGACCTGGACGATGCTCGTGGAGGACCAACGCGCACTTGGAGTTTTCGAAAGGAAAGTGCTGCGTACCATCTATGGTGGGGTGCAGATGGCGGACGGTACGTGGAGGAGGCGAATGAACCACGAATTGCATCAGCTGTTGGGAGAACCATCCATCGTTCACACCGTGAAAATCGGACGACTGCGATGGGCCGGGCACGTAGCCAGAATGTCGGACAGTAACCCGGTGAAAATGGTTCTCGACAACGATCCGACGGGCACAAGAAGGCGAGGTGCGCAGCGGGCAAGGTGGATCGATCAGGTGGAAGATGACTTGCGGACCCTCCGTAGACTGCGTGGTTGGCGACGTGTAGCCATGGACCGAGCCGAATGGAGGAGGCTCTTATATACCGCACAGGCCACTTCGGCCTTAGTCTGAATAAATAATAAATAATAACACCTGGAGATCACCACTGCAGACAGAATCACAAATCGACCACGTTCTGATTGATGGACGGCACTTCTCCGACATTATCGACGTCAGGACATATCGTGGCGCTAACTCTGACCACTATCTGGTGATGGTTAAACTGCGCCCAAAACTATCCGTCATCAACAATGTTCGGTACCGACGACCGCCGCGGTACGACCTAGAGCGACTGAAGCAACCTGATGTCGCCACTGCATACGCGCAGCATCTCGAGGCAGCGTTGCCGGAAGAGGGTGAGCTCGATGGGGCCCCTCTTGAGGACTGCTGGAGTACAGTTAAAGCAGCCATTAACGACGCAGCGGAGAACAACGTCGGGTATATGGGTCGAAGTCGACGGAACGATTGGTTCGACGAAGAGTGCAGACAGATTCTGGAGGAGAAGGACGCAGCGCGGGCGGTTGCGCTGCAGCAAGGTACCCGGCAGAACGTGGAACGTTATAGACGGAAGCGGAGACAGCAGACCCGCCTTTTTCAGGAGAAGAAACGCCGCCTGGAAGAAGCGGAGTGCGAGGAGATGGAACAGCTGTGCCGTTCTCAAGATACACGCAAGTTCTACCAGAAGCTCAACGCATCCCGCAAAGGCTTCGTGCCGCGAGCCGAAATGTGCCGGGATAAGGATGGGAGCATCTTGACGGACGAACGTGTGGTGATCGAAAGGTGGAAGCAGCACTACGAGGAACATCTGAATGGCGCTGAGAGTACAGGCAGTGAAAGTCAAGGCAGCGGAGGAGATGACTACGTCAGTTCAGCGGACGATGGAAGCCAACCAGCCCCACCTTGAGGGAAGTTAAGGATGCCATTCAACAGCTAAAGACCAATAAAGCAGCTGGTAAGGATGGTATCGGAGCTGAGCTCATCAAGATGGGCCCGGAAAAGCTGGCCACTTGCCTGCACAAACTGATAGTCAGAATCTGGGAAACCGAACAGCTACCGGAGGAGTGGAAGGAAGGGGTTATATGCCCCATCTACAAGAAAGGCGACAAACTGGAGTGTGAGAACTTTCGAGCGATCACCATCCTTAATGCCGCCTACAAAGTGATATCCCAGATCATCTTCCGTCGTCTGTCACCATTAGTGAACGAGTTCGTGGGAAGTTATCAAGCCGGCTTCGTTGACGGCCGCTCGACAACGGACCAGATCTTTACTGTACGGCAAATCCTTCAAAAATGCCGTGAATACCAGGTCCCAACGCACCATCTGTTCGTTGATTTCAAGGCGGCATACGACAGTATAGACCGCGTAGAGCTATGGAAAATTATGGACGAGAACAGCTTCCTGGGAAGCTTACCAGACTGATCAAAGCAACGGTGGATGGTGTGCAAAACTGTGTGAAGATTTCGGGCGAACACTCCAGTTCGTTCGAATCGCGCCGGGGACTAAGACAAGGTGATGGACTTTCGTGCCTGTTGTTCAACATTGCGCTAGAAGGTGTCATGCGGAGAGCCGGGTGTAACAGCCGGGGTACGATTTTCAACAGATCCAGTCAATTTATTTGCTTCGCGGATGACATGGACATTGTCGGCCGAACATTTGCAAAGGTGGCAGAACTGTACACCCGCCTGAAACGTGAAGCAACAAAAGTTGGACTGGTGGTGAAAGCGTCAAAGACAAAGTACATGCTTGTGGGCGGAACCGAGCGCGACAGGGCCCGCCTGGGAAGCAGTGTTACGATAGACGGGGATACCTTCGAGGTGGTCGAGGAATTCGTCTACCTCGGATCCTTGCTAACGGCTGACAACAACGTTAGTCGTGAAATACGAAGGCGCATCATCTGTGGAAGTCGGGCCTACTACGGGCTCCAGAAGAAACTGCGGTCGAAAAAGATTCGCCACCGCACCAAATGTGTCATGTACAAGACGTTAATAAGACCGGTAGTCCTCTACGGACATGAAACATGGACAATGCTCGAGGAGGACTTGCAAGCACTCGGAGTATTCGAGAGACGGGTGCTTAGGACCATCTTTGGCGGTGTGCAAGAAGACGGTGTGTGGCGGCGAAGAATGAACCATGAGCTCGCCCAACTCTACGGCGAACCCAGTATCCAGAAGGTAGCTAAAGCCGGAAGGGTACGATGGGCAGGACATGTTGCAAGAATTCCGGACAGCAACCCTGCAAAGATGGTGTTCGCTTCCGATCCGGCAGGTACGAGACGGCGTGGAGCGCAGCGAGCGAGATGGGCAGACCAGGTGCAGAACGACTTGGCGAGCGTGGGGCGTATCCGAGGATGGAGAGATGCGGCCTCGAACCGTGCATTGTGGCGTCAAATTGTTGATTCAGTGTTATCTGTTTAGATGTTAACTAAATAAATGAATGAATGAACAACGAAGAACACGTAAAAATCATGCAATGATGCAAATCGCGATTAGAATCAATGATTGTATTATGATTCGACTCACGCATGATTTGAATCGCCGATGAGATTTGAGAATTTGAGATTTCACCATCACTGCTTGGAATTATGTTTCCAAGAGGCATGGGAGGCTCTTTCCAAGAGGCTTGGAAGCCTCCTTCCAAGAGGTGGAAGCCGGCTTTTTTTATTCATATATTTACTTGGTAGGCACTCTGTGTTCTTAACCGCTACTGTGCCATGATCTACTGTGGTATTCTTGGTGGTATAGCAAAAAGTTTGGAAGCATCCTTCAAGAGGCTTGGAAGCCCCCTTCTTGTAGGCTGGGGAGCGTTCTTTGCAGAAGCTTGAGAACCCCCTTCCAAATAGCTTGGAAGCCCCCATCAAAGAGGCTTGGAAGTCTGCTTCTAAGAGGCGTGGGAGGTTCCTTCCAAGATACTGGAAGATTTTTTTCAAGAGGCTTGGAAGCCTTCTTTTAAGAGGCAAAAGCCTCCTTCCAAAAGGATGGGAAGCCGTCTTACAAGAGCTATGGAAGTCCCTTTCCGAGACCATTGGAAGCCTTTTTCCAAAAGGCTTTGCTTTTGTTGCGGCGTAGAACTGCGTCCATTGACTTGTACTTTTGTGGTATAGTAAAAGGTTTGAAACTCGCCTTCAAGAGACTTAGACAGCTACTTAGAGACTTGGAAGCCCACCGTTGGATGGGCCGGGAAAACTCCTTTCAAGAGGCATGGAAGCCCACTTAGAAGATGCGTGGAAGGCTCCTATACCTACACTCCGTGTTGTCGTTCTTGGACCGCAAATCGACGTCCTATTTCAGCTTCTCTGCTATCCATCACTTTTGTTGGTCTCTCTTCCTGCCTACTCACTACATGTCTAGCCCACTGTAATCTGCCGTATTCGATCAGCCTGCCGATGTTTGCATTTTTGTACACTTTGTACAACTCGATTTATGATTTATGCGTCTGCGCCATTCACCATTTTTCACCACGCTGCCTAGTATTGAGCGCAGTATTCTCCGCTCATACACTCCGAGAATTCGATTGACTGTATCTTTTTACGTCCATGCTTTATTGCCGTACAGGGCGACGATGTGTACAGTGCAAGTTTTGTCCGTGTCTGTAAGCTGCGAAACTTTAGCTTGGTACACAAACCTGAGAAATTCTACTTACATATTATCACATGTAACGACTGTTCCAAGATACATAAACTCGTCGGCAATTCTCAATCGCATTCCATCCATTTCCATCTCGGAAATAATACCGTTTTGACTGCTCCATTCTCTGCCACCCAGCAGGTACTTAGTTTTGACAGAGTTTATTCTTTCAGTCTCCCGTTTAAAAGGTTTTAAAAAAGGTACGAAAGCCTCTTCCACTGCTCTGCGACATATACCAATGATGTCGATGTCATCCGAATCAGATGTCACACCAGATATTCGATTTGGATCCATCCATCGTCGCACGAATTAGCCTAATAAGTTTTACCGGAAATCCATGTTCTAGCATTATATGTCACAGGATTTGTCGCAGACTAAACATCTGGTCCGTTGTTGATCGTCCTTCTCGAAAACAGCTTTAAAATTAGGCGACAAAGATTTCCGCAAACTGGACCATTCTACTAAACAGAATTAGAGAGAGTATCATATAAGCGATATTGAGAAATGTTATACGTAGGTAGGTATAATGTTATCGGTAGGTAGCGCAATAGAGTCTGTGCCCATTCTTGTAGATGAGACATATGATACCATCAAGACAACTCGAAGACATTTCTTCCCCCACCCCCTCCCCCCAAAATTGTTTTGTTCAGTCGGGCACCTCCAACGTTTAGAAGCTCGACCGGGATTCCGTCCTTCCCAGTGGAATTACCGTTCTTTAGCGTTCGAACTGAAGGTCGTCTGCGTAGAACTGATATTTGCAGTTGAGAACGTTAGGAAGATTATCGACCAAAATGCTGTCAGGCATAGCACTCAGACACAAGCCTTGTGGAGTTGTCCACAATCAAACCACCATGAGTCGATGTCGAAGGGACCATCGGCTCATGGAAATATCGAGATGTACAATAGAAAATCCTTGGATAGATATTCGAAGGGACCATTAAAGTAAAACCCAGAAAATGTTTTTTTTTTAATATGGCATAATTTGCTCTCATGAGTTGTCATAGAACATCGCCTCGTGGAGGTTTGACTGTATCAGTCGAAGCGTTCATTTCCCGGGCAGAAGCCATGAGCAGAATAACAAAACATGATATGGTTTTGATTGATATAAGAGATAAAAGAACAGGCAACAATATCAAAAATTTGCACCGAAATATCATTTGAATATCAAAATATGCTATGGATAAGAACAAACTAATGGCAAATGATATTGATCACTTCCTACAAATAGCATAACTTGATCTCCTTGTGATATTTTAGTGCAAAATATTGATATTATCGTCTGATCTTTTATCTCTTATATCAATCATGTCAATATCATAATTAATGCTATTTTATCAACATTTGATATTAATGAGCTATTTTCGTCTACTCGGGTTACGTTCATTCACTAAGCGGACATGGGGGAGGTTCCTTCATCAGTGCTGCCACCTGGAAAAGTTTAGAGAAAAAGTAGAACCATGGAAATTTGACATGACTGGAAAGAAGGGAAAGGATTTTGGTAGATGCCGAATGCTTTTAGGATGTCGTTATTATTGCATAAGTCTTACGACCCCAATTTCTGGATGTTTTCGCGAATTCAACAATATCACTATAAAGTATTATGAATGTCAAAACAAAAATACATTTGATATCTGTGAGCCAGTGTTGGTAAAAACTCAAAATCTCAAAACTCATGGCTGATTCAAATCAAGCGTGAGTTGAAACGCACCGAACTCAGCACCTAAAAACTCATGGATGAGTTGAATCATCCATTTGAATCATCGTAGGTTTTCTTTTGTTCTCCTTCGTTAAAAACAGTGAATTGACGTTTGTCACATAAAATATTAGACACTCTTTTATGTATGTACAATAAATTGCTCCCAAATTGATTTTAAATGCGTTTTTGAACCAAAATGATTTTTTGGCAAATGAGTGAAATGATGCGTTTTAGCATGAAAAATTCAAGCGTGATGAATTCCTTGAAAATCGCAGTCGATTTCGTTCGCACTGGAGCGCTCGTAGATTGAGATTTATGAGTGATTTTACCAACACTGCTGTGAGCTGAGCACGATGACTTGGTTTGAAACACGCAGTACGTTTCTGTATGATTGTAGATCTTACGATCTGAACTCAAAAATGTATTGGATGGCCATGGGCGTGTTGAAGTGCAGCAAGATTGGCATAGACATCCAAGGACTCGATGAAAAGAGTTTTGGGTGCAATGGCTGCAATTTAGGGTGCCAATGGAATATAATATATGGGAAAAAATTGTCATCGAATTTCAAAAAACGACATTGCTCACAAGTTTCATTGGCCCAAAATATGACCCCATGCAAAATTTGAGCTCAATTGGACATGATTTAGGGGTGCCTAAAAATTATCAAAGTTTTGAAATTTTTGAAAATTTTCCCAAGGGGGGACCAAAGGAAAATTTGAAAATCAAATTTTTGTTTTTGATGCTAAATAGCTTAAAAATGTGGGGGGTCCCGTAGCGTAGTTGGCTACACGTTCGCCTTACAAGCGAATGGTCATGGGTTCGATTCCCAGCCCCTCCACCAAACCTTCGTCAGTCGCCGGATGCGCAGCCTTATACGGTGGCGTATTGGGGAGCGCCCTTGCCGTTACGACTGCCTGATGACGACTGACAAATTGTTCTTCTCGGAGGCATTCCTCCAACGTACCCGGATAAAATGGTAACCGAACAATGCGCAACGATCATTGAATTCACGACACGGACAAATGGACACAATGGACTCACGGTGAGATGGACCAGCAACGACAACAACAATGAATAATAGAAAATCTAAAAAAATAGATTCTGTGTGGATTCTGGCAGCAGAATACCACAGTAGATCACGGCACAGTAGCGGTTAAGTAACACAGAGTGCCTATCAAATAAATAAAGGAATAAAAATATAAAAAACTTAAAAATGCATGAAACGTCAAGATCTGATGTTATTTCAAGAAAATTATATATTAAATTAAAATAATCAAAACCTGGGTGGTGCGAATAGAATCGATTTGTTTGTCAAACTGAAGTTACAAAGAATTCAAAATTTTGATAGCAAGATATTGAGCACCCCTAAATTATGTCCGATTTAGCTCAAATTTTGCATAGGAGGATATTTTTGCTACGAAAACGTTTGCGTATCGTCCGGTGTTAAGATTCGATGAAAAAAATTTCATCATCTGATAAAAGTCCCAAAAATGTTCTATAGAAAAAATCAATTTCTTTCAATTTTTATTTTTTTATTTTTGAGATAGCATCAGATCTCGACGTTTCATGCATTTTTAAGTCATGCCAAATCAAAAACAAAAATTCGATTTAGACTTTTCCTTTGGTCCCTCTTTGGGAAAATTTTCATGGGTAAAAATTCCAAAACTTTGATGAATTTTAGGCACCCTTAAATCATGTCCGATTGAGCTCAAGTTATGCATGGGGTCATATTTTGGGGCAATGAAACTTGTGAGCAATGTCGTTTTTCGAAATTCGAAAAGGTACACTACAGTCTATCAGTCGCAGCTCCGCGGACGTTCATTCGCTAAGCTTAACAACTTGGATACGATATTGGAGAAACGAGGAAACTAGTTCACAACCCGAGGCAGAAAATATGAATTCTTGATACAGTTTCCTATGGAGGATGAGATGTTTGATAGAGAAAATTCGACTATTGTCGATCGGATATTTACCCAAGCAAAATATTTTCCTAGGGTCTTCGAGTTCGCTGAAAGCACACTCGCATAGGACGATTTTTTTTGAATCGGTGTTTGGGAATCGGTCTTACAACTACCTTTATCCCGGAGGATGGAAAGGTTTGAAAGGACGGTGAAATTACTGTATCACGACTGTTGTGTCAATGAAAAAAAAAATTCAGTGGATTCGCATCAAGATCACTAGAAAGTGCATTCTTTTTTGTGTTATGTACTTCATCTCTCCGTAAGTTACTAAACAGCTAAGCGGCTGGGAGCTAATGTGAGAAGTTTCTGTCAGGATTCTGTTTTTTGGTGCTAAAGATCATCGATTTAACTGTCACGGGTACGCTCGTATTCCTGCCACTGAGCATTTCCTCTGAAACAATTCGGGTTCCGATCGTGCAGTACTTAAGCGAAATTGGGATTACAGGATTGTCATTGTCTGTTCGATGTCTTGTGTAATCCACGGTATAAGTTTGCCGCGAACTTAAATCATTCTTTCTGGTGCGTTTACCTCTAACTGGGTCGAGTCAAGTCCTTACTGTTGAGGTCGAAATACGTATCTGTCAAGGTACAATTAAGTTGTGGAATTAAATGGGATTGTACCAACTCGTCTTATGTCAAGTGATCATCCATGTTGTAGATTTCTTGGAAATTCACTTGAAGTCGACGATATCGATGCTCCGCATATTCCGAACTCTCACTGTTTGGAGCAAAGCACGAGATACGCGGATATCGGCAATTAAGTATACCACTTTGTAATTAGTTTGTCGTCTCTGAACTTTCAGAAATACTGGCAAATATCACGAATTGCACAGTTGTCAAGGCTGACGATGATGGCAGAAGTATGCTAAGGAAGCCAGAAAATTTATCCACGATATCTTTAATATTATCTCCAGATCGTTAGGGTACCTTACTTATCACTATTTTTCAATTGTTGATATTATGGGAGCATGTTTCGGTAAGTTTACCGCCAGACACGATGATTTCAAGCTTGCCTGCTCTCAGATATACTACACATCTTTCTTCTGATCCCCTTATTTCCTGTAGATGACTTTAGAGGTGATTGTTATCGTAGACAATCGAGTTCGATTAGCAGGATGTCTTTTTTAGAGGTTAGGCCCATGATGTTAATCATCCGAATTGATTGAGAATCAAAGATTTTCTGATTTTTTTTATTGTCTTAAAGACTTCCAAGGGTGGACGATGAATAAATTCGCTATCCATGGTCGAAAATTCGGTACTCGTGTTTGAAATAAATCAAGGTAAAGTCAGGTCTCCTATCAAAAATGTGTTCCCGGAGTAAGGTGAACATGCTCTTAGAGCTGAGTGATGCTCAGTAGGGAAAAATTGATTCAAAACTATAACCAACTAACGAATTCTTTTCGTTCGACTTATGTGGTTAGTTAGTTCAAAACACAACCAGAACAAAACAAAACCCCATTAAGTCTCCAGTCGGACTTCCGCGGGGTGACTCAAACGATCGCCGCCAACTGCGATTGTTTGGATTTGGTGTTGAAAAAGCATTTTTGCCCACACAGTTAGATCCAATCCAGAGTAAACCACGTTTTAGCTACCGGTGTGTCGGTCTAACGGCGAAACTCCTACACTGAAACAAAACAAAAACATGCTTTCATAGACCCACCTTTCTGTGCTTTGTTTTGAATGTTGACACATTTGAGTGACCATAGCGCGCGTGTGTCGGCGGCGGACTGTTTTGGTTCATTAATAAATTGTCCGATGATTGACGACAACGACGACAGACAGTCCCCGACGTGACGTGGTTCTGTTCTGTTTCTTAATGTTCCACGGACCATAACAATGGGTGCGGCGCAGCTCCAATCGCGTGGGTAGCAGTTTTTTTTTTGTATTTTCCATGTTTCGGTTCGAGTATTTTCCGACGTGGCTTCCTTCAAAACGATGAACGATAAATGTTTCATTGTCAATACCAATAACCAGTCCAAAAATTATCTGAGAATATGGTTGGTCAAACGAGCTACGTACTGCATAAAGATCATCCGTCTTGAGGCATTAAATCTGATACACTTTCAGTGAAGATGTCCATCTAAACTAGTTCCAATTAATTAGTAACACTATGATGGAGCTTCCAACAGTTCAACGCCTCCGAGTCTCAGTTTTCAAAAGTGGCAATAAAACTGAACATTACAATCTCCGGTGTTTGATCGAAATATGTGCTACCAAGCAGATACCCGAGCATTGCAAAATCGTTTCCATAATCCATCCAGATCATTCCGCCTAGTGGCATCTGGAATGAGGATTAGTCGCCTAGGGTCGTAACTACCAGCAGTTAGTGCTCATACAAATAATTGAGAGATAAAGTGAGCAATAAACTCGATAACTGCTCGCGACACTAATATAGGCAACGCCACTCGTCGCATAACCAGCTTGTCTGAAAACTTATTTCTTTTAATGGCGTAACAATAAAAGAGCATAGCAAGCCATGTTGTGCCCAATAGGAAGTACTGCGTTGTCACAAGCAGCATCCACAGCCTACTGCTTAGCACTCCGTACACGGCTCGCGATCGTGAAAATCGCGATAAACGCCGCCAGCAGCAGCAGCCCGTCAACGCGGGTGCATTATCCAATCAAACAAACTAAACTTTTATTTTCTGCTCCATCAGTGTCGGGTCGTCGCGTTGGTACCCCCTTCCCGATCCCTTCAGCCATCGCTATTAGGAGGAAGCGACGTTACGTACGGAGTGGCGAAGTAATGGTTCCAGCGGGGTCCAGTAGCGGCGCGCGTTCGTTAATTTATGAATGAGCGCGGGAAACTAGTCGAAGAATTGGACTCGATCAGACAAAGTCCAAGTCACCCTGTCGTTAGACGTGGTTTCGGATTGTGCGGAAAACTTGTGGCAGCTTATTAATCGGGCAAAGGAAGGGAGATGATTCAATGCAGTTGATTTATTTTGCACTGATTAGTAGCTCCGACTTAAAAAATGTAGTTCAACTCGTTTGTTATGAGTTGGGGAGCGGCAACATACAAGATGTTTATTTCATAAACTGTTTTGGATCTGATGCCTGAGAAAAGTAATTATTTAATGCTTCGAATCAATTTATACTGGTAACGATAATCGAAGTTTGACATTTACAAAATATTCTGAAGAAAAGCGTGGTTTCTATAGTCATCAGAAAATGTACTTCCAAAAACCATCGCTACAATCCCTGAAAGTCTTTAGGATAGCTCTGAATTATCTGTGACTATGTTTTTGCAAAAAAGTGCCAAAAAAGTCTTAATGAGACTTCCCCAAAAGTCTCCGAGAGACTTCACCAAAGTCTCCGAGAGACTTTCCCAAAGTCTCCGAGAGACTTTCCCAAAGTCTCCGAGAGACTTTCCCAAAGTCTCCGAGAGACTTTCCCAAAGTCTCCGAGAGACTTCTCCAAAGTCTCCGAGAGACTTCTCCAAAGTCTCCGAGAGACTTCTCCAAAGTCTCCGAGAGACTTCTCCAAAGTCTCCGAGAGACTTCTCCAAACTTCTCCGAGAGACTTCTCCAAACTTCTCCGAGAGACTTCTCCAAAGTCTTCGAGAGACTTCTCCAAAGTCTCCGAGAGACTTTCCAAAGTCTCCGAGAGACTTCTCCAAACTTCTCCGAGAGACTTCTCCAAAGTCTTCGAGAGACTTTCCCAAAGTCTCCGAGAGACTTTCCCAAAGTCTCCGCGAGACTTTCCCAAAGTCTCCGCGAGACTTTCCCAAAGTCTCCGAGAGAATTCTCCAAAGTCTCCAAGAGAATTCTTCAAAATTCCAGAGAGACTTCTCCAAACTTCTCCGAGAGACTTCTACAAACTTCTCCGAGAGACTTTCCCAAACTTCTCCGAGAGACTTCTTCAAAGTCTCCGAGAGACTTCTCCAAACTTCTCCGAGAGATTTCCCAAACTTTCCAAATTTCTCCGAGAGACTTCTCTTAGAGACTTCTCCAAACTTCTCCAAACTTCTCCGAGAGACTTCTCCAAACTTCTCCGAGAGACTTCTCCAAAGTCTCCGAGAGACTTCCCTAAAGTTAACGGGAGACGTCCTCAAAGTCTCCGGGAGACTTCCTCAAAGTCTCCGGAAGACTTGCCCAAAGTCTCCGGGAGACTTCCCCGAAGTCTCTAGGAGAGTTCCCCAAAGTCACCGGGAGACTTCCCCAAAAGCCTCTGGGGGACTTCCACAAAATCTCCAAGAGACTTTCCCAAAGTCTCCGAGGAATTCCCAAAGTCTCCGAGAGACTTTCCCAAAGTCTCCGAGAGACTTCCTCAAAGTCTCCGAGAGACTTTCCCAAAGTCTCCGAGAGACTTTCCCAAAGTCTCCGAGAGACTTTCCCAAAGTCTCCGAGAGACTTTCCCAAAGTCTCCGAGAGACTTTCCCAAAGTCTCCGAGAGACTTTCCCAAAGTCTCCGAGAGACTTTCCCAAAGTCTCCGAGAGACTTTCATAGTCTCCGAGAGTCTTTCCCAAAGTCTCCGAGAGACTTTCCCGAAGTTTCCGAGAGACATTCCCAAAGTCTTCGAGAGACTTTCCCAAAGTCTCCGTGAGACTTTTCAAAGTCTCCGTGAGACTTTCCAAAGTCTCCGTAGTCCGTGAGACTTTCCAAAGTCTCCGTGAGAATTCTCCAAACTTCTCCGAGAGACTTCTCCAAAGTCTCCGAGAGACTTCTCCAAAGTCTCCGAGAGACTTCTCCAAAGTCTCCGAGAGACTTCTCCAAAGTCTCCGAGAGACTTCTCCAAAGTCTCCGAGAGACTTCTCCAAAGTCTCCGAGAGACTTCTCCAAAGTCTCCGAGAGACTTCTCCAAAGTCTCCGAGAGACTTCTCCAAAGTCTCCGAGAGACTTCTCCAAAGTCTCCGAGAGAATTCTCAAAATTTCTCCGAGAGAATTCTCTAAAGTCTCCGAGAGACTTCCCCAAAGTCTCCGAGAGACTTCCCCAAAGTCTCCGAGAGACTTCCCCAAAGTCTCCGAGAGACTTCCCCAAAGTCTCCGAGAGACTTCCCCAAAGTCTCCGAGAGACTTCCCCAAAGTCTCCGAGAGACTTCCCCAAAGTCTCCGAGAGACTTCCCCAAAGTCTCCGAGAGACTTCTCCAAAGTCTCCGAGAGACTTCCCCAAAGTCTCCGAGAGACTTCCCCAAAGTCTCCGAGAGACTTCTCCAAACTTCTCCGAGAGACTTCTCCAAAGTATCCGTGAGACGTCTTCAAAGTCTCCGGGAGACTTCTCCAAAGTTTCCGATTGACCTCTCCAAAGTATCCGAGAGACTTCTCCAAAGTTTCCGAGTGACTTCTCCAAAGTCTCCGGTAGATTTCCCCAAAATCTGCGGGATGCTTCCCCAAAGTCTCCGAGAGACTTCTCCAAAGTCTCCGAGAGACTTCTCCAAAGTCTCCGAGAGACTTCTCCAAAGTCTCCGAAGGACTTCTCCAAAGTCTCCGAGAGACTTCTCCAAAGTCTCCGAGAGACTTCTCCAAAGTCTCCGAGAGACTTCTCCAAAGTCTCCGAGAGACTTCTCCAAAGTCTCCGAGAGACTTCTCCAAAGTCTCCGAGAGACTTCTCCAAAGTCTCCGAGAGACTTCTCCAAAGTCTCCGAGAGACTTCTCCAAAGTCTCCATGAGACTTCTCCAAAGTCTCCGAGAGACTTCTCCAAAGTCTCCGAGAGAATTCTCAAAATTTCTCCGAGAGAATTCTCTAAAGTCTCCGAGAGACTTCCCCAAAGTCTCCGAGAGACTTCCCCAAAGTATCCGAGAGACTTCTCCAAAGTCTCCGAGAGACTTACCCAAAGTCTCCGAGAGACTTCTCCAAAGTCTCCGAGACTTCTCCAAAGTCTCCGAGAGACTTCTCCAAAGTCTCCGTGAGACTTTCCAAAGTCTCCGAGACTTCTCCAAAGTCTCGAGAGACTTCTCCAAAGTCTCCGAGAGACTTCTCCAAAGTCTCCGAGAGACTTCTCCAAAGTCTCCGAGAGACTTTTTCAAAGTCTCCGAGAGATTTCTCCAAAGTCTCCGAGAGATTTCTCCAAAGTCTCCGAGAGACTTCTCCAAAGTCTCCGAGACTTCTCCAAAGTCTCCGAGACTTCTCCAAAGTCTCGAGAGACTTCTCCAAAGTCTCCGAGACTTCTCCAAAGTCTCCGAGAGACTTCACCAAAGTCTCCGAGAGACTTCTCCAAAGTCTCCGAGAGACTTCTCCAAAGTCTCCGGGAGACTTCTCCAAAGTCTCCGAGAGACTTCTCCAAAGTCTCCGAGACTTCCCCAAAGTCTCCGAGAGACTTCCCCAAAGTCTCCGAGAGACTTTTCCAAAGTCTCCGAGAGACTTTTCCAAAGTCTCCGAGAGCCTTCTCCAAAGTCTCCGAGAGACTTTTCCAAAGTCTCCGAGAGCCTTCTGCAAAGTCTCCGAGAGACTTTTCCAAAGTCTCCGAGAGCCTTCTCCAAAGTCTCCGAGAGACTTTTCCAAAGTCTCCGAGAGCCTTCTTCAAAGTCTCCGAGAGACTTCTACAAAGTCTCCGAGAGACTTTCTCAAAGTCTCCGAGAGACTTCCTCAAAGTGTCCGAGAGACTTTCCCAAAGTCTCCGAGAGACTTCTCCAATGTCTCCGAGAGACTTTTCCAAAGTCTCCGAGAGACTTCTCTAAAGTCTTCGGGATACTTTTCCAAAGTCTCCGAGAGACTTCTCCAAAGTCTCCGAGAGAATTCTCAAAATTTCTCCGAGAGAATTATCTAAAGTCTCCGAGAGACTTCTCCAAAGTCTCCGAGAGACTTCTCCAAAGTCTCCGAGAGACTTCTCCAAAGTCTCCGAGAGACTTCTCCAAAGTCTCCGAGAGACTTCTCCAAAGTCTCCGAGAGACTTCTCCAAAGTCTCTGAGAGACTTTCCCAAAGTATCCGAGAGACTTCTCCAAAGTTTTCGAGAGACTTCTCCAAAGTCTCCGAGAGACTTCTCCAAAGTCTCCGAGAAACTTCTCCAAAGTCTCCGAGAGACTTTCCCAAACTCTCCGAGAGACTTCCTCAAAGTCTCCGAGAGACTACCCCAAAGTCTCCGAGAGACTTCCACAAAGTCTCCGAGAGACTTCCACAAAGTTTCCGAGAGACTTCTTCAAAGTCTCCGAGAGACTTTCCCAAAGTCTCCGAGAGACTTCTCCAAAGTCTCCGAGAGACTTCTTCATAGTCTCCGAGAGATTTCTTCAAAGTCTTCTGGATGCTTTTCCAAAGCCTCCGAGAGACTTTTCCAAAGACTTCTCCACAACCTCCGGGAGACTTTTCCAAAGCCTCCGGGAGACTTTTCCAAAGCCTCCTGGAGACTTGCCCAGTCTCCAGGAGACTTCTCCGATGTCTGGATTCTGCGGCAGGCTTTCCCAAAGTCTACGGGAAACTTTCCCCAAATCTTCAAAAGACTTCCTCAAAGTCTTCCCCAAAGTCTTGAGAAGGCTGCCCCAAAGTCTCCGGGAGACTTCCGTCTCTGAGAGACTTGTTCAAGATTTTCAAGAGACTTGCCCTAAGTCTTCGGAAGACTTGCCTGAAGTCTTCGGGCGACTTGCGCAAAATCTCCGGAAGACCCGTCCGAAGTCTCTGGGAAACTTGAGGCGAGACGTTCCTGAAGAAACCGGCAGACTTGTTCAATATCAAGTAATATTTTTGGTTTTATAACGATCTTGAAAACCATTTTTCCAAACCATGCCCGAATTCTTCGAGATACTTGTCCAAGGTCTCCGGGACACTTAGCGCGAGACCTTCTTGAAGAGTCCGGAAGATTTCCTAAAAGTTTCCGGGGAAATTTGCCCAAAGTATCCGGGAAACTTGCCTGAAGAGGCCGGCAGACTCGCTCAAAGTCTCCGGAAGACATGATCGAACTCACCCAGAAGCTTGCCAAAATTCTCCAGGAGACTCTATCCTGGAGTTTGTCTGTTGAAGTCTTGTGCACAATCACAATCAATACTTTTTCAAAACTCTTACGAGATGTGTCCAAAGTCAGCACAAGATGTGTCTGTTACGGAGAATTGCCCGAAGTTTTTAAGATTTGTAGTCGCTACAAAAGTCTTCCTTTATATAAGCTGCATACTTATTCAAACCTACATGTAAAAAATCTCCGGAGTATATTTCTCAGATCCCCACTTTTCCAATCATGATTAAAGGTAAATTTCGAAACAAACTTTTTTAATTTCAAAAATACAGTTAAATGCAGCGAACAAATGTTTGGAAACAGTTACATAAACAATGTGTACCTTCCCATTACTTAATACACCTTTTCCGTATCAGTGAACAATTATCCACACAAATTGTTCTCATTAGATCCTCATTCGAACGGTAGCGAGCCTAACCTCAATTCAATGAACCGTACCGGGCTATTTTTGGGCCCTTAATCAGTCGGTTCCCCTGCGAAACCTTGCCTTTATTTATTTTCCATACAAACCTATCGGCGAAGCACAGGATAATGAGAAAAAGTCGATACAAAACAAAATCCGACACTAGAACCGATTCGGTTCTATGATTGCTTTGCGCCATGCCTAAGTTTTGCTTCGATCTTGTTGTTTTGCTTTTTCTTCTATTTTCCGCCAAATGACGACAGAGGAGGACGTCGAAGAGCAGGGCGCACGCATGGCTTCCGCCGCTCGCCACCACAGCGCACTGCCGTGGTATTATGCGTTTTGGACAACTATTTTCTTCCTTTGTTCTTGCTTCCATCTGGTTTCGTTGTCGCTACGCGCTGCGTTCTTTCCGTGTTTCTGTACGCACATGGCCTACTCCTCAGTGACCTCCGCGGACCATCCATCTTCAGCGTGTAACGAGCTATTATTAGGCATTGCTGGTCGGAACAAACAGACGGCGGGCGGCGTACGATTTGCAGGGCTGTTTTTCAGCCGCTCATTATGCTCCCCCAATTACCAGAGTTCCCGTTATGAATGAAATCCCAAAGGGGAAGTGTCGGAAAAAGCGCTGCAAACTACCGCGATGTAGTGAAACGGTGTAACGTAACTACCTTCCGAATGACGTCACCGGCCGTGTCTGTCGGGCGTGCGGGCCGCTTCGTCAGAGATTCCTTATAAAGGGGGGTCGAACGAGATGCATACCCCCGAAGAAGGTAAAGGAGAGAGAAAAAAACTGGAAATGCACCAAGCTGCAAAACGAGTGCATCCCAGTTGAAACCGGTATGAAGGGCCAGCAGAGAAAGAATTTGTTGAACAAGTTTTCCGAATAAGCAAACGAGTGATCAGGGTTGGAAAAAATAATAACAACAAAACAACAAGATTAATCCACCAATAGATTGATTTGTTGAAAAAAAAGTTGTGATTTTTATTTAATTAAACATCCTAAAAATGACTTTGGCAAAACAATAGTTGGTGTATTCTCGACTCAAGCGTCTTTTAATTCAATTCAATTACCTAATTTTTATATTTTCCAATCCCATTTTATTTTGAATCTATGACAATTGAACATGGAGCCTTTCCGCACCAGTTTGGCTTCGCAAGAAAGACAACAAACTCTCGAGGCACCGCGAGCGCGTGCATGCCATATCGATGTTGGCGGCAGCGCGCTGCAACTGTGGGACTACATGCGGCGGTGACAATGACACAAAACGGAAACGATCGCAACAATCGCTGGCTGGTCGAATGGATGGCGGCGCGCGGCACAAGAAATGGAAATTGACGGTCATGAACCAAACCACATGCTGTCTGTGCTTGTGTGCGCTGGCGGTTGTTTTCCGATATGCGGGCTCTCGTATTTGCTTTCCGCGCGGAGAGAGCTCTGAGAGTGACGGTGAAAGACACTCCGCGCACTTGGTAGGAGTTTGGTACTACGACGACGGGGGCTTGCGATTGAGATTTTTCTACGATATTTGTAATGTTGTGTGAGTGTCGTACGACCCCTTTGGGCAAATGACAATAATGTTTATGGTCAACCTGGAAGAAGTGCAGCGCATAGCTTCCCATGTTGTGAGTCTTTGTGGGAGGAGGGAACATATGGTTGCCTGCTTTCATGATCGGCGTAAATAAGGAGAGACATGAGGAAAAACAATAATAGAATTTTTATATTTTATTTTTGGCTATTCATTGTTAAAGATGTAATGCAGTAAATGACAATTACTAAATAATGTTCAACGAAGAAACAAAACCGTTGTTGACCTGCTTGACTTTGTTTTGTTTAAAGCCTCCGAAGATGTCTTCAAAGTTGATGTTGTCCAAAAATTACGGAAAATTTATCAAACAATTCCTGGAGACTAGTCTATTATCGCCAAAGGACTTATCCAAAGTCTATAACATATTTAATGTCTCCGATATACTGATCCAACGAGTCTGTGAGAAGTGTTGTTCAAGGAATCGGAAATTTTCTAAAGATTTCGGAGACTTGCCAATAGTCTTTGGGTGACATATCCCACAAATTGGGACAAATCACCCAAAATCACAGGAAGACTAGTCCAAAGTCTCCAGATGCCTTGCTTAACATCTCTGGCAGACTTATTAAAAGACTCCGGAATACTTATCCATCATCTTCGGGTGAGATGTACTAAGTCTACCTTTAATTTTTCAATTATTGCCATTATAGTCTTCGTTGCTACGAACAATGTTCAATGTACAAAATGATGATTTCAAAATGATTAATACTCTTTTTTATCTTCTTTATTACAGGTACGTATCAACAAAATCTTGTTTGAATTTCGAGATGATGATGGGGTTTGGTAAGTTATGAAACTTGTTCTCAAATTCTCAGCACAATTGACTAAGGTCTTCCAGGGATTGAATATTGGAGATTCTGCCAAGAATGAGACTGCCTTAGAACCTGATGTTTTCCATACGCGAATGAAAAATCTTGTTCACAGACAATCTTAACTGATTCGATACGGATTTTTTTTTCACCGTATTTCAACATAAATTTTGGATATACTGCTTCAAAAACGGATGCAAATCATGAAAAAGGAGAAATATGGGAGATTTTTTTTGACTATCTGGGGCTTCTAAACCTTTCTTGAGTTCTTGATGATCTACATAAACTAAAAGCGTTTCATGGGCCTCAATCTTAATTTGATGTTGACAATACCACTTGAGACATAATGAAACTATTTTTATCACATCGCAGTGTTACCAGAGCATCAACGGTACTCCAAACCATTCTTGAGGTCAGATATTCGACCAACAGCGTGGTTCATAAGTTCAAGAGCTTGTTTGTCAGTTGGACAAACATCATGGATCATCATTACATCATTATATGAAAATCGCAGTATTCCCTGAACAATGACGGATCTCCAGAATATTTTTGAGTCTGGATCTAGAAAGTTATTATTATTATTATTATTATTATTATTATTATAGAGTTTTGGCACTTCCTCAGCAAGCGTGCTGGGAATTTTCACCAACCGGGCAATCTGAATGCCAAAGGGATTAGGCTCTGTGGATCTCATTCGCCGGTTGACTTAAAATCCTATAATAAACGTTTGCACCGGATGTATTAGTTATGGTGGTTCAGGAATCTTCTTACGATGCTGCAAGTTCCAAGAACCACTGTCTTTTGGATGCTATGGAGGTTATGAGATAGTTCCAGCTCTCCTAAGGATCTCAGAAGAGATTTCGGGAAGATTCCGGTAGCTGAGATAACAACCGGAATTATACGCACGTCCTCCAGGTGCCACATCTGCTTCAACTCCTCCGCCAAGTCGTGGTACTTCGTTATCTTGTTGGAGAATGTTGTTTGGACATTATGGTCTAGCGGTACAGCAATGTCGATGAGGGTTACCCGCTTCATCCTTTTGTCGTAGACCACAATATCGGGCCGATTGGCACAAATGAGGACATCCGTTATGATCTCGCGATCCCAGTACAGCTTCACGAAACTACTTTCCAGAACCGGGACAGGCACATATTTGTAGTAGGCGACAAACTGGTTAACCAAGTTGTGCTTTAAAGCAAGCTGTTGGTGCACAATCTTGGCTACTTCGTTATGACGACCGAGATAGGCTGAATCAGCTAAGGCTGAACACCCGGACACGATATGTTCGATCGTCTCTCCTACTGAATTGCACTTCCTGCAGCGGTCCTCCACGTTTTCGTGCAATATATAGTGCCGATAGTTCTTCGTCGCAATTACCCGGTCCTGGATGGCTACCATGAATCCTTCTGTTTCCGAGAAGAGTTCACCCCGCACCAGCCACGTATTCGACGCCGCTTTGTCGATATATTCCAGCTCCAGTTGATGGGGGTGCGTCCCATGTAACTCCTTCTGCTTCCACGATGCGATCATCTCGTCGACAGATTTGATGTCGCAATTCAGCTGATAGTCCTCCTGCGCCAGATGCAGGGCACTGAATCCGTGGTCAGCTTCACACACAGCGCGATAGATTTCGTGGCGGTTCTGGCTTTCCACGAAGTATCTTCGCAACTGCTGGATCTGGGAAACACATAGTGTTTGTATATCGGTGACGCCTCTTCCTCCTACTGTACGTGGCAGGGTGACTCTCTCAATGGACGATTTTGGATGGCGCATGCGATGCTTAGTGAACGCCACTCGTACTGCTCGTTCTAACGCCTCCAAGTCAGTCTTGGTCCACTTCACCACCCCGAAACTGTATGTCAACAAGGGCACAGCAAACGTGTTTATCGCCTTCACCTTGTTGCCGGCCGACAAGAGGCTCTTCAAAATACCGTTGACACGATGCAAGAACTTTTCCTGCCGCTCTTTCTTGATCGTCGTATGGCGAATTCCTTTCAGTTGCAGGAAACCTAGGAACTTGTACGTTTCGCCTTCAACCATGTTTCGAATCTCCTCCTGTTCGTTGACGCGGAAACTGTCGGCATCCACCAGGTGACCCCGGTGTAGATGTATGGATCGACATTTATCGATACCAAACTCCATCCGGATGTCGTTGCTGAATACCGTTACAAGCCGCAGAAATTGGTGCAGCTTCTCCACAGATTCCGCAAACAGCTTCAAGTCGTCCATAAAGAAGGTGTGGGTAATGTTTGTACTCCTTTCCCCACTCTTCAAATGATAGCCATAGTTGTGTTGGTTGAGTGCTCTGCTAAGAGGGTTCATTGCAAGGCAAAACCATAGAGGACTAAAGGTATCGCCTTGGAATATGCCCCTCCTGATGCTGAGAGTCCTGGACCGTAACACCTTTTCTCCGTCGGTAATGTGTAGGGATGTGCTCCACATCCCCATAGCGTGCTGCATTAGCCTGATGACGTTACCGTCTATCTTATACAACTGCAGTACCTTAAGAAGGTACGAGTGAGGTACTGAGTCGTATGCCTTTTATAGTCGATATACGCCATGCTCAGGTTTCTTTGCTTGTGGGTGGCCTGCCCAACAACGACTGCATCAATGATGACCTGATCCTTGCAGCCTCGTGTGTTACGTCGACAACCTTTTGTTCCTCGGTCATCAGGTTGTTGACGTCGCAATGGTTCTGCACCCTCCTCGCTATTACTGATGACAGCACTTTGTACAGACTCGAAAGGCACGTTATTGGTCTGTACTTGGCTGGGTTCGAAGTGTTACGATCCTTCGGCAGAAGATAAGTTACACCCCTAGTGATGAATTCCGGTAGCTGCCTGGGGTTATCTAGTACCGTGTTGAAGCATTCCGCCATCCGCCCGTGGACCGCTGTGAGTTTTTATACCAGAAATTATGCACAAAATCGGGTCCTGGTGCAGCCCAATTCCTGGTATACCGGGTAGCCTCACGTATGTCTTAGGCGGTAACGTTGATAGCCGTCATGTCTCCAATTCCACCACAATATTGCTCTTCTTCTGCCATCCAGACCCCATCGCCGTTGTGTATGACGGGGTTCTCCCATAGATTGGACCAAAACTGCATGACTTCTCCAATATCCGGAAGGCCCTCGCCAAAGTCGGCTTTGTCGTTTCGGATGTGGTTGTAGAACTCCCTTCCGTTGATGTTCAGCATTCGATTCTGCTCCTTCCTCTTCGAACATTCTCCATAACGTCGCGGTTGCTTAGCAAGCGCACTCAACCGCTGTACATGTGTGTAGAGGATCTCATTTATGTTCGCCTCGGTGAGATCACGGAGTTCTGTGGGTTTTACAATTTCAGCAACATTCCGAACTAGCCTGGATGATCGACGACGGGGTTTTTGTGCTTTGGAGCGTGCGCGTCCATCACTCTCACCTTGTGGGCGCGTTCGCAATCCCAACGTTCTTACAACAGCCACTGCAGCCGAATACACGATAAATTGCAGCTCCTCAAGGTTCTCCACAATTTCTAAGTACTGTGGCAAAATATCCTGGTTAAGGATGCTTACTGTACTCGTCAACCGATAGGAGTACTGCAACTTGGGTATCCGGTGTCGGCACATGGGGTCTGTCCCACGGAATTGTGTAACTGCTGTGCCCATATGATTAGCTAGTTCGTCCTTCAATTGCTGTCGTTGCAATTCTACTGTTGGTGCTGGAGCGGCGGGTGCAATCGAATCGCGACGGTTACTTGCGATTGATGCATCCAACCCAACAGAACTCCTTCTCGACGTATCGCTCGATCTTGCCTCCTCCTCCTCTCCTAATTCCCTCTGCACTTCCCGCTTGATGTACTCTACGTCTTCTGGAGTCAGCATATTATGTGACATAATAGCTCTCTGGCGTATGTACAACTTGTTCTGGTCAAGCTGGGGTGCAAACCGAGGGAACCTCTCATTGAACATCTCCAGCATCGCCGGTCTGCCGGACATATCCGTCTCCATCCTGGTGCAAACGTAGTAGCAACGGATCACGTACTGATTCATCTCCCTTGTGTGTGTGTGCGTCGTCCTCTATCCCTCACCCAGCTGGGGGTGTTTGTCAAGTAGTACTACGAATAATTTGATCATATCTCATGCTCCGTAATGGTGCCCTTTTTGTTACGAACACTTGTACTACAAAAAGGATTCACTTCTAAAGCAAGAAAGATTTCTTCAAGAAGTGTAGGGAACGGAATGTACTAGTTGTCCATACCAGGTACAGCATAACTTCACAAGGACGCCCTTATTCGTACTAACTACTCGGGGAATAGAATGTCGAGAAGAGCCACCGTTGCTAACTAAAGCGTGAACCGGATACCGCGGCAACAGCAGCAAACGATGCCCTGTACGTATTTAGTGTTCAATATCATTTTGGTTTTTATTTGTAAAGCAATAAGAGAATGAAAAGAAAGAATTGGAACGTGCGCACCAGTTGAATTCATCCGCTTTCAAAATAGCTTCAGTTTTGGGCGTACAGATATCCAAGACATTCCTAATTGTGACTGATTTGGCGGCTGCGATTATTTTTGAGGCTGCTGTTATCACTACCACAGCTGGTTCATCTTAGCAATTATTCTAGTGTATTCATCTTGAGTTCAGCATTGAAATCTTTGGTGAAATTTCATCAAACAGAACAACGGTTTCTATAAGTACAAGTGAATAAAAATATATCAGTAATTTTAAGATGCATACGAATTAGTAATCAAATTTTCCATTCCGTGACCTAACATTGAACGTTTTATTGTAGTATTCAATTGGGAAATCTTAAATAACTAAAAAATTTACATTCAATACCAGTTTTTCGCCAAAAACAAGAAATGCAAAAAATGTTGGAATAAGTTTTCGCCAGTTTGTTGCAATAAAAATCCAAAATTCAACCCCGGATGAATTCTTAAATAGAGATGTAGGGACAAAAAAACACATATATGGTCATTGCAAATCAAAGCATTAGAATCCACAATTAGGCGAATAGAGCTACAAGAATTTTGAAGCGCAACTTGGTTTTCCAATTTAATCTTACTGAAAATATCTGCATATCAGGTTAAAGAAAATAGTATTGGCACGTTGTATTATTGGATCTCGTAATCATCAAAATGTGTCCTTATTCATAGCAATCGGGTCAATATTGTAGTCTATGACGAAAGGATAAGGCGGGTAAGCCATCACCAAACAAGATTACCATCCATTACTAAAAATAATTTAAGGAAAAAAGTGAAGGTTATACTCACCTGTATTTCCTAGCCTCAATACATCGTTCTACCTAGCTTCCTCGTTCAAACTCACCTCACATTTTTTGCATGCGTGCCCTCATAAATCTCAAATGATGTTCAGTCAATTAGGAGTCTAGTTTATCGAAAAACACCCCTATTTTGGAAGTTCGATTGGAAGTCCACTATCCAGATACTTTCTCTTGGCTGTTTGGGTAATTTCCGGATATAAGTTTCTGCATCGTTTCCCAGCGTTATCATCAGCCGAAATGGGAACCTGAATGAATACCTGAACTTTTGACCTGTAGGCTTGTAGTTAAAATGATTCACATTTTGATGAACCTTTTATTTCTATCTTCAATTCTTCAAATTGATGAATTAAACTGCATCAACTTTTTTTTTCGCTTTAGATTCAAATGGCTGGTGCAAAAATTTGACGCACGAGAAAACACACGTCCTATTCAACGCAAGGCACACTTCGATCTCCGTACTGATTCATCTCCCTTGTCCACATGATCCGTTGCCGTCGGCGGCCCGCTAACGTGAGTGATTGACGTCGATCAACCACAGCAACATCAGCAGGTGCAGCATTGCCTTGGTGATTTCTTCTGCTGCCGTTTCTGTTTTGCCTTGTCGGCACGGGCTGAGCCCGATGACTAGAGGGTCGCTGTTGCACCTCTCCTTCCTCTAGCCGCTGGCCGCTCGCTCTGTCCCCCGTTCCAGGACCAGCTCCAGTAGGGGCTCCCTCCTCGGGCAATCGCATGGGTAGTATTCTTCTTGAGCGTAACTCCATATTTGGGTGAGCTTTCATTCCCGGAAGCTACGGGTTCTGTAAAGTTATTTAATTCTTTACAGTGCTAAATAGCTAAGTTCAAGCGCCAGTGCTCGCCCGAGGGTGATTTTTCATTGGTGCTTAGGAATTGGGCCTTCAGCTCCTACCTACTCGGTATGGTGGTTTTTCATGGACGCCCAGGGTATTTCACCTGAGCTCCCACCTACAGGAGGGATTATTATTATTATTATTATTATTATTATCTTTATTAAAGAGGTTTTCGGCCCTGGGCCGGTTCACCTCGCCATCTAGAAGGTCTACAAGAGCACCAAAGTGATGCACAGGTTCCAAAACTTGCTTGTTAATTGAAATTTTTCCAATGGACATTATTACACAGTACGAAAAAGCGTGTTATTATGATCACAAACGTCGCATCGACATTTTTTTTCGTTACTTCTACTAACATCTATAGTGTTATAGAATAAAGCTTGGTCTACGGGGTACACGACGGTGTCCCTTAAGGTCTGAGGGAAGCGAGCGCTATTTTTATAGTAAAATGTCTATAACTTGGAATTGGGAATGAATTTTGCTTATCTCTTTGGAATTTATCAAGGAATGTTCCTAGAAAATTTTGTGGACCTACTATTTCCCAAATTTGAATTAAGCCAGGAAAAGAGCGATGAGAGCGATAGAAAGTCCGTCAACTTTGTGTAGCGTGACACTAAAAAAAGCGTATTCCCATTTATAAACACGGAGATACTAAATAAATAAATAGAAATCAAATGTAAGAATGGGACGAGATAAATAATTGATGGTAAATAAGACAAGAAGTTGCTCCATGAATTCCTGTGGAAGTTCCTCCAGGAATTCCTCCGGAAATTCCTCCAGAAATTCCTCTGCAAGTTCCTCCAGGAGTTCTTCTGCAAGTTCCTCCAGGATTTCCTCTGCAAGCTCCTTCTGGTATTCCTTCAGAAGTTCCTCCAGGAATTCCTCCCGAAGTTTTTCCAGAAGGAACTTAGAACTTCCGGAGCAATTCCAAGAGAAACTTCCGGAGGATTTCCTGGAGGAACTTCCGGAGGGATTCCTGGAGGAACTTCTGGATGAATTCCTGGAGGAACTTCTGGAGGAATTCCTGGAGGAACTTCTGGATGAATTCCTGGAGGAATTTCTGGAGGAACTTCTGGATGAATTCCTGGAGGAATTTCTGGAGGAACTTCAGGATGCATTCCAGGAGGAACTTGCGGAGGAATTCCCGGAGGAACTTCCAGAGAAATTCCAGGAGGAACTTCTGGAGGAATTCCCGGAGGAACTTCCGGAGGAATTCCCGGAGGAACTTCCGGAGGAATTCCCGGAGGAACTTCCGGAGGAATTCCCGGAGGAACTTCCGGAGGAATTCCCGGAGGAACTTCCGGAGGAATTCCCGGAGGAACTTCCGGAGGAATTCCCGGAGGAATTCCCGGAGGAACTTCCGGAGGAATTCCCGGAGGAACTTCCGGAGGAACTTCCGGAGGAATTCCCGGAGGAACTTCCGGAGGAATTCCCGGAGGAACTTCCGGAGGAATTCCCGGAGGAACTTCCGGAGGAATTCCCGGAAGAACTTCCGGAGGAATTCCCGGAAGAACTTCCGGAGGAATTCCCGGAAGAACTTCCGGAGGAATTCCCGGAAGAACTTCCGGAGGAATTCCCGGAAGAACTTCCGGAGGAACTTCCGGAGGAATTCCCGGAGGAACTTCCGGAGGAATTCCCGGAGGAACTTCCGGAGGAATTCCCGGAGGAACTTCCGGAGGAATTCCCGGAGGAACTTCCGGAGGAATTCCCGGAGGAACTTCCGGAGGAATTCCCGGAGGAACTTTAGGGAGAATTCGGAGGAACTTTCAGGAGAATTCCCGGAGGAACTTCGGAGGAATTCCCGGAGGAACTTCCGGAGGAATTCCGGAGGAACTTCCGGAGGAATTCCGGAGGAACTTCCGGAGGAATTCCCGGAGGAACTTCCGGAGGAATTCCCGGAGGAACTTCCGGAGGAATTCCCGGAGGAACTTCCGGAGGAATTCCCGGAGGAACTTCCGGAGGAATTCCCGGAGGAACTTCCGGAGGAATTCCCGGAGGAACTTCCGGAGGAATTCCCGGAGGAACTTCCGGAGGAACTTCCGGAGGAATTCCCGGAGGAACTTCCGGAGGAATTCCCGGAGGAACTTCCGGAGGAACTTCCGGAGGAATTCCCGGAGGAACTTCCGGAGGAACTTCCGGAGGAATTCCCGGAGGAACTTCCGGAGGAATTCCCGGAGGAACTTCCAGAGGAATTCCCGGAGGAACTTCCGGAGGAATTCCCGGAGGAACTTCCGGAGGAATTCCCGGAGGAACTTCCGGAGGAATTCCCGGAGGAACTTTTGCAGGAACTTCCGGAGGAATTCCCAGAGAAACTCCCGGAGGAACTTCCGAAGGAATTCCCAGAGAAACTCCCGGAGGAACTTCTAGAGGAGCTTCCGGAGGAATTCTCGGAGGAACTTCTGCAGGAATTCTCGGAGAAACTTCCGGAAGAATTCTTGGAGGAACTTCCGGAGGATTTCCCGGAAGAACTTCCGGAGGAACTTGGAACCTACGGAGCAATTCCAGGAGGAACTTCCGGAGGAACTTGGAACTTACGGAGCAATTCCAGGACGAACTGCCGAAGGAATTCCTGGAGGATCTTCCGAAGAAATTCCTAGAGGAACTTCCGAAGGAACTCCTGGATGAATTTCCGAAGGAATTCCAAGAGGAACTTCCGAAGGAAGTCCAGGAGGAACTTCCTAAAGAATTTCTGGAGGAACTTCCGAAGGAATTCCTGGAAAAACTTCCGAAGGAATTCCTGAAGGATCTTCCGAAGGAATTCCTGGAGGATCTTCCTGGAGGAACTTCCGCAGCAACTTCCAGAGGAATTCCTGTATGAACTTGATTTATTTATCTTCTTTGTCTTATCTGTCTTATTTGTCTTATTTTTCTCATTTGTCTTATTTGTCTTATTTACATCAGCACCACTGTTATTACCCAAAGCTTGTGTGGAAACCTTGATAGAAATCCTTTACGATATTTTCTTATCTTGTTCTAGAAGCGGTTTATGTTTTTATTTTACAAAACCAGCTGGAGTTTGTTTATTTTGATCTCCTCATTGCGTGATTGGTCGGCACCGCTGCTGTTCTCTCATCGAACCACTGCATGAGTGATACATTTCTTCCCCAATGTTGCCAATTCCTTTTGTTCAATTTTTTAAAAATATTTTCTTTTGTGGATCTACTAATACCTCCACATAGGGTAACACTTTTGTTTATTAAAACGAAATTTAATTCACAAAAGTAAAAATTTTCATGGAAATTTAGTTTCTCCCTTCTGCAAAGTTGTATTTTGGTTCCTCACTTCGAGCATGAAGTTTAAATATCGTGGAATAGGCCTTGCAGAATGCATATGGTCTGTTGTATTTTATTTGGAACGAACATTTGTTGTGAAAAACGAAATTTAATTCAGAAAAGTGCGTATTTTCATAGAAATTTGGCTTATCTGGTCTGCAAAACTTAATGTCAGCATCTCACTGTGTGAACAAAGTTTGAGTATCATAGGATGAGCCTTGAAGAATGCACAAGAGTTGTGCAAAATAAAATACAATTACCCACATGCCTTCAGCAAATCCCATTCTATGAAATGCAAACTTTAATCCCAAAGTGAAAAGCCGAAATTCAGCTTTGACAAACAGAGCAATCAAGTTTTATGAAAATACGTATTTTTGTGAATTTAATTCCGTTTTTTACAACCAATGTACGTGCCAAATATTCTATAAGTTAGAAGCCGAAATTCAGTTTTGCAGAACATAGAAACCATATTTCTATGAGAATACGTAGTTTTATGAAATAAAACACGTTTTTCTCAAAAACTGAACGTGTTACAAAAAAATTGAATACATGACTGAATTCTGCGAAGAAAAATCTTTGAAGTATACACTGAAAATGGTTGGAGGTTTGGTTTCTGTTTTGCACGAAAGTGTTTGTTACTGGAAGCAATGTAATACATAATTTCTTAATAATAATCTTCTTCATCGAAATTTTTTTAGATGAACGTACTGGTACTGGTGACTAGTGACTATTTTTTCGTTCAAAATATTCCTATTCTTGATGAAATTCTGGTTAGGTGGCCATTCACAAAGTACGTCTCATTCTTATGGAGAGAGTCTGAGGGTCTGAGCAGCGTGACGACTACTACAAACATTCTAGAGGTTCAATGCAAAATGTGTATGAAGGGGGGGGGGAGGTGTTAAAAATTGTATTTATTTGCGCGATATACTTAATGGATCTTCCCTTGTTGACCTTTGCCATACAAAGTTTTAGGCAGTAAAATCATGCTAGATCATCGTAGATCTTCTTGTTGATCGATTTGAATATTATGAACTTCACTGAAGAACAATTTGGAGTGTCGTAGATGTTCAACGAATTCTGTAATGCGATTCCAAATTCCATAAAGCTATTCCAAATCATACAAACAGTGGGGAAAGACAGCTCAAAACAGTTTGTAGTGTCGTAGGTGTTTAAAAAATTATGTAATGTTTTTGAATATCAAGAGTTGAACTCATGGACAGTTTGGAATGTCGAAGATGTTATACGAACTCTGTAATGTATCTATAACGGTTTAACGAAGTCCTGTGGAGCTATTCCAACTCATAAAAATAGTGCAGTCATGTTTATCGATTAGAATATTAAGATTTGAACTCATGGTCAGTTTGGAGTGTCGTAGATGTTCGGTGAATTCTGTAATAGTGTAATGTGTCTATACTGCCCATGATCGCGTATTTGTACCATTTGCATTTTTCCGAATTTGAGTTAAGCCAATAAATTGTCTACAAATTCTTGGCCAGATGAAATCAGAAGGTATGTTGATACTTGAAGAAACTACCAAGTTCTTTTGTAACATTGAGCAAAGTAACCGTATAACAGTAACAGTAATCCTTCCCTGGCACGGTGTCGACAATCCGACCCAATAACCATTGCAGGATATGGATATGGAATAATCGGTCGATTAACCAACAGAGTCGGAGATGAACAGCAAGCAGTATCGGAGAGCGAGTGCCGAAGCATGTCATCATGTTCGCCGGTCTTCGGTAAAGTCTGATCAATCCAAACTGATCTGTGGACAATGTCAGGTCTATAGGTGGTGACCTCGACGTTGACGAGGCAGCAGCTGTTTGTGCATCTTGAAAGCATGGGACTGTAATGGTGAACCTCCATCCAAACTCCTCGAGGACGAGGATCTTGAACGTATATTCACATTCACCAGGCTTGAGTAAACCGGTAACATCGTGCTACCTTCTGAATCAGCTTGCCTGGGTTCGAAAAACGGTTAAAGATTGTTGAATTGACAATAGTATAATGTATGTATAGAAGACTGGGCAAACTTCTTGCTCCAAATCATGAGCATACACGCACTCGGGATAACTATCGACGGGTTGTTTGATTAAGCTTGATCCATGCCATACCATATGCCATACCATACCATCATTCCTTGAGAAATCATATCGGCTGAATTTAGTTCCGACAGAACATGCCTCCAGTTGGACTACTTGGTAAGATGTTATATATCTTTGATACAGTCAACTGTCGGTCATAAATTATCCGGACGTGGATACTCTCTCTACCTATCAGGATAACCGACGGCAGCCCTTATTTTGTCGCTAAATGTTCAAAAACAATCCATAAGAAATGAAAAACGCTTCGTTAATCTATAAAATATGTCAGTACTAACTACGCAGAATAGAAAAATATTTTTCGTTAGACATGACCAAGAAAAACAATAACAATAAATAAGCTGGAATTTATTTCCCATGAACGTATGACAAATGATTCATAATTCTTTGGAAAATGATCCATAAAATACTATATTTTGATAAAAAAAATCAAATTTGCGCATTTTTTAACGTGATGATTATCAATAATTTTGGCCAAGTGATTCATAATATATCAATTGATCAACAAAAAAATCATGTCCGATTTAGCTCAAATTTTGCATAGGGGAATATTTTTGGCTACGAAAACGTTTGCGTTACGTTACGTCCGGTGTTGAAATTCGATGAAAAAATATTCATCATCTGAAAAAAATTCTAAGTCCCAGAAATGTTCTAAGAGAAAAAAATCGATTTTTTCTTTCAAATTTTTTTTTTCTGGTGTGATATCAGATCTCGACGTTTCATGCATTTTTAAGTCATTTGGCATCAAAAACAAAAATTCGATTTTCGGCTTTTCCTTTGGCCCCCCTTTGGGAAAATTTTCATGGGTAAAAACTTCAAAACTTTGATAAATCTTAGGCACCCCTAAGTCATGTCCGATTGAGCTCAAATTTGGCATGAGGTCATATTTTGGGGTAATAATGAAACTTGTGAGCAATGGTGTTTTTTGAAATTCGATGACAATGTTTGCCTTTCTCGTATACAAAGTATACGTAAAGGCTATATGTTCGCTCCAAAAACGAACTTTTTATAGGAGTCCCGGAGACCCATAGTGTTATATACCGATCGACTCAGCTCGACGATTTGAGGTGATGTCTGTGTGTGTGTATGTGTGTGCGCAAAATAATCTCACTCATTTTTCAGGCACTTACCCTCAACCGATTCGCTTGCACCAAGTTGCATCTTGTTCCATTGTTTCGTATTGAAAATTGGCCCAATCGGACTATGGGGTTTGGAATTATGGCCAAAATATAATTTTTACAAAAAAAATTCTCACTCACTCACTTTTTAGGCACTTACTCTTAGCTGATTTACTCGCAGCTGATTTCGACGCAGAATCTTGTTCCATTGTTTCGTATTGATAATTGGACAGATCGGACTATGGGTTTCGAAGTTATGGACAAAATTGATTTTTTTTATAAGAAACACATACAAAATCCTCACTCATTTTTCAGGCACTTATCTTTAACGGATTTGCTCGCAACAAGTTTTATTCGACGCAGAATCTTGTCGCATTGTTACGTATTGAAAATTGGCTCGGACTATGGGCTCTGAAGTTATGGCCAAAATACTTTTTTTTTATATCAAAAGTGCGTAAAATTACTCACTCGAAAAAAACGAGAAAGGCACCATGACCGCTAGGTGGATTGATTTGGGTTCTTCCCATACATTCCATTGGCACCCTAATATGCATAATCGAGTTTTAGACATAATAATTATTTCCACTCCGGGTGGCCTTATACCCGGAACGGTGTCAGGCCGTTTGGCCGAATGCCATTTGGCCGAATGCTGTTTGGCCGAACTGGTCGTTTGGCCGAATAGTTAAAAAAATTGACCACAGGTTACGAGTAGTGAAGAGTAAGGAATGAGAAGTGAATAATAAGAAGAAGGAAGGAAGAAGTGAGATGTGGAAAGTGAGAAGAGAAAGGTGAACTGAGAACATAGAACTTCTTTTTTCGTCCTTCTTCTTACTTCTTCCTTCTTCGTTCTACCTTCTTCCTTCCTTATTCCTTCTTACTTCATTTCTTCTTCCTTCTTTCTTCTTTCTTCCTTCTTCTTTCTAACTTCTTCCTTTTCCCTTCTTCCATCTTCCTTCTATCTTCTTTCTTCTCCCTTCTTCCTTTTCCATTCTTCCTTCTTTCTTCCTTCTTTTTTTTAACTTCTTCCTTTTCCCTTCATTTTTCCTTCTTCTTTCTTCTTTCCTCTTCCTTGTTCCTTCTTCTTTTTTCTTTCGTCGGAAACGTATTTCAACTATTCGGCCAAACGGCATTCGGCCAAAATATTATTTTGGTCTAGAAAATGTATTTTTGACATTTTGTCCTACCCACGTCTCGGGACGTGGCCGCGCCTCTGTATGACAAGTAAGACATTTTTCTAAACAAGCTCTAAAATAGTTACACAGTAGATGGAACGGCACTCGAATTGGTTTCCTTTTCAGCACCCATGTACAGGCGGCTCTCGCTCACTCACTCTTGGGTCTTGAACACCCTTATGGGCACATGTGTAAAAGAGTAGTGGACGCCCATCAAGAATGCGTTTATCGAAATCAGCGAGAACAACTATGGCGAGCTGCGCACTCTGTGGAAAGAGTGGATTACTGAGAGAAGCAAAGGCTGCGATAGAATGGGAAGAACCAGAGCAGTCCTGTCAGGGAAGTCGAGCGCTGCTGCAGAGGGGACAGACTGGTGTGGGTGGACTTCCTGGCCAATAATGGGAGGAAGGCCGCATCAACCGGAGATTATAGCCTTATCTGCGGTGTCTTACAATGCCTGGATGAAGTGGGCGTGAATTCGTGGATGCCAGTGAAGGATGCGACAGGTCCACATCCAGTTGTTTTATAAACCTGGTATAACTCGTAATTCATGCATTGGCGTAAATAAGGGGGGGCTAGGGGGGGCTTAGACCTCCCTAGAAAAAAATTAGCCCCCCTAGGATTTGATAAGTTAGTAAGTAGTGATATCAGTTTTCAACATATAGCATAATGAATTACCGAAAAAGTTTGAAGACTAAAGAGTTATCTCTCATATTCACTCTATCATGCTCAGAGCATAAAATATTCACTTTCATGAAGCACATTCACTCCGACTTTTGACATTCGTGTTTTGATTATTCAAAACAAACATAGAATGACTTACTCAGTTTACTTCTTCATAAATTCATTCAATTGATTACCACTGAGTATGGTGACTGCGCGCGAAAAAAAACAAAATTAGCCTTAATTATATTGACATTTGACAAAAGATATTTTAGTTACTAGATAAAGATTGTCGCTGTCCGGAACATCTTTTGCTGGCGAGGATAGGGGAGCTAAATGTTAATCAAGGAAAATCCATACGATTTGACAGCTTAATACCCAACATGTTCCGGACAGCAGAACAAAGGGAACAGAAGCGACAATCTTTATCTAGTAACTAAAATATCTTTTCATTTGACGCTAAAAATGTCCCTCAATTGAACGTCGGGATTAGATCTAAGCGTGTATTTATTAAAATCATCAAAAATGTGTTCAGTTTTACGATTATTTAATAATTTGTGATATTAAAAAATAAATACTCACTGACCCATATTCATTCTGAAAATTGACGGCGCAGAGCCGAATATGAATATGTTTAGAAGTGAAGTGACAAAGAAGGCCGATGGGCTTCATAAAAAATAATCGAATATTCACAGCTCTATGATTCATATATTCAGTATATTCATATATCAGTATATTCAGTATGATTCATACTCAATGAAATGAGTGGGAAAAAAATAGCTTGTTTCTGAATTCTGAGAAAGATTCCCATCAGCATTCGAGAAGGATTCTCATCAGAATCCGAGAAGAATTCTCACTTTAATCTCTAAATAATTCTTTTCGGATTCATCGAAGTATTCCAATCGTAATCCAGAAGAATTCCTACTGGATTCTTTCCAGTATTGTTAAGCAATACCCTTGGGAATCTGTGAAAAATACCCTTTAAAATCCATGGAGGATTTGCTTTAGAATCTCTCGTTGATTTGCTCCGGAATATCTCTAGATTCGTTTTAAGATTGGTTTAGGAATTCCTTGACAAATCAGAATCCTTCGGCGATTTGCTTCGTAATCCTTTGAAGATTTAATTCGGAGTCTCTCGACGTTTTACAAATGATCTGCGTTGGGATCTCTAGACGATAAGGAATCTGGCTGACGATTAGCTTCGGAATCCCACGAAGAATTGCTTCAGAATCATTCGACGGTTCGTTTCGGAATACATCGATGGTTTGCTTCAGAATTTCTCATAGATTTTGTTCAGAGTCCCTAAACGATTTTTTTTTTTGGAACCATTCGATGATTTGCTTCGAAATCCTTTGATGATTTGCATCGGAATCCCTCAACGATTTGCTTCAACATCCTTGGAGGATTCCCTTCGGGATCGCTGGAGGATTCTTTTCGAAATAACTGAAGGATTACTTCGGAGTCGCTCGACGATTTGCTTCTAAGTCCTTCGACGGATTGATTCGGAATCCTTCGACGATATGCGTCTTCATCCCTGGAACATTGCTCATGAAATGCCTGGAACCATCATATTGGAATTTCTGTAGGGTTTTCGACGAAATCCCTGGGATATTCCCCTTCAAATTCCTGAAATATTCCCGTCGAAATTCCTGGAGGGTGAAGGATCCCTGCTACATTCTCGTCGGAATCCTTGAAATTTTTCCGTTGGAATTCCTGAAACATTCCCTCCGAAATCTCCGGTGGATTCCCTTCATGATCCCTAGAGGCGCCCATCGGTATTCTCGTCGAAATATCTAGAGATTTCCGTCGGAGTCCCTGGAACATTCCAGTCAGGATCACTAAAGGATTCTTATCAGAGTTCTTGGAAAGTTGCACTATTTTTTTTTCATTCGAGATAGATAGAATATTTATGAAGCATGTAAATATATCCACTGCCTGATGCTAGTCGAGCGCAATTAAACACAGACTGTGAGTTGTTGCTCACACATGCTTGAGAAAAGAGAATAATATGAATGAGTGTGATGGATCCGCAATTGCCTTAGGTGGTTGGACTGCATTTGTCACATTACCGCTGATAACTTGATGAGATGTTAAAATGTACGAGAATTTTCAAAAAGAGGGTCAATTTCGAGAAAAATATATAAAGGGGCTATAGACCCCCCCCCCCCCAGACATCGGAGGTAGTTACGCCAATGAATTCATGCGACGCCGCCAGATGCCATTCTCCTGTTTACCGCAGAGTAATGTCCGTAGTACCTTACGCTCAAATAATCCGAAAAATCTTCAATCAGCCTCTTTTAACGTCCATGTTTCATGGCCGTATAAAGCCATCGGAAGAATCAGAGTAGTATATAGTACACATTTCGTTTTCGTTCACAGACTACGGGACTTTAGCTGGCTACGAAGGCCTTAATTTGCAGATGCAATATGCCTTTAACCTCGCAAGTAAAATCATTATCGCCCGTCACAAAAGGTTCAAAGTAAGCAAATTGTTCTGCAACAGCAGCACTTCAATATCACCATCACTAATGAGGCTACGTTGACTGCCAGCGATCATGTACTTCGTTTTGCGAGTTCATAAGCGGCAGGCAGAACACCAACAAGGAGCTTAAGCAGAGCCTGTTGGTGCTTCGGCAAGCTGTTCGTGTCTCAAGACAAGAACAGGACGTTTATATCAGGCGTGTAGCGGCAGCAGAGAAGGTAGCCAAAGTTACGCAGACCAAGGCCCTCTCCTACCCTAGCGGTGTTACTGCGGCGAAAGAGACGACCGCCCTTACGGCCAGTGAGGGTAAGAAAACGCCAAGTTCGAAGCGACCCAAACGCGCTACCATTAAGGCGAAGCGTCGCCTGGATGGTGCACCGGAGCCTGAAGGGCGTGTGCCCAAGAAGGCGAAAGGCACTAGACAGGCACAAGTTGCTAAGCCACAAGCTGGCCCCAGCCAGCCATTAGTATCCGCCGAAGGGGATGCAAATCCTTGGCAGCTGGTCAGTAGGGTGCGGAAGTCAAACACCCTTCGACCTACGAAGAAGGTGAGAGACAGAGGCGAGGCCTTGTTGTTGAAAACCGACAAGGACAAATACGCCGATGTCCTGAAATCGCTGCGAGCGGCCGATAGCCTATCGGCCCTGGGCCAGGATGTGCGCAGCGTCAGACGTACCAAGAACGGTGAAATGATCTTGGTACTGAAGCGTGGCGCGCAATCCAGCAGGGTGGCTTACGAAAAGCTTGCCCAGGAGGTCTTGGTTGACGGCGCTCAGGTCAGGTCGTTGGGTGCGGAAGTGACCCTCCAGTGTAAGCAACTGGACGAGGTCACGACCGCGGAAGACGTCGTCTCTGCCGTCAAAGAGCAGTGCGGCACAGAGGTTGAGCGGTCCTCTGTACGTCTAAGAGGGGGATTCTTTAGTACGCAGGTAGCCTATCTCAGACTACCGGTGACTGACGCCAAAAAGGTCACTGAGAAAGGGAAGCTGAAGATCGGCTGGTCAGTATGCCCAGTAAGCGTGCTCCAGCCACCTTCAGTGAACAGGTGCTACCGGTGCCTTGAGTCCGGGCACAAGTCTTATGACTGCAAGGGCCCAGACCGAAGCAAGGTGTGTCGTCGCTGCGGCGAGGAGGGACACAAGGCGCAGGAATGCGACAAGGCACCTAGGTGCCTTATCTGCGCCAGTAAGAAGTAGGCCCGGAACCATGCTATGGGCGGGCCTGCGTGTCCCTTCGGATAAGCCAATCGGAAAAAGCCGTGCAAGTAACACTGCTGAATCTGAACCACTGTGCACCTGCCCAGCAACTGTTGTGGCAGGCGGTCTCGGAGTCGAGGACCGATGTCGCCCTCCTGTCCGACCCGTACAACGTCCCTGGCGACAATGGCAACTGGGTGGCGGACGGGTCTAGGTCGGCGGTAATCTGCACAACGGGAAGGTACCCGGTTCAAAAGGTTGTACACTCCTCCGCGGAGGGTGTCGCGATAGCCAAGATCAATGGGGTGGGGCAACTACAATGCACGTGTGATGGGTTAGTGTGTAAATGCACTCTCCCTTGTAAAAAAAAGAAAGAACTAGCTAGCAGGCAATTCCTCGGGTTCAGTCGGGAGCTGGTCCTTCCCCGCAGCCTTATTGTTTCCAGCTCTTTAATAGCTTTTCTAACCTCATCTAGTATATGCGACTCCACAGCTTGTCCATCGTCGCCTATGTTTATTCTGTTCACCAATGCACCGTCACTTCCGTTGTTCAAAAAAGTCTCGAAGTGTTGATTCCACGTCACTTCGGTTTTATCTGTCAGCAAATTCCCTTCTTGGTCGTTGTATATGACGGTGCTGTTTTCCTCTGCACGCCTTTGATAGTCTTAAGGTCTATTTCTACTCAGGGAAATTCTTGGATGACCTGAAAAGAAACAGTTATTGAAGACGTATCCAATTTGGTTTTATGGATCAAAAAGAGCATGAACCAAATTTTTGGTTCTTTGAGAAAGTCGACCTCAAATAACCTAAGGGATCGATTGCGCGAAAAATAAATGTGGACAGGAAAGGCCAACTAATATTGAGCCTTTTTTTCAAATTTATTAGAATCATTAGTTTGATTATGAATACCACCCTTGGTCAGATTTTATGAGAGATTGTCCATAACTCTCTCCGTCTACAATTACTTTATGTTGTTCACGAAACGTGAGCATATTTCTTACATTTTCATTTCAGAGTACACGGTTATATTCCTTCATCCAAATGTTGACTTCCCGAGGCCTTAGATGAAATGTTCAACTTTCATTTAATTATCATTTCATTGAATTATTCGACGGTTAAACGTTCTGAATGACCCATTTTTGTGAATAAAGTGTATTGAAAATAAATTTAAAAAAAAAACTCTCATACGCGACAAGGCGTATATTTGCAGACAAAATCCAGCCAGTCTTCAGGTTCCAAATGCTCTAACTTGCTCAAAACATTATCAACGCAAGTAGCAAAACCTATCCGTGCAACAATTCTCAACCGAGTGGAGAGAAACATAACTTTCCGCTTGTCTGTGGTGGTAACCCGCGAGCGTAGCATAACACTGCTCTCACCGCGGAAGCATGAATGGCCAGCACCAGCAGCATATGCTTCGCATCGGTCTGTATGCTCCACACACGTTCGTCCGTTCACCCGTTCTAGGCCCTGGTTCGGTTCGCTCACCGCCAGTCGGGGCAAAAGAGAAGATCAGCCTATAAACCGGAGCCATCGCATCGCGCGTAGACAACCGGAGGAGACCCCGTTCACGAGCCGTTCCGTCAGTCTTCGTTCACTGTTCGGAGAGTATTGTTGTTCACGTGCTGAGGTTCCCGGTTCTTGTGTGTTCTTCCCATCTGTTGAACATTCATCATCAGAGCTAATCAGTGCAGGCCTGGCGGGTAGTAGGCGCTGCGCCGCTGCTGTTTGCATCCCAGCAGGCGCGTATTGCGTATTGGTCAGTGCAATACGCACTGCTAGTGACGTCGACGTTTTCGGTAAGGTCGACGACAAAGCGCTGCTAACTATTTCGGTGAAGAAGTGCTGCTGGTCGCGTTTAGGATACCGTTAATTATATACCAAGTGCGCTGTGGTGATTCGCGGCAGCGAAGTGCGTGGTTGAGGAGGCACGTCTCTGTGAGCGTGCATTACTCGCTGGCTTGTTGGGTTGCAGGGGAACAAGAAGCGCGCAACCCCAGCGGAAACCGCGAGTAGTGATTCGCGTATTTCTCGTTTGATTAAACCTCCTGCTTAGACAGGGCCTCCTGGCTGGTGCTTCTGCCATATGTGAAAGAATATTATTAGAGCTGGTTGGTGAAGTGCAAACGAAGAGGGGTCACAGTGAATCATACTTATCTCGTTGCGCATAGCAGCGACTTATCTGCGTGTGTGTGTGCGTGAGCCTCGCGTGTATTTCTGTGCAAGTCGCCGCCGATCGTGTTTATTGTTCTGTTTTGCACTTTGCTTCTTCGCTGTTTGCCATTCAGTTGAGTGTTGATCAAGCGAAGCACCCCGTGTGAGATCAGGTTCTGCAGAAGTTCAACAAAGTTGTTTTGATCGGAGAGTGCTGTTGCAAAGTGCTGCCATCTGGCTAACCCGTGTGATCTGAGATATTCGAAGGAGCGGCGGCAATGGAACACATGACGACGACGAATACGACGAGGTTGGCCCTGGCAACGGCGACGGTTAAGGTGCCTACTGCGATGGTGAAGAATTAAACAAACGAAAAATCGCTATAAACCCCGCTGGTTCCGCTCTGTGGTCGTTTCGAATTCGAGAAGTGGGCAGAGTGGAATTCAAAAACTTTTCTTCCAGTGAGTAAAGGAAAGAAAAAACGGGAAGAGAATACAAAGTTTAAGTTCGTAAGTGGTTTATAGTGAGTTGGAATTTGTCACATCATCAGCTTCATCGTCATTGGAGATTGAATGTTTTGATTGAAGCTAACCGACTGATGGATTGATTCCGAAGCGATTCAACTGAGACCTAGTGAAAAGCGGAAGTCACTGAGAAGTGGAATCCGATTACCGGAGCCGATTGGAAACTTGATCCCCGTGCAGCATAGGTTAGTGTTAATCAACGTTTTCCCAGCAAACAGTCACAATTTGACAATACATCATTGTGGATTCTTTAAGAACCCTCTATGAATAATATAACCTCATGACTTACTGTTTGATTTTCTTCGTCATTCGCAAATGCTTCAAGAATATCACACATTTTGTAAGTCATTGTTTTACAAATTTGTAACTTCAAGCAATGGCAACACGAACATTCACACGTTGCCAATACAATTAACATGTCTTGATGCAAAGCTCGGAACAGTATCGAAGGTTCATATTTCTAGAATCGAAAGGAAATGACCAATCATTCGGTTCCAGCCACGCGCTCGCTTGCAGCAACAACAACAACAACAACCACCACTTTCTGCCTCCTCTAACTAAAGGTCAATGTAATAAACGTTCGCTCACGGGTCATTAAAAAAGCGTCGTATATAAATTATTACTTTTTCTAGCTGTCATCCGCCGTGTATGAGCTGAGTACATATTGCCCGGGCATCATCTCGGCCGGCTGGTTGTCGGCTGTTTGGTTGCTCGTATCACATCTCACCATGGCGATAGCGACGTGATTATTGACTCTTGTGCTTGCTGCAGCCTCCTATGATGATATGCCTGTCACTTGTTGAGCTGCTTCCAGCAATCCCGCCGCCATTGGCAGTTGCAAGGCTAAGGCTGCTTCGTTTGTATCGCACGTTTTTTTTTATTGCCCCGAACCGAAACCAGCGAAGTGGCCGATGGGTCGCTTTTGTGGGGAATGGCTTTCACGATGGGTCCGCACATTTGTGTGAAGCAATAGTCACGGAAAGGATGCTCGGATGCGTTTGTGCGTGTGTCCGTCTTGTTGTTGGCCGGCAGGTAAAGTGACCCTGGAATTCGATAACGTGATGCTGATGTGAGTAGACGCACGCTGCTGGTGGCACTCAACCGTACTCTCTTCGGTAGGCTTTTCGCGGAAACGGTTATGTAGAGGAATTGGTTGAACTTTGCCATATGTATCAGTTGCAAAAAGCTGATCATCGGATATCTGAGGCGTTCGCAAAAAAAAAACTGAGTGCTAATGGGTGGAGGGTAGGTTATTTTGGGCTTGAGAAAAGCTACATCTGGTACTGAATCTCATGTGTACCAATTGGTTGCACCTTGATGCAACTATCGTGTTTAAAAAATTATTGAGGCTTTAACATGAATTTTTACACTCCTGAACGTGATGTATTACGGGGTAAGCTCTCATTGTTACATTGTGTGCTTCAGGCAAATCCAGAACCAACGAATACCTTCCCCATTATCAAATTCCGTTGTACCTATCAGGGTGTCGCTAAACATGTGGCCTCTGATTATTAAGTATCACATCCACAGTTTCTTCCACCTCCTACTCACGGTTAGCACTACATTTGTTTTTAATTCCAAACAGAAATTCGTTCAAATGCCGAACAGAAAGTTCGTGCGAAATCCAAACGGAAATTCGTGCAAATTCCAAGCGAAAATTTGTACGAATTTCGATCAAGAATTTATTCGAATTCCGAACGGAAACTTGTTTGGCTTTCGAACAGGGATTCGTTAGTTCTGAACGGAAATTTGTTCGAATCCCAAACGGAATGTTTTTAGAATCTATATACATAAAAATGAATTTCTGTCTGTCTGAACCTTATAGACTCGGAAACTACTAAACCGATCGGCGTGAAAATTTGTATACAAAGGTTTTTGGGGCCGGGGAAGGTTCTTAAGATGGTTCGAGACCCCTCCCCGCTTTGGAAAGGGGGGCTCCCATACGAATGAAACAACGATTTCTTCATAACACGAGATCTAATCAGAGAATAAACCAATTTTTGGCGAAACGAAGTTTGTCGGGTCTGCTAGTTCCGAATAAAATCCACTGAACTTCTAAACAGGAATTCAAATTCCGATCGGGAAATTTGGGAAATTAGTTCGAGTTACGAATGGGAATCCGTTCTCACTCCGAACTGAAATTTGTTCGAATTCAGAACGAGATCCGAACGGTAATTTGATCGTAATTCGAACTGCTTTTCGTTGGGATTCCGTACGGAAATACGTTCAAATTCCAAACGGGAATTTGTTTCGTTTCCAAAATGGGAGCAAGAAAGAGATTTCGTTTAAATTCTCAATGGGAATAAGTTTAAATTTCAAGCGGGAATTTATTTAATACCTAAACAGAAATTTGTTCTTTCGAAATCATACCACAAATACCTATACGCTAAAAATCAAAATGGAAATTCGTTAGATTTCTGAGCATGAATTTGTTTGAATTCCGAATCAGCATGCATTCGAATGCCGAACACATTTTTTTAAAATTCCGAGCAAAATTTTGTTCGAACTCCGAATCAAAAATCATTCGAATTCCGAACTGAATTGCGTTCCAATTTCAAACAGGAATTTGTTCGGGAATTCCAAATGGGAATTTGTATTAATTTCGATTGGGAAATAATTCGGAAATATTTCGGGAACGGGAAAAGTTTTTAAAACTTTTAAAGCATTCCAAACGGGATTTCGTCCGAGTCCCGAACACGAATTCGTTTATATTCTGAACGGGAATTCGCACGTATTCCGAATGCGTTTTAGCTCCAATTTAAATTTCGAATGAAAATTCGCTCAAACTTTCGTATAAATTCCTAAAGGAATTTCGGTCGAATCCCAAATAGGAATTCGTTCGAATTTGTCACAGGAATTCGCTCGAATTGTAAATGGACATTGAAATCCAAAGGGGAAATGTAAAACGAGAAAAACGAGAATTTGTTCTATTTCCGAACGGGAATCCTCACGAAATCCGAACAAATTCCAAACGAGTTTTCATCCGAATTCCGAAAAGAAATTCTTTCGAATCTTGAATACGAATTTGTTCGTATTTCGAACCGAATTTTGTTCGAATTCCAAACGAAAATTCATCCGAATTCCAATCAAAAAGGGGTCAGTACATGTACGATATATAAAAAAACGTGACAGAGGGGGGAGGGGGGTCTAGAAATCTCAAAAAGTAGTGAACATCATATTTGAATCGCCCCAAATTCCTGTTCGAATTCCGAATCGCTAAGGCGATTTTTTTCGATTTCCGATAAAGAATTCGTTCACGCTAACCTTCATCTACTCATAACTGAGTAAAATTTTATTGTCCTCCTCCTCCGAAAAAAAAAATTAGATTCCGAACAAGAATTCGGTGTAAATCTGAACGAGAATGCGAACGGGAATTCTTTAGAATTCCTAACGGAAATTCTTACGAATTCCGAACGGAAATTTGTTTGAATTCCGAACGAAAAATTGTTCGAATACCAAATGGAATTTCGTTCGAATTCTGAATTCAGCATTCCTTAGAAAACTTGTTCGAGTTCAAAACCGAAATTATTTCGATTACCAAACGGAAATTCGTTCGAATTCAGAATGCGTAATTCGTTAGCATTCTGAACGGATATTCGTTAGATTTTAGATCAAAAATTGGCTCGATTTCCGAACGGAAATTTGTTCAAACTGCGTAAAAAATTTGATCGAATTCTAAACGAAAATTTGGGTCGAATTCCGAACGGAAATCCTTTCGAATTCCGAACGAAAATGCGTTCGAATTCCGATCGACTATTCGTACGAATTCCGAAAGCAAATTTGTTCAAATTCCGAATTGAAATTTGTTCTAATACCGAACGGAAATTTGCGTAACAAAAATTTAGAACGAATTCCGAACGAAAATGCGTTCGAATAGCGAACGGAAATTTGTTCGAATTCCGTATGGACATTTGTTCGAATACCGAACGAAAATTCGTTCAAATTCAGAATTCGTAATAAAAATTTGTTCGAGTTTTTAATGGAAATTTATTCAAATTCAGAACCGAAATTCTTTCGAACTCTGAACGGACACTTTTTCGAATCCCGAACGAAAATTCGTTTAAATTTTGAACGGAAATTGGTTCCAATGCCGAACAGAATTTGGTTTGAAATCCGAACGGAAATTCGTTTGAATTCGGAATTCGTAATTCGTTAGCATTCCGAACGGATATTCGTTTGAATTAAGAACAAAAATTTGCTCGATTTCCAAACGGAGATTTGTTAGATTTTCGAACGGGAATTCTTTCAAATTTGGAACGATAATTCGTTCTAATTCCAAACGGGAATTTGTTCCGATTTCGAATGGAAATTTGTTCCAATTCCAAACGAAAATTTGGGTCGAATTCCCTACGAAAATTTGTTCGAACTCCGAATAGACAGTTGTTTGAATCCTGAACGAAAATTTGTTCGAATTCCGGAACTGAAATTGGTTTGTTTTTCGAACGGTAATTCGTTCGAATTCCGAACGGAAATTCGTTCCAAGGCCGAACAGATTTTTTTTCGAATATAGAACGAAAATTTTCTCGAATTCCGAACGGGAATTTGTTCGAATTTCTGACGGGAATTCGTTTGAACTCGGAACGGGAATTCTTTCGAATTCTGAACGAGACTTCGTTCGAATTGCGAACGGAAATTTGTTCAAATTCGGAATGGAAATTTGCTCGGATTCCAAACAAAAATTTGGGGGGAATTCCGAACGTAAATTTGATCGAACTCCGTAACGAAATTCATTCGAATTCCGAACGGAAATTTTGTCTAATTCCAAAATCGGTGAATGTTCGCTTGACTTGGAGCGAGTGACCTTACACGATCGTCTTGCGCAGACGTGCGCCAATTACTCTAATCCCGTTACGGAGATTAGCCGAATTGGTCCTACCTTTGTTTTGGAAGCAACTAAGGCACATCGTATTTGCTCGCGATCTCTAATTTGGAAGTAAGCTGCAGATGAATAAGCTTGAGCACTGCCATTCACAAGTACGTGGAGCTCCAAGTTTTCAAAGCAGTTGTTTAACTCCTTCAATACCTTTTTAATTTTTTTTTTATTTGGGATTGCGATAATCAAATATCAACGCGCTTATATCTTCCTTCTTAATTCCGAAACATTTCTTGAATGTCGCCAGAAAACGCTACTTCTCGTTCACGGGACTTGAAGGTTACATACAGCTGCGGATTCGAAAGGTCAGGTCCTTTGAGCAGCATTGTAGATTTTTTTTTCTAAACGCCTTTCAAGGCATTCCCAACAACTGCCCGGGAACTCAACGAAAATCCTGTTTCCAAATTTCTCAAATCGTCCACTTTTTGTTCGCATCGTTGTGTTTTTTCGAGGATTCTGCGGGCTCGTTAGTCCTCACTTCCCTCCGAATTTGGAGCTTCCGCAATTCTAGTTGCATTCTAGTAGCACAGTCTTTTCTACACATACACAGCCAGTTTGTGCAAGAATCCTGGAAAGTACGTATTCGTGAAAGTCGCATTCGGTTCGGAAGTATATATGCATTTGTCGATGTTGGAACTGTTCTACTCCCCCTCGTACGCATCCACATACAACCCAACCACTATGGGTTTTTGCAGCGATTGGTGTTCTTGATTTTTTCCTTCTCGAATCTTCGTCGTGGTTAGCAGGTGCGAGCTGCTCAAGCCGATAAGCAATCCAGGAACAGCTTTCTGGAAAGTCTTGACTGGAGGGCGCCACAAATGCTTGGACATTTTCGATAGCTTTCCGATGTCCAACGATTGTTCAGGAAGTACTAAGTCCTCGACGTGTATTGTGGCGTCAAATTGCTTATTCAGTGTTATCTGAAATAAGTTCTCGACGGTGTACACTTCGGATTATTTGAAGCGCGTTGCACCTCCGGGCTCAGAAATGCTCAGGTTATCCAACTCCAACTTACCGGGCCCGTTGCTCGATTGCCACCTACAGATGGTAAGTCCGAAACGATCAAGTCTGAGATGTTTCCAGCCTGTTCCGAAATTGATCGTCTCTCGTACTCCAAGCGTAGCAAGTCCAATTGCTCGGTTAGACGCATCTCATTCAACAGAAACCTCTGCTTCTCTTCATCTCGCTTTGCTGCTCGAAAACTTCATTTGGTTGAATAAATCTATTTCTCCTTGCCTCCGTATATGGTTTTCCTTCTGGTGCTGTATGTCGACCTCTTGTTGCTTCTTTAAGAGATCTTCAATTTCTCGCAGTCGTTGCCTATTTTCTTCACGCTGTCTCTCAGAACGTTCCAACAATAACTTTAGTTCGCTTTCTCGCTTCCATTGTCGTTCAAGCTCTTCATTTTCCTCTGGACGATGCTACTCCCACAAACTGCTTGTTTCGCGTTTCCACTCCGCGTAGGGTTGACGATTCCATATTACTTTGGGGAGGATCCTCGGAAGTATGTTAGAATTATTGGGGTTTTTGATCTGTTGACTCGTAGCATTGGATTCTTCAAGAAGACGAATGTACGGTTGGATGTTCACGAACGATGTCCGGATACTCCGCATTTTGTTGTAGCTGATTTGATTCCTGGAAATCGTCTTCAAGTACTGCACTTTCTCCGATGGTAATACTGCCGATGGTCCGAGATACTATGCTCCATGATCCATGATCCGCTACTATGCTCATTTCCACCAGAACCGGCAGGCACTATTGGTTGAGCCTTGAGTTCCAAGTTTCGTCCCAATTTCAATTGATTCTGACATATGTTGATGGTTAACACACTCATCTACCCTATTCCGTAGTCTTATCCACCTTGGCGCATGTAGTCACTGTAGTCATATCCACCCTGGCGCATGAGAAATGGTACTTATTCCTCAATTCTTTGAGAATATTACGGACGTTTGCCTTCGAAGCTCTCTGTAGCAAATTTTGCCTATTTTCCCGGTGGAATCAGCTCAAAGCTGTATTTTTTTATTTAGCATAACAAACTTTCTCTTCAATACTTACATTTGGTCTCTTATTAAGCGAATATAATATTTTTTATGGAAAACTATCAAGCGAATAGACTGTAGCTGTAATTAAGTAACCAGGTATGTAATTAAGTTAAGTATAATAAGTTGCACACAATATATTTGAATTCCGAACGGTTTGGAATTGGTTTGATTCCCGAACATAATTCGTTCGTATTCCGAACGGAATTCGTTCGTATTCCGAACGGAAATTTGTTCGAATTTTAAACGAAGTTTCATTTGAATTCCGAACGAAAATTGGTTCGAATTCTAAACAGATATTCGTTCAAATTCCGAACGACAATTCTTTTAAATGCTGAACGGGAATTAGTTTGATTTTTACGCAGAATGCGTTCCAATTATTAACGGCCATTCGTATGAATGAAAATTTGTTCGCATTTCAAAAACGTTTCGAATTTCGAACGAGAATATGTTTGCGTTCCGAACGGAAATTCGATTGAATTCCGAACGAGAATTTATTCGAATTTCGAATAAAGATTGCAAACGGGAAATCATTTTGATTCCGAGTCGGAAATCTTGCAAACTCCGAACATAATTTCGTTCGATGTTTCAAAGAAAATTTGTTAGATTTTCGATTGAGTCCTGAATAAACAGTCCATCGATTTACGAATGCATAAATCCGTTCGAATTCCGAACGGAATTTCGTTCTGATTTGGGACATTAATCCTTTCAAATTCCGAACGGGAGTACGTCCGAATTTCGAACAAGGATATGTTCGAATCCAAACCGGAATTCGTTTGTATACTGGGCGTGACTTCGTTCTTATTTCGAGCGGGAATTATTCGTTCCAATTTTGAACGAAAATTCTTTCGAATTTCGAATGTAAATTCGTTCGAATTACTTACGGAAAATTTGTTCAAATTTCTAACGGAATTCGTTCGAAGTCCAGAATATTCACGTATTCCAAACGGGTTATCGTTCGGATTACGAATGGGAATTTGTTCGAATAACGAACGAGTGTTTGTTCATTTTCTTTTCAGGAATTCGTTTGAATTCCTGAAAAGAAAATTGTTTAAATTCTGTATGCAAATTCGTTTCGAATTCCAGAAGAAACATATTCCAAATTTTGTGTAAAATTCCTTAGGGTTAATTCATCCATCTCTTCCGTAGTTCGCCTGGAATTCGTAGAAAACGTTTAAATTTGTCTCCACTTGTTAAAAAAAATGTCTTCAAAGCTTCATTCCTTCAAAATTGATTTTGTCTGCCGATAGTTTGTATCCGATTCTAAAAGTTATTGGGTCTAATGTTTAAAAGAAATGTTTCCATCCCTTCATTAAATTGTATTACAATTACTCCTTACCTGCGTAATAGTCACCCTTGTTCTTGTTTATGTACGAACGCGTTTTCGAACGAAAGCTGATGCGCTTTCTCGTTTACGTCAGCGAAATCAAATGGGAAAACAGTTCGCAAGAACTGCATTCGTTTTGTCCATCTGTAAACATGACTTTCGTAGTTTTTGCCTTTTTTGGTACTTTTCTAAATTTCGTTTTCGACCACCATGAATTTGTTATCAATTTTATTTTTCCTAGTCATCGTCATCAATCATTGCCAAAACTTTTTGTCGTTTCTTAAAATCATTGACTTCATTTCTTTCACATTTTGTCTTCAATCATTGAGTCGTTTCCAAAAATGTTGTCTTTAACCCTGCCTAGTAATGTCTCTAAGTAAAATTTCATCTTCAATTCTTTTACCCAATACATTTTGCTCTACTAAAAAATGTCTCGACTCCAATTCAAAACAATAGGGGACTGGGGTAATATATGGACACCCTAAGGAATTGTGTCATTTTCACATTTTGTAATTTTAATGACAATGAAATTCAGGATGAAAAAAAATAAAGGTGCAGCCCAATCGGGTTGTACGCAAAGGTGGCGTAGGACTACGTAGCCTCATGTAATGGATCTTATTAGTAGTAGCAGAACGGACACTGTATTGCTTAGTGGCTGGCAGTAAGTGTCAATTGCTTGCATCGCGGTTCTTTAAATCGATTTCTATATGTTTGTATTGGATTTACACATTCTCTATCCAAAAGACTGAAACATCAATGAAATTTTCTCAAAAGTTTCGGCTTTGGGTTTGTTGGCATTAGTGATTGGAAATGTGCATTATTGAAAATAAGGCCGATACAAATATTACAGCTATTGTCTGACGGCCCCTCGATAATTTTTCCAAAAGACGTCACCATTCAAAATAAATTTTCAGCATCGCCACTGGTGGTACTAGACCGCAACAGACACCATTTTTATTTACAACCCTTTCTTCACCTAAAAAAATGGTTCTGGAAAGAAGCGATTTTCTATTCACAACGCGCCTTCCTAAGCATTAATACCAACCAAACGTTAGTTCGATCTCTGTTTAGAAATTTCACCTTAGATACATCAAATCTCGCTTAATTTTTCAAAAGGACCTTTTTTCATGAACTAATTCAAATATTGCAATGAACAGATCAACATGAAAGCTTTTGATTGCAGTACTCAAAATAAATCATGGAAAAAATGTTACTTAGGTCCTTTTGAAAAGTTAAACGAGGAATATATTTTACAAGTATATTGTGTAGTTGGAACAGTGACACATTCTCATCCCCATTTGACCCATTGTCAACCCCGACGACGGTATGTTCAAATATCTCGACTCTCTTGCACTTTTGTATAAAAGCCAGCTTGTTTCGCATCGGGAAGCACAATGGCACTCCCGTTTTTTCGACCCGTGGAAGAAAATCTGAAGAGGTTTGGAAACTTTTTCCTGGAGTAATTGATCGAGAGACTCTTTTATTGATGTAATTTGGCCGAAACTTGTGATGGAAGCGTGCTAGGAAGCACTGCAATAAAAAAAATGTTTTTGCTAATTATTTGGAAAAAATCTTTTGTGAATTCAAAGGCATAAAAGCAATTCTTGAGATTGAGAGATAAGGCAAATCAAAGGAATAATCTAAGACAAAAAACAGACTTTTAGTCATAATACCTATCTGTATGCAGAACAAATTACTTTTGGAATCTATGTAGCCTAAAAAAAGTCTTTCATTGAACGGGAATTTTCGGGTCTGAAAACTTTGTTTCTTAAAACATGGCTATGGGAGTGATAATCTTTTCTTCGAAATACTTATCATGAGAGCAACACAGCAACGAATAAGTAATAAAGAAAGAACTTTCTATTTTCTACTTCCACCAGTGTGTAATCCCAACAATCATACAACTTCGTTCACCCAACAGTCGCCTTGTAAAGGCGGAACATATGTTTGCCCAGTCTGTTCGATTCACACAGATTGTAGTACTACCGTATAGATACTGACCGAACCCGAGATGCCCGGCAGAAAACGGAGAAGAGATGGATCCGATCCGACCACAACTTCGAACAAGTTCTGCACTGACCGACCACCAGCACACACCGCACTGTTCCGTCCAAAACTGCAACTGAGAGGACTGATGGATCGGGGCGATACTATCCGACCAAACAAGTTTTCCTCAAACCGCACACACGCACACACACATTGTGCAAATTGTGTTGACCCCTTCCTGATCTCTTTGACGAAAGTTGTGCCGGCAGCAACAACGACGACGACGACGATGGCAAGTGCGAAAATGATTCTATAATCTGAAAGTTATCTTCTAACGAGAGTTCGGTTGGGAGACGACGCTTCCGCAATTTATGCAGATTAATGTTTGCGCAAGACGTGCACCAGCAGAAGTTACGATATCGCTCCTGATGGGCTAGTTCCTGGTTTCTGGATGGAGCGCGCCCTTGTGGAACAATCAGTTGGTTAACTATCGGGTGACATGACATGATGATGATGATGATGCGTTGAGTGATTCTGTCTGGCGAGCAAGAAATGATTCATCCGGGGGGAAAGTTTGGCCTACTGGGACGAAGCACGACGGATGCGGCTAGCGGAATGGCCTGCTCCGATCAAATTTCTGTGAATCATCATGCGTAAATGTTCGAAAGTTTTAAACATTAAATTTTAATTTTGTTGCATGTTTCACGATATTTCTGTGCGGATTCACCAAATGTCAATATAATTATTAACGGAAAATACCGATCCCTGGTAGAATTTCCTCGCCTCCAATTAAATCTAAATTTATTGTTTACACAGAAAAAAAATCAACATACGAGCAACTAAAACTAACGAGGCATGTTATTAAAAGTTAGCACAATTGCACACAGCGAGATGGAAGGCTGTTCATGTTCATGGCCAGTTTGTCAATCTGCCTGCATGTATTCTACACCAATGGAAAAAAAGTACGAAGCATTAATTAACGGAAGTTTCAGTTGCAGTGGGTTCCTGGAAGAAGCATTCTATTCAGATTTAGATAGAAAAATTTAATTTACTATATGCAGGCCTGGTAGCGAGTCACTTTTTAGTGACTTGGTCACTTTTTTCGGGTCAGTCACTAAAAAGTCTCTTTTTTCGACCTCAAGTCACTAAAGTCACTTTTTCTCGGAAAAAGTCACTATTTTCAACTATTTTAAAATTATCGACTTGGTTTCATCAAGAAGGTCGTGGAATGAAAAAAAAAATGTTGAAAAATTTGAAACTTTATCCGTCGGAAGCTGCTTTATTCATGAAATGACGGATTTAGAATAAAGGACCACTTAGTATTTTTTGACCCGAAAGCTGTTCGAAACTTCTTAGCGACTTCAAATCCACACTGAATCTCGGTGTGATTATTAGATTTTTAACAGCGATTGATTGGAGGGGTTTTGTATCACAGTGATGCAATTTGGTATATAGTGAAGCAAGCAGGATTGACACAGGGGATTGAGATTCTAAATATATTCACAAAGCTAATAGCATACCCTGCTAATTTTAAATCCACTTTCAAAAACTAATAAACTCTACACCTTATCAATTGAACTGTTGAGTATTCCGATTCATCTTTTTAATAAAATTCTGATATTTTCATCTCAATCCCACACAATTTTAGATGCATTCCCTGTTGTGTCGGGGAAATCATTAGTGAGCGATGGCTTGTTCTAATTTTATAACATAATTGTTTTACTCACAAAAACATATATTTTTATATATTTTGAAACATAAGTTTTTTTAAACTGAATGGAAAAATTTGAATCACTGCTTGATACTGCAAAGGACTTTGGAAGTGGAACATTTTTTACGTAAGGGATCCCTCATAGAAAGGTTTATTTGATATTTTTTTCCGTCAGAAGCCAAGTGAATGGTCTCTCGGCATCTGCTCCGATAAAAACTTGATTTTTTTTCAAAATCTATTCTGATGGTTATTAAGACATTCGAGGCTGTATAAACCTTGGATATCGAGAGAAGTTGGAATTTTTTTAAAGATTTTTATTGTTTTGAGAATATGATTCATCGGTTGGTAGTTCAAACTTTTTGTTTAGGCTTTTCGGAATTCTGAACAAATTCTTTAGGTTTCGAGATGATTCTTGGGTTTCAGATTTATGAACTTTGTGAGTCAAATTAGTTAATTTAAATAAAAATAATTTAAATAAATTTCTATTTTAGAAAAATTATTTGAATAAATTTCTATTATAAAAAATGCCATTTTCACACTTGAGCGAAGATTTTCCGTTTTCGAAGTTTGAACCCATATTAAACATTATTGCACCTCATTTTGTATTTGTGTTTTCTAGTGGTTAAAGGGGCGAAAATACAAAAATAAATATTAAAAAAAAAAATAAAATAAAACAAACTTATCAGAATTCATTTGTCTTAAGACGAACTATTCTATTTAATTCCATCATTTTGTAAACATTGATCAGTGTCTCATACTTGACTCGACTTGAGAGACTAAAGACGTCATTACTAATACGAAATACGTATACTTGTAAAGAATGCAAAGTAATGGAATTAAATAATCCATTACAAATGAAGACATTCCACTAAATAAGCACACAGTTTTCTTCTCATCGGATCTGTTGAATAATGTTTTGGCAATTCAAAACTTTTGCGGAATTTACTGCGCCTTAAAATTAATATTTTCGACCAAAAGATAATAGAGGGAGACATAATTAAAAATTATTAGTATTGGCCTTATTAACTTCATATAAAAGTCAATTTTTGTCAATGCTAATGAAATTCAAAGTCACTATTTGTCCACTTTTTCTGCAACTGAAAGTCACTATTTGGTCCCTTTTTTCGCCAGTGTTGGTCACTGAAGTCACTATTTTGAACGGCATTGACCGCTACCAGCCCTGTATATGTTGCTTTTGATTGTATTTAGCAACAAAGTGACTGATGAGCACTATTCGAAATTTTAAATAATTCCAACAGAAACTAAGTTTTGAAGAGTTTTCAGCTTTGGTACGTTGCTGCCAGAGGCTTGAAAACAAGCCGATACAAATATTTAAAAACTATTTTGTCCTGCACTCCCCTCGGGTTTTGTGGCCAAAAAATAATATTTTAAGGGGGCAACAAAATAAAATTCGGATAATTTTGAGGATTTTCAAAACATCCTTTAAGAAATCCGAGGAGTTTTTTTATTTTTGCCTTTCTCGTATACTAAGTATACGGAAAGGCTATAGAACTGCTCCAAAACCGAACTTTTTATAGAAGGCTCGGAGACCCATAGTGTTATATACCAATCGACTCAGCTCGACGAATTGAGGTGATGTCTGTATGTGTGTATGTATGTGTGTGTGTGTGTGTGTACAAAATGTGATACACGTTTTTGGGCATTTATCATTATCCGATTTGCTCGCAACAAGTTGCATTCGACGCGGAATGCAGTCCCATTGGTTCCTATTTAAAATTAGATCGATTGAACTTTGCGTTTCGGAGTTATGGCCAAAAAACTGTTTTTACGTGCAAAAAAAAAGCAAAATGCTCTGATCTGGACTCGAACTCGTGATCTCTTGATCGGGAAGCGGCTACTACACCACAGCACCAGCAATACACATAGCATGTGACAAGATACATACAAATATAAATCATCGAATTGGGCATATATTCATTACCTCTATAAGCATCAGAGTTTATCCTGCTAGGGTACCGATTCCTATACTGGAAGTATAAATGGATCGAGAAAAGAAAATATTAGCTTTTACCGTTGGTTATTAAAATATACAGTTTCAATACATTAACTTAGAGCAAGATTGCCGGTGGTGAGTATAAGCCGTTTGGCAGCGCAGTATCATTACTTGACACTTTTTCCGGTCGCTACTAAACGCGCTGCTAAAACATTTGGTAGCGCGATAACAGCGCTGCTATTTGATGAACTATTAAACGTCACCTGTGCGGAATGCAGCCCCCAAAATGTTAACCGAAAATAGTGACCAGTGCGAAAAAGAGTGACTAAACTAAAATGACAGCGTTGCGAGGATGATCAAAACACTCGCGCCCAGTAATGATGCTCTAATAGATAAACTATTGAAATCGCTTGGATACGCTGTTACTTTAATTGAGATAAAAGTAGATTCACTATTGATTCGAGGATGTTAATGCAAAATTATATGGGTATAATTGCATAATTACATCCATACTAGTAAACACATATGTTTATAATAATGGGAAGTATCAATAAGAACCCCTCAGGTTACGGGTGCCCTATGCAAATTACTAAATAGTAATTTGGGGTGACCTTTTTACGATAGGATATCCGTTCAATAATTAAAAATCCTCTTGTGTGCTAAACGTTAGACATAACTTTTCTCATGTTTTATTGTTATTAAGCGCTAAGAAAAGCACAAATACCCTATATAACAGCCTGTAAATACTCCTCAGTCGTCATATAGCAATTTCAAAAAGCATCGTGCGTTGTTTAACACGTTCAACGCTTTCCCGTTCGAATGCGCCTAAAAGAAGGAATGGCAATGCGCCGTCGCGCAGTGGTGGTCCCCCATACAAATGCTCGACTAAATCTACGATTGCGCTTAAAATTTAGCAACAGTAATTTTGTAACGCTGAATTCATTTTGAAATTTGAATAGTTATCCAACATATGCTATGCTATCCAAAGCCCAAGACTTAGGATCAGAGCAGCGTCTTAATTCTAACCTTGAAACAGTAAATTTCCCGCTTTGGTGCAGCAAGGCGCAATTCGCCAAACTAACCACTGTTAAGTGACAAAATATATATTTCAATGCATCATATCAGTTCTTTCCGAATCTTTCCCGATACAAAATTTAGTCAAATTTAATTTTCTTATACATATATGTTACACCATCAACTTGAACCAAGTCACCAAAAATTAAATTTACCAACTACAATTAACAAATTGAGGAATTATCATTGACTAAATGTGCAAAATTGATATAATATCAGCTTCACGAGAGAACGATTTGTTTTGGGTTTTGTCTGGGTTTCCGCCACTGTGGATCGGTCGGCTTAACCATCCTAGCATCAGCGGTAAGCCGTGCTTCTGTTCTATTTTTACGCATATGCATGCATCCTTCTTTGTGGCATTCAATCAGCATTTGGGAGCGCAGCTGGTGTGCGGGAAGACGCGGGACGCATGCGCATTCGCTTCAGTCTCTTACCGTCGGATGAATATTGCCGAAGGAAGCATCACCAACATACATCGCATTGCGTGCGGCAATGTTCTATTTTTTTTAGCTCAGATGGGTTGAATGTTGATCCGAGCAAATGAGATTTGGGGAAACTTGTTCATGAGTATGTATTACGGAAAAAAGAAAATTTTGGATAGCTCCGCGGAAATAACGCGCAGAGGGAAATCCCCGGTCTCAATTCCTTGGATATAGCGTCTGCTGCACCATAAACTCGCAAGCTTCTAATTTTATTGAATAATTATGTCTTTTCTATTCATTAAAGCATATTTTCTTTTGTGCATTGAAGCAATAGAATATAATTTCCTACTTATGTTTACTGTCTACTGAAACTCGGTGGGCAAGTTTGATTACTACCAAGATAAATCAAAAGCTATTTTGTTTCTGCTAACAATCATTAAAGAAAACTGTTGAGTACATATCGATTCTCAACTTATGTATTTTTGTTTCATTTCCTACCTCCATCATCTAAAGTTCAGACCTGAATTCTTTCAAATATTCCAAATAATCAGATGGATTCAATTATAGAAATGTCATGAATATAAATATAAACAATATTACGTTCCATTGATTATTAGCATGGAAAATATTAAATACAATTTTTTTAAAGGCTCTTGAATTTTCTAGTATTCAAAATTTTTCTTGCAATGCGTATTATACCACACACCTAGAAAATATGAGTTTTGAAAAAAAAGATGGCTTACACGAGGATCGAACATAAATCCTCTGAATGAGAGCCTATCACGTTACCACTGAGCTATCTTTGTTTCTTGAGATATTAGTGTTCGAAGAACAAGAGGCTACGCGATTTGCAATAAATAACTATTTCACTACATCAAGACGTAGGCTGCTTGTGCGTGCATACGTGCGGTAACGCACCGAGGGCTGTGCTTTGGTTCGGTGGCATATAATCTGAACCGATAAAAAGTTTAGTTAGGTATATCGGAATATAAGTCATGTTCGGGATTTGAGTCAAAACGGTACGATTGAGTTTACGTCAGGTGCTTTTGTGTCATTTCATTCAAATAAGTCACATGTAATATTCTTATTGTTTTGGTGCGCAGGGAAGCAACTTCTTAATCAATTTAAACATTTTATTTTGAATCCTCTGTAAATGCATTATTCCTGGCGTTGCAGCAAATAACCCATATTTATTTATTTATTTATTTATTTATTTATTGTCGTCAATCATAATTGTAGACCTATTTACATTTGTATTCTTAACTATTCTAAATAACATTAAATAATGTTGATACTGTTTAAACTTATTGTAAAGTGTCATTAGCTTATAATACGAGAGAAGATCTGTTTCAGCTGTGTTTTGGACATCGATAAGTCAATAGTGTCACAATGTTTATTATAAGTGATCATCATTTGATCCATTGGGCCATTTTTTGCATAGTTTGTTCGATGATAATTTACGGAGACACAGTATATGTAAAACATGGCTGGCCTAACAATTAGTTTGTAAATCAAAAAAATATTTTATGATTTTGATTTTCTATGAATATTCACTTACTATTTTTGTACCTTTTTGCTTGCATACCTTCTGTGTGGTTTTTGATAGTTAATTCATTCATGCTATACATAAGTCCTAAATCTTGGACTTCGCTAAACCAAATAATTGGAACCCTGTTCATAGTGACAGCATGTCTGTTAGAAGAATTCAAATAAAAAGCACTCGGATGATGTAGGAGAAAATGAGTTTTGGTAGGCTTCGGAGAAAATTTTCTATTTTGGAAGTCAGTAGAAAAGTATTCAAACTTTTCTATAATCCAAGTATGTTTTAGATAATTTAATAGTCTTAGTTCGATCATTGACAAACTACAATGACTCATTCCAGAGGTTAAATGTCAAAACGTGTTACAGCAGAGTTCTAGTGCGATTATTTTTCTTCAGCTCTGCCTAATAGTTTGTTGTTTTAATTCAACTAATAACAGAGTTAAAGCACTAGTTACTAATACTAAATGATAACAAAATTTCGATCAGTCTGTATAATAAGTTACTGCAACTAGCGCTATAACTCTGTTATTAGTGCAATAGAAACAACAATTAGGCAGAGTTGTAAAAACCTTCGCTCTAGATGTCCTACACATATTACTTTTGAAATTTAACCTCTGGAATAAGTTATTGACAAACTACCAAATTATCGAAACTATATTACTAAATGATCGAAAACAGCCTTGCTATAATCCATAACAAATTACACGAAGGTAAACAACGATTTTCGATTTTCCGATATATGTTATCATTACGATATAAAGTATTGCACAATATGAGCTCAAAAATGCTGATTTTGGTAACACTAGCTCTGTCACGCGTTATCTATCAGATTTTGTGCTTGAATCGTTTACCTGTAAAGAGTGATCTGTGATACAAATTTTTATACTATGCCTGAAACTCGATTTGTGCAATTGCACAACCTCATCACATTTATCGGGCACTTAACCTCATCCGATTTGCTTGCAACAAATTGCATCCGGCAGCAATTATAACAAATGTGAATTTTCAATTCAATCTATCTTTATTTACGAGATCTTCGATGCTAGGCCGGTTCATCTGGTATAAATAAATGTGAAAAATAAGTCTTATTCACCATTGTTATTTTAGACTTTTCATATATGTTTATCAACTATTTTGAACGAGCGAGAAAGGCATCATCACCGCTAGGTGGATTAATCAGGGTTTTTTTTTTCATATTAATCAATGGTGTCGCGTAACCTCACTTTTTACCTGTGCACTGACCCAAAAAGTGAAAATTTTGATATTTTGACGGCCCAAATGGAAAAGAAAATTATCAAAGTAGTTTATACTAATTAAAATCTAGTTATTCTAGACATTTCCACAAACCAATTCCTTAAATTTAAACTCAGCGCACAGGTAGATTGAGTTCAGGGAAACGCCACTGATATTAATACTTATTTTTTATACTCCCAACCTTGACCTTTTGGAGACCAGTAAGACAAAATGTTAAATATTTGTAACGACCTAAATAATTTTCCCTTCAGAATTCAATCGTTAGCTCATTCAGTATTTGAACGAATTTCCATTTCATGTTCGGAATTCGCAAAAAAAAATCCCAATCGAAAAAAAGCACGAAATCTTGTTTGAAAATCAAATGAATTCTCGTTCGTAGTTCTAATGAATGTTTGTTCAAAATTCGAAAATATGATTTATCGAATTTCGAACGAATTTTCAATCCTGATTCGAAAAAATTCCAGTTCGAAATTAGAACCGGACTCCAATGTGGAAATTGAATGAGTTCCTGTTCTGAATTCGGATGCCATCCTTAAAGGAATTTGGTTCGAAATTTGAATGAATTCCTGTTTGGAATTTTTCCATTTCCATTTCCTTTGAGTTCCAAACGGAAAATCGTTCGAATTCATCAAGGGAATCCGTTAGAACAGGAAGTGGTTAAAATTCGGAACAGAAATTTGTTCGAAATCCAAATTAAGCATTCCTGATCAGGAATTCGTTAGAATTCCATACGGAAATTCGTTTGAATTCGTAATAGGAATTCGTTCAAATTTCTAATGAAAATTCTTTAGAATTCCGAACAAGAATGTGTTTCATTTGCTCTCCTAATTCCTACGGAATCCCGTTCGGAATTCAAACCTTTGTTACCATTTGTTAGGTATTAAAACCATTTGTTAGGTATTCGAGCGAATTCCCGTTCGGAATTCGAACAAATTCCCGTTCGGAATTCGAACGATGTTTCGCTCAGAATTCTAACGCATTCCCATTTGAAGTTCGAACGAATTTTTGTCCTAAATTCGAACAAATTTATATTCAGATATTAAATTTATGCTATTCAAAATTCGATCGGCTTCCCGTTGAATTCTTATTCGAAAATCTAACAAATTTTCGTTCGAAATTCGAACAAATTTCAGTTCGGAATTTTCACAAATCCTCGCTCGAAAAACGAACGAATTCTCATTGGTATTCAAACAAAATCCTTTCGGAATTCTTACGATTTTCATTTCTGGATTCCAACGTATTATCCTTGTAAGTAATCGAAAGAATTCTCGTTCAGAATTCAAACGAATTGACTTTCGGAATTCGAACGAATTTCCGTTCCGAGATCAAATTTATTCTCGTTTAGATTTCGATCGATCTGCCGTTCCGAATTCGAAAAAATATCCGGTAAAAATTCGATCGAATCCCAGTTAAGAATTCGAATGACTTCTCGTTTGGAAATAGAATAAATTTTCATTCGGAATTCAAACGACTGTAGTACGTTCGGACTTTTCGGAACGCATACTCTTTCAGAATTCGAAAAAAATCTCGTTCGGAGTGTCAACGAATACAAGTCTGGAATTTGAACGAGTTCCCGTTCGGAATCTGATCGAATTCCCGTCGTGAATGTAGAATTCGATCGAATTGCTGTTCGGAATTCAAACAAATCTCCATTTGAACTTAAAACCGTTCGAGATTTCGAAGGACTTTCGTTCGGAATTCAAACGAATTTCCGTTAGAAGTTCGAATGAATTTCCGTTCGAAAATCGAAGGAATTCTCTTCCGGAATTCGCACGTTTTTCCATTCGGAGCTCGATTATCCGTTCAGAATGCGAACGATTTTCCGTTTGGAATTCGAACGAATTTCTGTTCAGGGTTCGATCGTATTGCCGTTCAGGGAATCTATTTAATCAAAATTTGGAGATTTTTTTATTCGAAATTCCGAGTTAATTTATGTATTGGGAATGAGAAGATTTTTTTTTATTTGAAAGTCGGAGAATTTACATTCAATGATTTTTTTATGTAAAAGTTCGAGAATTCGAAGAAATGTTGATGCGAAATATGAAAATTAAATTTTTAGGGATTTACAATTTGGAGAATTTTCCGATTTGGAATTCGGAGAATTTAATTTGCTTCAAAACTAGGAGAAGTTTTGATTCGACATTCTGAGAACTTTTGACTTTATGACTATGGAAAAAAAAAAAATACTTGGATTTAGTAGAATTTCTCAATTTGAGTTTCCGGAGAATCAATCAAAGTTCTAAGAATTGCATTTTTTTGTTTAAATTCGGAGAATGTTTCTGTTAAACATCCGAAAAACTTTTATAGTGGATTTGTTTTGATTCAAATTTCGGATTGGATTTTTCGATTAGAAATTAATTAGATATTTAAAGATTTTTCTGAATCGAAATTTGGATCCACAATACGGAGAGGCATATCAGGACTTCGAAAGTTTTTTTTTATTAGAAATTCGGTGATTTTTTTTATCTGAAATATGAAGAGTTTTTGGTTAGAAATTTGGAGAATTATTTGATTCGAAAACCGAAGAACATTCTGAGAAATTTCGAGAATTTTCATTCCAAATTCTAAGAACTTTTTGATTTGGAATCCAATAAATGTTCAGAAAATTTTGAAATCCAGAAATCTTTTTACTCAAAATATTGAGATTTTATAATTTGAAATTTGTAGGATTTTTCATGTTGTCATTCCTCGAAGTATGTTTGGATTGTAAATTTGGAGAGTTTTCTATTTGCAACTCAGATCATATTTTACTAAAAAATCAGATAACTTTTTGATTCGGATTCGGAGGTTTGTGGATCGAAATACCAAAATTTTTTTGATTAACATTTCGAAGAATTTTTCATTTGAAATTTGGCGAGTTTATTTAATCAAAATTCGGATATTCGTAATTCAATTTTATTAAATCTGAAATTCGAAGAATTTTTTGATTCGCAATTCGAAAAAAAACTTTTGATACCAAGTTTGAGTCTTTTGAATTTGGAGAATTTTTGTTGTTTGAAATTCAGATAATTGATTTGAAATTCGGAGATTTTTATGATTCTACATTCCTGCTATTTTTTTTATTCAAAATTCGATGATTTTAGTTTTTGATTAGAAATTAGAAGAATTTTTTATTCGAAATTCGGAGAGTTATTTTATTGGAAATGCGATTTTTTTTTTTTTTGAAATTCGAAGATTTTTTTTATCAAGCTTCAATGGGTTTTTTTATGTGAAACTTGGAGAATTCGGAGAAATTTTGATTCGATACATATTAAAAAATCTTTTAATTTGCAATTTGAAGAATTTTCCGATTTGGAATTCGGAGAATTTATTTTGGTTCAAAACTAGGTGAAGTTTTGATTCGACGTTCTGAGAACTTTTGACTCAAACTATGGAGATTTTTTTTACTTGAATATAGAATCAGAATTCTAAGAATTGCAATTCGGAGAATTTTTTGTTTAAATTCGGAGATTTTATTTGTTTGACATTCGGAAAACTTTTATGATGGATTTTTTTAAATTAAAATTTTTGATTGTATTCGAAAGTCGTATAATTTTTTGATTAGGATTTCTTAGACTTAGTAAATCTCTATAATGGAAATGTTTTTTTACTTGAGCTAATTAGAAATTTTTGTTTGAGCTTTGGAGATTTTTCTGATTTGAAATTTTTATATTGTATTAATCCTAAATACGGAGGAATTCGAAGGATTTTGTTATTAGATATTCGGCGATTTGTTTTATCTGAAATTCGGAGTTTTTTTTATTTGAAACTAGCAGACCCAATTCGTTTCGCCTGAAATCGATTTATACTCTGAGTAGTTATCGAGTTATGTCGAAATTTCTGTTTCAATTGTATGGAAGCCCCCCTTTCCAGAAGAAGGAGGCGTTTCAAACCATCACAGAAACATATCTTCCCTTTTAAAACTTCGAGATGCCAGATTTAGCCCAATTTGCTTGATTAATTCTCGAGTTATGAAGAAATAGGTGTGTCATTTGTATGGGCCCCCATTTCGAAAGGAGGGAGGGGCCTCGAACCATCTTAAGAACCTTCCCCGGTCCCAAAAACCTCTGCATACAAATTTTCACGCCGAAATTTTGAAGAAACTTTTTTTTCATCAAAATTTATTGTTTTTTTATGTGAAACTGGGAGAATTCGGAGAAAATTTGATTCGAAATATGAAGAATTTTTTGATTTGCAATTTGGAGAATTTTCCGATTTGGAATTCGGAGAATTAAATTTGGTTCAAAACTAGGAGAAGTTTTGATTCGACGTTCTGAGATTCTTTTGTTTAACTCTCAAAGACCCAGGCTTTCAAATGGATCGCATTCAGCACCTGATTGTCGGAATTCATCGTGGTTTCATTTGCGTTTGCGGTTTCTCGCGTTTCAATTTCAGAAAGACAATTTCAAGTTCAAATAGGGTTTTTTGAGCTCCTGATGTGTTTTCATGAAGTTTGAGCAGTCGCATGCCCAGTTTCATTGTGATTTGTGTTATGGCTCCAGCTATCCCAATTTTGACTCCTGAATTCGGCCCTGGTCGAAATTTCAGAAAGTCAATTTCAATTGCAAACAGTGCTCTTTGAGCTCCTGATGCATTTTTATGAATTTTGAGCAGTCGCATGTCTAGTTTCATTGTAAATGGTTTTATGGTCCTCGCTCTCCTCCATTTGCCTCCTGAATCTGGCTCTGGTAAGAATTTCAGATGGTCAATGTCAATTAAAAGTGAAATTTTTAAAACTCCTGATTTGTAAAGCTTGAGCAGCCCCATGCCCATTTTCGCATAAATTTTGCTTTGTAATTAATTTTGTAGTCCATTCTCTACCATTGTGGCCCCTGAATCCGGCATTGAATAGAGTCAATCCTGCCCTACTCAAATAGTGCAACTATTGGAATCGACTTGAAATTTTTACAAATATATGTTTGCACGTGCACACATATTTTGGCAATAACTCGAATCTGAACAAGAATTTCGGTCTGGAAATGTATCAGATCAAAATCATAGCTATTGCAATTGAGCACAAACGAAAGCGCGAAGAATTCCGATAATTAGGTGCTGAATATGAGCTATTTGAAAAAAAAATCGTTCGTCCTGGGTCTTTATACAATATACATAGTACAATTTTTGATTAATTCAAAATTCGAAGAATGTTTGGATTTGAAATGTGGAGAATTTTCGATTAGCAATTCAGAAAGTTTTCGTCTTGAATATCGGAGTTTTTTTTATTCGATATTTAACGATTTTTAGATCAAAATATCATACATTGTATTATCTGAAATTTGAAGAATTTTTATTTGAAATGCGTAGATTTTTTTTATTTATGTGATTTCAATGATTTCTTTAATTCAAATTTGGAGATTTTTTTTTTCACATGAAATTTGAAGAATTGATTCGAAGTTTTCTTTTTTTTTATCGAAATTTGGAGAATTTTTTTTATTTGACTTTTGGATAATTTTTAATTCGTTTTTATTCTAAATTCAGAGAATTATTATATTTCAAATTGGAAGAAGAATTTTTCGATTCGTAATTCAAAGAAATTTTGGATTCAAAATTTATATAATTTTTTGATTATCAATTCTTAGAATTTATGATTCTGCAAATCTCTATAAAAAAGGTTTTTTTTTTGCTTGAACTAATTTGAAATTTTTATTTGAAATTTGGAGATTTTTCTAATTTGAAATTTGAATATTTTACTTATCCGAAAAACGGAGAGGCAAATAAGGAATTCGAAGGATGTTTTATTAGAAATTCAGTGATTTTTTTGGTCTAAAATATGAACACTGAACATTTTTTAATAAAAATTTGGAGAATAATTTGTTTCGAAATCTGAAGAACATTCGGAGAATTTTTACTTTAAATTTGGAGGATTTTTAATCATAATTCTAAGATCTTTCTGATTTGGAATCCAAAGAATGTTTTTATTCAAAATTCATAAAATTTGGACATGCAGAAATATTTTGTCCAAACGATTTTGAATTCAAACGAAATTGAATTTAAACGATTTCAAGTTCGGAATTCGAATGAATTCCCGTATGGAATTCCCGTTAGAAGCTCGAATGAATTTCCCTTCCGGAATTCGCACGACTTTCCATTCGGAATTCTCAAGAATTCACGTTCCAAATTCGAACGTTTTCACTATCAAAACTCAAACAATTATCCATTTAGAATGTGAACGATTTTGCGTTTGAAATTCGAACGAATCTCTGTTCAGGATTCAATCGTATTTCCATTCAGAGAATCAAAATCTGTAGAATTTTTTTATTGGACATTTAGAGAGCTATTTTATTGAAAAAACGATGTTTTTTTTTCATTTTTAATTTGGAGAAACTTTTTTATCAAAATTCAATTATTCTTTATGTGAAATAAGGAGAAATTTGGATTCCAAATATGACGTTTTTTTTATTTGTAATTTGGAGAATTTTCCGATTTGGAATTCGGAGAATTTATTTTGGTTCAAAACTAGAAGAAGTTTTGATTCGACATTCTGAGAACTTTTGACTCAAACTATGGAGATCTATTTAGAAGTAGAATTTCTCAATTTGAGTTCCGAAGATTTTAATTTGTTAAGATATTAATTTGTTAAAATTCGGAGATTTTTTTTGTTAAACACTCGGAAAACTTTTATAGTGGAATTTTTTTAATTCAAAATACAAAGAATGTTATTTCTGTGATTTCTATGATTTCTTTAATTAAATTTAAAGAATTGATTCGAAATTCTTGTGATTTGTTAGAAATTCGAAGATACTTTTATTTGACTTTTGGAACGAACTCCCATCCGGAATCTGGTCCATATTTTGTCTTGAATTTAGAATCATGTGTTAGAATGCTGTTCGGATTTGAAACAAATCAACATATCCCTGTTCGAACTTATTCCCGTTCGTTATTAGACGTATTTCGAACTTATTCCCGTTCGAAAATCAAAGGAATTCACAAGATTTCGTGTTCCAAATTCGAATGATTTCACTATCGGAATTCGAAGGATTATCCGTTTGAAATTCGAACTAATTTCTGTTCAGTATTCGAACATATTGCCGTCGAGTGAATCTATTTAATGAAAATTTGAAGACTTTTTTTTATTCGGATATAGGAGATTTATTTTATTGGGATTGCGAAGGATTTTTTATTTGAAATTCGAAGTATATTTTTGGCAGTTTTCAATGATATTTTTTGTGAAACTTGGAGAATTCGGAGAAATTTTGATTCTAAATATGAACAATGTTTTGGTTTGCTATTTGAAGAATTTTTCGATTTGGAACTCAGAGAATTTATTTTGGTTGAAAATTAGGAGAAGTTTTGGTTCGACGTTCTGAGAACTTTTGACTCAAACTATGGAGATTTTGTTGTGCTTGAATTCAGTAGAATTTCTCATTTTGAGTTTCGGAGTTTTTGAGTTTTTCTCATTTTGAGTTTCTAAGAATTGAGATTACGAGATTTTTTTGTTAAATATTCGAAAAACTTTTATATTTTTAGTTTTTTTATTAAAAAATGTTTGGATTTGAAATGTGGAGAATTTTCGATTAGCAACTTTTTTTTTATTATAAAAATGTTTGGATTAGAAATGTGGAGAATTTTTGATTAGCAATTCAGAAAATTTTCGTCTCGAAAATCTGAGATTTTTTTAATGCGGCATTTAAAGGTTTTTAGATCAAAATATCAAAAATATTAATAAAGATTTAAAATTCGAAGAATTTTTGTTTGAAATACGGAGGATTTTTATTTATTTCCGTGCGAAAGATTTTTATTTATTTCAATGATTTCTTAAATTGAAATTTTTTTTTCATGAATTCTCGCTTAACTTTTCAAAAGGTCCTAAGTAACATTTTTTTCATGAATTAATTTGACTAGCGCAATCAACAGAACAACATACAAGCTTTTGATTGCAGTACTCAAATTAATTCATGAAAAAAATGTTACTTAGGTCCTTTTGAAAAGTTAAGCGAGAATTTCTTTATTACAAGTTCTGTGATTTTTTTTATCTGAAATATGAAGAGTTATTGATTAGAAATCTGAAGAATAATTTGATTCAAAATCTCAAGAACGTTCGGAGAATTTTTACTCTTAGCTGGGAGAATTTTCATTCAAAATTCTAAGAACATTCCAAAGAATGTTTTTATTCAAAATCCGAAAAAAATATGGAGAATTTTTAATAAAAATATGGAAAAAAATTGAAATTTTTTATTCATTCATTCATCGAAGTATTGTTTGATTCGCAATTTGGAGAATTTTTTGATACCAAATTTGAAGATTGATTTGAAATTTGGAGAATTTTTGTTGTTCGAAATTCGAATGATTGATTTGAAATTCGGAGATTTTTATGACTGTCTACATTCTCGCTATTTTTTTATTCGACATTCAAAACAAAAATTTCGGTACAAAGTTTGAAAATTCAATCAAAGTTTGAGGACTTTTGACTCGAAATATGGATAATTTTTTTTATTAAAAAATTTGACGTATTTTTCGACCAAAATCCTAAGATTTTTTTTTATTCGAATCTAGGATATTATTTTGTTCAAAATTCGGTGATTTTTTATAATTTGAATTCGAAGAATTTTTTTATTCGAAACTCAAACAATGCTTGGATTTGCAGGGCTGTTACAATAGTCGCGGACTTTGCGGAATTTCGCGGATTTGTCGCAGACTATCTCTTTCAGTAGCGATATTCGCGGTTCCTTAAAATGCTGTCGCGATTTAAATTTACGCACTTACATCAATATCGGGAACTCCATTAACAATTATTTAAAAAATTATTCCTAAGAAATTCCCCAACGAATTATTAAAATAATTGAATGAGAAACTTCTGAATGAATTTGCCCTGAAACTCCTGAAGAAATTTCAGACTTTCCTAAACTTCTCCAATAATTCCTATGGACATTCCCACAAAATTGCTTCGGGATTTCTTTGGGAATTCCTTGTGAGATCCTTTGGAAATCCCTTTGTTTACTAAAATATTTCTGCAGTATTAATTGATTCAGGAATTCCTTTGCAAATTCATTCAGTGACTACTTTGAAAATTCCTTTCGAAGTGTCTTCAAAAATTTCTTTGGAAACTCCTTCGAAAATTTCTTTAGTAAAATATTCGGAAATTTCTTTGGGAAATCCTTTGGGATTTTTTTTAAGTTGAATTGCATTTTTTTTGTCAGATATTTCTTAGGAATTTATGTGCTAAAGGAGATTCCTCCAGGTATTCCTTTGCAAATTTCTTCAGTTCGGAAATTCCTCCAGGCTTTCCATCGAAAATTGATTTACAACGTTTTTAGAAATTTCTTTCGGAATTCCAATAAAAAATTCATTCGGAAATTCCTTTAGGAACCTCTTCGAGAATTAAAAATTCCTTTGGAAATTATTGTCGGAATTCCATTCTCGAGTTCTTTCGGAAATTACTTCAGGAATTCCATTGGAAATGTTTTCATGAGTTCGTTCCGTAGTGCCTTAAGGAATTTCTATGACAATTACTCCAGCAATTCCTTCGGAAAATACTTTACGAATTTCATCGGATACTATTTTATTCTTAAAAATCATAAAATCTTGAGAGCACTGCTGCAGTAATTTTCCTTGAAAAATATAAGAGAACTTTTGAAGTAATTCCTGCAGAGGTTTTCCAAAAAAATCCAGAGAATTTTTCGAAAGATTTTCCAAAGATTTTCCAAAGAAATTCTTCTCAATTTTTAAAATAACTCCTGAAGAAATTTTCTAGAGGAGTTCCTGATAGTATTCTCAATGGAATTCCCGAATAAATTCTCAATGGAATTCCCGAGTAAATTCTCATTGAAATTTCTGAAAAAAAATGTTTATTTCTCCAGAAATAAATAATATCCGCGAAAATTCGCTTTTTTTAGCAATTTTGTCGTTTTATGAAAATATTCAATTTGGTGGGTCACGTGCCCCAGTTCAACTCCGCTAGTCAACAGCAAATAGTCAAACACGTTATATCCAAATAACGTTTCAATAATCGTTTGGATGTTTCTGCAGTCAAACAGACTGACAATATTGCAATTCTGAATCTCCGGAACGCCGAACTGTGCCTAGAGCTTAGTCTTTGTTTTTGGGTAAATGATAGGGAATTCTATTCGACAATATAAAGCGTTTGTCAATAAAGATATGTAATAAAAAGTTCTTTAAATGTATTCATAAATTTACTTACGAACCGTCCACAGCAGAACAAAGTGACCCGGATCTTGCAAATGTTCCGCGTCCTATATAAGACACGTTCAATCACGCACTGATTTATTTCCGCGTCCTAATACGAACACGTCCCATCGCGCACTCTGCACACTGAGCGCACAAAGCACAACCACAAACTCGGTTTACGCGAATCGATCGCGCACCAATAAATTTACTCACCCGGAAGGATTGGTTTCTGCTTTTAGACGAATTGGAAAAGCATATGAAAAATTAGTGGCAAGATTGAGAAGTTTTGAGCAACATTTTTAATTATAAGAGACACATTTTTGAAGTATCAAAGGCAGTTTTTTAGAAAGTGAGAAATTATGAAGAATTAACACATTAATTAACTAAAAGCCATCGATTTTTTTTTTAATTATCCATTATGTTCCATTCGGAACATTTAGTATATAATCCGTAAATAATGGTAATCATCCTAATTTCCTAAAGGATACGTCTCAAATTATCTTAAGAATTCGCCTTTTTTATTGTGAAAGACTTACAGAAACTGCATTGTCTTGATGACGACCTAGAGAAGCAATGGGTCTGAAGGCTCAAAACCTGCGCAGCACTGTGTCGTTTCCTCGAAGGGAGTAGCACCATCAGAATACCGGTTCTTCTGCTTGCTTGAGGTTGTTGTCGTTATTTTTGCTCAGAGGCTACCGAACGAAAATTTCAAACCTTGTGCTGCCGCGCCTGCTGGCACGCAGATGCTTTTTTATCCGACATACAGCCAGCAGTAGTAGGCCATGGTTAGGTGCATCATTCCCCATGTTGTTGGTTCGAGCCGTTTTTCGGCTTACGGTGTGTGCGTGCCCATTGTCCGCGTGTTTGTTATGGCGGTGAACCTGTTGCTTCTTCAACATGTTTTCCGGTCCCATCGATGTTGTTTACCACTCAGATTCGCAACAAATCCGTCGCCTTCTTTGTTGATTTGTAAGGATGTAGGGGATTACCGACGATTATTTTTGAAAGGCTACATTGTAGAGACGCCTTATCTTATCTTAAACAAACTTCACAATCTATTTCCCATCGCAAATATATTTGCCAAAAATATAATTCAATTTTAAGTACGCCATTGGTTGCCACCGAACTATTTTCTCCCCCCGACTATCGTTTAGCATATGCTTGGGTTGGTTATCGCAAATGACACTCAAAAATTATGACTGCAGCCATGGAGAAGCAGAGTGCAGGGATACCGCCGCGCCGCAGCGCCCTCATCCGTGCTCGTTAGTGAGGTAGTGGAGTGATGCTGCTGCCGAACGAATTGTGTCCGCTGCGGCGGAAAGGATCGCCCCGGGGGGTCACTCAATTGAGTCTAAATGAGTCGGTTCAATTGTGTCCAATTTAGACAGTGAAACGCACAGTCCGGTACCGGTTTGTGGTGGCCGCCTGCCATCACGATGCGGCTGGTTGTGGCGCTGCCGAGCGAGGTTACATATGTGGGGACGGGACGGGACGGCCCGGTCCTCCAGCTGTGCGATAAAATGAGATGAATTACTCCGCCTGCATAAATTTGGATCCGCTTTAGGAGTTGATAACGAGAGTGGTTCCGTCGCCACTGAATTTGAAACGCGTTTGGTAGGGGGTTGTAGATTTTAGATAGCATTGATTCGAATTACAGTGGTTTGAGTTATTGCAAAGCTGATGAAATTTCGAAAACTCATTTTTAAATTTCATATTCAGTATCTATTTGAAGTCCAAAATATTGTGGCTTTTCTGCGCCCTTCTAATCTTACATAAATTTCCTAATCGAAATCGATGTCTACAATCGATTTAACCTGACACACCTTGGCGCGATGTCGAGGGTGTTATAAAGGAAACGAAGATCGCGATTGGTGCGATAACTTGGCCGAGTGGCGGGCGGGCGGCTAGGAACAAAACACGATTAAACGTTTTTCAGCAAGCATGCATGTGGCGTGCGGATCGCCGATGCCGATCTTCCGGACGAACGGCTTTTCGCCACCGGACAGCATCTGGCTGGCGTAGGGCTGAAACGGCATATCACGTACTGAGCTCCCCGAGCTCGAGCAGGTGTTGCTGGGCAAGCCTATATTGGTAGCGGCGCGGTTGTTTGTGAAGCAGTAATAAGGCTAAACGGTGTTAAAATCGTGATGTTTTACCATAGTTGGGGCTTGTGTGTGATGAAGTTTGCTCGAGGGGGTGGTTGGTTGGCATGCCGACGATGAAAACAAAAGAGATTCATCAACGTGGTGCGGGGAGCAGGGACTGGATAAATTGTTTGACGACGGAGAAAAATGCGGGTTGCTGAGATGCGTGCATATGGCGAGAGCTGTTATAGAGAGCTGGTTGAATTGGATCTGGGCCTTTTAGTAAACAGCAAGGGGGATTTTATAATACATTTTCTTAAATTGCTCCGCAGACAATAACAATAAGCTTTACTCCTACAAGTTAGAACTCGAAATACAAGCTAGAAATATGTCTTCCGGAGAAAGGTATTAAAACTCATATTTATCTAACAAAACATCGACTTTCCGGATATCAAGAGTTCAATCGAAGTTTTAATTACCTATTTTCCGGGTATTAGACCACACGACTTGCACATTAATTTACAATGTTCTGAAAACTTAGTTGTGAATATGTACATTATGTGGAATACAGTCGCCTCTCCACTAGACTGGCCCAGATTACTATGGGGAGAAAAAAATGTTGTCGAATTCCAAGGGGCACCCCCTAGAATTGTGTCTTTGGGTGAGAAAATCAATCTCTGAAGATTTCAGCTCAATCGCTTGTTGCATAAGCTGGCGCATTTGATTTGAAGTTTGTATGGGGATTTCAGCCAAAATGTATAGGAAAATACACCTCCGTCACTCATTCGATCTGGAAATTGGTTCTGATTGCTCGATTGACCTCAGAATTGCAAAAACGGCAGTTGGTATGCTACAGAACAATTTCACAGAACATTGCATGATGATTAAATGACGAATACGATACGAATGATGACAAAATCATGAAAATCTGTTTCGAAAACAAATACGAAGTCTCAGACGTATTTAAGGGATTCAAACTGTTTTGATTCCAATGAATTATCGTTCAACATTGTGATTGGAGTCCGGGAGAATTCCCGTTCGGAATACGAACGAATTTTCGTTCAAAATTCGATCGAATTTCCTAATTTTGAACGAATTCTCTTTCGCAATTGAAATGAAATCTTTTTGTTTTTTGGAATTCGAACGAATCTTAGTTCGTTTATCGAACGAAATCCTTTTCGGAAGATTAGTGCCAATCACAAGCAAACATCTGTTGGTTCTTTACAACTACGGGCGGCCAATAAAGCCCGCTCAAGCTAATGAGAATGATGCTTTCCTTAAAACAAAAGTTGCCTTCGGTGGTCAGCTTTGATCAAAATTCTAATATTAATACTTTTGCCTATAGGCATAAGCTAATAACTAAAGGTAAAGAAATTTGATTTATTCTATCTTTTAAAAAAAATTTAATAACAGTTTTGTTAGGATGCCGTTTATAAAAATATGGTCGGTTGTCGGCATCCAAAAAAACCATTGAAAACGGAAAAATATGAACTGTTGGCGTTATAGCTTGATATATCAAGATTTATTATGTAAATGGCAATGAAATTAATTACATTTAAATACATTATACATATTTAATTAAGCTTTCAAAAATTGTTATTTTCGCTCACAACGTGGCTAATAATCTGAAATTAGGCAATTAACTTTGATTTGTCTTGATATCTCCCTTGGAAAATGGGTTGCCGATAACCAAAATTAGTAATCATTTTACAAAGTGAAAATAAAAAGTAATTGCAAACGCTACGGTATCAAAAAATAGGGTAAAACGACCTATTATGGAGGGGTTAAGAACCGTGTCAAAACAAAATTGATTTAAAAAATTCTTTTAAATATGACTTATGTTGTTTTGTTTTTGTCACAATACAAACTGCCGCAATAATCATTGCGACATTTTTTCAAGGTCAGCCCTAATGTTGCGGTATTGCATGTAATTCTTATGGAAATCGATACCACAACAATAGGACCTTAGCACTACCGCAATAATAGGCTCAAAGGATTCAAATTTATAATGAAAAATGTTGATTTTTCATAATTTTGAACGGAAATTCGTCAAGCAAAAGCTGTACTAGTCGTTAATTCGAATAGTTTTAGCGTATCCACAATTGTTTTTAATCCTATTATATCCAGAATGGACTATTTTAACACTACCGCAACATTAGGACATACCACAACGATAGGACGTTTTACCCTAGAGTCAATTTACTTTTTCAAATACGTAATTAATATACCTTTTCGATCGTTTTACTTCCTTTCGTAATTCTAAGAAAATAATCGAAAAAAAACTTAACTCTTTTAAGTTTTTAATCCGAAATTAGAAAAAAATCGATTCGAAACTCAGATATATTTTTTAAATTTTAAATTAAGAGAATTATTTTATTCACAAATTTTTCTAATCGAAGTTTGGAGTTTTTTTTATTAGAAATTTGGTTATGAGAAATTTAATCAAAATTCGATTTTGGATTTGTAAATGCGCATTACTTTTTTTTATTCCCAATTCGAAAAAAATGACTCCAAAAACTATTGTTTTGTTTTGAAATTTGGAGAATTTTTTTGTTCAAAATTTCGGAAAGTTTTAATTTAAAATTTTGATTTTTTTTTATTCGACATTCGTGTTATTTTTAGACTAGCCATTCGGCTAAATTTTTGATTTGGTATACGAAGATTTTTTAATTTTAAATTCGAAAAAAAATTATTGAATTGAAATTAGAATTTCTTAATTTGAAATCAGCGAAATTTTTTATTTCAAATTTGACGAATCGGATTGAAATTATAACTAAGAGAGTAGTAAAATTTGGAGATGTTTCGTTTTTTTTTATTAGAAATTCGTCAAATTCGTTGATTCCAAATTCGGAGGTTTTTTTTTGAAATTTGTATTATTTTTTAATTTAAAGTTTAGCTCAGCGGTTCTCAATCTGGGGTACATGTACCCCAGGGGGTACCTCCAACAAGAATGCGTAATGGCGGATATATAACATTCCCAAACAAAACTTATTGATACATTTTTGATGATCGGGTTTTTTTTTTATTTCAAAACATTGTCATGTACATAATATGTATGGCGATCAGTTAATCAAAACCTATTGAATCCTGCCCTTCAAAACCAGCACAGTGTATAAAGGGCTATGCGATAAATCAAAAGGACAAAACGATGAATGGACAAATTAGAAAAAAAAACTTCAATGCGATCGAAACACAATATTGGATAATATGTTAACAACATGCTTCTGAACTAAAATGTAGAATCTGAAGTTAGGAAAGCCTCCAAAAGGTTTTTTCCGTAAAGCTCAGTTGCTTCGTTGCAAGAGAATTGGAAGCATCCCTCTACGCTCCTCGGAAGCCTCCTTCCAAGCAGCTCGAAACCTCCTTTCAAAGAGCTCGGAATCCTCTTTCAAGAGGTTCGGTAGCTTCCTTTCAAGAGACTCGTAAGCTTCCCAAAGGCTCAGAAGTGGCTCGGAAGGCTCGGAAGCCTCTTCAAAAGACGCGGAACCCTGCTTGCAAGAGGCTCAGAAGCTTCCTATCAAGGGGCTCGACAGCCTCCTATCAAGGGATTCGGAAGCCTCTCTTCAAGAGACTCGAAATTCTTCTTTCAAGAGGCTGGGAAGCCTACTTGCAAGAGGCCAAGAGGCGTTCTTTTAAGTAGCTCGAAATCCGCCTCGAAAGGCTTGAAACCCTCTTTCCAAGAGGCGCGGAACCCTACTTTTAAGAGGCTCAGAAGCTTCTTCTCCAGTGGCTCGGCAGCCTCTCTTCTAGTGACTCACAATTCTTCTTTCAAGACGCTTGGAAGCCTACTTTCAAGAGGCTCAGAGGCGTCCTTTCAAGATGCTCAGAAGCCTTTTTTCAAAAGGCATGGTTGCCTACTTTCAAGAGATCCCATCAAGAGGCTCGGAATTCTTCTTTCAAGAAACATGGAAGCATACTTTCAAGAGGATCAGGAGCCTCTTTTCGAATGGCTGGAATTCTGCATTTCAAGAGATTCGGAAGCCTCTCTTCAAAATGCTCGAAAGCCGCCTTTTAAGGGGCTATAAAACCTGCCTTCGAGAAAGAATTTCAGTCACATTATTTAAAAACTCAAAGTATTTTTTCCTTGAAGGTCGAAGGTGTTTTTTTTTATTCGCGCTTTGCTACACCAGAGGAGAGAGGGGGTCTCGAACCGCCACAGAAACATTTCTTGCATTCATCAACTTCCATATGCGAAATTTGGTTCCATTCGCTTGATTAATCCCCGAGTTATGCAGATATTTCGGGTTCAATTGTATCGGAACCCCCCTTCCAGATAGGGCCCGTTCTAGAACCATCATAAGAATATTCCCCGGCCCCAAAAACTTCTGCATACAAATTTTCACGCCGATCGGTTTAGTAGTTTCCGTGTCTATAAGACCGACAGAAATTTATTTTTATGCATTAGGATTATTCGAAAAGGAGAATTTTTCGATAGGAATTCGAAATTCGACTTGATTCAAAGAATTATTTGATTTAAAATTCGAAAAAAAAAAATTTCTTTAAAATTTGTAAAAAACATTGATTTGCTTTTCGAAGATTTTTTATGCGAAATACGGTGATTTTTTTTATACGAATTTCGGAGAATTATTGGATTTGAAATTCGAAATTAATTTGACATTTGGAGAGTTTTTAACATGAAATGCGAAGATTTTTTTTTATTCGGAATTCGGAGAATTTTGTGATTTGAGTTTTGAGATATTTTTGATTGGGAATTCGAATAATTGAAATTGTTTTATGTAAACCGAAATTCGAAGATTTTTTTTATTCGAGATTTGGATTTTTTTATTCGAGATTCAGAGAATTTGTGATTTAAAATTCGCAGATTTTTTTCATTTAAAGAGAGATATTTGCTTTGAAATTTGGAGATTTTTTCATTCTAAGAGTGTCAATTTTTTACTCAATATTCGGGAAATTTTCGATTAGAAATTTTGGGAAAAAAATTTGACCCGAAATTAGAGGATTTTTTTAATTCATATTTCAAAGAATTTTGAACTCGGAATTTGGAAAATATTTTTGGATTCGGAATTTCGAGTCCAAAATTCTTTGAAATTCAAATTTCAAAAATTCACTAGTTTCGAATCAAATTTTTTTTTCCAGAATTTCAAACCGAAAATTTCCCGGATATCAAGTAAAAAATTGACACTCTTTGAATGAAAAATTTCCAAGACTCTTCTTCGATGTTTGGAGGTTTGGAGTTTGGAGAATTTTCGACTCGAAATTCGAAGAATTATTTATATAAATTTTGGAGAGTTATTTCATTCGAGATTCGGAGAATTTTTTAGATCAACATGCGAAAAAAATGTTTATTAGCAATTTAGAGAATTTTTTATTCAAAACTCGTATAGTTTATTTGAAGTTTTTGATATCTTTTTTTTCAATCATGTAGAGTTTTTTTATTTGGAATTTAAAGAATTGTTTTAATTGATATTTGTTTTTGCCTTTCTCGTATACTAAGTATGCGGTAAAGGCTATATGATCGCTCCAAAAACAAACTTTTTATAGAAGGCCCGGAGACCCATAGTGTTATACACCAATCGACTCAGTTCGACGAATCGAGGTGATGTCTGTGTGTGTGTGTGTGTGTGTGTGTGTGTGTGTGTGTGTGTGTGTGTGTGTGTGTGTGTGTGTGTGTGTGTGTGTGTGTGTGTGTGTGTGTGTGTGTATGTGCGCAAAACTACTCAAAAAATGTCACTCATTTTTCGGGCACTTATCCTCAACCGATTTGCTCGCAACAAATTGCATTCGACGCAGAATCCTGTCCCATTGTTTCCTATTTGAAATTGACCAGATCGGACTATGGGATCGAAAGTTATGGCCAAAATATAAATCCATACGAAAAAATCGCGTAAAAAATGTCACTCATTTTTCGGGCACTTATCCTCAACCGATTTGCTCGCAACAAATTGCATTCGACGCAGAATCCTGTCCCATTATTTCCTATTCAGGATCGGACTATGGGATCAGAAGTTATGGCCAAAATACAAATTCATACGAAAAAATCGCGTAAAAAATGTCACTCATTTTTCGGGCACTTATCCTCGACGCAGAATCCTGTCCCATTGTTTCCTATTTGAAATTGGCCAGTTCGAACTATGGGATCGAAAGTTATGGCCAAAATACAAATTCATACGAAAAAATCGCGTAAAAGATGTCACTCATTTATCGGGCACTTATCCTTAACCGATTTGCTCGCAACAAATTGCATTCCACGCATAATCTTTTCCCATTGTTTCCTATTGAAAATTGGGCAGGTAGGACTATGGGATTGGAAGTTATGGCCAAAATACAAATTTATACGTAAAAATCGCGTAAAAAAAGTCACTCATGTTTCGGGCACTTATCCTCAACCGATTTGCTCGCAACAAATTGCATTCGACGCAGAATCCTGTCCCATTGTCTCCTATTCGAAATTGGCCAGATTGAACTATGGGATCGAAAGTTATGGCCAAAACACAAACTCATACGAAAAAATCGTGTAAAAAATGTCACTCATTTTTTGGGCACTTTTCCTCAACCGATTTGCTCGCAACAAGTTGCATTCGACGCAGAATCCTGTCCCATTGTTTCCTATTTGAAATTGGCCGGATCGAACTATGGGATCAGAAGTTATGGCCAAAATACAAATTCATACGAAAAAATCGCGCAAAAAATGTCACTCATTTATCGGGCACTTATCCTCAACCGATTTGCTCGCAACAAATTGCATTCCACGCATAATCTTTTCCCATTGTTTCCTATTGAAAATTGGGCAGGTAGGACTATGGGATTGGAAGTTATGGCCAAAATACAAATTTATACGTAAAAATCGCGTAAAAAAAGTCACTCATGTTTCGGGCACTTATCCTCAACCGATTTGCTCGCAACAAATTGCATTCGACGCAGAATCCTTTCCCATTGTTTCCTATCAAAAATTGACCAGGTCAAACTATGGGATCGGAAGTTATGGCCAAACCACCTTTTTTTAATAGAAAAATCAGAAAAGAAAAATGTCACCTATTTTTCGGACACCTAACCTTGATCGATTTACACGCAACAAGTTGCATTCGACGCAGATTCCTGTCCCATTGTTTCCTATAGAAAATTGGCCAGATCGAAATATGGGATCGGAAGCTATGGCCGAAACACCATTTTGCCTTTTGTTTACAAAGTATACAAAAAGGCTAAATGTTCGCTCCAAAACCAAACTTTTACAGAAGACCTGAGACCCATAGTGTTATATACCAATCGACTCAGCTCGATGAACTGAGATGATGTCTCTATGTGTGTATGTATATGTGTGTGCGCGCACCAAAAGTGCGAAAAGTTTAGCTCACTTTTTGGTACTTATCCTCAACCGATTTACTTGCAACAAATTCCATTCGACGCGGGATCCTGTCGTTTTGTTTTCTATTGAAAATTTGGAAGATCGGACTATGGGCACAAAAATTATGGCCAAAATGCTTTATGTTATAAAAAGCGCGTAAAAAGTCTAGCTCATTTTTAATGCACTTACCCTCAATCGATTTACTCACAACAAATTGCATTGGACGCGGAATCCTATTCTATTTTGATAAGAAAATTATTTTGAGCTTTTTAGTGGAATGTTTTCGCCTGTCATAAGACGAGTTTATACAATCCCATTGAATTCCACCACTTAATTGTATCTTGACAGATACGTATTTCGACCTCAAAAGTAAGGCCGTCTTCAGTGTCTCGTACTTGACTCGACTAAGTCGACTAAGTCGAGTCAAGTACGAGACACTGAAGACGGCCTTACTTTTGAGGTCGAAATACGTATCTGTCAAGATACAATTAAGTGGTGGAATTCAATGGGATTGTATAAACTCGACCTATTCTATTATTTTCTATTGAAAATTGGCCAGCTTGGACCTTAGAAAATATGGCCAAAATACTTTTTGCCTTTCTTGTGCTACAAAGTTGTACCGAAAGGCTATTATTTCTCTCCGAAAACGAACCATCGGATGCTTCCACACTGATACACTTCCCTCCCTCTTCATACGGAAGTTTGGCAGAAGGACGGTCATGAGATTTATATCGTAACAAATATTGCCCTCCGCTCGCTCGATGGGAATGACATTTTCGTTTTCTTTTTGTGTAGTCAGAGCTTCAGTTTAACAAACATCCAAATGTGATCTTAAAATATATAACTGGGTAAAATAAAACAGGGGTATGTACATCAAAAAGATTGCAAAAGGAAAAAATTGTCGAAATTGTTTTTAGCATATTGTAGATCAAGTTGAAAACCGAACCGAGATCTCGCGTTCTCAACTGGATCTACAATATCTTTGCTTGAAATAATCCGATTTTCAAGTTTTTCCGGCCTAGAAGTTTTTCCTTTTGCCTTTCTCGTATACTAAGTATACGGTAAAGGCTATATGATCGCTCCAAAAACAAACTTTTTATAGAAGGCCCGGAGACCCATAGTGTTATATACCAATCGACTCAGTTCGACGAATCGAGGTGATGTCTGTGTGTGTGTGTGTGTGTGTGTGTGTGTGTGTGTGTGTGTGTGTGTATGTGTGTGTGTGTGTGCGCAAAACTACTCAACAAAATGTCACTCATTTTTCGGGCACTTATCCTCAACCGATTTGCTCGCAACAAGTTGCATTCGACGCAGAATCCTGTCCCATTGTTTCCTATTTGAAATTGGCCAGATCGGACTATGGGATCGAGAGTTATGGCCAAAATACAAATTCATTTGAAAAAATCGCGTAAAAAATGTCACTCATTTTTCGGGCACTTATCCTCAACCGATTTGCTCGCAACAAGTTGCATTCGACGCAGAATCCTGTCCCATTGTTTCCTATTTGAAATTGGCCAGATCGGACTATGGGATCGAGAGTTATGGCCAAAATACAAATTCATTTGAAAAAATCGCGTAAAAAATGTCACTCATTTTTCGGGCACTTATCCTCAACCGATTTGCTCGCAACAAGTTGCATTCGACGCAGAATCCTGTCCCATTATTTCCTATTTGAAATTGGCCCGATCGGACTATGGGATCAAAAGTTATGGCCAAAACACAAAATCATACGAAAAAATCGTGTAAAAAATGTCACTCATTTTTCGGGCACTTATCCTCAACCGATTTGCTCGCAACAAATTGCATTCGACGCAGAATCCTGTCCCATTATTTCCTATTTGAAATTGGCCCGATCGGACTATGGGATCAAAAGTTATGGCCAAAACACAAAATCATACGAAAAAATCGTGTAAAAAATGTCACTCATTTTTCGGGCACTTATCCTCAACCGATTTGCTCGCAACAAGTTGCATTCGACGCAGAATCCTGTCCCATTATTTCCTATTTGAAATTGGCCCGATCGGACTATGGGATCAAAAGTTATGGCCAAAACACAAAATCATACGAAAAAATCGTGTAAAAAATGTCACTCATTTTTCGGGCACTTATCCTCAACCTCGCAATTTGCTCGCAACAAGTTGCATTCGACGCAGAATCCTGTCCCATTATTTACTATTTGAAATTGGCCAGATCGGACTATGGGATCGAGAGTTATGGCCAAAATACAAATTCATACGAAAATATTGCGTAAGAAATGTCACTCATTTTTCAGGCACTTATTCTCAACCGATTTGCTCGCAACAAGTTGCATTCGACGCAAAATCCTTTCCCATTGTTTCCTATTGAAAATTGGACAGGTCGGACTATGGGATTGGAAGTTATTACCAAAATACCTTTTTTCATAAAAATCACAAAAAATGTCACCTATTTTTCGGACACCTAACCTTAATCGATTCACACGAAACAAGTTGCATTCGACACAGGATCTTGTCCCATTGTTTCCTATTGAAAATTGGCTAGATCGGACTATGGGATCGGAAGTTATGGCCGAAACACCATTTTAGCCTTTTTATACGAAAAGGCTGTATGTTCGCTCAAAAACCAAAATTTTACAGAAGGCCTGGAGACCCATAGTGTTATATACCAATCGATTCAGCTCGACGAACTGAGATGATGTCTCTGTCTCTCCCACTTCATACGGGAGTTTGGCAGAAAGACGGTCATGAGATTTATATCATAACAAATATTGCCCTCCGCTCGCGTGATGGGAATGACATTTTCGTTTTCTTTTGTGTAGTCGGAGCTTCAGTTCAACTAACATCCAAAAGTGATATCCTTAAAATATATGACTGGGTGAAATAAAACAGGGTTATGTACGTCAAAAGATTGGAAAAGGAACCAAAATGTCGAAATTCTTATTAGCATATTGTAGATCAAGCTGAAAACCGAACCTAGGTCCCGCGAAATCGCATTTTCTCGCATTTCCGGATGTTGCAACTGCATCGCGAGTAGTGTGCAACTGTGCCATAGTCGGGCACCACTCGCGATGCAGTTGCGACATCCGGAAATGGGACAAAATATGATTTTCGGTTTTCAACTGGATCTACAATATCTTTGCCATAAATAATCTGATTTTCATAGAACGGACAAAGAAATTTGTCTTTTTTACTCCTAGCCACTAGCTCATCTTTCTTCAAGCACACACATTTTACGAAGGTCGAGAAAGGCACCATCACCGCTAGGTGGATTAATCTGGGTTTTTCTTCAAAATTCGAAGTATATTTCAATTTGTTATTCGGAGCAGTTTTCGTAGAATTTCTTTTTCGCAATGAGCTTTATTTAAATATAAAGCTAATTGTGAATAGGAAATATTTTTTTTACTTGAAGATCGGAGAGATTTTTTATTCGAATTTCGGAGAATTTGTTGACTTGAAACTCGAATAAATTTTTGATTCGAAATCAAAGAAATATTTAATGCGTAATTCGCATTTTGTTTTACAAAAAAAAAATCTTTTTGAAGCAATACAAGAATATAATTAACCCTCTTATGCCCAAGACCACCTTTAGATGAGGTATTTTGATTATTTTTTTGTAATCTTCGATTGGTCAGATTTTGAAAAGTTTTTGATGCCAATCAATAATATAAACTTCAATGCATATTTAAATGTGGTTTAAAGTAAATTCTCAAAGTCCTACACATTTATAAAAAAAAGTATTGAAAAATGAATACTATATTGTGTACCTCAGTTGTGAACCTCGCTCGTATACCTTTAAAGAGTCAAATATTTGTAGTTTAGTGTTTTTCTACAACTAACCTAATTCAATAGAAGGTTAAAGTGGTGAATGCTACACTCTAAAATATTTATCAAACTCGAAACTCAAACTCAAATTGAGAATCTCCACATTTCGGATTAAATAAAAAAGCAAATTTCAAATTAAATAAAAATGTGAACAAATTTTTTTTCAAATATGGCTTTGGCAGGTTTTGTTCTATTATTGGCAGTAGGGTTTTGTCAACCAAATTTTATGAAATTTGGCCACAATATTCTTTGATATGCAAATAATGTTCAGGCCAAATTTGAGCCTAGTCAGTCATAAAAAACCCCCTGCCAATAATAGAACAAAACCTGCCAAAGCCGTCATTCCTCCTATAAATTTGGAGAATTTTCGATCCGAAATTCGGAAAACTTATTAGATCAATTAAATCATTGCTATTATAATCTAATAAAATTAAATAATAATTTATTTATTTATCAATTACGAAAACCGGAGTTTTTTTTCGAAATTAGAAGGATTTTTTGATTTGACATTCCGTAATTTTTTTTTATTGGAAATTCAGAGATTTTTTCTATTCGAAATTCGTATTTTTACTCGAAATTTGGATATTTTTTTCTTGTAAATAGGGGGAATGGCGGCTTCGGCAGGTTTTGTTCTATTATTGTCAGGGGTTTTTTTTAGGACTGATTATGCTCAAATTTGGCATAAACATTCTTTGCATATCAAAGAATATTGTGGCCAAATTTCCGTCTCTTTTCCTCTATGTATAATTTGTTTTTTCTTTTGAAATTTTTATGAATTGTTTTAATCTATATTTAAATTATTTTTTGAAATTCAGAATATATTTGATTCGTAATAAAAAGAATTTTTCGATTCGAAATTCGGAGCATTTATCAGAGATTTTTTTATCCGAAATAAGCATTAAATTTTAAATCGTAGTTCGCAGATTTTTTATTCGAAATTCAAACAGTTTTTTTGATCCCAAATCAATCCCAAATTCCCAAATTCTCGATTCGAATTTCGGAGAATTGATTAATTTGTATTTTTGATTTTGCGGCTTGCATTATTTTTTTATTTGAAATTCGGAGAATTTTAGAATTTGAAATTGGCATTTTTTTATTCGAAATTTGAAGAAATTTTGAACTTAAAATACGAATAGATTTTAAATTCAAAATTCGAAGAATTTATCCATTCGAAGTTTGGAGAATTCGCGCTAAACTTTTTAAAAGGACCTAAACAACATTTCTTTTTATGAATTGATTTGAATATTGCAATCAACAGACCCATATGAATGCTTTTGATTGCAGTACTCAAATTAATTCATGAAAAAATGTTACTTAGGTCCTTTTGAAAAGTTGAGCAACTATTGTTTGATTTAGCATTAGCATTAGCATTAGCATTGAGCAATTCGCACAAATTCGTAGGTGGTACAAGCCAAGACTATTGTACGAGAGTAGCATCAATTTCATCCGTTACCTCAGGTAATGATTTGGGACTAATCATTTACCTCTTAGATGGAAGCAATGCACTCTCCAATAGTCGAGATCTGTCCTGGCCACGTCCTTGCGAATGCTGAGGAATGGGGAAGGATGGTTAGTTTGACACCTACTTAGGAAAGATGCAGAGAACTCTACGACCTCTCATAGGTGCCACGGGAGGTTTTGGGATTGTGTGGAAGGTTATAACAGTAGGAATCGTTTTGGTAGAACGTGAAACACAGAAAGAACTAAGATAGAAATACAAAGTAGGAAATGGACGAGCCTGAAATTGAACCCACGACCTCCTGCTTATAAGGCAGAAGCGGTAGCCACTAGACCACCGAGCTCGTCTTGAGCAACTATTGTTTGATTGGAAGTCGAATATTTTTTTTATTCAAAATTTAGAGTATTTTTTCATTTAAAAGTTGCACCATTATAAAAAAAATTCTCTTCCCCTTCGTATTTGTTTTGTTAAAAATTAACCATGGAGATAAACAAAAAAATTGTGGTTAATTTTGCGGATTTTCAAAACTTTATTTAACAAATCCGAGGAGTTCGAGTTTATTTTTTTTATTTTTTACGTTTCGTTATTTATTTTTTATTATTTCCTCCCCCTTGACCTTGCGGAGACCAGTAGGACATAATTTTTATTTACGGCCTTATTTTCTTCTATTTTAACCCTTTCAGGCCCAAATTTTTCTAAGCGGTATTACGCAGAAAATTTGATGTGTTTTATTTGTTTTAAGAAAAAATAATGGAGAACTGACAAAACAAGTTTTTTTTTCGGGATGTACTAGATCATCCAAACTGTCCTTGAGTCCGGAACTTGCGATCTACAGTTACCATGCGAGCTTTTTTCGTATTCAACCATATTCATAACATGTTCCTGTAGATCAGGAGACATGGTTAGATGTTTTTGGGATATCCTGGATCATCCAAACTGACCTCGAGTTTAGAACTTGCGTTCATTTGAATGCATTGTAGTAGTCTTTGAAAAAAATCGATTTTGAAATCGGGTCGAATACGATTTTGAAATCGGTCCCAAGGGTTCCCGGGAAAATTCGGAATTGTCGATTGGGCCAATTTTCAATAGCAAAAAATTAGGAAGGATTCCGCGTCGGATGCAACCTGTTGCAAGCAAATCGGATAATCCTAAGTACAGAAAAGTGTGTTTCACATTTTTTTGTACACACACACATACATACATACATACACACATACAGACACCATCTCAATTCGTCGAGCTGAGTCGATTGGTATATAACACTATGGGTCTCCGAGCCATCTATCAAAAGTTCGGTTTTGGAATGATCCTATAGCCTTTACGTATGCTTAGTATACGCGAAAGGCAAAAATTGTAACAAAAATATTTTGTGAAAAGTTTTACTAACTATTTTATTTATTATAGGGAAAAAGTTTATCTATTGTAATAGCAATTAAAATTGCTTCTCTCCTTAATTGCTTCTTTCCTTTTTTATTTTTTTTTCAATTTTCAATGTAAAAGTTCTAATTCTTCGTGGAAACTTTATTTTGCCGCCGGAATAGATTTGCGATGATACTTGCCAGAAGTAGAAGATCAGAAGACTTCTTCCATCATCCCGAATTTTGGATCAGAAAGACTCTGATTACTGAAGCAAAGTAGAGACTACCGATCGGTGGATGATGAAACTGCAGTGTATCTGAAGAAGACGGTCATACATTGTGCCTCCCGGGAGTACTTTCTAAAATGGATCAGGGAAAATTGAAATTGTGTGCATACTTGCCAAAGATGGGATTTAGGAAGACCTCGGCTCCTCCGTCGATCTCAGGACCAAAACGACTGTGTAGGCTGGAAATGGCATACCCGTCAAGGTTGCAATACGCAATGCGTTATGGTTGATGATCCGAATTGCATCGTCAATCTTGACCGGACCTTCGCTACGTCGCGCGTCATATTGAAGATCGATCCGTACAATGCATCTGTCGTTGCTACGCAGATTCTCAAATTCACGAAACAACACATATGATATAATTAATTTAAAAGGGGTAACCGAAAATGGGTTGAGAAATAAACGACTTTTAACTGTCTAAGACGAATTAAGTACTGTCCATTTAATTCCACCAGTTGATTTTCGTTATCTTTGCAGATACGTATTTCGACCACAACTGTGTGGTCGTCTTCAGTGTCTTGTACTTGACTCGACTTAGAAATACGTATCTGCAAAGATAACGAAAATCAACTGGTGGAATTAAATGGACAGTACTTAATTCGTCTTAGACGGTTTAATACATTCCACTAAACGAGCTTAATATATTTTTCTGACTTTTAACTACCAAAGTCTATCATTTTATCGTGACGCGATCATTTCTCAAACTTGTGAAGTGTATTCCTGCACCCATATCAAAAACAAAGAAATATTCTACTTCAAAAACTTTATTCAGTGTTTTACATGAATCATAACCTATTCGTTGTTCGAAATTATAATTCCTTCTCGATAGGAAATTTATTTTGAGCCTTTTAGTGGAATGTCTTCACTTGTCATAAGACGAGTTAGTACAATCCCATTGAATTCCACCACTTAATTGTATCTTGACAGATACGTATTTCGACCTCAAATGTAAGGCCGTCTTCAGTGTCTCGTACTTGACTCGACTTGAAGAAAATGATCGCAGCTTACACTATTTATACTATGCGTAGGTATAATAATTTATCTAGGTACTTATCTAGTTACATTTACTACGGTGTTTACTTCTACTCGCTTGTTTCGCTTAATGCTTAGGTATAAACTTGAAGAGCCAGGAGCTTCCATTTCCTTGATCTTTATTCAACAACCGCGTTTGTACCTGTCGGTAGATTTCCAAGCTCTCAGCAACATCAAGTTTCCACGGAGAAGAGACATTTCTTAAAATTTTAATGTTTGATGTCGTAATTGAATGATTTTCCTGATATACATGTTCAGCTACCTTAGACCTAAACTCATAATTTAACCCCTTATCAGTTTCCCTCTTAGCCTTACTTACTTCTGCAATATGTTCTTTGAACCTTATATCTAACGATCTTTTGTTTGACCTACATATACTTTATCACACTGTGAACAATTAATTTGATAAACCCCGGCCTTATTTAACATTTCTACTCTATCCTTTGTGGAGCCCAACAGTGTCTTCAGTTGATTGCTTCTGCTGGAGAATACTAAATCGATGCCGAATTTCCTCAGTCGATGGCGTAGCTGGTGGGTGATGTGTCGATCATAGGGGACCGATACCCTCTTCAGCGGTTCATCGATCGGTGTCAGTGTTGTCAGTTCGTTTTTCGTAGGTTCCTCTGCTTCTTGTTGATGATTGCTTGTATTGTTCTTTCCTTGTATCCGTTGATCCTCGCTGTTTCCAAGATGTGTTGTAGCTCCTTCGTTTTCCTTCTTCGCTCAGGGAATCGTCTGCATCCTGTGGATCATGTGATGAAAAGCTGCCATTTTTGCTGATACGAATGATTTGATGTGTATGGGATGACTCTCATGGTGTTGGTGGGCTTCTTCTTTTCTTCAAGTCGAGTCAAGTACGAGATACTGAAGACAACCTTACATTTGAGGTCGAAATACGTATCTGTCAAGATACAATTAAGTGGTGGAATTCAATGGGATTGTACTAACTCGTCTTATGACAAGTGAAGACATTCCACTAAAAAGCTCAAAATAATTTTCTTATCAAAATGGCATCCAAGCGGAACGAGCGTAGTACTTTTATAGATTTGAAGAGGAGGATCGCAGGTATTCTTAAGGACGTGGCCTTCCTTAAGAAGTGCCAAAAGGAGAGGCTGACTCCTGTCAGTCATAGGATTAAGATGGGAGCTCACATCCCAAAATCTATCAGTAAGAGGGCGGAATCGGATTTGTTGAAGTTGTCAATCAAGGGACACTATGCCAAGCTAGAGAGGTTGAACTTGGAGTGCTACAACCTGCACCTCAAGCTGGCAAAGGAGAACCAAGACTCTTTCGACATATTCCTAAAGAAGGTACAGCGAGCCGAAGAGTGTGAAGCGGACAGGAAGAGGAGACTGCACAAGAAGAAATTGACCATTCTACGAGGGAAATCAGCGACGGAAGGTAGAACGACCAACCCCACAGTACAAATGATCGAGGGATTCGTTGTTAACCGTTCTACACAGCAGTTTACGGAGGAACAATTAGCACACCTCAACAAGGGGTTAGGGTATGCGACAACCCAGAAAGCGGACATAGAGCAGATAATCGTGGATACTGAGACAGCGATTTCACGAAATGTTGATCAGCGGGACCAGAATAGTGTGAGAAACATCGTAGCAGACGCCATCAAAGTAGGACATCATGGGACATCGAACAAAGACGAGAGGAGGATTTTAAAGGAGTTGAAGGAGAAACCAGTTTACTACATGAAGGCGGACAAAGGGAACGCAGTGGTGATAATGGACAAAGAGGACTACGATGAACAGATGACGACAAAAATCAACGGAGGACCATACAGGCATTTGAGAGTGGACCCACTACCCGGACTAATCCGACTTACGGATAAAACGATAAAGGAATGCAAGACGATCATCGGAGAAGCCCGGGTTAAAATGACGAACCCTGTGTTACCAAGGATCAAAGGACTACCAAAGATACATAAGCCAGGTACAGAGATGCGAGAAATAGTTTCATCAGTGGGATCCCCTACACAAAACTTGGCCAAGTGGTTAGTCAAGGAGTATGCCGAAGCCGTTCCCCAGCAGATCAGTTGTAAACACCCAGGAGTTCACCAAGAGGATATTGGAATCAGGAAACATCGGAGAAGAGGACATCATGGTATCATTCGACGTAGCGGCATTATTCCCAAGCGTTCCAGTGAAGGATGCTCTGAACCTTTTGGAGGATTGGCTAATAGAACAACGGACGGATACAGCATGGCGAGGAAAAGTAAAGATGTATCTCAAGCTTGCAAGATTATGCATGAATGAGAACTACTTTACATTCCGTGGAAGCTTCTACAAACAAACGAAGGGTGCACCTATGGGAAATCCGCTATCACCGTTTTTGTGCGAATTATTCATGGCAAATTTGGAGGACAACCTAGAGGAACAAGGAGTACTACCCGAGAAATGGTGGAGATACGTGGACGACATTTTCAGCATTATCAACCGGAAAGATCTACCCAGGATTTTGGAAGCGATAAACAACGTGCATAAAGACATCAAATTCACCCACGAGGAGGAAAAGGAAGGTAAATTACCTTTCTTGGATCTACTGGTTATCAAGGGAACAAATGCAACATTAGACTTCGAAATCTACAGGAAGCCCACCAACACCATGAGAGTCATCCCATACACATCAAATCATTCGTATCAGCAAAAATGGCAGCTTTTCATCACATGATCCACAGGATGCAGACGATTCCCTGAGCGAAGAAGGAAAACGAAGGAGCTACAACACATCTTGGAAACAGCGAGGATCAACGGATACAAGGAAAGAACAATACAAGCAATCATCAACAAGAAGCAGAGGAACCTACGAAAAAACGAACTGACAACACTGACACCGATCGATGAACCGCTGAAGAGGGTATCGGTCCCCTATGATCGACACATCACCCACCAGCTACGCCATCGACTGAGGAAATTCGGCATCGATTTAGTATTCTCCAGCAGAAGCAATCAACTGAAGACACTGTTGGGCTCCACAAAGGATAGAGTAGAAATGTTAAATAAGGCCGGGGTTTATCAAATTAATTGTTCACAGTGTGATAAAGTATATGTAGGTCAAACAAAAGATCGTTAGATATAAGGTTCAAAGAACATATTGCAGAAGTAAGTAAGGCTAAGAGGGAAACTGATAAGGGGTTAAATTATGAGTTTAGGTCTAAGGTAGCTGAACATGTATATCAGGAAAATCATTCAATTACGACATCAAACATTAAAATTTTAAGAAATGTCTCTTCTCCGTGGAAACTTGATGTTGCTGAGAGCTTGGAAATCTACCGACAGGTACAAACGCGGTTGTTGAATAAAGATCAAGGAAATGGAAGCTCCTGGCTCTTCAAGTTTATACCTAAGCATTAAGCGAAACAAGCGAGTAGAAGTAAACACCGTAGTAAATGTAACTAGATAAGTACCTAGATAAATTATTATACCTACGCATAGTATAAATAGTGTAAGCTGCGATCATTTTCTTCAAGTCGAGTCAAGTACGAGACACTGAAGACGGCCTTACATTTGAGGTCGAAATACGTATCTGTCAAGATACAATTAAGTGGTGGAATTCAATGGGATTGTACTAACTCGTCTTATGACAAGTGAATTCCTTCTCACAAAAATCAAAATCAGTCATGCCTTCAAATTTCAACATTGGTGTCATGCCGATTGGCCCGGTCGGTTGGGTGTACTCTTGTCATGTCATATCATATCTTAATTTATACTGTATGCAGTAAAGACCAACAGTCATAGAACCATTCTAAACAAAACCACCAGACCAGATCAAAGCCGAATAAACTTACACTCTTACACAAATTGCCATAATTCCACGATTCGCCAGAATTTCAAATCGCTTCTTCCAAAGTTTTGCTTCGCCGAACATAAAACTTTCTGTGCTTTTTCTTCGACCACCTACGGCACCTAAAATACCTACCAAGAAGACCCATCGGCAAAGTTTTCTTTCTAGTTATTGTTGTCCCAAGCAGCAAATGAAAATTGAGCGCATTCTGGGTTATGTATGAATCTTCACTCACTGATACATTCCGCTGCGGCAGATGAGAGAGGGGGAAATGGCGTCACCGTGGCGGACAAGCAGCAGCGGCGGGAGCCACAAAAGGAGCGAGGCGAGCGGGCGCGCGGTGAACCGAGTCGAGAAGTTCAGCCAATTCGTCGGAATTGATAATGAATTTTTGAACACGCGTCCTCCCACTATTCGGGGAGGTAATCCTTACTATGTATAGCATCGTCGGTTATATTTTTCAAGGGAAAAGACTCAGTTGAATCGAATAGGGTTTTCGCCAAAAAATGGCTTCAATCGAGGTAAATATGAAACATTTAAGGCGACCTTACAGTTGAGGTCAAGATACGAACAGAAAGGTAGCTAAGTCCTTTCTGTCTGATAAAACACCCTTTTTATTGATTATGAATTCACGGTGCATCTTGTTGAAACATCCCTTAAACCGTGTTGTTTCAAACGACGAACTACGAGCTTATCAACCCTTTTGCTAAAAATTGGCACCCCTCCCTAGACGACTGAAGCTTGAATCACCGAGCAAACTACGCTCCACGTGTTTCGGCAATTTTCATAAAAAAGCAGACAATTCACTGCCACCCACGAAATCCACCATTGACTGACAGCAGCGTCGAAATTTAATTTTGATTGCCGCCCCTCCGCCCCAGTTTTACGTGAGAGGTTAGAACGTGTTGGTGTGTCTTTTTTTGGATCGATTTATCCTTCGCCCCCATCTCATCCCGTCATCCATGGTTCAAAAGCCCCCGAGAGCAGCCAGCATTCGATGAATGAAACACAGAGCGAACACAAACAGAACAAAGTGTGAGAAACCACTATGGCGAGGTAGTTCGTGAGATGAAAAAAAGAGCCTGGTACAATAATCATTCATGGAATTCAACCATCCTTGGGTAATTCGTTTCCAACAAAGGTAGCTGATGATCAAATCTAATTTATTTTGACCCGCATAAGATAAGTAGGTAACTTTTATTATTTTCCAGATGATTGATTTAGCATAATTGAAAAAGCGTCTCCATGACAGCGAAATTTTCATTACTGTCATTCTTCATCTTCAGTAGATTGTGGCGCCCGCTTTATCAATTCTAAGTGAGAGACATATCATTTTCGGGTGATTGTAACATTCGGGGAATTGTTCTATTCGCGGAAATGGGTACACATACTGACATCACCTTAATTCGTTGATCTGAGTCGAATGGTATACAGGACTATGGGTCTCAGTGCCTTCTATTAAATGTTGTATTGTTTTTTGAACGAAAATGGCCGGGGTTCTGCCAAATCGCACCAAGCGCCAACAAAAAATTACTCATTCTTCTACCCAAACGTTCGGTTAGTAGATGCAATTTATCACAAATCGCATCGGATATCCCTCTACCTCATAGCTGTGGATATCCTTCAACAAATGTACGAACAAATTGATATGAAACGATGTCCGTTTTCTTTTTGCGAACGAAATACTGCGAGTCAGTCGGTTTGGCTGAACCCCGACCGTATAGCCTTAACATACACGCCCATAAACGCATAACAGCCCTATGTAAATATAGGAAATCAAGCAAAAATGGGACTGTTACGAATTTATGGGCTGTGTAAGGGAACCCAAGCAGAACACATGTTGCACATAGAGCAGAGTAACTTATATATGCCCAGATTCAGTCATAGAAAAGTTGATGGAACCAGATTCACTTTCTTTGTGCTGCTCATATTATTCATACGCCCTCGGAAATTTTTATTTTCGCCTAAATCATACTAAACAAAAGATATTTTTTTTTCGTTGTTTCAGCAAATGGCACATCTTATAAAAATAATCGACTTGATTCCATTACTAATAATATTAATAATATAAATTATTTTAAATATTCATATTACATATTAACAACTTTGTTTTTTTTTTTTTTTCAGGTACGTATGAACAAACTCGGGAGAATCTTTATTGTAATGTAAGATATAAAATAGGCATAACTGTTAAGGTGATTATACAATCAAGCCATGTGGTGAATTTTAAATTCACCACACGGGTTTCTACTCCTATTATCAAATATTCAAATCTAGCGTAATAATTGTCGTACAATGCTGAAATTAAAGTCGATTGTTTAGCATGAGTAAGGAAACGATCTACGAATGTTTCATCCCCATGGGCGTTGTGGTTCTCTCAATTTGTGCTCTTGAAAAATCACTAGAAAAAGCACGTGGTTTCCAAGATGGCCAATTTGTGGCTTTGTTGTATAACCACCTTAAGAAGAACAGTTTCAATTATATTTTATTTGGTAGATTTATTGACAATTACCTAATTAATCAGCAATTGATGCAATACTATCGATAATACTGCAATCAGATTATGTTTTTCTACGCAAAAAACGGTGCATGTAATTGAGGAATCAAAAAAAAATCTCGGATTAAAAAAGGGTGTTACCATCAAAAATTGATCAACAAGAATATGTGTAAATCGGTCGAACTTTTTATTTCAAAATTTATGCAGAATTATGAACAAATATTCACTCTAGCGTTACAGTGTTGACCCGATTTTGTCACTCCCCGATTTTGTCTACCCCCGATTTTATCACGTCCCGATTTTGTCACGTTTTCGACCCGATTTTGTCACCCCAAAAAAATTTGTCATTCTTTTTATTTTCGTAAATAATACCAAAAGCAAAATTGATTTTCATGAAACAACTTTCACCGCCTGTAGTTTATTACGAACGACTACTGAGTACCTGGGAAATATTCTGTAAGCAATTTCGACAAGAAATAACGGGTACCGTTCACGCATTTGGCCTTTCCAAGGCATAAAATGATTCATATTTGTGGAATGAATTTGAAAAAAATGAAAATATTTTTTTTTCCAATTTTGTCACATACCAATTTTGTCACCCCAAAATTCACCAGGGGGTGATAAAATCGGGATATTACTGTATTACCTTACCTATTCTAAGCTTTGCTGGAACCGACTGTTACATTTCAATGGTTGTTACTCCGTGATTGATCAGATCTGGTGTAAATTGCACTACGATCCAAATGAATAGCGGTTGGGGTCGGCCTCGGGCACCTTTTCTCAAAGTACATGTTTCAGAAGTTTGTCAGGCAGAAGCGGTACTCTATAGACCAGCGGTTCTCAACCTGGGGTCCATGTACCTTCGCTGGCTCCAGGGGGTGACTTGAACAAAAATGCGTATTGGTGGATGTATTACAATTCCAATAAAATTGTTTGATAAAGTTTGGATAATTGTGAAATTTTTCTATTCCAAAACCACGTATTGCACATAAGATCGAAACCTATTAAATCCTGCCGCTACAACCAGTACAATGTATGCAGGGCTATGTGGGACAAAACGTAGAGGGAATAAGATCTAGAACCTAAAGGCTCGGAGGCTTCCATTTGAGAAGTATGACGGCATTTTCCCGGAAAGCCTCATAGCTTCGTTGCAAGAGCCTTGGAAGCCTCTTGCCAAGCAGCTTATAAGCTTCCTTCCAAGAGGCTCGAAGTCCTCCTTCCATTCAAGAAGAGTCATGGAAGCTTGCTTTCAAGTGGCTGGCAAGCCTACTTTCAAGAGGTTTGGAAGCTTCCAAAAGTCTTCTTATTAGTATGTATAAACCTAATTTGAATTGGAATGCTCCACGAAATAGCGAAAAATTTAAACAACTTTTCAGTTAGTTTTCAGATGCTTATTTTGCTCTTGCTATAGACCACTATAGCTTTTTTGCCTTCTTCGTATACTGGACCACTTCAATACTGAACTTTTGATACAAGACTCGAAGATCCATAGTCAGGGTGACCACTTAAGGTCACTCCTGACGGAATCCAAGTTTCAAAGTGCTCGCGTTTTCGGGGGCACACCACTCGATACGGAAGCAACGCACAACTGTCATTTTTATTTTTTCACGGATGCTGCGAATCGAGTGGTGTGACCCCGAAAACGCGAGCACTTTGAAACTTGGATTCCGTCAGGACAGGAGTGACCTTAAGTTACATTTCAATACCAAATTTTCAAAACGGCTTATCTGCTTTTGTAAACAAAGATTAAAACGTCGATTTGACGAATCGGTTAGCACTCCCACGCAAACCAACACCATCAACAGATAGTAGAAGCCTTCACCTACGTGTTAATGGTGTTGGTTTGCGTGGGACTGCCAACCGATTCGTCAAATCGACGTTTTAATCTTTGTTTACAAAAGCAGATAAGGCGTTTTGCAAATTTGGTATTGATTTAAAAAATTCCCACAAATTTCCCGACTTTTTCCCGATATTTTTTTTGAAAAACTTCCGATGTAATTTTAAAGATTTCAAATAAAAACATATAGGGGGAATGACGGCTTTGGCAGGTTTTGTTCTATTATTGGCAGGGGTTTTTTCTATGACTGACTAGGCTCAAATTTGGCCAAAACATTCTTTGCATATTTCCCCCTATCAAAGTTTCGAAAAAAAAAATCGTGGGTGATCATTTTGTATTCTAAAAATGCTTCTAATTGACGTTTATTGTCAAAAATGTCTAGTTTTACTGTCTCAGTCAATTCTTCGACTAATTTAAAGTCAATTTTTTAAGGCTTCTAAGAGTAAAATCAACAATGATTCAGTTTCATTGCAAATTTCCGAACATTATTATAATTTGAATTTTGAGTAAAATAGAACAAACTCGCTGGTTTCCACAGCAGTGTTCTATTCATGTTTTTAAAATTCTTTATTTCATGAAATAATTATGTTGCTGCCAAAAAAGCGCCGAAATTGCATCCATACATCAAAACAATTGAAAAATATTTGAATCTAGTGATCCATTCTACGAATCCATTCACAATCGCAAAAAACAGAACTGAGCGGTATAAAGGCATCTTTAGTAGAGTTGATGCTGGGTCATTAGGCCGAAGGTCATTAGGCCGAATGGTCATTAGGCCGCATGAGAACTTGGGAGTGGGAAGTGAGGAAGGAAGAAGGGAGCAGAAAGAAGGGAACAGGAAGAAGGAAGAAGGAAAAAGGAAAAAGGAAAAAGGAAGAAGGAAGAAGAAAGAAGGAAGAAGGAAGAAGGAAGAAGGTAGAAGGAAGACGGAAGAAGAAAGAAGCAAGAAGGAAGAAGGAAGAAGCAAGAAGGAAGAAGGAAAAAGGAAGAAGGAACAAGTAAAAAAAGAAGAAAGAAGGAACAAGGAAAAAAAAGAAGGAAGAAGGAACAAGTAATAAAAGAAGAAAGAAGGAACAAGGAACAAGGAAGAAAGAAGAAGGAATAAGGAAGGAGGAAGAAGGAAAACGGAAGAACGAAGAAGGTAGAAGGAAGAAGGAGAAAGAAGAAGGAAGAAGAAAGAAGAAAGCAAAAAGAAAAAAAAAAGGATGAAGGAAAAAGGAAGAAGGAAGAATGAAGAAGGAAGAAGGAAGAATAAAGAAGAAAGAATAAAGAAGAAAGAAGGAAGAAGGAAGAAGGAATAAAGAAGAAAAAAGGAGAAAGAAGAAAAAAGAAAGAAGGAAGAAAGAAGAACTAAAAAGGAAGGAGGAAAAAGAAAGAATGCAAAAGAAAGAAGGAAGAAAGAAGAAAACGGAAGAAAGAAGAAAGAATAAAGAAGAAAAAAGAAAGAAGGAAGAAAGAAGAACTAAAAAGGAAGGAGGAAAAAGAAAGAATGCAAAAGAAAGAAGGAAGAAAGAAGAAAACGGAAGAAAGAAGAAAGAATAAAGAAGGAAGAAGAAAGAAGGTAGAAGGAAGAAGGAAGGAAGAAAAAAGAAGGAAGAAGGAAAAATGTAGAACGAAGAAGGAAGAAGGAAGAAGGAATAAGGAAAAAGGAAGAAAGAAGAAGGAAGAAGAAAGAAAAAGTAAGAAGGAATAAGGAAGATAAAAGAAGGGAGAAGGAAGAAGGGGTAAGGTGAAGAAAGCACTTCTCATTTTTCACTTATTGCTTCTTTTTGGTAATTCGGCCTACTGTCCATTCGGCCTAATGACCGTTCGGCCTAGTGACCATTCGGCCTAATGACCTTCGGCCAAATGGCCTTCGGCCTAATGGCCTGACACCAGTAGAGTTATAAATAGTATGGGAGTTAGGAAATGAAATTGAAACTGTAAAAATGCCATCTTCAACAGACGTTATAGTTTTAAAAAATTCGAACAGTTTCGTCGGAAAATTTATAACTGGAATATTGCTCAGTTGTATTTTTGCACGAATTTGCAACAGAATTTACTCAAGTTTTATTTCGTTCAAAATAGTAGAAGATAACGTCATCAGCTACAAAAAATATTATTTCATCGACATCATAACAGTTTGACATTTGAATTGGCCTCGGAAGATTATCGGATCGTTGTCGAGAACCATTTTCACCGGATTACTGTCCGGCATTCTGGCTACGTGCCCGGCCCACCGCAGTCTCCCGATTTTCGTGGTGTGAACGATGGATGGTTCTCCCAACAGCTGTTGCAACTCGTTGTTCATTCGCCTACTCCACGTGCCGTCCGCCATCTGCACCACCTCATAGATGATACGCAGCACTTTCCTGTCAAAAACTCCCGGCCTTTGGTAGAAGTTCTTAATGATATTCAAAAAAAAAAAAGAAAAGCATAAATTCTTCGCAGAGTTCCTTAGGAAAATCCTTCTGTAGTTTCTCCACCAAATACTCTTGAAGTTCCTCCAGGATATCCTTCTGAAATTCTTCCAACAAATTCTCATGAAGTTTTTCCAGTAAAACCTCCTTTACCAAATACTCATGGAGTTCTCCCAGCAAATCTTTCTTAAGTCCCTTCACCAAAACTTCCAGGCTTTTCTCCGCCAAATCCTCTTAGGGTTCCTCCACCGAATCCTTCTGGAAATTCTTAGGCAAATCCAACTGGGGTTCCACCACCAAATCTCCTTGAATTTCCTTCAGCTAATCCTATAGTTTCTCCAGCATATTTTCCTAAAGTTCTTCCAACAAATCATCTTGTAGTTTCTCAAGCACACCTGAAATTCTTCCAGAAAATCCTCTTGGAGTTCCTTAGGCAAATCCTTCAGGAGTTCCTTCACCAAATCCCTCCCTTCAGCATATAGATCCTCCTCCAGCGAAATCTCCTGAAGTTTCTTCATCAAATTCTTCTGGAATTCCTCAAAAAAAGCCTCTATGACTTCCTTCAGTAAATCCTCCTGGAGTTTTCTGGCAAATTTTAGTAATGTTCCTTAACCAAAACCCGCCAAAACCTCTTAGTTCCTCCAATATATATTTCTGAGGTTCTTCCACCATATCCTTCTGGAACAAAATCCTCCTGAAGTTCTTCCAGCAAATTTTCTTAGAGATCTTTCAGCAAATCCTTTTCGAGATCTATACTTGAATCCTCCTGGAATTCCTCGAGAATATCCTTCTGGAGTTCCTCAATCAAATTTTCCAGAAGTTCGTTCACAAAATCCTTCTGAAGTTGCTCCAGCAAATCCCCCTGAAGTTTTTCCAGAAAATTTTACAGAAGTTTCTCCAGTAAATCCTCCTGGTGTTCCTCACCTAAATCTTCCTGAAGTTCCTACAGCGAATTCCCCATCAAATCCTCTTGCAAAACTTCCTGGAATTCCTCCACCAAATTCTTCTGTAGTTCCTGAACCAAATCTTCTTGCCGTTCCTCCAGCAAACCTCCCTGGAGTTCCTCCATCAAACTCTTTTGGAGATCCATAAGCATATCCTCATAAAGTTCTTCCACTAGATCCTTTTGGAGTTTCTACAGCATACCCTGCTAAAGTTCCTCCACCAAATCTTCCTGAAGTTCCCAATCAAATCTTCCTGCAGTTCGTTCATAAAATCCTCCTGGATTTCCTCCAGCAAATCCTTCTGCAGTTGCTCCAGCAGTTTTTCTAGAAGTTTCTCCAGCACCAAATCGTACCTCCAGCATATCATTCTAAAGTACTTCCATCAAAACCTCTTGAAGCTCCTCCAGCAAAACCTCCTTGAAATCCTCCACCAAATTCTTCTGTAGTTCCTGAACCACATCATCCTAGAGTTCCTCCAGCAAATCTCCTTGGGGTTCCTCTACCAAATCCTTCAGAAGATCCATAACCATATCCTCATGAAGTTCTTCCACTAGATACTGAAGGATTCCCTCCGGAATTCCTGAAGGATTCCTTCCGGAATTCCTGAAGGATTCCCTCCGGAATTCCTGAAGAATTCCCTCCGGAATTCCTGAAGGATTCCCTCCGGAATTCCTGAAGGATTCCCTCCGGAATTCCTGAAGGATTCCCTCCGGAATTCCTGAAGGATTCCCTCCGGAATTCCTGAAGGATTCCCTCCGGAATTCCTGTAGGATTCCGTCCAGAAAGAAGTCCCTGAAGAATTCCGTCCTGAAACCCTGAAGGATTCCCGTCCTGAATCCCTATAGGATTCTCGTAGTAATCCACAATGGATTCCCGTCGAGATCACCAATTGGTTCTCTTCGGAATCCCCAATACATTCCCGTCGGAATCCCTAATGGATTCTTGTCGAAATTCCCAATGGATTCCCGTCAGAATGCACAATGGATTCCCGTCGGAATATAAGATTATAACATCACAGGACCATTCAGAAGACTTAATTTCATTGAAATCGTTCTTATTTTTCATTCACAAATAGAATTTGCGACAACCATCGTGAAAATAGTTTGGCGGGACAGTTATGCCGAGAAATAGAGCACTTGTTTTGTGGTTTCTACGCATATCAGCCCCGTTCAGTGCATGATTTCGTGAATGACTACTGCGATTGACATATGTCTCCACATGCTTTATCTATCGAAGCGATCCTTCCACGTGGTTGAAGTGATTATGTCGCTTAGAATGAGTATTGTCCAAATTGCCCCCATTAAACCAGTGCAACATGCTAAGATTGCAGAATCTAAACAGAAAATGCTATTTCAATGTGTGTTGCTCCATAAAATAAAGAGAATCCGCCATAATGATGAATTTAATTACCGCGAGACAATTATGCGTAGAAATTAAGCAATGGTACAAATAGACTTGATGTTGTTTTCAATGATTTTCCGAACAAAGTTCGAAATCTGTTAGAGTTTTCTAAAAGTGTACATCAAAATAGACTGCTCTATGGTGAGAAGCCAAAATCCACAAAAACTAACATGGGACAACTATGCGTAGAAGGGCAGAGCAGGGCTTGGATGAATGAAGCTATGAAGATGAGGACCGATGCTTCAGCACCAGATATACTCCCGAGAAAGGAAGATTCATGAGAGAACAGTTTCAAAGTGCTTAGTGAAAAATGCTTCCTCGGTCCATATGGCACTGTTGAACTAAACAGTTGGAGAGTGAAATCAAACACCCGCTAATTAAGAGAATATTTAACTCTCTTATATTGAGTTGCACTGCTGCGGTTGCCACAGTAGCACCGGAATCCACCGAAATCAGATTCAGAACTACTTCCCTGCACCGGTGCCGTGAAAATTCCGGATCACTTTTGTAAAAATCTTTGTGAGTTTGAAATCAAAATTTTGACATTCTCAGAATAAAAACAAACCACCTTCATCTTCGTTGTTTATTTTTCTGGTCCAAGACTGCAAAAAAATGAAACAAAAGAGTATGACAGTTTCTGTTTTTTGAAACGAAACTGTTCGAAAAATAATTTTAGACCGCTCCGGTGAAAATGGGAAATTATGATTTCTCGCTTAACTTTTTCAAAAGGACCTAAGTAACATTTTTTTCATGAATTAATTTGAATACAGCGATCAATAGCTTTCATGTTGTTCTGTTGATTGCGCTATTCAAATTAATTCATGAAAAAATGTTACTCAGGTCCTTTTGGAAAATTCAGGCGTGATTTGGTCTATTTAATTGTCAAAATTTAGAATAGAACGCCACCAGTTAAAACGTGCTAATAGCTTCTGGGAAAATTGATGTATCAGATTCGTGAAGAAAGCCCCGAACAATTTAAATCATCGCTGGTTTTGCTCTTACTATTTTAAAAATCGATGGTTCTAGACCACTATTTAAAAAGAGTGTAACTACAGAAATTTATTCTTTCTAGTTCTTTGTCTATGTATGTAGACGAGGAACCGAGCAAAATAAATTTTGGATGTTACGCCCTTTTGAATTGATGGTCTAGAGTTAACCTATACCTAAATAATGAATTGAAGAATCCGTTGAGCGAATAAACATTTTTGCTTCTGCCAATATTTTGGCATCCATCTTCTCCAACATCTTCTTTTTTCAGAGATGAGCCAGCCTAGGGCTACAAATCTCTTTAATTAAGATAATAATAACAATAACCTTTAATTTTTTTTATTGCTTGTTTCATATCTCTAATTTTTTCCTCAATCTATTTTCATTTCTTGAGACTTATTTTATCTTGACCAGTGAATCGATTTATTTATTTCTACTATTGCTAAGAATCCTGATCGTACTATAGCATCATATTTTATTATTTATGGCAGTCTTACCTTCATCCTTATACTGGTTTAAGAACAAATATTGTTCTAAAGGACTTCTACTGGGCAGCAATATCATGTGATAAAATAAATATGTTAACAACGAATTTCCCGAGATTGTTGAGATGTGTGTCTGGAACCGAACTCGACTACGGTCGACAAGTCTCCGAACAAAACTCGAGTCACTTTCAAGAGAACATCGACCAAGCATCTTTTTCAGGAATCCACAAACTGTAACGAAATGCTAATTTGCTTCTTCTAAGACTCTCAGAAACCTTCCAAAGCGTTTCGTTTCCATTATCACTACCGAGAAGAGCTCTAGTCTTGAGAATAATTATACATGAAATAATTAAATGAACCACCTCACGACGTCCCCAGCTCACTTCCTCACTTCAAAGCAGAAACTGGTTGAGTGCTGAGGTCGGTACCTAGATTCCGGGTGGAGCATAGTGACCGGTTCAATGGCGCTTCGACTACTCAAAACCGATTATTTAACGCTTCACGATAGCTACTCGGCGTAGTCCCTGGCAGTGAATCTCGCCTACCTCAACTGGACACTTCCCGGTGGCGGAAATTCCTTCGAAACTGAAGTTTTTTAACCATTGAGCCATTTAGCTCCCAGCTTCATTTTCTTGTCATTCTCAAACACTTTATCGTTGATCCATTTAGCTCCCAACTATATCGCGGACTACTCCGGGGATCTATACTATTCGGACAGGGAGTTCTCAGTCGTTGGCATCACTCTTAATATTCATTTGGTGTTTTCACGATCGACGTAGCGAGTGACCGGTTGAGTACCGGAATCGCTTCAAAGATTCCGAGTGGATCATAGCGTCCAGTTCAATGGTGCTCCGACGAACCGAAACGGGTACTATTACGCGTCACGACCTACTCGGCCTAGTCCCCTAGCCTACTCCGAATAGAAGCTCCCCGGCGCCGGAAACTCGTCCGAAACCAATGATAGTCCTGGGCGGCGTATCTATCCTACCCCAAACTAGAAGTTCCCCGTCGGCGGAAGCTCCTCCGTTACCGATCGTATTACTGTGATCGCTGCCCGATGCCTGGTCTCCACGCCATTATCGCTTCAGCGAAAACATGATCTGCACTTCCGCTCTGCCCATCTCGTTCCACGTAATGAGACTCTTGCACATTTCTTGGATGATGTTGTCGGGGCTTACGAGTACTGCCTACTTGGTTCTGACCTAAATCGTGGACAATCGAAAATCACGTGTTCCGGTGTCTACTGGCAGTTCGAACAGATCGTGTCCGAATCTGTGCAGATACTTCCCGAAACATCCACGGCTAAACAGAAATTGATCAGGAAGAAGTTGACTTCCCCTTGCTTGCTGTCCACCCACAACGACAAGTTCGAAATGAGCCGACTCAAACTTTCAACGTGTTTTTATTTAAATAAATTCAATAATTATTAAATAATAAATAAATTGAATTCAAATAGATCGGACAACATAACAAACGTCATTGAAAGCATATGTATACGTTTCTTTTCACAGTAGTGGGCTCGTGTATGCGCTTAGTAATACATTTCAATATATCGCAACACTGGCGAGCTGATCAGAATAAACGAGCGCAATATTTTGCCGTTGTCAAAATTAGAGGAAGAATTTCCTTCCCATCCCCGATAGACCGTAAGGACATGGCCAGCGCCGTATTTGACCATTGAATACAACAGTATACTCTCGGACTGTGCACATTGATGTTGGAAAGCAACTCCCATGCTCCATCCACTGGTTCCTTGTGCAATTACGATTGTTCTGGTCAATCACGGAGATGCAACTACGAAATGTACGGTCATCACGCTCATGCTCAATCAAGAATGTATTTTTTGTAAGTTAGTGAATAGTAGCAAATAACATGTTTGCTAGCTCCCAGTCAACACTTCCCACCACCTTAACCTCAAAAGGGATTTATGCACGTCTGCCCCTTTCTCCCTCAATTCCCATTCCACAACTTACCGAACACACCTCGTCGTTAGTGTACTTCAATGCCGTAATGGTTTTATTTTTGTCGAAGCTTTCCGTTTGTATGCATTTCTGCTTATTCCTGTCTATGATTATTATTCGACGTAGGTACCCACATTTGTGCAATGTGCACGGACGGATGGATGGATGGACGTATGGATGGCATAATAAAAACAATCGATTTCTGCAAATGCACAAACCAGGCCCGCGCAACCTCTTGTGGTGGTGGGTTGGGAACCTGCGTTGCTTTTTCCAGCCCAACCTCGCGGATTCCAAGCGAACTCGTTCAAGGCTTCCAGGATTGTTCGGAATTTTGCGTTCTCGGAAATCCGTCGAGAGATCAAATTTCGTAAATAGCCTACTGCTCGTTCGAAGAATCCGCCAGTTATTTGCCTGGATTGCCTTCGCGTTTCGCTTCTCTTGTCAGATCCGGGCGCAAATATTTCGCCGGCTGCCAATATGCAAATGCCTACTGTTGGGAGATAGCGCTTGTGAACGTTTTGCGTGTGCGGGCGTGCGTACGGGATTATGAAATTTCAGACGGAGGACACACAATCGGCTCTGTACCAGTGTGCACGTGTAAAGGTGTGATAGCAGGAAAAAGCCAGATTGGAACCCGTTCGCTTCACTAAAAGCGCACGAGCCAAGCTGCTCCCGGCAGGTGGATTGAATTAATTGAAAGGAATTGTAAACACATGCCGCGTCGAATCAGGCGTCCAAACGGAACGGAACGGAACTCGCGGCTTCTAGTTAGATTGGATGGGCCATAAGTTAGGAAATTCTTTTGAAATAATGTGATTGGAGTTGAAAGCGACTCTAGTTGTACAATTTTCAAACGAGGTAAATAAAAGGAAGATGTTGAATTTATTGCGACACGTAGTTCATGAGTGCGTTCCAGTCACAGCTGTCGATGACTATTTTCAGATAAATATCTTTGAAGAAGTCGTGGGGTGGTGAGTGCGGTGCGGTAATGTCACTTAGCCTTCTGTGCTGAAGCACGCGCTTGCCTATGACTTCATTTTGTGATCAATATTTGACGATAAACAGTGGGTAATCGTCGCGCACAGAAGAGAGCGTTGGCAAACAATCGAACACACCAGATGGAATTAAACACGGGATGTTGGGCTTTCGCAAGTGAACGTTGAGAGCAGTTAGATGGCCAAAATATCGACACATTCGATTTCAAACGAAGCATCATCATTACATCAAATTCCAGTTTAATATCGAACCAATTTCTGTTTTGGAATCGCAGTGCATTTCAGTTTCGAATGAAAACGGACTCCGGTTCGGAGTTCCAAAGGATTCCGGAAGGGAATCCCAAAGGATTCCTGTTTGGAATCCCAACGGATTCCGGATCGGAATTCCAATCAGAATTCCATCAAATTCCGGTCAGAATCCCAACGGATACCAGTTCCAAATCCCAACGGATTCCGGTTCCGAATTCCAACGGATTCCGGTTTGGAATTCCAACGAATTCCGGTTCGGAATCCCAACGGATTCCGGTTCGGAATCCCAACGGATTCCGGTTCGGAATCCCAACGGATTCCGGTTCGGAATCCCAACGGATTCCGGTTCGGAATCCCAACGGATTCCGGTTCGGAATCCCAACGGATTCCGGTTCGGAATCCCAACGGATTCCGGTTCGGAATCCCAACGGATTCCGGTTCGGAATCCCAACGGATTCCGGTTCGGCATCCCAACGGATTCCGGTTCGGCATCCCAACGGATTCCGGGTCGAAATCCCAAAAGATTCCGGGTCGGAATCCCAACGGATACCAGTTCCAAATCCCAACGGATTCCAGTTTGGAATCCAAACCGATTCCGGTTTGGAATCCAAATCGATTCCGGTTCGGAATCCCAACGGATTCCGATTCCGGTTCTCTATATCAACGGATTCCGGTTCGGAATTCCAACGGATTCCGGTTTGGAATTCCAACGGATTCCGGTTCGGAATCCCAACGGATTCCGGTTCGGAATCCCAACGGATTCCGGTTCGGAATCCCAACGGATTCCGGTTCGGAATCCCAACGGATTCCGCTTCGGAATCCCAACGGATTCCGCTTCGGAATCCCAACGGATTCCGCTTCGGAATCCCAACGGATTCCGCTTCGGAATCCCAACGGATTCCGCTTCGGAATCCCAACGGATTCCGCTTCGGAATCCCAACGGATTCCGGTTCAGAATCCCAACGGATTCCGGTTCGGAATCCCAACGGATACCAGTTCCAAATCCCAACGGATTCTGGTTCCGAATTCCAACGGATACCGGTTTGGAATTCCAACGAATTCCGGTTCGGAGTCCCAACGGTTTGGAATCCCAACGGATTCCGGTTCGCAATCCCAACGAATTCAGTTCGGAATCCCCACGGATTCCTGTTCGGAATCCCCACGAATTCCGGTTCGGAATCTCCACGGATTCCGGGTCGGAGTCCCAACGGATTCCGGTTCGGAATCCCAAAGGATTCAATTCGGAATCCCAACGGATTCCGTTTCGGAATCCCAACGGATTCCGGTTCGGAATCCCAACAGATTCCGGTTCGGAATCCCAACAGATTCCGGTTCGGAATCCCCACGGATTCCGGTTCGGAATCCCCACGGATTCCGGTTCGGAATCCACACGGATTCCGGTTCGGAATCCCAACGTCCGCTTCCGAATCCCAAAGGATTCTGGTTCGGAATCCCAATGAATTCCGGTTCCGAATCCCAACGGATTCCGGTTCCGAATCCCAACGGATTCCGGTTCGACATCCACACGGATTTCGGTTTGGAATTCCAACGTCCAGTTCCGCATCCCAACGGATTCTGGTTCGGAATCCCAACGAATTCCGGTTCCGAATTTCAACGGATTCTGGTTCGGAATCCCAAAGGTCCGGTTCGGAATCCCAACGGATTCTGGTTCGGAATCCCAATGGACTACGGTTAGGAATCCCAACAGATTCCAGTTCGAAATCCCAACGGATTCCGGTTCAGAATCCCAACCAGAGTGTAAAATAATCGAATTTTTTTAGTGAAGACCATTTTTCTTCATTTGTCAGTTCACATCCGACACATTCATAGTCGGCTCTGGACAGTCAATATTCAGTTGAATATTAGTCATTGAATATTTATGCACATTTTACAAATTAATAAATTATCTGAAATCTGAACACGTTTCAAATGAGTAAAGTTATCACACAGGACTGAATCCGATTTTCATCCGCGAGGCACTTTCAGTGGTAAACATCAACATAAACAATGCTAATTATATTTTTTCTGCACATAGTAAAAACATTCAGTGACAGTCGAATGAATGAGTTCGTGGAGTAGTTGTCTGACTATGTCATTCTATATTTTGAATATTCATGCGATGTTTGTCAAAATTCGGACCGAAGTTGCTTCATGAAGATGAATATTTTAAGCTCTGATCCCAACAGATTCCGGTTCGGAATCTCACCGGATTCCGGTTCGAAATACCAACGGATTCCGGCTCGTAATACTAACGAATTCCGGTTCACAATTACAGCGGGTTCCGGTTCGGAATCCCAACGGATTCCGGTTCGGAATCATAACGAATTCCGGTTCGGAATTCTAACGAATTCTGGTTTGGGATCCCAACGAATTCCGGTTAGGAATCCCAACGGATTTGGGTTAGGAGTCCCAACGGATTCCGTTTCGTAATCCCAACAGGATTCCGATTCGGATTCCGATTAGGATTTCCAACAGATTCCGATTCCGATTCGGAATTCCAACGGATTCCAACAGATTACAATTCGGAATTCCAACGGATTCCGGTTCGGAATCCCAGCGGATTCCGGTTCGGAATCCCATCGGATTCCGGTTCGGAATCCCAACGGATTTCGGTTCGGAATCCCAACGGATTCCGGTTCGAAATTCAAACGAATTCCGGTTTGGAATCCCAACGGATTCCAGTTCGGAATCTTAACGGTTTTCTGTTCCGAATCCCAACGGATTCCGGTTCGGAATTCCAACGAATTTCGGATTCGGATTCTGGTTTGGAATTCCAACGGATTCCGGTTCGGAATCCCAATGCATTCTGATTCAGAATCCCAATGGATTCCGGTTCGGAGTTCCAACGGATTCAGTTTGGAATCCCAATGGATTCCGGTTCGGAGTTCTCCAACAGATTCCGATTCGGAATTCCAACGGATCTCAGTTCGGAATTCCAACGGATTTCGGTTCGGAATTCCAACGGATTTCGGTTCGTAATCGCAAAAGATTCCGCTTCGGAATCGCAATAGATTCCGGTTCGGAATCCCAACGGATTCCAGTTCGAAATCTCTACGGATTCCAGTTCGAAATCCCAACGGATTCCGGTTCGGAATCCCAACGGATTCAGGTTCGGAATCTCAACCGATTCCGGTTCGGAATACCAACGGTTTCCGGTTCGGAATACCAACGGTTTCCGGTACGGAATTCCAACGGATTCCGGTTCGGAATTCCATCGGATTCCGGTTCGGAATTCCATCGGATTCCGGTTCGGAATCCCAACGGATTCCGGTTCGGAATCCCAACGGATTCCGGTTCGGAATCCCAACGGATTCCGGTTCGGAATCCCATCGGATTCCGGTTCGGAATCCCATCGGATTCCGGTTCTGAATTCCATCGGATTCCGGTTCGGAATCCCAACGGATTCCGGTTCGGAATCCCAACGGATTCCGGTTCGGAATCCCATCGGATTACGGTTCGGAATCTCAATGGATTCCGGTTCGGAGTCCCAACGGATTCCGGATCGGAATCTCAACGGATTCTGGTACGGAATCACAACAGATTCCGGTTCGAAATTCCTGTTTGGAATCCCAACGGATTCCGGTTCAGAATCCCATAGGATTCCAGTTCGGAATCCCAATGGATTTCGATTTCGAAGTCTCAACGGATTCCGATTTGGAATCCCAACGGATTATGATTCAGAATCTCCAAGGATTCTGGTTCGAAGTCCCAACGGACTCCTATTCGGAATCTTAACGGATTTCGGTTCGTAATCTCAACGGGTTCCGGTTCGGATTCTCAACGGACTCCGGTTCGGAATCCCATCTGATTCCAATTAGAAATCTCAACGGATTCCGGTATGAAATCCCTACGATTTTCCGTTCGAAATTCCAACAGACTCCGGTTCGGAATCCCATCGGATTTTGGTTTGGAATCCCAACAGCGGATTCCAGTTGGGGATCCCAACGGATTCAAGTTTTGAAATCTGACAATTTTGTCTTATTTTAATGTATAATGAGTTTAGATTTCTTGTATTAGAGTAGAGCATTGCAGAATTGTTTATGCAAAGATTTTTTACAATAATTATAAGATCTGGGTTTTGGGAGCACAGATTAATGCATGGATTGTCAACAGATTCCATCGTTGGAATTCCAACGGGGATCCAACGAAAAATTTGGCCCAAACGAATTAATGGAGGGTGTCCCGAATATTTCCTGGGATAATCTCAGCGGACTCCTGACATTAAATCAATTGCACATCGCGTCGTGTATTTTCGTCGCTTTTGTTGAAGCTTGCCTGATAATGCAAATCTGTTCAAATCCCTTTTTTCATTCAATCCCCGGAACCCGGAACTTTCAAACTTTGTTATCGTGTGAGTCGCAGTGTGGCTTCAACAAACCCTGTAAGCTGCCCTCCCCCGAGCGAGCGCCAGGTCGGGTGGATCAACTTTCAAATTAGTAGAAATGATTGATATGAATATTTATGGACCGAGCGCTGACCCTTTTCAACATACATATGCGACGCCTTTTTATCTCACTCGACGGATTTCCACAAACAAACTGTGGCAGTGGATCGTTGTTAGGGACTGAAGAAATTTCCCTTGGATTGAATTTCGTAAATAAATAAGTGAATAAATTTTCGGACCACGAGTCTCTTCTTTTTCGGTGACCTACACGGTCGATGGTCGACGAAGGGAAGTCGATTGTAAATTTTTGTCGCTGGTCACAATCGTCGTCGCCGCGCAAGCATTGTTGAAGGGAGAGGCCAACATTAATCAAGACAAAAAAGAGGCGGTGAAATACGTCTGTTAGGTGCTAGACCGGATGCTCGGATGTATCGTTTTGCTTAAATTCCGGTGATTTTTGACGACTGACTATGTTTCCACCGGAATAAATAGCTGCACAACGTCAGTCTTCGGTCTGTTTGTCTGTGACCTGACCACTCGAAGAATGACTGACGTTTCGACAGGAGCGGAGAATTTAGCGCACCGTCCGATACGCAAACAGGTTGATTGAACAGGTAACCGATTTTGGTATCCCGCGTGGCCTACTGCGCGAACTGCGGCAAATCTATTTATTATTTTTGTTTCGGAACCAGTTTAGTTTGTTAGACAGCGAGCCCGAGGAAACGAGAAGAAAAGTGGAAGTATATGAAAGCCAAAACATGAATAAATTTTCGGCGACACACAGCTTGCTGCGCTCGCAACAGCAACCAGATCAGAAGCGCACATGGCACGGACATGGCTTTGGTATCATTTGACAGTTTCAAAAATAATGGCGGCGGCGGGTGGATGGGCCTCGGGCTCGGGCTGACCACCCCGAGGCGAGGACCGGACACGCAGCGGGACGCACTTACTAGGAAATGGAGAGCGTTAACTCGGCCGCATGGGTGGCCCTGCATAACAAACAACATCACAACAATGGCAGTTCGTATTCGTATTCAACGCCGTCGATGACGACGTGCCGTTAACGGACCCCCTCGATCCGCGCACTTCGCGCTTTCACCGTTCGTCAGGCTATAGGACAAGAAGAAAGATTGATCAGCACCTTGTCTACGAACGAGTGTAGATTGAGATATTAACTTCGGCATCCAAAATTTAGTATGTCACAATGTTATAGCCCGTGAGCGAGCCGAACAAGCAGCTCATAAACTTTTGATGGATGCGCGTTTTGGAATTCATGAGTCGTGGAAACGGTCGCCTAACCCCACAGTGGGTGTGGAGCCGCATAGATTCCATCAAGCGTGCAGCCTCTTCGAACAGAACAACGTGACGATGGAAGCGTGTTATTGTTCGCAACCCCGATAAGGCCCCATCTAATGCAGTCCGATCCGAGTCGGTCTCGCTCTCTTATCAGTTCGTAGTTGTTGAACAATGCGTTCCACTAGATTTATGTTTATGAATTGCTTCCTGATTGACAGAAGCTGCCGCCATTAATCGTTTGAATTTGTTTGAAAAGCATCGAAGCAATCGATGCAGATAAGCGCTAATGGCTGCGTGCTGTTACACGTTCGTCTCGCGATTGGCAGTTGTCAGTGGCTGCGGGCTTTCGGGGTGTTGGTGCCCCGTTGTTTGGCTTATGTAAGTGCTCCGAGTTACATCGCAGTCGGATGCGATAACATATGGAGATGGCTTTCTTCGCATTTTCGAACGAAGTGGTTGTAATGTGTTGTAACCGTTCACTTACAGTGTCGGGCTGTCAGTTAGTGGGACATTTTTTTTTTTCTATTTTCCACTCGACGTTTGTTTCTCCGTTTGTTTACTTTTCTAATATCGGTCGGGGTCAGTCAAAGGAATATCTTTTTTTGTCCCATAGCATAGTGGAAAAAGTCGATTGGAGAAAAACGCAACCATTAACAGTTATTCAATATTTGTTTTAAATAAGAGTAGGCCATTTTTCCTCATTTAGTTCCGTAATTAAACTGGTTAAACATTGAAAAACTTGTATAAATATAATCTACAATTAAATATCAGGGACTGTTCAATAATAACTAAGGTTAAAATGAGGGATGTGTCTTTTTTGGGTTTATGTCGCAGAGCTCGTCACATCATCTCATGGTCACGTAGTTTGACAGTTTACGTAGCTTAGGTACAATGACTTTGTCCTTGGTACTAGTTCCGGCAAAGCTGACCCTCGTTTATTTAGAGATCGATATATATTGCAATCACTTTCAAGTCTTTTTTCGACTTTCAGTGATTGACACCTCATTCCACTTCGAGAATCAGCTGGGATTCCACGCTGGAATCCGATCAAAATTCGATAAGATTCCACGCAAAAGTTCGATAGAATCCTTTGGGATTCCGAACTGGAATCCGTTGGGATTCCGAACCGGAATCCGTTGGGATTCCGAACCGGAATCCGTTGGGATTCCAAACCGGAATCCGTTGGGATTCCAAACCGGAATCCGTTGGGATTCCGAACCGGAATCCGTTGGGATTCCGAACCGGAATCCGTTGGGATTCCGAACCGGAATCCGATGGGACTTCGAACCGGAATCCGATGGGACTTCGAACCGGAATCCGTTGGGACTCCGAACCGGAATCCGTTGGGACTCCGAACCGGAATCCGATGAGATTCCGAACTGGAATCCGATGGGATTCTGAACCGGAATTTGTTGCGATTCCAAAACGGAATCCGTTGGGATTCCGAAACGGAATCCGTTGGGATTCCGAAACGGAATCCGTTTGGATTCCAAATCAGAATCCGTTGGGACTCCGAACCTGAATCCGATGGGACTCCTAACCTGAATCCATTGGGATTCGAACCGAAATCCGTTGGGACTCCGAACCGGAATCCGTTGAGACTCCGAACCGGAATCCAATGGGATTCCGAACTTAAACCCGATGGGATTCCGAAACGGACCTAACCGGAATCCGTTGGGACTCCGAATCGGAATTCGTAGAGATTGCATTGGGATTCCGAAACGGAATCCGTTGGGATTCCGAACCGGAATCCGTTGGGTTTTCGAACCGGAATCCGTTGGGACTCCGAACCGGAATCCGTTGAGACTCCGAACATGAATCCGATGGGATTCCGAACTTAAATCCGTTGGGATTCCGAAACGGAATCCGTTGGGATTCCTAACCGGAATCCGTTGGGATTCCTAACCGGAATCCGTTGGGATTCCGAACCGGAATCCGTTGGGATTCCGAACCGGAACTCCCAATCGAAATCCGTTGGGACTCCGAACCGGAATCGAATAAGATTCCGAACTGGCATCCGCTGGGATTCTGACCCGGCCTCTGCTGCGATTCCGAGCCGCACTCTGTTGCGATTCCAAAACGGAATCCGTTGGGATTCCGAACTGAAATCCGTTGGGATTCCGAACCGGAATCCGATGGGATTCCGAACCGGAATCCGAAAGGATTCCGAACTGGAATCCGAAGGGATTCCGAACTGGAATCCGAAAGGATTCCGAACTGGAATCCGAAAGGATTCCGAACTGGAATCCGAAAGGATTCCGAACTGGAATCCGAAAGGATTCCGAACTGGAATCCGAAAGGATTCCGAACCGGAATCGAAGGATTCCGAACCGGAATCGAAGGATTCCGAACCGGAATCGAAGGATTCCGAACCGGAATCGAAGGTTCCGAACCGGAATCCGAAGGATTCCGAACCGGAATCGAAGGATTCCGAACCGGAATCGAAGGATTCCGAACCGGAATCCGAAGTTCGAACCGGAATCCGAAGGGATTCCGAACCGGAATCGAAGGATTCCGAACCGGAATCGAAGGATTCCGAACCGGAATCCGAAGGGATTCCGAACCGGAAACCGAAGGGATTCCGAACCGGAATCCGAAGGGATTCCGAACCGGAATCCGAAGGGAATCCGTTGGGATTCCGAACAGGAATCCGATGGGACTTCGAACCGGAATCCGTTGGGACTCCTGACCTGAATCCGTTGGGATTCGAATCGGAATCCGATGGGACTCCGAACCGGAATCCGATGGGATTCTGAACCGGAATCTGTTGCGATTCCAAAACGGAATCCGTTGGGATTCCAAAACGGAATACGTTGGGATTCCGAACCAGAACCCATTGAGATTCCGAACCGGAATCCGTTGGGACTCCTAACCTGAATCCATTGGGATTCGAACCGAAATCCGTTGGGACTCCGAACCGGAATCCGTTGAGACTCCGAACCGGAATCCAATGGGATTCCGAACTTAAACCCGATGGGATTCCGAAACGGACCTAACCGGAATCCGTTGGGACTCCGAATCGGAATTCGTAGAGATTGCATTGGGATTCCGAACCGGAATCCGTTGGGATTACAAACCGGAAACCGTTGGGATTCCGAACCGGAATCCGTTGGGACTCCGAACCGGAATCCGTTGAGACTCCGAACCGGAATCCGATGGGATTCCGAACTGGAATCCGATGGGATTCCGAACCGGAATCCGTTGGGATTCCGAACCGGAATCCTTTGGGATTCCGAACCGGAATCCGATAAGACTTCCAATCGAAATCCGTTGGGATTCCGAACCGGAATCGAATAAGATTCCGAACTGGAATCCGATGGGATTCTGAACCGGAATCTGCTGCGATTCCGAACCGAAATCTGTTGGGATTCCGAAACGGAATCCGTTGGGATTCCAAAACAGAATCCGTTGGGATTCCGAACCGAAATCCGTTGGGATTCCGAACCGGAATCCGAAGGGATTCCGAACCGGAATCCGATGGGATTCCGAACCGGAATCCGAAGGGATTCCGAACCGGAATCCGAAGGGATTCCGAACCGGATTCCGAACCGGATTCCGAACCGGATTCCGAACCGGATTCCGAACCGGATTCCGAACCGGATTCCGAACCGGATTCCGAACCGGATTCCGAACCGGATTCCGAACCGGATTCCGAACCGGATTCCGAACCGGATTCCGAAGGGATTCCGAACCGGAATCCGAAGGGATTCCGAACCGGAATCCGATGGGATTCCGAACCGGAATCCGAAGGGATTCCGAACCGGAATCCGAAGGGATTCCGAACCGGAAACCGAAGGGATTCCGAACCGGAAACCGAAGGGATTCCGAACCGGAAACCGAACCGGAATCCGATAAGACTTTCAATCGAAATCCGTTGGGACTCCGAACCGGAATCGAATAAGATTCCGAACTGGAATCCGATGGGATTCCGAATTGTTGCGATTCCAAAACGGAATCCGTTGGGATTCCAAAACGGAATCCGTTGGGATTCCGAAACGGAATCCGTTGGGATTCCGAACTGGAATCCGTTGGGATTCCGAAACGGAATCCGAAGGGATTCGAACCGGAATCGAAGGATTCCGAACCGGAATCGAAGGATTCGAACCGGAATCGAAGGATTCCGAACCGGAATCCGAAGGTTCCGAACCGGAATCGAAGGTTCTGAACCGGAATCGAAGGATTCGAACCGGAATCGAAGGATTCGAACCGGAATCGAAGGATTCCGAACCGGAATCGAAGGATTCCGAACCGGAATCCGAAGGTTCCGAACCGGAATCGAAGGTTCCGAACCGGAATCCGTAGGATTCCGAACCGGAATCCGTAGGGTTCCAGACCGGAATCCGTAGGGTTCCGAACCGGAATCCGTAGGGATTCCGAACCGGAATCCGTAGGGATTCCGAACCGGAATCCGTAGGGTTCGAACCGAATCCGTAGAGTTCCGAACCGGAATCCGTAGGGATTCCGAACCGGAATCCGTAGGATTCCGGAACCGGAATCCGTAGGGTTCCGAACCGGAATCCGTAGAGTTCCGAACCGGAATCCGTGAGTTCCAGACCGGAATCCGTAGGGTTCCGAACCGGAATCCGTAGAGTTCCGAACCGGAATCCGTAGGGTTCCGAACCGGAATCCGTAGGATTCCGAACCGGAATCCGTAGAGTTCCGAACCGGAATCCGTAGGGATTCCGAACCGGAATCGAAGGATTCGGGCCGGAATCGAAGGATTCCGAACCGGAATCCGAAGGATTCCGAACCGGAATCGAAGGATTCGAACCGGAATCGAAGGATTCCGAACCGGAATCCGGAGGGAATGCGAACCGGGATGCGAAGGGGTTCCGAACCGGAATCCGGAGGGATTCCGAACCGGAATCCGAAGGGATTCCGAACCGGAATCCGAAGGGATTCCGAACCGGAATCCGAAAGGAATTCCGAACCGGAATCCGAAAGGAATTCCGAACCGGAATCCGAAAGGAATTCCGAACCGGAATCCGAAAGGAATTCCGAACCGGAATCCGAAAGGAATTCCGAACCGGAATCCGAAAGGAATTCCGAACCGGAATCCGAAAGGAATTCCGAACCGGAATCCGAAAGGAATTCCGAACCGGAATCCGAAAGGAATTCCGAACCGGAATCCGAAAGGAATTCCGAACCGGAATCGAAAGGAATTCGAACCGGAATCGAAAGAATTCCGAACCGGAATCGAAAGGAATTCGAACCGGAATCGAAAGGAATTCCGAACCGGAATCGAAAGGAATTCCGAACCGGAATCGAATTCCGAACCGGAATCGAAAGGAATTCCGAACCGGAATCGAAAGAATTCGAACCGGAATCGAAAGGAATTCCGAACCGGAATCGAAAGAATTCCGAACCGGAATCGAAAGGAATTCGAACCGGAATCGAAAGGAATTCCGAACCGGAATCGAAAGGAATTCCGAACCGGAATCGAAAGGAATTCGAACCGGAATCGAAAGGAATTCCGAACCGGAATCGAAAGGAATTCCGAACCGGAATCGAAAGGAATTCCGAACCGGAATCCGAAAGGAATTCGAACCGGAATCCGAAAGGAATTCGAACCGGAATCGAAAGGAATTCCGAACCGGAATCCGAAAGGAATTCGAACCGGAATCGAAAGGAATTCGAACCGGAATCGAAAGGAATTCCGAACCGGAATCGAACCGGAATCGAAAGGAATTCCGAACCGGAATCCGAAAGGAATTCGAACCGGAATCGAAAGAATTCCGAACCGGAATCGAAAGGAATTCCGAACCGGAATCGAAAGGAATTCCGAACCGGAATCCGAAAGGAATTCCGAACCGGAATCCGAAAGGAATTCTGAACCGGAATCCGAAGGGATTCCGAACCGGAATCCGAAATTCGAACCGGAATCGAAAGGAATTCGAACCGGAATCGAAAGGAATTCCGAACCGGAATCGAAAGGAATTCCGAACCGGAATCGAAAGGAATTCCGAACCGGAATCGAAAGGAATTCCGAACCGAATCGAAAGGAATTCCGAACCGGAATCGAAAGGAATTCGAACCGGAATCCGAAAGGAATTCCGAACCGGAATCGAAAGGAATTCGAACCGGAATCGAAAGGAATTCCGAACCGGAATCGAAAGAATTCGAACCGGAATCCGAAAGGAATTCCGAACCGGAATCGAAAGGAATTCGAACCGGAATCGAAAGGAATTCCGAACCGGAATCCGAAAGGAATTCGAACCGGAATCCGAAAGGAATTCCGAACCGGAATCGAAAGGAATTCGAACCGGAATCGAAGGAATTCCGAACCGGAATCGAAAGGAATTCCGAACCGGAATCGAAAGGAATTCGAACCGGAATCGAAAGGAATTCCGAACCGGAATCGAAAGGAATTCGAACCGGAATCGAAAGGAATTCCGAACCGGAATCGAAAGGAATTCCGAACCGGAATCCGAAAGGAATTCGAACCGGAATCCGAAAGGAATTCGAACCGGAATCGAAAGGAATTCGAACCGGAATCCGAAAGGAATTCCGAACCGGAATCGAAAGGAATTCCGAACCGGAATCCGAAGGAATTCCGAACTGAATCGAAAGGAATTCGAACCGGAATCCGAAAGGAATTCCGAACCGGAATCGAAAGGAATTCGAACCGAACCGAATCGAAAGGAATTCGAACCGGAATCCGCAAGGAATTCCGAACCGGAATCCGCAAGGAATTCCGAACCGGAATCCGCAAGGAATTCCGAACCGGAATTCGCAGGAATTCCGAACCGGAATCCGGAATCCGGAATCGGAATTCCGAACCGGAATCCGGAATCCGGAATCGGAATTCCGAACCGGAATCCGTTAGAATTTCGAACCGGAATCGAAAGGAATTCGAACCGGAATCGAAAGGAATTCCGAACCGGAATCGAAAGGAATTCCGAACCGGAATCGAAAGGAATTCGAACCGGAATCGAAAGGAATTCCCAACCGGACTCCGAACGGAATTCCGAACCGAATCGAAAGGAATTCCGAACCGGAATCCGAAAGGAATTCCGAACCGGAATCCGAAAGGAATTCCGAACCGGAATCCGAAAGGAATTCCGAACCGGAATCCGAAAGGAATTCCGAACCGGAATCCGAAAGGAATTCCGAACCGGAATCCGAAGGGATTCCAAACTGGAATCCGAAAGGAATTCCGAACCGGAATCCGAAAGGAATTCCGAACCGGAATCCGAAAGGAATTCTGAACCGGAATCCGATGGGATTTCGAACCGGAATCCGATGGGATTTCGAACCGGAATCCGATGGGATTTCGAACCGGAATCCGATGGGATTTCGAACCGGAATCCGATGGGATTTCGAACCGGAATCCGATGGGATTTCGAACCGGAATCCGTTGGTATTCCGAACCGAAGGAATTCCGAACCGGAATCTGAAGGAATTCCGAACCGGAAGCCGAAGGGATTCTGAACCGGAATCCGAAGGGATTCCGAACCGGATTCCAAAGGGATTCCGAACCGGATTCCGAAGGGACTCCAAACCGGAATCCGTTGGGATTCCGAACCGGAATCCGTTGGGATTCCGAATCGGGATCCGTTGGGATTCCAATCAGGAATCTGCTGGGATTCCGAACCGGAATCCGTTGGGATTCCGAACCAGAATCCGTTTGAATTCCGAAGCGGAATCCATTGAGATTCCGAACCGGAATCCATTGGGATTCCGAACCGGAATCCATTGAGATTCCGAACCGGAATCCATTGATATTCCGAACCGGAATCCGTTGGGATTCCGAACCGGAATCCGTTGAGATTCCGAACCGGAATCCGATGGGATTCCGAACCGAAATCCGTTGGGATTCCGAACCGAAATCCGTTGGGATTCCGAACCGGAATCCGTTGAGATTCCGAACCGGAATCCGTTGAGATTCCCAACCGAAATCCGTTGGGATTCCGAAGGGATTTCGAACCGGAATCCGATGGGATTCCGAACCGGAATCTGATGGAATTCCGAACCGGAATCCGATGGGATTCCGAACCGGAATCCGTTGGCATTCCGAAACGGAATCCGTTGGAAATCCGAAACGAAATCCCTTGGAATTCCGAAACGGAATCCGTTGGAATTCCAACACGGAATCCGATGGGATTCGGAATCAGTTGGAATACCGACCAAAACCGTTTGAATGTCGATCCGGAATCTGTTTGGAAATTCGTTGAGATTCACCTACCGGAATCGAATAAAATAACAAACCGGATACAGTTGGGATTCCGATCCGCAATCCGTTGGAATTTCGAATCTGAATCTGTTGGGAATCTGAGCCGGAGTTTGTTAGGATTTGAAACCGAAATCAACAGAGATACGGTTCAGGATTTCTCCGATGCGGACTCCGCTGAGATTCCGATCCGGGAATCGTTGAAATCGCGATCCGGAATCCGTTAGAATTCCAATCAGGAATCGGTTATGATTTCGTACCGGAATCAGTTGGTATTCCGAACCAAAGTGTGATGGGAATTCCGAACAGTAATTTTTTATGATTCCGAACCGTGACCCTTTGAGAATCCAAACCGGAATCCGTTGGGATTCAGAACCGTATTCCATTGGAATTTGAAACGAAATCCGATGAGAATCCAAACTGGAGCCATGAGCTTCCGAACTACATGAGATCCTTTGGAATTTCCGAAATTCTTTGCAATTTCCGTCAGGAACTCGTTGGAATTTCCGTCATGAATCCTTAGAGATTTCTACCCGGAATCCTTTGGGTTAGAATTCGGTTGGGGCTCCCATCAAGAATTGGTCAGGATTTCCGCTTGGAATACCCGTCAGGAATCTGCCCGTAATTCTTTGGGATTATTACCTTCAGAAATTCTCGCCAAAATTCCTCTGACTCTCACCAAGTTGCCTCCGACTCTCGCCAAGAACCTTCTGGAATTTTCGCCAAGATTGCTCCAAAATTCCCGCCAAAATCCTTCGAAATTATCTTCAACAATTCATCGGAACTAATCCACTAGGATTTTTTTATCGAATCTTCCAGAGTTCTCGCAAAGAAACCTTCAGATTTCTCATCAAGAATAGTTCAGAATTGTCGCCATGACATCACTTTTTAAATGAACCGATAAGAGTGTTTGAATACTTCTTTCTATTTAGTACTGACTCTTAGACATCTCTTGACGTTATCTTTAATCCTTTGTCCAACACTATTTTACAGTCAACAACCTTAAAATATCTTCCTCTATAGAGACACTGTTTATGTATCTCGTCGTACCTCAATTCAAACAATTCATGACTCACAACACTTCCCACCATTATTTTAGCGAGCATGTTAAGTGCGCCGGCCCAACTAAATCGTCGACGACGCGCCGCTAAGCAAACGATTGGACTATTACGGATGATAGTGTGGAAGGGGATTTAAAGTGTAGAGGTACTTATATTCTAAAGTAGTGGCAAAGTCCGACCGGACGGAGGTCGCCACGACCCGGAACGTGATAACCTCACGACACGAGCGCGGGCAGAGTAAAACTCGTCAATGTGAAACTTTGTAGTGTCGATTGTGCGATAGGTCAGCCGAGCTGCCTGCGGTAATGTGCGGTCGTGCATTTTGCGGCGAGGATAAACGAGCAAACATCGACAATTGATTGGGATCGGATGTAATCCTCATTATCGTATCAAGTTGCGTAATAATTCACAGGGTTTAACTTCTATGAAAACTACGCACAAGCCTGATTTCACCGATATTTGACTGCGCTAAAATTGAACCGGAATCACATGGCTGCAAAATGGTACGCCACGTGCAGCTATTTCCACTGGAATAATTTATGCATCAGAGTTATTTCTGAACAATCCTGAACCGTCCGAATCAGGTCAGTACCAATCCAGGCATAAATAATTATAGCATCATCTAAACGTCAATATCCATTTCGTTCGAATTCTCTTTCATTTATTCCCCCTCCGAGCAAGGTAGCTAATAATGAAGCAACCCCCGCTGTCAAATCGATTGACAGTCATTAGGGGGTTTAAAATGGCACACTCGTCGTGCACCAGTCGCCATTCCCCCTCGACCTGTGTGTTTGAGTGGAAATGTCATACCTTTCCAAGCATGAACAGATCTGACATTGGGACGAAGCCATAATCACGTGGCGCAAATGAAAGAAACGAAATGAATAAATATTAATCTACAAGAAAGCAAAACAGTTTTTAATTTGCATCTTCATCATTTGCGCGCAGTAGGCTCGTATCAAAGGAAAAACAATAAATAATTCAAGTGACGACATTGGAAGCCCTCATCGTTGGGCGCCATTGTAACACAAATCGGAAACAAACATATCTATTTATTTGCTAACATTGAGCGAAACCCCATCAGTAATAGCGGATCTGCTGTCTGCATTCCACTGTGCATTGTGTTTTTGTGGTTGCAGCAGATAAAGGTAAAAGATTGCCGCGCATATGTGCAGTAAACTAAATTGCGTTATTAATGCAAGCGGTTTTGCGAATGTCAGAGCCGGATGGCGAAGTATTGCGGCAGTTCCTTCGCGCAGAATTGTATTTGTGCGTAAACAGCAAAACTATTGGGCGTAAACCATGCCCCATATTAACCATCTGTACATGCTTTTGCTTTCGAAGAAAGACTTTACGATTTGCAAAAGCGCTTAATTCGCAAAGCAAGAGCAGTCAACATTAGTTACCCTATGCGCACACATGCCAAGTGCACGAGGAAAAGTTTGTTTACTGCATTAGTCAAGCAATTAAAGTTGAGATTTCTCCGTAGACACTGTGAAAAAAAAATCGATATGCTGAATTATTAGAATAATAATTTTTAATCCGATTGAATTTTAAATATAAGAAGCAAAAACTCAACGATAATTTATTCCACGCAGTTGTGTCAGTCTAATTTTCCTTCAATTTTTTTAACAGTGCACCGCAAACCTACCGGCCCTATCGCAAACGAGTAGGCGCGGATTCCTTCTCACAGCCAACAGATTGCAAAGTGCGCCGCGCAAATTCTAGTCGCGTTCGCGTGCAAAATTATGACAGAGGTATCAATTGTTTGCAGCCCACGTGCGTCCGTCCGTTTGAGTAACTCGTCAAGTCCCTTCGCGCGGTAACCTCCGCACTCTATACTTTTAATGCCACCTGCCCCATAAACACAACGACGACGGTGGAAAATCGCACGATCAACCTCCGCAACACACAACTGGAATCACATGGGCAGCAGCGCGATCGGCCTTTCATTGTTGACTAGTCGTCGATCAGCCGGCAAAAAGCGCTCATAAGGCGACAAACAAGCTGTTAAATGAAGTGCACATAACCTCCAACAGGCGCAGGTCGCGCGGACCGACCATCGCATTTTTAATCGCTCCGATCTGTGTGCGCACATACAAATCCGGCACGGCTAATCGAAATGCATCTTTGCAATCGACAATCGACCACCAAACTGAGCAGAGCGCTGCCTGACCGACTGGTTGCACTAATTGGCTCGTTGGCGGGGTTTGCGAATTGGGAAAAGCCGCGACTAATCGCGCTGTGGAGAATTTCAAAATCACACGAAGGTGGCCGTGAGCCAGGGACATATACATAAATTATTTTACGTCTTTCGATGGATTTAATTTCTCGAATAATTAATCAGCCATTCTGATCATACTTTTGAGATAGGATGGCATTCCAAACGGATTCCTATCGGAATCCCAACGGATTCCACTCGGAATCCCAACGGATTCCACTCGGAATCCCAACGGATTCCACTCGGAATCCCAACGGATTCCACTCGGAATCCCAACGGATTCCACTTGGAATCCCAACGGATTCCACTTGGAATCCCAACGGATTCCACTTGGAATCCCAACGGATTCCACTCGGAATCCCAACGGATTTCACACGGAATCTCAACGGATTCCACTAGGAATCCCAACGGATTCGACACTTGCAATCCAAACGGTTTCCACTTGGAACCCAAACGGATTCCACTTCCAAACGGATTCCACAAGGAATCGCAACGGTTTCCACAAGGAATCGCAACGGATTCCACAAGGAATCGCAACGGATTCCACAAGGAATCCCAACGGATTCGATTCGGAATCCTAACGGATTCCACTTGGAATCCAAACGGATTCCACTTTGAATCCAAACGGATTCCACTTGGAATCCAAACGGATTCCACTTGGAATCCAAACGGATTATACTTGAAATACAAACGGATTACACTTGGAATCCAAACGGATTCCACTTCCAAACGGATTCCACTTGGAATCCAATCGGATTCCACTTGCAATCCAAACGGATTCCACTCGGAATACCAACGGATTCCACTTGGAGTCCCAACGGATTCCACTTGGAATCCCAACGGATTTCACTTGGAATCCCAACGGATTCCACTTGGATTCCCAATGGATTCCACTTGGAATCCCAACGGATTCCACTTGGAATCCCAACGGATTCCACTTGGAATCCCAACGGATTCCACTTGGAATCCCAACGGATTCCACTTGGAATCCCAACGGATTCCACTTGGAATCCCAACGGATTCCACTTGGAATCCCAACGGATTCCACTTGGAATCCCAACGGAATACACTTGGAATCCCAACGGATTCCACTTGGAATCCCAACGGATTCCACTTGGAATCCCAACGGATTCCACTTGGAATCCCAACGGATTCCACTTGGAATCCCAACGGATTCCACTTGGAATCCCAACGGATTCCACTTGGAATCCCAACGGATTCCACTTGGAATCCCAACGGATTCCACTTGGAATCCCAACGGATTCCACTTGAAATCCCAACGGATTCGGATGCCACTCGGCATCCCAACGGATTCCACTCGGCATCCCAACGGATTCCACTCGGAATCCCAACGGATTCCACTTGGAATCCCAACGGATTCCACTTGGAATCCCAACGGATTCCACTTGAAATTCCAACGGATTCGAATGCCACTCGGAATCCCAACGGATTCTACTTGAAATCCCAACGGATTCGGATGCCCCTCGGAATCCCAACGGATTCCACTTGAAATTCCAACGGATTCGAATGCCACTCGGAATCCCAACGGATTCTACTTGAAATCCCAACGGATTCGGATGCCCCTCGGAATCCCAACGGATTCCACTTGAAATTCCAACGGATTCGGATGCCACTCGGCATCCCAACGGATTCGACTCGGAATCCTAACGGATTCCACTTGAAATCCAAACGGATTCCACTTTGAATCCAAACGGATTCCACTTGGAATCCAAACGAATCCCAACTCGAAATACCAACGGATTCCACTTGGAATCCAAACGGATGCCACTTCCAAACGGATTCCACTTGGAATCCAATCGGATTCCACTTGCAATCCAAACGGATTCCACTCGGAATCCCAACGGATTCCACTTGGAGTCCCAACGGATTCCACTTGGAATCCCAACGGATTCCACTTGGATTCCCAACGGAATCCACTTGGAATCCCAACGGATTCCACTTGGAATCCAAACGAATCCACTCGAAATACCAACGGATTCCACTTGGAATCCAAACGGATGCCACTTCCAAACGGATTCCACTTGGAATCCAATCGGATTCCACTTGCAATCCAAACGGATTCCACTCGGAATCCCAACGGATTCCACTTGGAGTCCCAACGGATTCCACTTGGATTCCCAATGGATTCCACTTGGAATCCCAACGGAATCCACTTGGAATCCCAACGGATTCCACTTGGAATCCCAACGGATTCCACTTGGAATCCCAACGGAATCCACTTGGAATCCCAACGGATTCCACTTGGAATCCCAACGGATTCCACTTGGAATCCCAACGGATTCCACTTGGAATCTCAACGGATTCCACTTGAAATTCCAACGGAATCGGATGCCACTCGGAATCCCAACGGATGCCACTCGGAATCCACTCGGAATCCCAACGGATTCCACTCGGAATCCCAACGGATTCCACTCGAAATCCCAACGGATTCCACTCGGAATCCCAACGGATTCCACTCGGAATCCCAACGGATTCCACTCGGAATCCCAACGGATTCCACTCGGAATCCAAACGGATTCCACTCGGAATCCAAACGGATTCCACTCGGAATCCAAACGGATTCCACTCGGAATCCCAACGGATTCCACTTGGAATCCCAACGGATTCGAATGCCACTCGGAATCCCAACGGATTCCACTCGGAACCACAACGGATTCCACTCGGAATCCAAACGGATTCCACTCGGAATTCAAACGGATTCCACTCGGAGTCCCAACAAAATCCTTTCGGAATCCCCACGGACTCCACTCGGCATCCCAACGGATTCCACTCGGCATCCCAACGGATTCCACTCGGAATCCCAACGGATTCCACTCGGAATCCAAACGGATTCCACACGGAATCCCAACGGATTCCACTTGGAATCCCAACGGATTCCACTTGGAATCCCAACGGAATCCACTTCGAATCCCAACGGATTCCACTTGGAATCCCAACGGATTCCACTTGAAATTCCAACGGATTCGGATGCCACTCGGAATCCCAACGAATTCTACTTGAAATCCCAACGGATTCGGATTTCACTCGGCATCCCAACGGATTCCACTCGGCATCCCAACGGATTCTACTTGAAATCCCAACGGATTCGGATGCCACTCGGAATCCCAACGGATTCCACTTGAAATCCCAACGGATTCGGATGCCACTCGGCATCCCAACGGATTCCAACGGATTCCACTCGGAATCCCAACGGATTCCACTCGGAATCCCAACGGATTCCACTTGAAATCCCAACGGATTCCACTCGGAATCCCAACGGATTCCACTCGGCATCCCAACGGATTCCACTCGGAATCCCAACGGATTCCACTCGGAATCCCAACGGATTCCACTTGGAATCCCAACGGATTCCACTTGGAATCCCAACGGATTCCACTTGAAATCCCAACGGATTCGGATGCCACTCGGAATCCCAACGGATTCCACTTGAAATCCCAACGGATTCGAATGCCACTCGGAATCCCAACGGATTCCACTCGGAACCCCAACGGATTCCACTCGGAATCCAAACGGATTCCACTCGGAGTCCTAACAAAATCCTTTCGGAATCCCCACGGACTCCACTCGGCATCCCAACGGATTCCACTCGGAATCCCAACGGATTCCACTCGGCATCCCAACGGATTCCACTCGGAATCCCAACGGATTCCACTCGGAATCCAAACGGATTCCACACGGAATCCCAACGGATTCCATTCGATATCCCAACGGATTCCACTCGGCATCCCAACGGATTTCACTCGGAATCCCAACGGATTCCACTCGGAATCCCAAGGGATTCCACTTGGAATCCCAACGGATTCCACTTGGAATCCCAACGGATTCCACTTGAAATTCCAACGGATTCGGATGCCACTCGGAATCCCAACGGATTCTACTTGAAATCCCAACGGATTCGGATGCCACTCGGAATCCCAACGGATTCCACTTGAAATCCCAACGGATTCGGATGCCACTCGGCATCCCAACGGATTCCACTCGGAATCCCAACAGGATTGCAATCGGAATCCCACCGGATTCCACTCGGAATCCCAACGGATTCCACTTGGAATTCAAACGGATTCCACTTGGAATTCAAACGGATTTCATTCCTAGCTCAGTTGTTTCGTTACAAGAGAATTGGAAGCAAAAAGAAGAAGGCTTACAAGCCTTTTTTCAAGGGGTTTGGAATACATTCATCTAGAAGCTTTGAAGCGTTCTTTCTAAATGATCATAAACCTTCTTTTAAATGACTTGAAAGTCGCCATTGAAGAGGCTCGGAACCCTTCTTTCAAGGAGCTTAGAAGCGTACTTTCAAGATGCTCAGAAGTCTTCTTTTTAAGTGGCTCGGAAACCTTGTTTTAATAGGCTCGGAAACCTCCCTTTAAGAGACTCAGAAGTCTCCCTTCAAATGGCTTGGAATCATTCTTTCAAGAGTCTCCTTTTAGTGACTCGAAAACCGCCTTTCAAGAGACTCGGAAGTCTCTCTTCAAGAGGCTCGGAAGCCTATTTTCAAGACGCTCGGATGCCTCCAGTAGTCATATAAATCCTGTAGCCAGCTTGATGTATAACCCTTTCAGGACGACTTTTTTTTACATGGATTCAATGTACAGATTTGGGGTTTTCCGCTCGATCCCGCCAAAATCTTTCTATAATAGAACTAAAAATGTGTTGAAATGTTTTTTTCGGAACTTTTTCGGATTTCTGTTCTGGAGTACATATCCTCGAATGCATCAGGAATTATCTCTAGGAACAAAATGTCCAAAGTTGAGAATATGTCCAAAAATATCTATGTGATCATAAGACATGAAATTATCGAGTTTTGAATTAACGTAACCTATTTCATGGTCTCCAAAACGGCTGGAGTTCAGAACATACGATCTACCCGATCAACCAAGCCCTGAACGATGTGTTCGTGCAGCGCAAAATATCCCTGCAGGTACATCGAGCCGATTAGATTCCACTCATTATTTTTACGAACTATTGCAGACCTTTTAGGTTTCCAAAACGCCCGGTAGTTCAAAAGGTGCGATCTACCTGATCAACCAAGTCCTGAACGATGTATCCGTTAAACGCCAAACATCACAGCAGGTTCATTAAGGAGATACGATGTCATTCATTATTTTCACAAGCTACAATAGGCCCTCTATGATTCGATGTTCTACGTTTCGATATCGACTCGCGGACGGAAGCAAATGATGCCACACTAAAAATATTTTCTCGGTTACTCTTTTGGTGCTTATCGTGGGCTGAACTCCAGAACGTTTCAGAGTACCTTGAACAGAGATGTCCTACACAGTTGGCAAAAAATCTCCTCTTTTATTTTTCACAATTTTTAACACTCACCGAATGAATTTGATTTCAGTGTTAAAAATTGTGAAAAATAAAAGAGCAGATTGTTTGCCAACTGTGTAGGACATCTCTGACCTTGAGCATCTCTTATTCAAGAAAAATGGGATTTGCATGGTTGGAATATGCCTATTGAACCGGATCGGATGTATAGCGGCGATGATAACATTGCAAAAACCTTGGTTGGTCCGGTAGATACCGTGGGCTGAACTCGAGACTTCTCGTATATCTTATGAGTGACCTACCTTTATTGAGTTGGGAGTGTCTCAATAAATGCTAAAGTTCGTAGGGGTACCTCTCAAGAAAAAGGTTGGGAACCGCTGATTTAGATCACCATTCGGTCAAATTATTTCTGCGGTTTTGTTTGCTCCAAAAGTTGTTGCAATTTATAATTACCTCCTCTTCATATGTATCTACATCCTTCTGCACCTCAACCACACCTTCTGCATCTATCAAACATGGACAACATTTCTCGATAGTTTTTTTTTCATTAAATACAAAAAAAACTATTTCTAGTTTAATATTTCTTTCTGATCAATCTACCTAAACTAAACGAAACGAGTTTTGTAATTTTACATAATATTACACACGACTCTAAATATACATTGATTTTACTACCTAATGTTTAATGAAAATTATTTTGAGCAGCTTTTTCTATCATAAAATTCTTTAACTAAATCTCTTTACGAATCTACGTAAGTATTAGAACGCTAGATGCGCTATTATCCCAAACAACATTTGTGATCAATATGATTCAACCATAGTAAACCGGATTTTCCATAGGGTTTAGTTGGTACCATGAATGTCATATTTATTGTTTTGGCTTGCTTGTTCTCAAGTGTAAACATTTGGCTACTACGAACTTGACCAAAACATGTTGTTCACAAGATTTGAAGCGCCATTAGCAATTTAATACTTATTCATCTTCAAATCCTAATAATTGTCGTTATTAAAAATTATGCTTGATTTGTGATATCCTTTAGTACATATTTGATTCTGCTTCCGATACAAATACTTTTGGATGCTTGATATCGAACAATCCCACTACAACTGTGCTCAGCCGATTATTAGGGTTCTCACATAAATAAAAATCAGCAAAAAACTGACAAATCGACGTCTCATCAACAGTAAACCGCTTAAAGGTAATCACATGGCGATAAACGCAAATACGGCATGATTTTCCAACCTTTACCGTGACGCGTCGCGTCACGTCATTAGGCACATTGCGTGCAATAAAGCCCATTTCATCGGATAACGTGCGCGCTTCAAAACAACGACGCAAGACGATCCGAAGTTTGCTGATCATCAAATCAATGATCATCGCGCAGACAGCCATGCGTTTTTTTCTTCCTGCGATTTGGTGTTCAAATTTGATCATAACGAACATTACGGCACCACCGACCGCGCGGAAGCCCACAACAACGCCGGAACTCGGATCGGGCATTGCAAATTTTCGCTTTCATTGAACTGCGGGATAAGTTAGGCGGATAATTGGGGGTTCAACCGATTTCTTTCTCTTTTTCTCGTTTTGGTCATGTTTTGTCTACAATTTATGTGGTAATAGGTTAATTATATCCTGTTTTACATGCGCCGAGGTTTTTTTTTGTGGCAATGAACTGTCTGATAAATTTGAAAAAAATAAATCAATTTCGTAATTATCGCAAATAGTCGGAAATAACATCAAACATGGCCATGGGATTTCTTTGTTTCAGGACTGTTTTTTTTGTTTTGATGCTATGACGTCAAACTTGAGAGAATGACTTCGAAATGCGGTTACGCCTGACCCAAATGTCTTTTCTGGTGCCACAATCAAAAGCAAAAAAATAAAAAATAAAAACGGGCGGCATTAGACTTCTTCTGCATCTGGATCAAAGCCAAACGGAGCACACGGCTGGTCCATCTAATTACGACCGGACGTTCATTGATTGGAATGGGACAGGCATACCAAGAATCGCATGATTTCGAATCGATTTATTTACTAGTAGGTATGCAACGCTTTTCCAGGATTAGGATTGGCCACAAAAAATCAGATAAAGAAAAATTAATGGTATTCAGTCGAAATTGACAAATACTTCACATACCTGTTTAACTTTTTTTTCAAGCATATTTGACATAGTGCACAAGATCAATGTTTGACAATTTTGTACCTAAATAGTCATATTTTGTAACTCAAATAATTAGTCCGAATCTCAAAAGTTTCTTTATAGGACACCCTGCTGTCCTATACACGTCATAACACATTTGTAAACTTGAAACACATCAAAAGCCATGACTCGGCGGAATCGTGGATGACCCGAATGTGGCCACAGATGATACGACTGCCGAAGCTTCATTACGATTGATACATTATTATTTGGTGGGTGGCGATGGCGAGTGCTCGGTGGGGACGAACCCAAACTACAAAGCTTCGAAGAAGATAATTTCATCCAACGTGATGTGTGTGTACGTTTGTACTAAGAAAGAGACACGTACGATGACTTTTGTATGAATATACAAATGAGCCCCGCTCCGCGGGGAAGAAACAGATCAATCATCTTATGGGGGAGGCAGTGCGATTGGAGTTGGCTCTCCCGAGCAACGTCAGTCGGTTTGGTCTTGGGTGACGCCGTGATGTCGAATTCCGTTGCAAAGATGTTCTTCACTCTTCATATGACCTGATTGGAATGTAAACTATTTGCATTATGGATGATACGACCCTTTCAATCTATATGAATCTTATAGGGACGAGCATAATTGTCGCTTAACTTTTCAAAAGGACCTAAGTAACATTTTTTGCATGAATTAATTTGAATGCGCAATCAACAGAACAACATGAAAGCTTTTGATTGCATGTTGTTGTTGATTGCGCTATTCAAATTTATACATGAAAAATATGCACTACTCAAATTAATTCATGAAAAAAATGTTACTTAGGTCCTTTTGAAAAGTTATGTGAGAATTCTTTACTCATCACACAAGTCCAGTGTTCAACATTTTGTTTTTTTTAACTATCTATTGCAGAACTAGTGTTACTTCACGAAATTTAGAGGATTACAGTATTTCGCTGTTGAGACAAGAAATGTTAATGTCATACATATTTCTCATTTCTAACTTCTGATTTCCAACTTCTAGCTTTTCACTTCTTACTTTTGGATAATGTCCAATTGTCCATGGGATTTGTCGTCATTTCATGAATTTGACCGAGTGCGAAAACATACTGAAAGCATCCATGGAAGTGTAGAGATTAATCGATTATGAAAAAAGATTGTTTAAAAATTCGCATTGGAAGATAAGTGTTCGAGATTTACCGTGGAAAGGCTTTACTTTTTATTTTTTACTCCAAACTGCTGACAATCTGAGGGGCAATTTTTCAACTGTTCGGCAAAACGACCCATTTAGAACCAATCAAATTTTGGCCGAGTGGCTTCTCACCGTTTTTTCAAATTTTACAAATAAAAAAATCCGATTTCAAACTTTCTTACTTTGCCGAAACACAACTGCGCCGATGTCAAACTTTTCACTTGCTCAAAACGATATATTTAAATTATCACCTATCCAGAAACCACCATACTGTTCCATCCAATTATTGTTTGTAACAAACTACATGGTTTTAACTCACACACTTCAATATAGAATTCCACTTCACTATAATACATAAAGTCGACTCTCTGCATCTCGATGTTCTATACCTCGATATCTCTCCCTATGTCGATGGTTTTCTTGGTCTCTTCAGTCTATATACATTTGGTCTTTTTACATCTCGATAACCTCCCTTTATCGATATCTTTTTTTCTCGATGTGTTTTGGTCATATTTTGTTCAGGATTCTCTCTCCCTATGTCTATATATTAAAATTTCTTGGCTACTAAACTAATAACAAACACTTCGAAAACAACATATGACATTTACTTCATTAGCAACTAGCTGTTTAGGATCTAGTACCCATTTCAATTTCACTTCCAACTTTCGATCTCCCCTATTTCGAAAATAGAAGCCACTTCGGTTCGGTATATCCATTGCTAGTCATATCGTGCTGCCAAATTTGCCTGAAGCATTTTTAATAAGATAATAAATCGTCGGATATAGACCTAATACGTTGACGTAATGTTGTTATTTCCTATTTTTTACCCTTCTTACACCTTAAGAAGGATATTAACCTTTCCGTCCCTGACGTCTGTTTTTAAGGGCTTTCAAAAATTAAAACCGCTGTAAAAACATATTTTCTTGACGACGGTAGGGGAGGAGGTTCGGTTGTGGACACCGTTCGGTTATGGGCACCCCTATGTATCTTTTGACAGATAAGAGATGCTGTCATTCTGACAACCGTCATTTGTTTGCTATAATAGCATGATGTTTTGTGCTCAATATCAAACCGGATGGGCATCTCTACTTTGAACTAGAAACAAATAAATTTTTCGTACAAGAAAAACAACACGAAAATAAATTAAAGAATTTAATTCAAAAAGTGAGTTCTAATGCGTATTTACACAGTAAATTTAATCTATTTTGAGGCCCAATGTCGATTGCCATCAAAATTTTAGCGCGAATTTTTATTTCTTCTCGTTCCAAAAAAGCTGCAAAATTCGGTTGTGGGCACCTTTATTGGTTCGGTTATGGGCACCTTCATTTTATTGATAAATCATTCAATATCGTTTTACTTGTCCCTTAACTTATTTTTAATAACGTTTTAAAGCAGTTTTTATTATTAGTTTGACATAATTGTTCGAAATAATGAGTTTATTTAATATTTTTGTTCTTTGGGCATGTCTAGTCATTATACACACACTTTTTGGAACAAAGCGTTGACCGATTTGCTTGCAACAAGTTGCATTCGACGGAGAATGCTTTCCCATTGTTTCCTATTGGAAATTGGTCAGATCGGACTATGGGATCAAAATTTATGCCCAAAATATTATTTTTTGAAATGAACGAGAAAGGCACTATTGCCGCTAGCGTGATTATTCTAATTTTTTTTTTGATTGTGATGCATACCAATAAAAAGTAAATCAATCAAAAATTGAAACCCATTTACCTAAAGTGCTATTTTAGACCTTTCTTATGTGATTTTTTTTTCAACATCCTCCTTAATGCACCGAGGCATCATCACTGCTAGGTGAATTGATGAGTTTTTTGTGTCTCCTGGCTTGAATGAATAGACCATTCCTTGTCTTTAAATCTGGGTGGTTTTTATTCATGCTTCTTCATGCTTCTTCTAGCTAAGTTTTCAAGGGTGCCGACCGAACCACGAAATGAAAATGTCCAAAAATGTCAAATTTTCTAAATTGTCAATATTTTTTTCTAAATCGATGAAATCATATTAATTTCTTTGCTAGTAGTAAGGTTATAAGTTTAGCTTTCGATTGCTATGCAAATGTCGACATAAGATCAACCAGGGCCCAAGTTATGGACCAAACAAAAAAGGGTGCCCACAACCGAACCTCCTCCCCTATTTTTTCGGCCCTTAAAGGCCCTTAAAGGGCCTAATTGTCCATAACAATTAGGAAATTTTCAATAAAGAAATCATGGTATGAGCAATAAAAAAATATTAAATTTTCTACAAATAATGCAAAATTTCCATAAACAATTAAGAATTTTTCACAAAACAAAAATTAATTAACACTTTTAAAACCAAAAATTGCAAACATAAAAGAAGAATTTTCCATAAAGAAATCAAAATGTTCCACGGAAAAAATACAAATATTCCATAAATAAATCAATATTAGAAATAAATAATTATAAAATTTTCCACAAAATAAATATTTTTTTATTAAATTTTTTATTAAATTTATTAAATTTTATTAAATAATTAAAACCGTTCCAGGAAGAAATCAATAAAGAGCATTGAAAACAAAAGGAAATTTTCCATTAAAAAATATAAAAAAGCAATGAAATTGAGCATTTTTCCATAGATTATCCCTTCTTTAAAAGCGTTTGAAGTTCATGGAAAATCTTATCATTTTGATTGCTTTTTAGTATTTTTTAATGGAAATTTTCTTATTTTTTATTGCTGTTTATTGATGTGAAAGAAACCCAGCATTGCTCAAGTGTTGCAATTGTCACAATGAACTATTTGCAGCACCGCACTCTAGATCAATTTATGTGCGTTTGTTTTGTTTTCCTCAACAGCTGACGCAAGATTGTATTTTAATTACTTTTTATGTCCCCGTTAAATTCACCAACGTTTTGTATATACAAACCTTGCGGATCCCAAAACGAATCGATTAGGGGAAAATCTTGCAAATCGGTCAACCCGTTCGCGAGTTAAATCGTAAGGAAGGAAATCTCAACTCATTTTTATTATATACATAGAGATTTTGTGGAAACAAATATTTATTTTGTGAAAATTTTTGTAATTGTTTATTGCTAATATTCATTTATTCATGAAAATTTTGTATTTTTTTACGTGGAACATTTAGATTTCTTTATGGAAAATTCTTATCTCATAATTGCAATTTTTTGCTTTTACAAGTGCTAATTTATTATTGTTTTGTGGAAATTTTTCAACTATTTATGGAATTTTATATTTATTTAATACTCATACCCTGATTTCATATAGGCAATTTCCTATTTTATTATGGAAAATTTTCAGTCAGAGATTTTCAGTCCTGAGCTGGCTCATCTCTCAAAATTTCTAATTCTTCATTTAAATTTTTTTTTTGATATCGACTCGTGGAAGCCAATGATGCCATGTATGTATTATAGACCAATTATTATTTTGGAGTTCGGATCATTCGATTTATCCAATTAACCAACTTAGGAATGATGTATGATATAATATCCCAGTAGGTCCATTGGGTTGATATGACTTCAATTATTATTTATACAAGCTACTACAGACATTTAGGTTATACAAAACGTTCTGGAAGTCGTAATGTTTGAACTACTTAATCATTCAAATCCGTGAACCCAGTGCTTATAAGGCCCTACAAAAAAGTTTGTAACAACCTCAAACAAACCTCATTGTCATTGTGCAACTTGATGTTGACTCAAGATAATTTTGGTACCTTGTCTCTTGGATCTCATGTTAATGGAAACTAGGATCATATGCTTATTGCATCGGATTGGGTATATACCAATTATGAGGACATTGCAAATGTCTTGATTGATCTGGTAGATATCGTGGGCTGAACTTGAGAACGTTTTGGAGTACCTTGAGCATCTCGTATTCCTGAATATTAATCATTGGCTTAACGTTCAGGATGACCCATCTTATCTCAGTGCTCAGAATGATTCAAACATTTCAACTTCATTTGCATGCTCTTAAATTCGAAATCTTCCCAAGGTTTCAGATGTCTGAGTTTTCAGGGTCAGTCAAATTTGAGCTCCCATATTTTTTCTGTAAAGCCAATATCTAGATGAACAATTTTGATGAAGAAAGTGGTGGTCCGAAATTCTGTGGAAGAGTTCCGAAAAATGTCGATAGAAATTTTGAAAAACTAAAAGAATCCGAAGAAGGATTCGAAATGCACATTTACGATGAAAATTCCAATAAACATCAAATTCCAAAGACTTTACAGTATAAATTAGAAAAAAAATCCAGCTCACTTTTTTTACAGAATTTCTAAAGATTTTTTTTCAAAATCCTGGGCAACTTTAATGAATCTTCAAAGGAAATTCTTCTAAATTTCCAATGGATTTTGTTTCATTTTCCAGAAGAAATTCTTAGAAATTTTCAGTAGTTTTTTTTTAATTTCCAAAAGAAATTATTCGTAATATGCCAAAATATTTCCGATGGAAATTTTTAAAATTTTCCAGTAGAAAATCGAAAAAAGTTCATCTGAAACACCAATCATGAATTTTCTGAAGAAATTCCGGTGTTTTTACAAGTGGATGATTTTCTGATTTTCTGATGAATTAGATAATTTTCTGTAAAAATTCCTTAAAATTTCCAAATCATTTCTGTGCATCTTTGCATGGTAAAGATTTAAAGCAATATTTAGCTGAACCTACAAAGATATCTAAATGACTTCCCGAAGAAGAATGAATTCCAAATTAAATTTTGGAAGAATTTATGGTGCAAATTCGAAAAACATAAACCTTGAGAATTCTAAAGATTTATTTTTTGAAAAACTTGAAAAATGTAGAAGTCTTCTTCCTCTTCTATGGCTCCACATTCCAACTGGAAGTTGGTCTACTTTGCACTTAATATATTCTATTAGTATTTCCTCAGTTATTAATTGAATGCTTTAATATGCCAGGCGTTGCACGACTATATATCTTGCGTAGCAAGTACATACACTATACCTAGGGTGTCGAGAATGTTTCCCACCCGAAAACAGCCGGATTGGCAATCCTACGCCTTTGCTCGCAAGGCTAACTGGAGACTGAACATTTTGAAGTGCACTCCTTAAAATGTTCGAAAAACTTCTTTTGGAAATGAAGAAGAATTTCTGGTGAAGAATCGGAAGAACTTGTCGAAGAAATTCAGTAAAATGTTAAAAAATATGAAAATTTGAACATTTATATGTATTGAAAATTATGAAAATTATGAAAATCATGAAAATTATATGTATTTCCCACGGGACTGTTTTGAATTTTCAGACAGAATTCACATGGAATTTTTATCGGAGTTTTAAGTATTTTTTTTTTTTTGAATTTACACTGGAGATGTTTTGTTTTTTTTTCATTAACAATTTGTAACAAAATTTTTCAGAGAGAATTGTTCAAAAATCTTTCTGAATGCCAGCACTATATCAGGATTGTGTGAAGTAATGTCAAAGTTTTTACAGGAAATTTCTTCACTGGATTTTTCCTGAATATCCACAAGAAATTCTTTTGAAGTTTTTTTATTAAGATTTTTTTTTTCAAAATTGTAGCTGATGCAAAAGTATCGGCGGCGTGATGCCAAAAACCATCTGCGGCGGAATTTAAAAAAAATATTTTTCCAATTTTTCCTTTCCAATTTTTTGTTGTGGAAATTGAGACTGAATCGCAACCAGTTTTTTCGTTTATTTTCTTATGGAAATAGGATCTAAGGCTAAGATGGTCAAATAACGCAGATATGCATCGGCGTTGCGACCGACGCTGCGTTACCGTTTTTTCTCGATGCACACCTACGTCTTTTTAACGCTGAGTTGAAAAGACACTACGTGGCCCTAAGATGCGCTTTACGTTTAATGATTAAATCATTAAATTTCATTGATTTGTATTTTTACACCGCTATTGTTATTCACCAAAAGTTTTTCGTATAAAAAAAACCACGTGGTTCGAGAGCGACACCCCCCCTCCCCCCATGTGGCTTATCGTGGTCATTTTCCAAACCCCCCCCCTCCCCCCATATATGACCACGTGGTTTCTGGACGGCCCCCTGGGTGAATCTGTTTTCGTTGTTCATCCTGTGCTCCTGAGATTGAGTGAGCATTACGAACCTTGATGATGTATATAATTTTTAAAACAACATTTGAAAAGGATGATAAAAATAAAATTTTCAAATAATCGAGGATGAGCATATCAAGCATATCACATATCCAAATTATCGATTGATAAAAACTTCGATCCGAAACATTGGTATATGCTACTTTTGAACTTATTTGCCTACATAATACAAAAACACAATGCCAATCATCCGATTCCGATTGAACTTCATTGTTCACATTAAATTGTTGTTAGTTAAGTTTACAATAAAATGAATCGATTCCAAAATTTGGAAAGTTATCGCCGATAACAAGTCGCCTACGTTTCACACCTGAGAAGTTATCAAATAATAATTCCAATAATTATCGTATGAGAATGATTCTGCACAACCCTGGCTTATAGTGTACCGCTGCAATCGTAACCGACGCAAACTGGAGCAGATACTTGGACTAAGCACCCGCCACTAAGTCTGTCTAAACACCCCGTGGCTCATTACAGAAAAGCCCATCGTGAAAGCTCGACTGCCAACGGCGTTTGATGGTCACCCTTTGGAGGAAGACAGAGCAGACGCGTCAAAGAAATTTGACAGTAGTAAAGTGTCTTTCGGCGTTGCAGTCTCGAAGAAATTAAAAACTATTTAGTTTCAATGTCCGACGTTTCGATGTATTTAACATCTTTATCAAGGATTAGAAACAATAGCTTTGTCTGGTGGCTCTGTTAGTTGAGCAAAAGGCGTCCTAATGATTTTCAACATCCACACACTTCTTCTTGAATACACAATTTTTAGTCAAATATTTGACAGTTTATTCATAAGAATTATTATTCCTTCACGTGAGTTGCGTCGGGCTTTGCGTTTACTCCGGCAGACACCTAGGAATTAGCATAAACGAGCTGAAGAATGTTTCCCAGAACGCATCCACTGCAGCGAAGAAGATTACGAGCCCCTCTTATGGCATCAATAGACGTAAGCCGGAAGCTGCCGTCAAACGCCCCCAAGCTTTCGAGAGAAAATGCGCGTGTAAGTTAACAGAAACGAGCTGCACCAGCTAAAAACCCTGTAAGATGCATTATTTGACATCTATGCCGGCTTGAGGTATCCAGTTAGCCTTGCGAACAAAGGCGCAAAATCTGGAGATGGCGAGATCGATTCTCGATCCGATCTAGGATGTTTTCGGATGAGGAAGGTTCTTGGCATAGTGTATCCATTGTATTTGCCACACAAGACGCATACTAATGCAATGGTGGACATAGAAAGCTTTTAATTAATAACTAGTGTAAAAATCGACTCGAAAGGATAATGTTGTTGTCAAATCGCTCGATGGTGTTACACGTTGTTTTTCTGTGCTATCGTTGTTTTTAAGTTTTATAGTGCACTTTTCCGTTAAAAATCAACAAAACCTGATTAGCCAACCAATTTGCTAGCTTCGCTGGAGTGATACACAATCTATCGTCCGTCTAAACGTTAAATGAAAACATCAAACCACCATTCATCATACCTAAGGCTATCAACGTAAATGAGTAGTTGTGAACGCGTTTACTGTATGCTATTTTATTTTGAAATTGCCGATCCATTGTATATTGTACTGCTTGGAAACACCGAAGTCACACGTCATCGATAACTTCAAATTCGCAATACCCGACATCTGGTTTTGAAAAAGAGTACTGAGTACCGCAGAAACAGGGTTCACAATGACTGATCATTGTTTCACTTGCAAAATAGAATTCCGTGCAGAGGACATCGTTGTTTCATGTGATGGATTTTGTCAAGTTCGGAATCACTTCCACGCAAAATGTGTAGGATTAACGTATGACGAAGGATGTGCCTGTTTGCATTCCAATATTTTTTGGATGTGTGACTCGTGCAGGCACCTTATCGAAATCGATCGATTCAGAAAGCCTTCTAGTGAACCGGAAACTAAAGAGTTGATCCCGAAAGAAGAATTCTTTCAACTGAAGACTGAAGTGCAACGCATTAGCAGCTTAATTTATAAAACAACATCGGATTCATCAAACACTGAAATGGAAGATACATCCTTACCTCTTAATAATGTTCCGAGATCATCGCCTCTACACACGCCATCCTTAACTTCAACACGAATCAACACTGCCATTCAACCTGCGACCTTCAAACAGAACGTTACATTTGACATAACAACTCTTGCTCTAGTATTGCTCTGAACGTATTGTGAATTGGTAATAATTTTTGCTAGAACCGAAATGATGCTGTGTATCTTAATAGTTAATGTAGTTTAATAATTAGTTTTTAAGATGTAGTCTGTACGACCTAGTCGAAGGCGAAATATATAAATAAAAAAAAAAAATAAAGAAATTCTAATAGATTACTAAGTTAAAAAGCAGGCCAAGTTCCAGTTGGAATGTAGTGCTATGGAAGAAGAAGCTTGCGCTGCACTTACAAGATTAATTAATTCACCGAAACCGATTGCTAAACTGTTAGCAAGTTCAATAGTAAATATTATCTTACATAAATATTGTAACACACTGGAGTCGGTTTTTACGCGGAGGATATGGGCCGCGTGAATTAAAACAACGTAAAAAAACTGGTTAAATCCCATAATAAATCTGAATAAACCGCGGAACTCCCAAAATTCGTGTGAAAAAAAATCGCACAAAAAGCGATTTGTTTAAAAATAACCGCGTAAAAAACGACTTCAGTGTACATCGGGTATGAAGCGTTGACTCTTCCTTGATTGAATGGTCCAAGAAAATTAAAAATCCATCGAGAAACCCCTGAGATATTAACGATCAAAGTCTATCATATTTTCGTGACGTTTTTCGATTTTGTACAATCGTAAAGTGTACCCCAATATTGAAAAGACAGACGTAGTTCTACGTCAAAAACCGTCGTCAATAATCAATCACAGTCGAAAGCAACAATTCTCGAGTACTTATTCAAAAGGACACATACGTCCTACCAACACCAACATACCAACACCATCAACAAGTAGCCGAGGGCTTCCCCTACCTGTCTGTGGTGATGGTTTGCGTGGTAGTGCCATCAGATTGGACAAATCGACGTATGAATCTTTGTTTACAAAATCACATACGTCCTTTTGAATAAGTACCCGAGAATTAATATTTTCTTGACCTATTCCTTATACTAGATTTGGGTCAATCCTCAGTACGGTTCTGGAATTATTCCAGAATCCGCTGGGGTCAGTTGTCCCCGGAAATTTAAAGCCATTTACAAATTTAAATCAAAACAGGTCGTGTGATACCTCATTTTTCATGATTTGACAAAACAATGATGAGAATGATATCCTGAGCCACACGGGTTGAATACTAAATTGAGTCAAATTAGGTCGTGCAACACCTCAAACTGAGTGAGAGTGGATGAGTGAGTAAGAGTGGATGAATGAATATGTCCCATTCAGGGTTATGGTTTTCGGGGTACTTTCCCATTCGGGGTAATGCCATTCAGGGTAGTGGGGTGGAGCCATGATTCACAACATCTCTCCTTTGATGTAAAAACGACAATAATTATAAAGAATTGAACATATTTTACTTTAGTTCCGAAATTAGTGGATTCACAATGATTATGCCAAACGACTTTATGCCAAATCACCTACCACCGCCAAATGACCCGCTCCCGTTTATTTTTGCGTTTACTTTTATGCTCCAAATATGTGCATTAAAAAATCGTCAATTTACTTTTTTTTTCTGGCTGTGCACGCTTGTCCTTTAGGATGCGGTAGGGGTTTAAAGGGGAGCGGGTAATTTGGCTTAAAGTCATTTGGAATAACGCCATTTGGCATAAGGTCGTGTGGCATAAAGACCATTTGGCATAACGGACATTTGGCATAATTTAGAACAGGGTCAAAAGTGAGGGTCATTTGGCATAACGAACATATTGTATAATTTTTTTTTGTGATTTACTAAATTTGTTGTTATTTGACTAAGTGGTGCTGGAAAAAACCTAGAATAGTGAATAAAACATCGGTCAATAATAATATTGAAAAGACATAATCCTTTCGTAGAAAGCCAGGTACAAAGCGATGATAATTATTGTTATCATGACACGTCCCGTAAAAAGCAATATTTAAAGTGTTTCCGTTTGACTGGAATTAGGTAATGGTAAATGAATTTCCTTTTTTGGAGGTAGGAGTTTTCCAGAAATAAAGCAGTGGTGAATATGATTCTTTCGCAAAAGGTAGGCGTTTGTTCGAATCAAGAGGAATACATACAGGTGTTGCAGTGTGCCAATTACATGAATACACCCATCTTGGATTTTTGTATGGGACTTTCACCAAGTTCGTTTATGTTTTGCACTGAAAATGAATTTTTCACCCCTGCGCGCGTTAATCTTTCCCATCTACTGTCAAAGTGAGTGAACCCTGATATAAGAACCCTGGTTCGGATTATGGCAATGGTGGACATGGTCCTTTCTTTAAGAGTTGGCGTATACCGGGGCTAAGGCAATAGTGGATGTGATCTTTAAAAATGGGCATTTGCCCTGATTAAGGCAATGGTGGATGGGATCCATTCTTTAAGAGTAGGCGCTTGCCCAGATTAAGACAAAAGAGGATGCGATTTCTTCTTTAAAAATAGGCAATTGCCAGGAATAAGGCAATGGTATGATCCCTTCTTTGAACATTTTGGAGGCCGTTGTTGCGTAGGTCTTACGTGCCGAACTTCAGAACATTTCGCGCATTGTATAATGTCATTATGGGGCACGCAGATAAATTTTCAATAAGTCATTTTATTTCTTTGAACTGGGCATGATGACCTGAGCTTGATATGAAGCCAGCAGTGCGCTTCTACTTGATTGTAGATCTGACGACCTGAACTCAAGAACGTTGTGGATGGCCTTCAGTGTATTGAAATGCAGAAAGATTGGTATAATGTTTCTTGACAGGTATCCAAGGATCTGTTGGGAAAGGTTTTGATAGCTGCCGAAAACATTTTGGAGGCCGTTGTTGCGTAGGTCTTACGAGCCGAACTTCAGAACATTTCGCGCATTCTAGAATGTCACTATGGGGCACGCAGAAAAATTTCCCATGAGTCATTTGATATCTTTGAACTGAGTAGGATGTACTCTGAGTATTTTTATGTGCACATTACCTTTCGCTTCTGTGGTAGAATTCAAGACCTGAACTCGCGGATATTTTGGATGAACTGGAATGTCCCAAAATAGTATCTTCAACACATAAAATTGATTACATATATGTCTACAGTTTTTGTGATATTTTTCCCTTCTTTCGTTCGTTCAAAATTCGTTCAAAAAACGTTAAAAAACGGAAACGTTCAAAATAACTTCTACTTGATATATTTAATTTATCTACTTTATTTTATGACGCCAGAGCTTTATTGCATTTGATTACTGGAGAAAATTGGCCATCATAGCAAAAAAGAAGAAAAAACACAAACATTTTCGAAACTCATGAATGCGGAGAGGGGTCTAGCGGGGCGGCTCTACTAATCCCCTTTGAGAAAAGTACGGGGTCATGCAATTTGGTCAACCCTTTACTGAGAAGTAGCACTTTGAAGGAGGTGATTGTCGTCCCGGCCTTTTAAGGGTCGACTAGAAAAAAAAATGCGTAGGGACTTTATTGGGGCTTTGCCACAAAAAAAATCGATTTCGAAATAATTTTTAAGTCCCAAAAAGTCATTTTTTTTTTCAATGAAAATAATTACGAGATAACACCAGATCTTAACGTTTCATGCATTTCTAAGGCATTTGACATCAAAAACAAAATTTTGAAATTTTACCCGAACCACTGCCCCCCTTGGGAAATTTTTCGTGTTTCAAAACAGTCATACTTTGACCGCTTTGGTCAAACACTTAACGGAGTCTGATTGAGCTGAAACTTTGCATAGGGACTTTTTTCGAGGAGATGAAACTTTTGACAGGGTATTCATCTTCGCTCATCTATATATTCCACTATCTATAATTTGATCCCTTCCTCAATAGTAGGCATTTGCCTGGATTAAGGCAATGATGGATGTGTTTCCTTCTTTAAAAGTAAGTATTTGCCCGAAATAATGCAACATTTTCCTGTAATAAGGCAATGGTGAATTTTTCTACTTTGAAAGTAGGCATTTGCCTGGAATAAGGCAATGGTAGATGCGATCCCTTTTTTCAAAGAAGGCGTCTGCCGAGATTAGAGCAATAGTACAAACTTATGCCAAATGTCCGTTATGTCCAATAACCGTTATGCCAAATGACCCAGACCCGAAGTTGTTTTTGAACTAAAAATAAATATTTGTTTGGTGTTGGGCCATTAAGCAGTCTGCCGTCTGGTCGAACGCCATTTGGCTGAATTATGTTTGGCCGAATAGTTGAAAAAATCCTTCGATTGCGAGTAGTGAAAATGAGTAATGAGATGTGAGTAGTGAGAACTACATGGAGTGTACAGCCAGCAAGAAGTAAGGTATGAGACATTTCTCACGAAATAAGACGTGATGAATGAGATCTGAGAAGAGAAAAGTGAGAAGTGAGGAATGGGAAAAGTGAAAAATGAATCGTGAATAGTGAAAAGTAAAAAGAGAGGATTGAGAAGATAGAAGTTAAAAATGAACAGTAAGAAGTGGGAAGTGCAAAGTGAGAAGCAAGAAATGAAAAGAAGAAATAAGAAGTGAAAGTGAGTAGTAAGAAGTGAAATAGGGAAAGTGAAAAGTGAGAACAAGTGAAGTAAGAAGTGGACGTAAAAAGTGAGAAGTGAGATGTGACAAGTGAGAAATAAAAAGGGAAAAGTTAGAAGTGACAAATGACAAGTGAAAAGTGAGAAGTGAGTAGAAAGAAGCCTTTTTTTATTCTTCCTTATTCTTCTTCCCTTATTTCTTGTTCCTTTTTATGCTTCCTTCTATTTGCATTTCTCGTGCAACATTTTTTGTGTGTACACAAAAACTAAGAGAATTATTAGCCAACTTTTCATCTAGTAATCTTCAACCTATTTTCTCGCAATAATTCTTTTTGTCTTATTCTCCCTACTCACTTATCAGAATCTCGCTTCTTCCCTCTTACTTCTGTTTTTAAGTCTACTTCCTCCTATTCTCACTTCTTATTTCTCATTCCCACTACTCACTTCTCACTTGTTATTACACACATCTCACTACTCAGTACTCACTATCATTTCTCAGTACCACTTCTCACTGCTCTGTTCTCATTTGAACATCTCAGTTCTCACTTCTCAACTCTAAATTTTCACCCTTACTTACTTCTCACTTCGAACATTTCACTTCTCATCACACTCAATAAAGAAATAAATTACAATGTTGCAACGAGTTTATTATTCACCCGACGTTTCGGAACGGGAATTGTAACTTTTTAAGGAGGATATTGCTATTATTTGTCGTCCTATGTTTTGTCTAACTTGAACTGCCTGTTACAACGACAAACAACAGAAATATTTTCCCCTTGAAAAAGATACAATTTCCGAGTCGAAACGTCGAGTGAATTACGTACTCGTTGTAACATTGTAAGACTGAGCTGCCGTTCAATAAATATTATTAAAACGTACAGTCGGTTCAAACTCAGTAAAAAACTAATTTCAACTATTCGATCAAACAGCATTCGGCCGAACGACTCCAAACTATTTGTTTCCAGTTGCATATTATGCTCTCCGTTTTGGCGTGGAATATGTTTCACAGCGTAATAAAATTCATAGAACATTTTTTAGGGAAGATAAATTACGATTGTGTATAAATCGTCAAACTTCAGACAACGCCTCTAAGCATTACGGAATTTATGGCTGTTTCCTTACGAATACAATTTCACATATTGTCATATTTTATCATTTACCATATAGATTATCATTATCATTATCATTGTATACTATCAAATCAGCTTATTCCACTCATCGCATGACCATGAAATGCGGTCCCCACTTAAATATTTTTTTAAATGTTTTTTATGACAACCATGGCTTCATAAGTGCTACTAAACCTTTAAGACCTTTCTTATGAAGACGATTCAGTACGATTGTGATGTCAGTTGAATTGTAAACTCGTCGTTTCTGTTTCGCAATTTTCGGAGCTGATCCCCAGATTCAGCTCCGCCTTTTTGACGATCGGCCAGTTGTCTGTGAAGGAACTTCCGATCGCTTAGCTGGTGAAATAGAACCACGCTTTTTTACATCTGCACAATCCTAGCGACTGTATTTTTGTGAAACTGTATAATATCGGCAATATCACGGTAGTTTTTGCCAGTTTTGTGATGTTCAATCATCACATTTTGTATACTGATCGAAAATTGTTTTCTTTGGCATTTTGCAACAAATAACTTCCAATTTTGAAAACGAAACTAAAATTTATCATGGCTTGTTATGATTCGGAACAGTTTTTGCCTCTATTTTATCGTTGTTCGTTATCTATTGAGAGCGATTTCTGCAAACCCTGTGCATCAGATACAATCTCAAGAAAAGATATAAACATAAATTGATAAATAAACCATGGAGAAACACTCATCAAATTAAACTAATTTTCACCAGGAAAACAAGAAATTCGTTAATTGGTAGAAGTGGAGGGGAGGAGGATAGATAAACTAAAATTCAACAAGGACTAACAGTTTTCAAATAGGGTAAATCACTACTTGGGCCTATGGACCCAATTCCCGGCTCACTACACAGAAAACTAATGATTTATACTGTTTGGAAGCCGTAGGTTTATGATTGATAATTTTTAAAAAGTCTCCCATTTATTTTTCACAATATTCAATATCTTTCAATCACTTGTTTTACTCCTAATTGATCCAATTGTAGAAAATAAAAATGTAGATTTCAAAATCTCACTCTCCGATGCCACACCACTGAGCCGGAGTGATTCTTTCCACTTTTACAAAACGGTATCATCAAATAAACACCTACCTGAAAATCGTCCTAGTGCTCGTTACAATCATTGCTTCAAGCTTTTAATCACCACACCATAATGCTCCACACACGCACTTCAATCTAATCACTAGAACGTATCACTAGAACTTATATAAACATAATTAGAATACATTTAAAAATGTATTCTCAAATCGAACAAAAAATCACCTCGGCCCAAAAACTTCTAGCCGCACCGTGCTGCCAAAAAGCCAGGAGAATGAAAATGATCCTTCATCGTTGATAGGAAAACTGTTTAATATGTTGACGCTATCATGTTATTTATAATTTTCTCAATTTCAAAAGGTGAAAAAAATATTGTTTTTAAGTATTTGAAAAAAAAAATGGATGAGTAAATATATCTTCTCAACCAAATAAAAATGATTATGAATGATACCATCTGGCATCTTGTTGTCGTGGAACGTGCATATTTTTGTTTACGTCGCATTTTCTACAGTCCCGAGAGAGAATGAGAGAGAAATGTGGAGAGATTTAATGAAATTTTGCTTAGGCCGGGAACTGGTTTTATGATATGCCGAATGGAAATCGCTATGACTGAAATGAGTGCTGCACCTCGTTAATTTAAATCAAATAAAAGCTTTCTTGAACGATATTTAGCACGAATAGCTATTTTTTAAGCAGAAGTGAACCCCAATGCAGTATTATACAGCCCACAAAATTCAGGAAAAGTTGCTTCCTGTCATAAATATCAATTGAATAATGCAGTCGTACGCATGTTAGGCCGGGAATGGGGTAAGAAACCCTACTTTTCTTTTTCTTTATGTTTTGTTTTCATTTGAAGATTAAATTAAATCAAATTCGCATCTTGTTTCTTTTAGAAAAAAAATGGGATTGCTCCAATAACTCTACTGCTTGAATGCGAATCAAAGTTTCTATGCTTAAAAGTTGTTACAACATAATCCGAATTATTACAAATTAATTGAAACAATGAAACGAGATCAAATTTTCTACAGGAAAGGCCAATCAAAAACGTTGTTAAGTGATATTCTTCCCTCCCCCTTCATACGGGAGCTTGGCAGAAGGAAGGTCGTGCGATATGTGCCATCACAAATATTGCCCTCCGCTCGCTTTCAAATCGACTTCTATAAAAACATTCTTCATGCCTGCCGTATCCTAACGGAACTATCAATTCTATACTTTCGCCTCTAATGCTATCATGATCATGTACGTCCAAGTTTGGAAGATGATATTAGCATTTCCATATCGTTGTTAAGTGGTCAACTTGATAGAATGAGGGAACAGCATTTCCAGGTTGCTAATTCATCTGATACATTTCATTGCTTGTGTTAACGCCAAATATTACCCGCGAGGTGAGAAAAGTATCGGAGATAGCTCAGTATAAAATAGTTTTATTGAAGTAAGAGAATAACCAAAGTAAAAAAAAACATATTCCGTTTCGCAAACATTCCCACAATTTAGCATTTACGAAAACATTTCGCATAGCACATAATAAAATTAAATTCGACCATCCACGCATCGATGGAGAGAACACAAGAACTCAATCGATTCGCAATGTAAACAATAAATGTTCCTCGCAATACTGTTCCCATTCGCAAAACTCACCCAAATGCTCTTCCGTGAAAATAAACAAAGACTCAAGAGAACCAACCAACGACCATTCATTCATTTTACATCACACCCCAATGGACGCTGATCGACGTTCCGCAGTCTAGTCAGAACCAGAAGCGATAGCGCGCGCGGTTGTGATGATCTACATATCAATCCCTCAAGCAGACCAACCGACCCGACAAGACAGTTTGAAATTGAGTTCGTCCATCCACAAACAAGAACAACATCAGTAACAGCAACGGGAGCAACCTTCAACTTCGATTCGCATCTTGCAATGTTATATGCGCATTTGTGAAACAGAGCATCTCCGCCGCACGGTCCATCAGCGGACTGGACTGAATGGACTAAGAACAGCCGTCATTCAACGAATCGCGATCGTTTAATTGGGGGTGCGAATTGCGCTGCACGACGCGTGATCGCCGCACCGGGTGATCTCCGTCGTCGGGCATCGGTAACGAGATAGAATGAAGATGATGAGTCGGTGGAAATGATCTTTCCTATACCTACTGCGATGTGCACTGTGGGAAAACAACTACCCGAGGATGAAAATCATCCACATATGAACAGCACGGTTGTTTCGTCCAGTGTGGACATGAACACGAGTGCTGTGCGCGCAATATGGCAATAAAGATGGGGATTATTTATATTTTGATTCTGGTACTTTAATTCTGCAGTACAGTCGAGGAGGACAACCAATGCGGAAGACCGTCGTAACATGGTAAATTGATGAGGGCAATATAATGGCGACTTACGGGAACAGATCGGTCCGAGATTACATCAGAAAAGGGGCGTTCTACGACCGTGTGGGATCGGATTCTTGCGTTATGAACACGAGTTTGTACATTTCGAATGAGATCATTTACAATATTTTATTTTCATATTGACAGATACGATTTACTTCAATCTTAAACATAAAGCTGTCTTTAGTTGTTTCGTACGTGACATTTACAATACTATTAATATCACTAAGAACAGATTCTATTGAACCTTCCGAAAATCCAGCAAGACCAATCGTCATTACTATCCATTCACCGAAAAGATATGTTTCATGGCCGCAGACTTACCAACACGAGTCTTCATGAGGAAATTGCCGGGTTCCGAGGCCATACGAAAAGCAAATAGCCTACGCCGAATGGAGTATCCTCCTCCACTGTAGTCGATCCTGGGACAATCGCTTCCAATTGCCCTGAACGTTTAGCGCTGAACATCATCTTCGCTTGACGCTCTTGCAGCATACGAGCAAAGTGTCCAGCCCACCGATCAGCTTCACTTCCACCACCAATAATGAACCCACGTTTATTGCCAGCGATCATGTTTTGCTGGTATTAGTCGTGAGTCCAATCCTCGCTGTATCCCTCTCATAAAAGTCACAAAAGCCTTTTCCACGACACGGCGATCAATCCCGATAATATCGATGTCGTCCGCAAAGCCCAAGAGCATATGCGATCTTGTGATAATGGTACCGCTTCTTTGCACACCAGCTCTCCTGATCACCCCCTCGAGCTGAACAATAAATTCGACAGTGCATCACCCTGCTACAATCCATCAAGGTTACGAATAACCCATACACTTGATTTCGATCCATCCAACGTAACACGAATCAGCCGTATCAGTTTCGCCGGAAAACCATGTTATAGCTTAATTTGTCATAATTCATTTCGTTTCGTACGCTGCTTTGAAATTAATAAACCGATGATGTGTCTGCAAGTTGTACTTCCGGAATTTATCAAGCATTTGTCTCAGTGTAAACGTTTGATTCGTCGTTGATCGGCGGTGTGTTCACTTATCTGCCCGTTTTTTTCCAATATTTCTTAAACTCGCATTGGTAGCCTTTGCCGTCTTGATTCGTGCGCTTATGTTGATTTTAGCATTGGAAACTTTAAACATTCTCCACTGATTCTCCATTCATCCACTAACGATTCCCGAGCACCACACATTTTGTAATAGAGTTACTATTACCCATATACTATGTTATACTAAGTTATGCTATGTATGCTATGTAGCTAAAGTCAAATCAGATCGAATTGTGCTGCTAGGGATAGTCTTGTTGACGTTGAATAACGACAACTTCCGTTTTTGCACGAAATCTCTGAAAAAATATAAAATTTAACTCTACTGATGTGTGACAAAAGGTAGATTTTTGTTTTTATTGATACACAATCGATTTTTTAAAGCGCTGTCGAAAATCGAATTTTAAAATATTCGTGGCCGCCTGGGAAAACTTATTATTTTTTCAATTTTTTCTCTTGAAATTTTTGTATGGGTGACTAATGAGCAAAAACTTGAATTCCAAATGTCCCAAAATTGTGATGGAATGTTGAGATGTTGACCTGTACAGAACATTTAGCTATTTATGACTTAGTGCTGAAAAAAAATAGTATTTGGTCATTGTGAGAGGAAATTGTTCAAATTTTCCCTGACCACTAAAATAATCTTAAGAAGGGTTAAACCAACAAACTGTCCTGCAAAAGCAATACGATTGTCAAGCCCAAAACTACTTCGGTTCTCGGTAAAACAGGGGGTATCAAGTCTCCCCACCTTCCCCTATTTATCAGAGTATATAATCGAACTATAGTATACTTTATCTATGTGCAAAAAAACATAAAAACATTTCTCTTTCACGATTGTAGATTATGCCAAATGACCCAGCCCGGAAAGTTGTCCCCGGAAATATTACTTAAATTATAACAAGGATTTATTTAGCTGTGTCAATGTTTTTAACAGTGAAGTCAACCTTTTTTAATCAAATTATAAAGTATCAATAACAAAACACAATTACCCTGTGAACAACTGGTATTATCATTTTCCGATTGCAAAAAAAACTGCAAATCATACTGGCCAATTCGGGTAAGGCCGGACACATACAGCTAGTAAATAAATATTAGCATTTAGCAATAAACAATTTAAAAAAATCCTCAGAATAAATATATTTACTCAAAAATATCAATTAAAAGCAATAAACAAAATAAAGAAATCTCCATAAAAAAACAATAAAATTGATTCATTTTTGTATAATCAGTTTCAAAGAATGGATCATCTATGGAGAAAATGCTCAGTTTTATCAATAAGAAACTTATTTTTGAGCTTCTAGTGGCTTTTAGTTGAGCTGTGTCTTCTACATTGGGGTGCATCTTTCGATTGCGAAAATCGGAAAGACTTCACGAAAATATGATAGACTTTGAACGTTCGTGTCTCAGCCGTATCTCGATAGATGTTCATTTTTTTTCTGACCATTCGGTCAAGGAAAAGTCAACGCTTCGTTGTATTGTTCTGATGTTTAACTTTTTGTTGTCGATGATTGGTAAAAAGTTTAGAAATAGGTAAACCAACCAATCTCGTACATGCATCACAAGCAAGGGTTGATTACAAACTGCGGTCTCGCGCCACCAGCGGCGATGCTAAAAATTTGTTTCTAAATGGTTGCGTTCTACTGAAAAATCATCGAGTGGCCGTTGGACAGTAGCAGCATAAAGTGAAATTTCAACGCAAGGTTCGTACAATCGTTAGGTTGCTATTAGTTATTAGAAAGGCACATTGGGGAAAGATGATCGGTTCTTCTCCGGCGTTTTTAACAGCAACAAAACCAAAATCAGAATCTTGTTAGGACTGCTACTGACGCCATCCATGTGAACAAATGCTTTGCTGCATCTCCCTCCGAAGCGTGCTTGTGATTCTGCTTCCCATGGCAACTTTCTGTTGTCGCGAAACGATTAAGTTTTGCACTTTGAAGAAAACTCATTCCTTCTCAGCCTTCTCTATTGTAAAATAATGACCCGATCGCTGATGGATCATCACTTCACTATCGATAACCTCCACTGATTCGGCTGCCAACATCATCGCCATGCCAATTTTTTTGTAGCAACCGATCGACCGCGGTACAGAAACCGACGCGACGCTATCGCCAAACCGGTCTTTGCGAGTTTCCATACAAAATGGGGTGCGCGCGAGATAGCAGCTTTCTTGTAGCTAATAAAGTAACACCATTTGCCCCGCCCTTTTGGTAAACGATATGGGTGCACATTTTGATAATGCCTTTTCACAATTACACTATTAAGGCGGGACTAATGACTGCTTTATTTTAATTTCATGGAGGTCAGTCAACGGCGTCCGGCAGCGCCAGCGGTTCTTTCCGCTGGAGGTAACAGCAACATCGGTGGCGCCAGTCAGTGGCGCTCATCGATGATGGAGCGGCGAATCATCGGATGGTGGTCGCGTCGGCAGCAGTACGCAAGAATTTTTTTTTTTTTCGCAACGATGGTATCTGCAAAGCCGAATGGAAGCATCTCTTAAGTCATATTTTCTCGCAAGGTTCACACTATTAAGTGGTTCTTCTTTTTATTGGCATTACATCCCCCAGTGGGACATTGCCGCCTCGCTTTATCCTATAAAGTAGGCCCATTAGCCTCGCCCCTTTTGTTCATCGTTATGGGTGCAAATAGTATGTGCACTCTCAACGGTTATCGAAGAGGCGGGCCTAATGGGCTTATTGGATACAAGAAATCTGCTATTTCGCTTGCGCGAGCCATTTTGTTCAAGATTCCGCAGACAGCAGTCCGAGCATTGGTATCGATGATGATAGTCTACATAGCTGTTGCTTCCGCGTCTAGCGTGATGGTTACTGCAAGAGAATTTAACCGTAACATGGGCGCTTGTTTATGTTTGCCTGTATATCATCGTGCGGACGTCATCGGCAGCATTCCAATGAAATATTTCTGATAATTGTGGTAAATCATCGAGTGGTCATTGTCAGCAGTAAAAGGAATATGCTGCTTTCAGGTTGTTAGTGGTTGTAAAAGCGTATTGTTAAATGCCCCTCGTCTAACACCAGCATACTGAAAGCCCCATCCAACTCCGCAAAGTTTATTAGTACCGTTCATGGGTTAGAGACTTAGGGCCAATTTCTTCACCTCCGCTTAACTCTTAAGCGGTGCTTACCTATACGTTTAAATATGCTGTAGCGACTAAGCGGGGATTGGCTTAGAATTATATTTACCATATTGCACGAACATTCAGACCAGGAACCGTTTGATACTAGTCCGCTTGCCAAATTCCGATTGCCAGTATATAGTAGCGGTAGTTAGTTCGAACGTACAGTGGTTCCCAAACCTAGCAGAAAGATAGTTGCGTGAAAATTCGATTACAGTGCGGTAAGACCGATACATGTTTTATGCGGGCTTCGACTCTACTCAGAGGCGCGGTCACGCTCCGAGGCGTGGATAGGACAAAAATGGTTTTTAAAATAGGGAAAGTGGCGAGTTAGACAAAACCAAGTCATTACACTCGTCGACAGTAAATTTGTATTCTCGATGTTAATGTGCTGCATATGTAATTCTCGACCTATAAAATCGACTGGTGACTGGCGTTAGACGATTTATTGGGAAAATTCCGAGATTATTTGGCCACAAAGTATGAGAGGGTTCGTCGCTTTACCTGCGTTGAAGTTATTTGCATCCGATGGTTTCGGCGATTAATTTAATTTTTTTTTGCTTTAAGGGCAGTACGCTGCTGGTAAGTACTGCGCAAATAGTTAGAACACGGACTCCATAATGAGTTTAGAATTTTATTATAAAACTTCTCTGGCATGTGAGCAGTAACCAAAAGTTCAGATTTTACTTAAATTTGTTCCTAACCGAACCAATTGGTTCACTTTTGGTTCACATTCAGTTCCAAGCACCTTAACGGAACTTCAAAGTTCACTTTTGCGCTCCCCCATACAAAAAATTACTTAAAATGCGAGCTGATTAAGCCAAAAAATCCCCTCTAATCCGAACTTTTGGTTGCTTGGGATTAGTGGACTACAACTATTTTGCAGTTGTGATGCATTGTACAAGTGAATATCTCAATTTCTGGACAGTGGTTTCATGCAACTAAGAGAAATTTTGATTACAAATCTTGAGAAGGTAGTGGGTTTCAATAAAAAGTGATGAATTGAAAACTTTTTTAAAAAATCACTCGAATGAACAAATTTTAAAAACATAATCCCCCAATTTTGCCGGACTAGGAAAAGGCGTATCATAGGCTGTTTACTTCACATATGATAATCAGCCGTCAAGATGCGAATAGTAAACAGAGGCATACCACAAAAATTCAACTCAGTGGACGCAGTAGTTCTACACCGCAGAAAAAACACCAAATATGCGAAAAATAGTTATCTAGATGATATGTACTTACCATTATCATGGGTAGGACAACGCTTCGAATGCCCAACCCATGCATTTCCATGCGTAGGGCATGTCCTATTTGTCCCACCCAGACCCACTCCCGGCGCCACTGACTCTAATGATATGTCTTTACAGGAATTTTGTAATTAATCTTATCTTGTAGAATGTAGAATAAATTACTGAATTGGATCTTGCTGATTTGTCACTCTCGCAACACATATGAATAATCGCAAATTGGTTCGTTCTTGGTTCAAATTTATTCGCCGCGATAGCGTCTGTAGATATTAAACAGTAGAAAGTGAAATTTTCTCGCAAGACAATTGTCGGGTCGCTATTAGTGGTTGTAATAGCGAAAATCGTTTTTGTCAGAATCACCACATTTCTTAAAAGAAAAATTCAACAATGATAGCCATAGGGTAAGTTGTGGTGATGACCGTCTACGATGGTTACGACGTGTTATGCAGCGTACACACCAGTCAAGCAGTTTGACGAACAAGAAAACGCTTCGGTTGCTGTTTTGTTTGAACGTATGTGAAGTTGTTCGAACAACCATTTGACAGTTGGCGGCTCGGTTGGAAAAAATTAAAACGGTTTGATTTTGGTTTGAGTTGTCGCGGGTAGAGTCAAGGTTCGCCGAACATGTTTGATTGTTTGTAGTGAAGTTGCTCAAACCCCCATATAATTTTTGATAGTTGGTGCTCAACTTGGCGCTCCGGTATCTCGTGTGTGATATTGTTGGTCGAATAAATTGATTGTTCGTGCCGCTGTTGAAAAACTTGATAGATGTTTGATGGATGAGGTGGAGTCAATGTTGGTCAAACTGCTTGACCGTGTGTACGTTACATTAGCTTCGGCAGCCATTCATTAGTAGGAAGTGAAATTTTCTTACAGTATTCAGACATTTGGTTGTTGTTAATGTTTGGAAATGCGCATTATTAAAAATAAATCGAACAGTTTATTGGATCGTAACAACCAATTTGAGAAAAGCGCATAAAGTTACATTTCTGGAGTTTGTTAAAATGAATTATTATCAAACTGATGCTTTTCTGGCATATTCCATCAGTTAATCCCATACTTAGAATGTATTGATTAATATTGCGTCATAAATTGGGCTGAATTCTTCCGAATGCGTGCAATGTTTACTGTTGTCGGATGTTAACAAAAAATGAATCCCACGTGTACGCTTAATAGATTGGTATTGGAAGTTTTCACCACTACAAATCCATGGTTGATGATTTTTATGACACAACTAGCGAAAGAAACCCAGCGTTGCCCGGGTCGCAGACAGACGTTTATGTTCATACATTTGAATTCGATTTTCTTGTGTAAATTTTCAAATCTAAATACGTTGGAATTGCATAGTATGCTAGCGCCGCCTACACAACTTATTGCTACATGAAAACTGACATTTTGCCTTATCGCCTCCTACCTCACCCGCGTTTGCCTCTCACCGAATAATGGAAGCAAAACAGAAACACTCAACGCAAAGATCTTCCCGCACGGCTACAAAAAAGCATTTTTCTCTGCATGACTTTATACAATCGAATTTTACAATGTAGCTAAGCGAATCACTTTACTTGCAGTTCATGCCTTGAGTAAATGATTGCAAAGCTACGTAAATTTTGAACTGTTACCGGAACTTTCGCTTAGGTTGTTTTGGATCCATTTATATGCGTGATTTATTTTTGCGATTGTACTTCGAAAACATGATTCTGGACCGAGAATCGTAGATTTTTTATTGCAAAACCAACAAATAGTGCATGTCTAAAAATCAAAAATGAAATTACCCCTCCACAGTCGCTAATACTATCTCTGGCGTACTGATCGTGTCATTTTTCAGCAGTGATGTACAAAAATCAACAGCGGCGTGGTCATAATTCATGCATTTTGATAAAGAGTCCCATCGAGCAGATCCAAGAAACTAAAAGTTTCTGACGGAATCGAAAATCAAAACAGAAAAGCAAACAACGAATGCTGCTTTGACATGTGGCGCCATCTCTTCGCTTATTGCTACTTGGCAATCAGACGGCCATGTTTTTTACACAAGTTAATGAGCCGAGCTTGAACGTCTGTCTGCGCCCGGGTGTTGCAAATGTCACAATGAACTATTTGCAGCACCGCACTCTAGATCAATTTCCGTGCGTTTGTTTTGTTTTCCTCAAGAGCTGACCCAAAATTGTATTCCAATGATTTTTTTACATTTCCCCGTTAAATTCATCGACCTTTGTAACGGTGTCTAATATTTTGCGTGAATATTCTTACATTAATTTTTACGTTCCAGTTAATAAATAATTAATTAAACTAGTTTAGATAAATTGATACTTAATATTTCATGAACCATTTACACAACTGCCACTTGCCATAAAGTTGTGTAATAAAAAAGCTGCCATTTTTAATATGCTTTTAGGATAAAAGCTTAGAACTAAAGTAGATTAAATATTAATGAGTCCTGAGAGAAATTATTTAGCTTCAAAGTAATACTATAAAACTCGTCTAAAAATAATATGAATGTATTAGTAAATTTCAATTATTCTAAAGCTATGACTACGCAAATTTGAGGAACTAATATGTGCTTCTGAAACTGCTCTGCCATTTCTATTTTAACTTGGCTGAAGAGTAGAAGCCAGTTTCAGTGCGATAGCTATTTTTTAAAAAGTTTCTCTAAGGTGTGTATTAAAAAGTGAAGTTACATAAAGTACAACTTGTAGTGCAGTGATGAAAACTTAATATACATTCTTATTTCTATTTTCTTAAAATTATTTAAATAGTTCGAGTACGTTTAATTTCGCACGAGGCGAACGCTCTACTCTCGAGAAATTTATTTGAGTACTTAAAGGTAATTATCCAATTATTTAATGATTACACACCTAACCAATATTCATGTCGGACAGCAGCGTCCGAACAACGCTTTTTGTACGGGTTTTTTCTTTTTCCCGTTCCCGCTGGACACGTCTCGTCCACGCGGTGTGAACCCGGCCGTGCGGGCCCGCCATTACGGTAGCCAAACGAGGATTGAGGCATTCCGACCTACCGAGATTCTCCAAAGGAAAGTTTCCCCCAGTCCCGGTGGTTGTGTAGTCCCACAGACGAAGGCCAGTTGGAGACCCGTGACGCTTCCTGAGGAGAGGAGACGGCAGAGTATCGGACCATCAGCCACCGCCCTTTCTCGCAACTATAGATCGGCCAACTACGCACGTGTGCCCATTCCGGCGATCGGACACCCCCTGTAGCTGGCACCGTCGTTATCATCGCTCGATGACGACACAGCCCTGTCGGTATACCAGCCGCCAGCATAAACCCTGATCAGGTATGTCGCAAATCATGGCCATGTAACACACACAACAACACTCACACTCTCACTACACACTAAAATGAATCTTGAAAAAAACATAATACATAAATGAATTCAATATAAATTTCTCTTGCGTTCATTCATTTATCTCGCTAATAGGGTTTTAGTACTGGGAGTACCGGTACCGGAATTCCAGGGAGTACTGACCAATTTTCGGTTCCGAAATACCGGTACTGGCTTAATGAAAGTACCGGTATTTTCGGTACCAAACAAAAAGTATTGGTTAAAACTTCCGGTGGTTGAACCACATTATTTGAATGCAGCAGCTAGTAAGAAAGATATTTCCCGCGTGATTTTTGAAAACGTCGTAGATCCAAAAGAAAGGCTCTCTTTGTTTACTTTCTCTTTCAATTATTACGAAGCCATACTACCATTTACCTCGGATTTTTTCACAGAGATCTGAAGAAAGTAGCTTTGTCTAGCGTGCTGAGGTACAAATATTGCAATAAATGCAAAACTAGCTTCGAAAGTGACAGAGAGCGTAATGAAAGAGAGTCTCTCGTTTGGACATACGACGTTTTCAAAATCATGCTAGATTTTATACTAAATTTTCAAACACCTGACCCACTGTGTAACCTTGGCAACTCAGCTCGATTTTGAATGACAAGATTGAAAAACAGCTGTGTCTCGCTCCGTTCATTCATATTTATACGTAATATCACTACAAAATTTGATTTAATCATCTTTGGATAAATGCAGTCGTGACGTATTTCTGTCAGAGAATTGAAACTGTCATTGTCTAGTATTGTTTACGGTGGTGAATTGAGTTGATCAGTTGATCAGTAACATTGAAATGGAATTTGAAGCAATTAGCAAGGAAGGAGTGCCGGAAACATCCATTTGGAAATATTTTCTTCGTGGAATTCAAAACCGTGGTGTGCTAAGTGTTCCAAAGTGATCAAATGCCAAAGTTCGAGTACCTCCGGATTGAAAAAACATCTCAAAGGAGTACATCAAATCAATTTGGACAAACTTCCGGCATTCGATGAGGTACCTCAAGACAATCAAAGCGCAAAGACATCGTCACATCCTAAAAAAATCGTCACACTTCATTAGTATTTTTACAAATCGTCCCCGCTTGAGGCGAGAGTGTTCCTGTAAGCATTGGCGTAAGTACCTCCGATGCCTAGAGGGGGCTATAGCCCCTTTATATTTTTTCTCGAAATTGACCCTCTTTTTGAAAATTCTCGAGCATTTTAACATCTCATCAAGTTATCAGCGGTAATGTGGCAAACAGTGGTGCAATTTATCAACAATGCCTGCTGAGTGTGATTCTTTTGTTTTGTATTTTTCTCTGCTCCTCTGCTCCTCTCGCCTATGACCGTGCCTTTCAGTCAGAACGACAAAGCAGGAGCAGCTTAGCAAACTCGGTTGGCTAACAGCGGGCTGAAGCTGATGATCATTCGGCACAAATTTCCTGTCATTGTCTTTCAAGTGATAGTATTCACCCATGCCGTCGCATTCACACAGCAGTGAGTGAACTGAATAGACTGTCACTGCGGGCTGCGTGTGCAATGAGAAGAGAGGTCTTTTGTTTACTTTATCTTTGATTGTTGCTGCTAACCATTTTCAGTTTTCACTGCTAGGAAGTGAGTGTGAAGAGGCAATGGTATCAATATCCAACAAATTTCAGTCACTGAGATTGAGAATTCGCACCACTGGTGACAAATGCAGTCCAACCACCTAAGGCAATTGCGGATCCATCACACTCATTATTATTCTCTTTTCTCAAGCACGGATCCATCACACTCATATTATTCTCTTTTCTCAAGCACGTGCACGTGTGCACGTGTGAGCAACAACTCACAGTCTATGTTTAATTGCGCTCGACTAGCGTCAGGCAGTGGATATATTTGCATACTTCATAAATATTCTATCTATCTTAAATAAAAAAATAGTGCAACTTTCCATGGATTCCGCCGAGAATCTTCCAAGAATTCTGATGAGAATCCTTTAGTGATCCTGACTGGAATGTTCCAGGGACTCCGACGGGAATCTCTAGATATTTCGACATAAATCCTTCAAGAATACCGATGGGAGCCTCCAGGGATCATGAAGGGAATCCACCAGAGATTTCGGAGAGAATGTTTCAAGAATTCCAACGGAAAAATTTCAAGGATTCCGACGAGAATGTACCAGGGATCCTTCACCCTCCAGGAATTTTGACGGGAAAATTTTAAGGAATTTGGAGGGTAATATTCCAAGGATTTCGTCGAAAACCCTCCAGGAATTCCAGTATGATGGTTCCAGGTATTTCATGAGCAATGTTCCAGGGATGAAGACACATATCGTCGAAGGACTTCGAAGCAAACCGTCGAGCGACTCCGAATTAATCCTTCACTTATTTCGAAAAGAATCCTCCAGCGATCCCGAAGAGAATCCTCCGAGGATGTTGAAGCAAATCGTTGAGGGATTCCGATGCAAATCATCAAAGGATTTCGAAGCAAATCGTCGAATGGTTTCAAAAAAAAATACGTTAAGGGACTCTGAACAAAATCTATGAGAAATTCTGAAGCAAACCGTCGATGTATTCCGAAACGAAACGTCGAATGATTCTGAAGCAATTCTTCGCGGGATTCCGAAACTAATCGTCAGCCGGATTCCTTATCGTCTAGAGATTCCAACGCAGATCATTTGCAAAACATCGAGAGACTCCGAATTAAATCTTCAAAGTATTACGAAGCAAATCGCCGAAGGATTCTGATTTGTTAAGGAATTCCTAAACCAATCTTAAAACGAATCTGGAGATATTCCGGAGCAAATCAACGAGAGGTTCTAAAGCAAATCCTCCATGGATTTTAAAGGGTATTTTTCACAGATTCCCAAGGGTATTGCTTAACAATACTGGAAAGAATCCAGTAGGAATTCTTCTGGATTACGATTGAAATACTTCGATGAATCCGAAAAGAATTCTTTAGAGATTGAAGTGAGAATTCTTCTCGGATTCTGATGAGAATCCATCTCGGATGCTGATGGGAATCTTTCTCAGAATTCAGAAACAAGCAAATTTTTCTTCCATTCGTTTCATTAAGTATGATAGAGTGATTATGAGAGATAACTCTTTAGTCTTCAAACTTTTTCGATAATTCATTATGCTATATGTTGAAAACTGATATCACTGCTAACTAACTTATCAAATCCTAGGGGGGGCTAATTTTTTTCTAGGGAGGGCTAAGCCCCCCTAGCCCCCCCTTATTTACGCCAATGCCTGTAAGTTCGATTACTGCACCAGGATTCGTAAAGATTGTAAGAGAAGAGTTCACTTACCATGACTCAGAAAAAGCTACAAGGAAAATACTTGTCAATGCTTCATGATTCACTAGCAACAGTTCGCCCTACTTCTGTAGACTCAGAAAGAGCTTTCTCTGTTTCTGGAAACTTCGCTTCTAAAACACGATCCCGTATGTCTGACGAGACATTGAATATGCTGTGCGTTTTGAAAGCATATTTCAAGGATAAGGACAAGCCCCGAGACCCCAAGTGTTGAATACATAAAAAGCAATAAATAAAGTTTGAATCGTTACCATTAAATCCTGACTTTTTATTGATTTTAAGGATTTTCGAAAAAAAATCTTCCAATACCGGTATTTTCCCGGTACTCCCGGTACTGAGGGGTTCAGTACCGTAGTACCGGGACTCGCCAAAAAGGGTCGGTACTAAAAACCCTACTCGCTAAGCCCTGTGGTTTATTAGTCTGCCCGGGAATGTGCTGAGTTTACGTTTCATGCGCTACAGATAGAGTACGTTTTTGCCTACGTTCACTTTACTGCTTCGGTGCGTTCACCTTAGAAAACTTCATCTCTGAATATTCATTGTCTAACTTTGTAACCGTTCTAAAACCCCTTGTAGATTGCGCTCATGCTTCCTAAAGCTAAGTCGGGCAACTTATTATAACACGACCAGTGGTCTCTCAACGTTGAGAGTGGCGCATAAGTCACTGAGTTTGCGGCAATTCATTCAGAGCTTTGACGAACGGTTACACCTTTTGCATATACAAACCTTGCGGATCCCAAAACGAATCGATTAGTGAAAAAATCTTGCAAATCGGTCAACCCGTTCGCGAGTTAAATCATCAGGAAGGAAATCTCAACTCATTTTTATTATATAGAAGATTACATAGAAATTTAAGTGTCACAACGCTTCACCTTAATGTTTTGATTTAATATTATTCTATACATGAACATTTCGTTAGGTCCGAAGACAAAAATAATGATTGTAACGTTTTACATTGTATTCGTGTTTTCTTCGGAATATTATGGTTAGACTGCAATGGTATGAATAATCTCGCGACATGTATAAGGCATTTTATGAGACAGATCGAAACAGCTGTTTTTCTCGTGTTTATCTACTTTGACAATTAGTGGGAGCCCGTTTGTTTGGTAATTTCGCGCCGAACATTCCGATGGGTCCCATCATTTATTCTGCCTGTTTTACTTTTCGTCTACTAGTGGTTTAGAACAAAGTTTTTCATATGATTCTAAAAGCTTGTCGTTAAATAATTCATAACATTGCATTCTAAGCATGAAATGCTGAAGAAAACACGAATGAAAAGTAAAACGTTACAAACATTATTTTGTGTTCGGACCTAACGGAATGTTCACGCAGAATCATATCAAAACAAAACTTCAAAAGTAAATACATAATCGGGCCACCGCGAATCGTCTCATAAAATGCCTTATTGGAAATCGTATAAAAAACTTTGTTCAAAGACTCTAAGTAACCAAAAGTAAAACAGGTAGAACTGATTATGCGGAATGTTCAGCGCGAAATAACCAAACAAACGGGCTCCCACTAATTGTCAAAGAAAAATATTACAGTTCTTCAGCAGGAAGCTGATACGCTCTGAAGTTTGGAGAACAAGTTCAAATATGGTAGTAGGATTCATCAGAACCATAATACCGCATTGGGAGACGCTAAACACGAGAAAAACAGCTGCCTTAATATTGATTTATTTATGAAACGTTTGTATTTTTTCAATAAAAATTTTTGATTAATTTTTTATTCTTCTTTTTTAATTACAACGAATTTTTATTTTAGTCGAAAATTTTGTGCTCTCTATGATTTTCGTATCATGTTTGTATCCGGAATGGCAAAAGATATTTTAGTTACTAGATAAAGATTGTCGCTGTCGTCGCTATCCGAATCATCTTTTGCTGGCGAGGATATGGAAGCTAAATGTCAAAGAAGGAAAATCCATACGATTTGACAGCTTGGTACCCAACATGTTCCGGACAGCAAAACAAAGGGAACCGAAGCGACAATCTTTATCTAGTAACTAAAATATCTTTTGGAATGGCCTATATTGGTCTTTCTTGGTCATCGGCTAGACGAGATATTTTTTGACCGAATCACCCGTTCCAGCAAACAACATTTTTGACAATATGATCCGTTTGGCCACTGTCGTCCAAATGACATTTTCGATGGTATGATCTGTTAGGCTAAATGAGAGTTTCCTGACTTTTTGAATATAGGAAACATGATTAAATATTTGCAAGCGTCTTAGGGGAAATGTTACACGGTTAAACGACTGTTTTGTTCCCTTTACTTCCACTAATTAATAAGTGGAAGTAAAAGGAAGAAAATAGTCATATAGGAACTATTTAGCCAAATTGCGTTTTCGGCCAAGCGACTTGCCAAGCGCCATTTTATATGAAATAGATTTTTCGGAGAAACATTTTGGACAGAATAAGTCAAACGCCTTTTTTGGCCGTATGACCTTTTTCCGCCAAACCCCTTTTTCGGCCAAACGTCTTATTCGGCCGATTGAAATATTCAGCGAACTAGTTTTTTGCCTTACAACTGTTACTGCCAAACGTATTCGGCTAGATGATTATCGGCTATTGGCTTAGAAACCTCACAGTTAATAACTGTGGAAGTGCTTAATGAACACTAAGCTGCGAGGCGGCAATGTCCCAGTGGGGGATATAATGCCAATGAAGAAGAAGGCTTTATCTGTTATTTGACTTTCTCAAGTAGCGTTCAGCCAAATGTGAGCCATTTCGCATGCTGGGAACCAGCATTTGAGTTGCTTTCCATCCTCAATCTGCACAGTCCGAGAGCCTTAGACTTTTCAATCGTCAATTGCGACATCGGCTACGTCCTTACTTTCTGTAGTGGAAATGATGATGCAGTCACTCGCCCCCTGCAAGCCAAGAACATCTTTGCTTCTTGTGGATTTTTTTATTTTTGTTCTCCCCCGCACAAAGAAGCTCAAATAGGAGCCCCCTGGTAATGGACACTTAATTCCCAGCCTTAAACAGCGCGATAACACTTTACTACATGCTAACATCAAAACATGGATAATCGTTACAATTCCAGATGGTTAAACATGTCTTGGGGCAGTTCATTAAAACGAATCGTTAGATAATCTAAGCTATAGCAAAAGCAGTGAGACTCACTCCTAAAGCCGCATTCGTAAATTGAAGGACAATTCGCCATATTGGGACAAACCAATGCAAAAACATCACCGCCATCAACCAATTGTATTCCGCCGCAGTGATCGTCGCCTTTGTCCGTGCGTACGTAAATCAACTTCCATCCTATCCTATAATTACCTCCACACTACTCACGGCTCTGCTGGATCACGGTTGGTGGATTCACGATTGCCAGCCAGGCAAACTTATGCCCAAATTCCAAATTAGTGGTGCCACAGGCACCAGCGCCGGGCTAGCCGGACAACATATCCGTTTGAAATATAGCCCCCAAGACCTTCGCATTCCGAAATTTGAACCGCCTTTGCCGAAAATAGAGACGCACTTGTCTGTTCATGTCCAGGGGCTCTGTCGTTGATATGAGTGACCACCACCCCTCACGGTCAGCAGCGTTGCTGACCGTTGTTTTCGAGTGCTGCTTGCTCAGTAGACGGTAGGCTGATCAAATATGCAGAACAGCGCAAACATACGGTTGGAAAAATTACAACCATTAGATACCTACTGAATACGTTCCGATATGAATGAAACCCGACTCGATCGGAAATTGACGGGTTGCCTCAAATTACTCGAATCCACACTATGGCAACGACCTTGTAATACTCGGGTGACCTTTTAGGAGACGACAATTCTAAGCGAGTGAAACATATCAGCTATCAGATGATCAGAAGATCATTTTACTGCGGTGGAGTTAAAAGCGATCTCTTAGCAATCAATCAAAATTCTTCACAGTGACCGGAAATTTGGGGAGAGCTTCTTTGAGTTTGAGCAGTTAACATCTACATCATGCATGATGTGGACGTTTGTCAACCTAATGCTACTTCCGCTTGGTAAAGATGTGGCTATAATAATTCTTTCAATTTCTCGATATCATAAAATTCATTTTAATTAAACACAGAACATTTTTTTTATACGAGGTGCTTCTGTTTATACGTTGCTATGGAGATAACATATTTAAGTCATAAATCAAAGCGAAACTGCTTGTGTTTCCATGGCCTACTATGCAAAATTTATCATCACCATTCTCGCCAAATGTATCGATCTGGATTTTTCCGCCATGAAATAATTAAAAGAGATCAATCAAACCGCCGTAGGCGTTTCCAGCACCGGTTGCGAATCAACCTCAATCTCTAGCGGCGCAGATCAGTTGCCAGCCAAAGACGCTCACCTTGAGATCCATGTGTGTGCTAATTTTTGCACCTTTTCTCCGTTCTATTTTCAGACGAGACAAAGCCCTACCAAACGGCCGATAGTTCGTGGGATTGTTCTTTGTCGCGGAGCGCGATCGAACCGGTGGTGCCACCACCCACGACAACGCTGATCAGCGACGACAACAATCCGCAAACGCACCGCCAGCACCAACGCCAATCGAGTGTGTCCTCCGATGCCGTCGAGTTCCGTTCGCCGCAGCTAATTCCGTACTCCTCGTCCGATCAGCGCACCACCAAACTCGACTACAAACCGTCCACGCGGACGGTCAGTTCCGAGGACAGTTGCTACTCGGAGGATCGGTACATTTCCTCCGACGAGGACGACGAAGACGACGACGACGAGGACGAAATCGATCTAGACGAGAACGATATCCGGGAGGAGTATCTTCAAAATCGCAACCGTCGTAACATCAACGTGCACCATCATCACCACCAGGAACCACCAAAGAACCCAACGCCAAAGGCAGCACTCGGACCGATCGAGCTCGACGAACTTCAGCATCAGCAGCGGCAGCAACCGTTCGTGGCAGCAAGTGATCGCCGGCGGAGCATCAGCCAACTGCAGAACACCCTCAACAAGGCCAAGGCGCATCTTTCGTTCGATAAATGGAAAAGTCACCACGGCGGTGGTGGCAGCGGCAGCAACACCTGTGCGGCGTCCCCTCCCTTGCAGCAACAGCAGCAGCAACTTCATCTGCATCATCATCAACAACAGGTGGCCGCTGCTGGTGGAGGCGCTGGCGGTAATGTTCGCCTGATTGCCGATCTCGTCAACAACAATAGCAGTAGCAGGACCCCAGGCCCCAGCATCCATTTGAGTAGCGGTCGGAACGCCCTGCACGGTATGTAACTTCATAGTGATGTTTATAATGAATTCCACGGGAAAGTTACTCGGATTTGCTCGAGGAATTCTCTCGGATTTCAAACCGGAATTATCTTCAGATTTCCAACCGGAAGTCCTTTCAGATTTCCAATCGAAGTCCCTTCGGATTTCCAACCGGAAGACCATTCAGATTTCTGACCGGAAGTTTCTTCGATTTTCCAACCGAAAATTCCTTCGGTTTGCCAATCAGAAGTCCTTTCGAATATCCAACGGGATTTCCTTTCGGATTTCAAACCGGAAGTTCCTTCGTTTTTCCAACCAGAAGTTCTTTCTTATCTCCAACCGGAAGTCGAATTTCCAACCGGAAGACCATTCAAATTCCTGACTAAAAGTTTCTTTGATTTTCTAACCAGAAATTCCTTCGGATTTCCAATCAGAAGTCCTTTCGGATTACCACCCGGAAGTCCCTTCGGATTTCCATCCGAAAGTCCCTTCGGACATTTAACCGGAAATCCTTTCGTATTTCTAATCCCTTCGGATTTCCATCCGGAAGTCCCTTCGGATTTCCATCTGGAAGTCCCTTCGGATTTCTAATCGAAAGTCTCTTCAGACTAAGCGGAAGTCCTTTCGGATTTCCATCCGGAAGTCCCTTCGAATTTTCAACCGGAAGACCATTCAGATTTCCAACCGGAAGACCATTCAAATTCCTGACCAAAAGTTTCTTCAATTTTCCAACCAGAAATTCCTTCGGATTTCCAATCAGAAGTCCTTTCGGATTACCATCCGGAAGTCCCTTCAGATTTCCAATTTCTAATTTTCTAATCGAAAGTCCCTTCGGATTTCCAAGCGGAAATTCCTTCATATTCCGACCAAAAGTTTCTTCGATTTTCCAACCAGAAATTCCTTCGGATTTCCAATCGGAAGTCCTTTCGGATTTCCATCCGGACGTCCTTTCGGATTTCCATCCGGACGTCCCTTCGGATTTCCATCCGGAAGTCCCTTCGGATTACCATCCGGAAGTCCTTTCGGATTTCCATCTGGAAGTCCCTTCGGATATGCAACCGGAAGTCCTTTCGGATTTCTAATCGAAAGTCTCTTCAGACTAAGCGGAAGTCCTTGCGGATTTCCATCCGGAAGTTCCTCATTTGAATTTCCAACCGGAAGACCATTCAAATTTCTGACCAAAAGTTTCTCCGATTTTCCAACCAAAAATTCCTTCGGATTTCCAATCGAAAGTCCTTTCGGATTTCCATCCGGACGTCCTTTCGGATTTCCATCCGGAAGTCCCTTCGGATTACCATCCGGAAGTCCTTTCGGATTTCCATCTAGAAGTCCCTTCGGATATCCAGCCGGAAATCCTTTCGGATTTCTAATCGAAAGTCCCTTCGGACTAAGCGAAAGTCCTTTCGGATAGTCCCTTCGGACTAAGCGAAAGTCCTTTCGGATTTCCAACCGGAAGACCATTCAGATTTCTGACCAAAAGTTTCTTCGATTTTCCAACCAGAAATTTCTTCGGATTTCCAATCGGAAGTCCTTTCGAATATCCATCCGGACGTCCCTTCGGATTTCCATCCGGAAGTCCCTTCGGATTTCCATCTGGAAGTCCCTTCGGATTTTCAACCGGAAGACCATTCAGATTTCCAACCGGAAGACCATTCAAATTCCTGACCAAAAGTTTTTTCAATTTTCCAAGCAGAAATTCCTTCGGATTTTCAATCAGAAGTCCTTTCGGATTACCATCCGGAAGTCCCTTCAGATTTCCATCCGAAAGTCCCTTCGGATTTCCAACCGGAAGTCTTTTAGAATTTCCAACCAGAAGACCATTCAGATTTCTGACCAAAAGTTTCTTCGTTGGAAACAACCAGAAATTCCTTCGGATTTCCAATCGGAAGTCCTTTCGGATTTCCATCCGGACGTCCCTTCGGATTTCCATCCGAAAGTCCGCTCGGATTTCCATCCGGAAGTCCCTTGGGATTTCCATCCGGAAGTCCCTTCGGATTTCCATCCGGAAGTCTCTTCGGATTTCCATCTGGAAGTCCCTTCGGTCCTTCCTTTTTTTTCAACCGAACGGAAGTTCCTTCGGATTTCCAACCGAATATCCATTCGGATTTCCAACCGGGAGTCCCTTCGGTTCTTAACAGGAAGTTCCTTCGAATTTCCAACCGTTAGATTTCTGACCAAAAGTTTTTTTTCGATTTTCCAACCAGAAATTCCTTGGGATTTCCAATCGGAAGACCTTTCGAATTTCCATCTGGAAGTCCCTTCGCATTTCCATCCGGAAGTCTCTTCTGATATCCAACCAGAATCCTATCGGATTACTAATCGAAAGTCGAAAGTTTCCAAGCGAAAATTCCTTCGGATTTCCAACCGTAATCCTTTCGGATTTCTAATCGAAAGTCCCTTCGGATACCCAAGCGGATATTCCTTCGGATTTCCAACCGGAAGTCTTTTCGAATTTCCAACCGGAAGACCATTCAGATTTCTGACCAAAAGTTTCTTCGATTTTCCAACCAGAAATTTCTTCGGATTTCAAACCAGAAGTCCCTTCCGGATTTCCATCCGGAAGTCCTTTCGGATATCCAACCGGAAATCCTTTCAGATTTCTAATGGAAAGTCCCTTCGAATTTCCAAGCGCAAAATTCCTTCGGATTTCCAAGTCAAAGTCCCTTCGGATTTCCAAGCAGAAGTCCCTTCGGATATCCAACTGGAATCCTTTCGGATTTTCAAGCGGAAATTCCTTCGAATTTCTAACCGGAAGTCTTTTCGGATTTCCAACCGGGAATCCCTTCGGATTTCCCACCGGAAGTCGGAAGTCTTTTCAGATTTCCATCTGGAAGTCCATTTGAGTTCCCATCCGGAAGTCCCTTCGGATTTCCAAGCGAAAATTCTTTCGGGTTTCCAAGCGGAAGTCTTTTAGAATTTCCAATCAGGAATCCCTTCAGATTTCCCACCGAAAGTCCCTACGGATTCCAACCGGAGGTTCCTTAGGATCTTCAACCGGAAGTCCCTTTGAATTTCTAACCGGAAGATTCTTCGTATTTCCAATCGGGATTTCTTTCGAATTTCTTACCGGATTTCCTTTCGGATATCCAACCGGAAGTCTATTTGGTTTTCCAACCGGAAGTTCCTTCGTCTCCTCTCCGAAGTTTCTTCGGATTTCCTTCCCGAAGTCCCTTCGTATTTCATCCGGAAGCTCCTTCGAACTATCAATCGAAATTCTTTTTGGATTTTCAATCGGAAGTCTCTTGAGATTTCCAACCAGAAATCCTTTCGTATGCATTCATATTTCGGAACGGAATTTCCTTCGGTTTTCTAATAGGAAGTCCCTTCGGATTTCCAACCGGAAGTCTTTTCGGATCTCCAACCGGAAATCCCATCGGATTTCCAACCGGAAGTTTCTTAGGATTTCCAACTGGAAGAACCTTCGGATTCCGAACCGAAAGTCCCTTCTGGTTTCAAGTTAGAAATCTTTTCGTATTTCCAACCGAAAATTCCTTCAGATTTTGAACCGGAAATTCTTTCGGACTCCCAACCGGAAATAACTTTGGATTTCCAACCGGAAGTCTCTTCAGTTTTCTAACCGTAAGTCCCTTCACATTCGCAACTGGAAGTAGCTTTAGATTTCTAATCGAAAATCCTATCAGATTTACAACCGGTAACCCCTTCGGATTTCCAACCGTAATAACTGTGAGAATTCGTACAAAAATTTATATGTGCCGCCCACTTCAGAAATCGAATTTGTTCTCATTTGTAGCATCCACAATGTCAACCACAGCATCCGCGGCCACCACCTCCCCTATCCCGCAAACGGTAATGAACCCCGGATCGGCTTCGCTCGTATCGGCCACGGCCGTCAACTCTGGCTCACCCAGTTCGACCAATTCTTCGCCTTCCATCTCGTCGGAACCCTTCTCACGGCTATCGCGCTGGTTCTCGATACGCCGTGGCTCGATGAACCAGTACGACGTGAAGAGCCACAACACGTCAACGGCGACGGCACTCTCCAGCTCCGCGGGCGGAAAGGAGAACCGTCGCAACAGCATCGACCACGTGGATTCCACCGGATCGCTCTTCGGAACCGGCAGCGGCAAGTTCGACGGCGGCAAGCTAGCCATGAACAAGGTGCTGGAAGCGGACGAAGATCCGCTCCAGTTGGCGCTGGACAGCTTTGCGATGACCCGCGGAGCCGGAGCGGAAGCGAAAAACGTCGAAAGGCGACACATCCCGGTAGCGCTGCCGCCGGCCCCGTCCGGAATGACCCAGCAACAGCTCAAGCGGAGGCACATCGTAGCGGCTATCATTCACAGTGAGAACTCCTACGTGGCCTCCCTGCAGCGATTGGTCAATGTAAGTCCTAAAAAGTCATTCCTACGATTTTTTGTCAAAAACCATTTTCATTTTCACTTAAATAGGAGTACAAACGACCCCTCGAGGAAAGCAACCCGCCCATCCTGAACCCCACGAAAACTGCCATACTTTTCCATCGCCTTCCGGAGATCCTCCAGTTGCACACCCTCTTCCGAATATCCCTGGCCGACTACATCCAAAGTTGGGACTCGGAGGAGAAAATCGGTGACGTCTTCGTGGCCACCTTCAGCAAATCGCTGGTGCTGGACGTCTACAGTGGGTTCATCAACAACTTCTCGATCGCCATGGATCTCGCCCGGATGGAGGCCAAACGGAAATCTGCCTTGTCGGACTTCTTCAAGGTCAAGCAAATCTCCGCCCACGATCGATTGTCCTTCTTCGGGCTAATGGTCAAACCGGTCCAACGGTTTCCCCAGTTCATCCTCTTCCTGCAAGATCTGCTCAAGTACACCCCGCAAGGACATCACGATCGGATGTCGCTGCAGCTGGCGTTGACTCAGCTGGAATCCCTAGCGGAAATGTTGAACGAACGCAAACGGGAAGCCGAGCAGTTCCAAGCCTTCAAGGAGATGCTGGAGAACATCAGCGGAACGTTCAACATCCGATCGTTGGTGTCCGGCGGAACGTCCGACAACACCATCAACAGCACTACCACCCGGTATCTGCTGCGGGAGGACAACGTCACCCAGCTGGAGTTCAACCAGTCCGGATCCGTTGTCAAGAGTAAGAAACGTCGGTTGCTGTTGCTGAACGATAAGGTGCTGTGCGTTTCGGTTGCGCCGAAGCAGTCGCACGAGTTCGGATCGTCGGAGAAGCTAACCTACAAGTGGATGCATCCGGTTCAGGACGTGGAAATCGTCGACAACAATCAGTCCATTACGCTTTCGAGGATACTTACGGCAGGTGAGTTGAGTTCGCGCAAAACAAACAAACTGACTGGTTATGTGAAAACTAATCATTTGATCCCACCCTAGGAATGAAACGCGGCAACAGTCTGAAGTCCAACTCTAGTTTCGATTCGCCTTACCTGGTTCCGGGGGCTCATCCTGGCACGAACACCAGTTGTTCCACCATGAATAGTTCGTTCGGGGGTGGTTCCACCCTTCCGGGTGGTGCGTCCAGCGGCGAAGCAGACAACTTGTGCAACGAAATGAACGACTTGATGCATGACTACGAGGTCATGTCGAGGATAAACGACCTGGTCGGTTCGTTGAAGGGTTCGTACAAGGAGATTAATCTTGGTGTGACGAAGTCCATCCTCGCGGACATCCAGACGTCGATACAGGTATGTAGGCTTTTTGAATTGGTTTTGATTTGGAATTCATTTGTCATTTGTTCAACACGCAGAAAAAGGACGAGGAAATCCTGTGGGTGGACTCGTGCTGTCTGCAGCTGGTGCTGAAGAACGCCGCCAAGGGTGGCAAGGAGGACATCACCTACACATTCCAGATCGAGAACCCGATGGTCAAGAAGGACTGGATCACGGAACTCCGGCTCGCGCAGCTGGCGCTCGATCCGAACAATTCGCCCGCCTGGCAGATGGGCGCCGAGCACGAGCAACGATACTCCCTGGCGAAGATGCCACTGTTTGTGAAGGCCTACCCGGCGTACAAGTCGCAGCATCAAACCGAGGTAGGTGGAGCATGGTTCTTAGTATCCGTTTGCACTGAGTCGTATTGCATTTGTAATATCCATTGCGTCTAACGCTTTAAGATCCCTACTTAGGTTTATTGAACGGACGTTAAGGACGTCCTCAATCCCATCCCATATGATTTAACCTCGCTGGTTGTGGTGTGACTAAAGAATCAAACTTCCAACACAACACCCCATTGTACAAATCGAACCGCCTCTAACTCTCTTCCAGGTCTGCTGCGGATGCTACTTCTCCTCGAACCTGGCATCGTCGGGGGCGTATCGGTTGAAACCGTCGGCGCGCAAGCGCTCCAAACACTCCAACAACCTGTGGATCTGCTCGACGGACAAGGTGAACAGCCACGTGACGATCCTGGCGCACAACAGCGCCCAGCACCAGAGCAACGGCGGAATCGGCGAGGTGGCTCGCTTCAGTCTGACCGAGTCCATCGTCACCTGTATGGAGTACGTGAAGGAGGGCGGATTGATCACGGGCGACGACGTCGGGGCGGACTCGATCTGGATGGGGACGAACAACCATCGGGTGCTGATCTACTCGGCCAGCTATCCGATCAACGACGAACAGTTGGTGAACCTTTCGCTGCCGGGAGTTCCTAGTCAGATATTGTACTTTAACGAGCGGGTTTACGTGGGATTGACCAGCGGTAGTGTGCTCGTATTCAGCCGGACCGAGGCTGGAATCTGGAGTCTGAACAGTCCGAAGATCCTGGCGGTGCAGAGCGAACCGATCACGAGTCTACTGGCGATCAATAGCAGCGTGTACTTCGCGGCCGGGAAATACGTCCACGTTATCAACGGAAGGACAAACGAGGTCGAGAAAAACTTCCACATCAAGCATACGAATTCGTCGAATGTCAGTGCGAACGTGAATCTGTTGGCACATTCGGGTATTGGGTTGTGGATCTCGCTGAAGAATTCCAGCATTATTTGTCTGTATCACACGGAGACGTTCAAGCACCTGCAGGACATCAACATCGCGTCCAACGTACTGAGGGTAACGTCGTCGCATCAGAATCCTTCGCGGGAGTCCAGCTCGTCGATTCAGGTGACTGCGTTGATGGCAGCCAAGGGTATGCTGTGGGTGGGCACTAACGTGGGTATTACGTTGACGATCCCATTGCCAAGGTTAGAAGGTGTTCCGATCGTAAGCGGAGGTGTGAACATCTCGTACCACGCCCATCTGGGTCCGGTGACATTCCTGTTGCCGTTGGTTACGAAGTCGTATCAAAGTTTGAAGGGCGTGGAGAGTGTGACGGAAGGAAAGGCGGAGTCGAAGGAAGTTGAGGTAGCGGCGGAGAAACAGGAAGATCCGGAAAAGTCGAAGGAAGCAACGGCTCTGAAAGAGCAGATCTGCTCAAGTCCGGTGATCTTGAGGCGAAAGAAACCGATTCCGATGGATTCGGGTCGAATGGCCAAAACATTGCCGCGGAATCTCCGTACGAGTAGTGGAGCCTTCTCGCCGTCGATTCACTCAACACTGTCCTCATCGTCCCAGTACTCCGATCAAGGATGCGATGTTTACCGACTCTACGGAGATTTGATCTTCGTTAAGGAAGACCTGGAGAATCAGGAAGACCGAAACATCATGGATCCAAGTTACGACTACCTGCGAAGGAGTGACCCAGATATAGCGGCGATCCCGGCAAAGGTATCTACGCTAGACCGCCGATTGCGGATGAAGGTTAGCCGACCGCGATCGCTGGATTTGTCGAATTGGTCGATGGAGTCGCGATCATCCAGCGTTTACACTTCCTCCGGAAGTGACGAGAATGTGGGAGGTCGTAGCGGACCAGGCAGTAAAAACGTGTCCCGGAACAGTTCCAGCGCTAGTCACAAGATGAACAACTCCGATCTGGACAATATCAACGAGAACGAGGTAGCTATGCATCTGAAACCAGCGGCGTTGGCGGACGCAGTTCCGACGATGACCAAAGAATCGTTATCGGTGGACCTGGACAAATTCTCGTCGACTCCGATTGCGCCGACAAACACGACCCGGCGAAAGAAGCACCAGTCCATGAATGGGGGTTCGGCGCACAACGGTGCTGGCGGAGCGTCCGGAGAAGGCACGAGTGCCGCGCGGCGGACCATTCTGACGTTGACCGGCGGTCGGGGCTACGTCAATTGGCGACACATCTGGGAACGCACGGGTCCGCTTGATGGAGGCAAGTCGGCCAACAACTCTCCGCAGAACCATCACCACCAACGGACCAGCTCCGTGACGTCTCTGGCCGGCCTGGGGCAAACCAATTCGACCGATGCCCACCTCGTCATCTGGGAGAAGAAACTGTAGGGACAAGGAGGATACTTTCGTTGTTTTCTTAGCTTTATGGGAGACTTTTATTGGTGTGCGTGCGAGTGATTCGTCGATATTTTCCGAAGGAATTGAAAAACCCAGTGAACTGGCTGGGACGACTTGCTAAAGACCCATTTCCTATGCAAATACATGTTGGGCGCCAATGTGATAAGACTTTAAACTATTTCTCGTTGTACACACACATTTCGATTTACGCATTATCACATCTCACTCGGTAAGGTTACAAAAAGTAAAGTAATCATCCGATTCTACACAATTGGAAATTCAAAACTATAGAAAGATGTATATTTATCTACGTTTTTATGAGAAACAATCTTATCAAGAGAAAAAGATAAGCAAAGAGATTTGTTAGCTGTATATTAACTAGTAGAAACGTATCGAAGAAGAACATGAATTCTAATTGCGTTCTCAGTTTAGTTCATGTTTTGATTGAATCATTTCAAACTCACAAAACTAATTTTCTTTTAGTAGTTTAAAACAAGATGGGCGCCAAAATGGCGTCTCATATAGCCGTATTTATTATTATCCGCTCACACTCACGCAAGCAGACACTAGGAACGTTATACCGTTGTTGTTAAACTCAAAAGATTTCGTTACACACACACAGACACAAAAAATATGGTACTACAACAATAGAAATGGTTATTTTCTAAAACGAGTCTTCGCGGTTGCTCTTCCACTCAGTTGCGTCGGACACACGAATGAAGGGAATCGTTCACACAAACACAAGTGTAAAAACCGAATCGAATACCACTCAAAAAGGAGTTCAAACCTCAATTTTGTTAGGAACTACTAAGCTAAATGGTGTTTGGGTGCATTCTTGCTCTACCTAAGGATCTTATTTTAGGGATTTCGCATTTAGTACAAATATGGAAGCAGTAGTTTAACAAGATTACACATCTGGTTTTTACTTAGGAGGAACAACAGTAATATTTGTACAAAGGACTTTAGACATAAATTCTTGAAATAGGTTCGTCCCGGTAAGCATCACCTAGCGAGGGAGAAGATTGAATTCGAACTTTTTTTTAGGGAGTAGTGAATTTCGAGTCGCGTGAATCGATTTGGTAGGGAACAAACTCTGTGAAGAGAACTTCATGAAGGTTTCGTTAGGATAATAATTAAGCTAGTTAGTTACTATTATTTTTCTATAAAGTTCTGTTCAAACTTTTCAATCTACTTGTTTCATAATCTCGAACGAAAAAAAAAGAAAATAAGCAAAACTCTAAACATTCTCACATATTTCATTTCCTATGTAAATGTTTCCATGCTCATTGAGTAACTTCCTTTCATTCCTTTCTCAGATCTGAACCTTACGCTCTTGATTCAATTAACAATAGATACTCAACAAAATAGAGAAAACCGAACCCAAAAATCAAAACAAACAATCTCGTTGGTTGATAACAACACGGAAATCAAAAACAAATCAAAACTGCGTAACAAAACTCAAGTACACATATAAATAAACGGGCCTATAGATGTTCATTATTTGTATAAAGCAAACATAAAAAAACGAAACAAAAACCAAATTCTGGCGGGTACGTTATTTTTTGCAAATATCACCAGCATCCCTTTCGCACTGTTTAGGCATGATCTAACTCAAACGCATGTGGCTGCATTGTCATCGAATCCATAGAATCCGAATGAGATCAAAATTTGCATGTTTTTCGTCTATAATAAGTCATTCTTGACAACTTTTCAACCTGAATTATCAGTGTGGGAGACCGAAATCCGTACAGCACCGAAGTCCATCCACCTCATGGGATATCACTGGGTTAAAATGGTTTTAGGGCATTTTTTCTTATCTTGTTTATATGCTCATCAGCAAGATTTTTGGCCATTGAGATGGAAAGTAGGCTTTGGAATTAAAATAACAAAAACAAAATCATACAAATCGTACACCTGCAAATACAAAGTTTCAGGCGCCATTCGTTTGCGTGCTAACCATGATTGTACTGAAAGTATGTTCCTTTGTTTAAATTGCAACTTGCAATGAATAATGTAATTTATTTTTATTTTTTTGAATAATGTAAGCTCAGCGTAATAACGTAATAATGGACCAATCAATAAGCAAAAACCGCCGCTATGAAATATACAGATCGCGCCACCGTAGACATGTTCTGTCAAAAGCACACGAATAGAAATATGCGTATAGGGGTGATCGGGGCAATATGGGCCACCTAAGGGAATCGTTCCGAAAACCGCTGAAAAGCTCAAAAAAACATCGATCAAATGTAGTTGACTTATACTAGAGAATGTTACCTTTCATATAACGTCGATGAATGACAAAAAATGCGTTTGGAAATTGTTGGAATGCACTTTTGAAAATGTATTGATTTCAATGTGTGTTCCCGACTATACGGGGCAATATGAGCCACCATTTGGGGCAGTATGGGCCACCCATCCAAAACGTTTATTTAGGCGAAAAAAGTACCGTAATATGGAATAATATGATATTCCTACAACAGTTGTGAGTATTCCATACCAAATAATATTAAAAAACCGCACAACAGCGGACTGAACCGATTTGCCACTCTTCATCGTTTGAACAGCCACATTTCAATTGGCCAATGGTCATTTTTTCTGTTTCAATCGCAGTAATGCGCTGTTGTATTTTTTCCGTAGTGAATCTTAGATATATGATAATATTCTTGTATTTGACTACTGAAATTTGAACTTGTTCGTATTTTAAGGCCTGATATCTTGCTCAGTGCAGGTATGCCCATATTGCCCCATAGAGACTGGTTTTGGAAAAGAAAAAGTTTTATGATAAATTCAGATTTGTATCAATACAAACATGTGTGTACAATATTCAATTTTAATATATCTTTTGATTGTGGTGTATTATTGACCTGTATTTTAATCAGTTTTGTGTCAAAACCTTATTTATAAACTTCAAATCTTATAATAATTTTGCCTATGCAGCGAAAATTTACATTTTCAAGTGTATTTTCATGTTTGAATTGAATTTTAATGCGGTTTTCACGTTGATGCATATGTGTAGCATCCTCTTAAAGATCATATAACTTTTAAATGCTAAAACTTGTCAATAAGCTCAAAATGAGGGTGGCTCATATTGCCCCGTATGTTCATATTGCCCCTACTGCCCCTACAGTGCCGTCGTTGTTTTGATGCGGTGAGTGCTAAATGAGTTACCTTGATTGATTCATTGGTGTGCTCTAATTTAAATATTAGGTCAAAAAATAGCTGTTCGGATTTTGATCCATTGATTCAAAACCCGTCCACAATGAACGGATTTTGATTCAGGAGGTGTTTATTTATGTAATATTTTGTGGGATATTGGGTTCTTAACGATAATTAAACTTATTACTATCGAGACTATGATACTGTAAGTGATACGGATAAGTGCGCGTCTGCTCGGGTATCCAGTCAGTGATAAAACTGTTTCGGCACCAACATTTGAAAGCGACATCTTTCTTAAAACGTTTGAGTCGCTTCGAACGTCGGACATTTTCCACACGGTTCTTCGATGGTGACTATCGGCTCGACACACGCTTCGAAGGGCCAGCCTGCGGATCGACCTGCTCAGGCGGTAAACTCGACGATCCTTGCTGATCATTGTCCACTGATGACTCACTTCGACGCATCTTCGAAGACGCTGACGACTCACTTGGTGCGGAACACCAAACCTCGCCTCAAGACCATGACCCGTGACCCCGTTACGAACATCCCCGTCACCGTAGATGAAAGATAACGAAGGAAAGCCATAAAAGTCAGTCGTCTTCGCTGTCGCTTAACCTTACGTCTTCATCATCGTCCTCGCTTTCTTCGCTAGACCCTCTCGCTCCTCCCCAAGAACAAACCTCGTCGCTTTTGGGTGCCCATCAGCTTCAGCTGATTTTGATAAGCGGAGTAAAATCTCCCTCCAGCGGAAATCTCAAAAAACGCATGAGGAGATACGTCTGAGAAACGTGGCTTCTAACCATCTACGAATATCTGTAGGTCTAAAATTTGGATAGCAAACAATATCTCCAGGACGCAACTTGTCATTCCAGTCATGTTTCTTGGATTATGCAACTCAATGCAGCTGTCATCGACTTTGACATCGTTTTGAAGTACAGCGGTTCGATAGCTGCAAAACTGTTGCAACCATCGAATTACAATTAAAAGCACTGCAGTTAAATGACTTGCAGTTTCGAACGTCTACTGTATTTACAACACATTTATCCACTTCCTTTGGTTCGATAATGCTTAAAACTATTCTGTGGATGGAGTAAATCCAACAGAGTCTTTGGCTTAAAACTAAACAACCTTTCGGAAGGAAACGTATATCTATCCGCCAAACAAGTTTTTCGGTAGCCAAACAAGAAGTACGACACCATATCCTCAGTACTTAAACCAGCCAAATCAGGATCGAACAGAAATTCCTTCAAACCTTCCTTCATAACTCTGACCATTCGTTCCGCTTGACCGTTGCTCGATGAATTATGGGCCAAACACAATGGATACGTTTTATTATACGTGTGTAACTTGCTACTGCGCCAGGAAATCACCCGTTACGCGTCACTGCACTCGGCGGAGGGTACGCCTTGCTCGGGTCACTGTTGAACTCTGACTGAGGGAGAGCGATGCTTGGCTGCTTGCTCATCATCAACACCAAGACAGTATATAATATAGAGTGGTATACAACAGGGCTGTCTCGCCCCACACATCCCCCTTTCTCTCTGGATTTTTTCTGTTACAAATCTATTAAAGTAAATACCACTATAAAGATTTATTTGCCGAACGCAATACATATCGAATATATTGAACTAATAATACTTCCTTTCCTTGATGGCCGTGAGGACGTGGCCGGCGCCGTTATTGAAATTCAGAAATTTGAACATTGGGAATTGTAGCTAAATTTCAAGCTCCATTCAATAGGTTCCCTGTGCAATTTCAAGTGCTAGTCAATCACGGAGTAGCAACTACGAATTGTATTGCTCATGCTTATGCCTAAAGAAAGTCTAAAGCCATTTTCACCAGAGCATTGCTCTGCATTCTGGCTACGTACCGATATTTCCGGTGTGAACAATTAATGTTTGCCCTTACAGTTTTTGTTTTATATGGTTTATTCGCCTCATCCATATGCTGTCTTCCATCTGCACTCTATTACTGATGGTTCACCGCATTTTTCATTCAAAGACTCCACGAGTATTGTCTCCGTCTCCGTAGAGCGCTAACAGTCTGCTGATTCCTCTGCTGGTATCAATTTCGAAGATAGCTAGTATATCAAAGTACACGAACACAAAATATCGCCTTAGTTTCAATGTAAAAAAATGTATGCGTTTTTTTAGATATGACATTGGTTTGAGGGGCGAATAAGCATCACTCTGATTGTCACAAAAAAAGTGGAATTACTGTTTGCTTCCATAATCTATAGCATTTTCTAGCTATCGTCAATCCAATCTGTAGCAGCTTTAGTAGAACAAATAACGTGACTAGAGTGAGCGTTTCGCTATAACATTATTGGTGATGTTCTTGGCTCGAATCCTGTCGCCGCCATGCAACTTCGGTAAGTATTTTTTCTAATAGGCACGATTTTCGTTTATCTTCCATGCCAGGCTTTGAAGACAAGCTAATTCGCATAGGATGTTCCATAGCGAGTGAAACATGTTTCTGTCGTATCCCAGCCGAACAGATAGGACGGTTTGATGTGACAATGGTTCTCGAAAATTATCGACGACCTGACGGTTGGACTCGCGACGATCCGATAATCAACATAGCATGCTACGATGTCTTCTTCTTCTTCTTAATTGGCATAACATTCTCCAATGGGACATTGCCGCTTCGCAGCTTAGTGTTCATTCAGCCCTTCCACAGCCATCAACTGCGAGGTTTTTAAGCCAAGTAACCATTTATACATTCGTACGTACGTATGTACGTATGTACGAGAGTTACACGATGATACTTTTTTGATCAGGGAAATCGAGATAATTTCTAAACCGAAAATTGCCTAGACCGTCACCGAGAGTCGAACAAACATAGCCATCTTCAACATGATCTTGCTTTATAGCCGCGCATCTTACCGTTAGACTAAGGAAGGCCCCTACGAAGCTACGATGTCACCAACACCAAATCTCCTGCATCGACAAGACACGCTAGCATTGCAGCATTCTTCTGTGCATCCTCTCGCAACTCCTCAAAAGCATTTATTCTTTAGTCAAACAACATCATCGGCATCATATAGCCATAAGCAAATGCTACATGTAAATATTTCTCTCGCTTTTTTCCTCATTACTCCATCACATACACATTCCTTTATGATAGTGATCGACATCATTTTATGTGCAACATTACGGGTATGATACGATACAATCATTCCATCTGCTCAAATTAATACTACAGTTCATACGAAAAAATGGAATCTCCCTTTGTCCGAAAATCTCTTGCTTCGGTCCTATTGAAACACTGATCACCATCGATGTATAGTCGTGGTGTAGCTACGATGTCTTCTTTTAAGTATCTTTTTATCATATTACATCGTATTCACAGCAGTCTTCCTCCATCTTGTCAAAGTAACGTGACAAAGCATCAATGTCGTTGGCGAAACCAAGAAGCAGAACTGAAATTGATACTTATAGTGTCAATTATAGGTGTCAATCCATGCCAAAGCGATGCTAAGTAGCAGGCGTGAAGTTACCTTGCCGTGACTCTCTGCAGTTCGGATGAGATGGAAAGCATCCGTGTAACTTGAACGACGCCTAATACTTGATCCATCGTCGCATTGATTAATCTTCTTAGTCTAATGATTAATTATTCTTGGTTTATCCGAAAATCAATATTCGTGCTGTCATAACACAAAACAAATCGATTTTTATTTCAACATTTCATGCGCTCATAACATGTTCATTTGTGATCTTTGTTTCGTATTTTAAATGACATAGGAACATAATTTTATCTTGTTCGATGACCAAAATAATACTGATAATCTGTTAGTGGTCTTTTCGTTCCTAAGGACAGTTGGAGATTAAGTTCAGAAATGTTTTAGGTAGATTAAATTGTTTTTATAGTAGGTAAACCTATATTTCATACCTTTTTGACACAGTGTGCTACACACTAGTTGATTCGTTTCCTACTACCATCTATCTCGGAACCATCAAGTAGCTTATTCATTTTATATATGCTTATCTGAAACGCATAATAAATTCAATCACAATCAGGCCTTGGAATATTCGTTCAAAAACGAACGAATGCTTCGTTTTTAGCCCGCAGTGAGGTTTTAATTTCGGTGCACCGATTGATGTGCGCTCGAAGATGTGGTGCTGGCTGCACGAACAAGGGAAGAGGCAAATACAAAGCATTCGGTTTATACATTGAAAGTGGGGAGTTTTGATCGTGGCATCTTCACAAGCCGGGTAGTGCCGAGAAGGCATCGTTCAGTAGGGCAGTGTGAAATGAGGATGGTTCCTTCGTTCATCGGCAGTGTTTCAGATGCGAGTGAGTGTTGTGTGAATACAAAACCGTATTAGCGAGAAAGAGAGAGAATGTATCATATACCTCTCTTTCACACATTCATTCCAACTGAAATGCGCAACTCAGTATAAGTGAGGCAAGAGAGTTAAATATTCTCTGCACTAGCGGGTGTTTGATTTCACTCTCCAGCTGTTTCGTACAGCAGTGCTATATGGAGCGAGGAAGCATTCTTCACCAAGCACTTTGAAACTGTTCTCTCATGAAGCTACCTTCCTCGGGAGTATATCTGGTGCTGAAGCATCGGTCCTCATCTTCATTGCTTCATTCATCCAAGCCCTTCCAACACAAATTAAAACTTATGTTTTATGCATACTGCAATAAAACAAAGTAATGCTCTCACTCTGCCCCACACGTTCGCGTTCATAATTTCTTGGGGGAGTTCATTTTGCGTTAGTCTATCGCATGCAGCCCGCAGTGACAGCCCATTAGGGTCATTCACACATAAATACAAAAAAAGAGAGATTTATGATGAACGAATTACATATTCATCCCGCTGTTAGTGAGTTGAGTTCACTTGCTTTTTCCGTCTCCTTCCATCTGATTCAGAGGCAAAATTATATGAAGAGAGAATTAAGAAAATGAAAAGAAAAACAAATCGCACTCAACATGTGATGTCGAAAAAATGCAACTATGATTCTGCCGCAGGAGGTCGTGGGATCAATCACGGGTCGTTCCATTCTCTTACTTTATTTCTTTCCATATATTTCTCATGTTTTAGCAATCACTAATATTGGAAATAGATTTAATACCGTTTCCATCTTCTATTCTTTACCTACAACCTGACCAATTCTAGCAGTAGCTGTTGGAAATCGAAAAGAGCGACAAAAGCTTCTTTCGGCATCCGATTGGAATATACCATCCTTTCATTACTATCACATTGGCAACCGGTTAACCAAGACGTACCTTTGCCGTAGATTCCAATACAATTCTGCATGCACTTGGCGAGTGCAGAAGTATTCTCGAATTGCGGCTGCATCTTCAATTTCTTCTCATCTCCGGTAGCTCGAAAGGCGCTACCAGCTAATCACTACTAGCGCTCTTGAATTATGCAATTTGAATTTGAAGTGCAAATCCCATGCGATAGTCATAATTGGTTCCCTATGCAATTGCGATTGTTCTGACCAAACATGGTGTAGCAACTACGAAATGCATGGTTATTATCATTCTCATGCTCCATTGCATTGCCATTGCATGAATATGCATCTTCTGTAGCAAATACAACAAATACGCTGTGCCCATAGTGTCGAGAATGTATCCAATCCGAAAACATCCAAGACCGGACCGAGAATCACACTAGCCATCTCCGGGTCTTACACCTTTCCTCGCAAGGTCACTGGAGTCCCCCTACTCAGTTCAGGTTACACAATGGATTGAGCAAATCGCTTGACTTGAACGTCTAAACTCCTTCGTTCAACTCACTTGAACGGAATATCAAATTACTTGCCATGCCAATTCGTTGTACGATACATTTCATTTCATGATTCTTTACTGTCCTTTTGTTCTTCCTATTGCTCTCCATTGCTCTCTCTCCAACACACCATTACGTTTTTCATCATCAGTCAAGCAATTTCATATATGTACGGTGGTCCTTCAAGCACGTAAACCATTTCGTCTTTACTTGACGGTCCTCCAAACTCGCCATTGTGGTCATCAAAACACGCAAATCATTTCATTTTTACTTGGCGGTCCTCCTAACACGCCATTGCGGTACTCAAAATACGCAAACCATTTCGTCTCTACTTAGCGGTCCCCCAAACTCGCCATTGCATTATTCAAAACACGCAAACTATTTCGTCTTTACTTTGCGGTCCTCCAAACTGGCCATTGCGGTCCTCAAAACACGCAAACTATTTCGTCTTAACTTGGCGGTCCTCAAAACTCGCCATTGCGGTCCTCAAAACACGCAAACCATTTCGTTTTTACTTGGCGGTCCTCCAAACTCGCCATTGCTGTCCTCAAAGCACGCAAACCATTTCGTCTTAACTTGGCGGTCCTCAAAACTCGCCATTGCGGTCCTCAAAACACGCAAACAATTTCGAACCTACTCTGTACCACTTACCAACACGCCACCGCGTCTCTCCCAACTCGCAGCACCGCTTCTGTAAACACTGCAAAAGGCAAACAACCTTCTTGTCTCAAGAATTTACAATTTTCTTTGAGATTGCGCAGTGGGTGATTTCCATGACACAGTATTATTATAAAGCATATAAGTAAACATTATTGCGCTTCATACTAACAAAAAATAGCAGAAAAACCTGCCACTGTCGCCAAATGTGTAACTTGCTACTGCGCCAGGAAATCACCCGTTACGCGTCACTGCACTCGGCGGAGGGTACGCCTTGCTCGGGTCACTGTTGAACTCTGACTGAGGGAGAGCGATGCTTGGCTGCTTGCTCATCATCAACACCAAGACAGTATATAATATAGAGTGGTATACAACAGGGCTGTCTCGCCCCACATAATACGGTGGACTTTGCATTACTTTGACTCACCAATCAGGAAATGAAGAAATCAATTTCGAGCTAAACGGTGGTTCGCCATCCGTAACAACTGATTCAGGCAATCCAAACCATGCGAAACGCTCTAAAACTTAGTCTTGACTTTTCTGGCATCTGTTCCAAACTTCATGTACTCAACTTCAATCCATTTTGAAAAATTGTCAACATTAACCAGGAAAACCTTCTAGAAGAAACTGGCTTCGTAACTGCATTCATCTGGCAACACACATGATTTGATGAAACTCTCAATGTCACTGTTTATGTCATACCAGTAAACTGTTCTTCTTGCCATTTGCTTTATCTTGGTGATTCTTAAGTGATTCATGTGCAACAACTTCAACATCTGCTTTTGTATACTAGCAGGAATAAACACACGTCCCTGGTACAATAAACAACCATCGACCAGTTCAAGATCTTGATGCTGAGCATAAACATCCAACAAACTACGGTCCAACTTTTTTGGCCAACCATGCTTCATGTAGGAAACGTTTTTTTGAACAAACTCATTTTGTTCTATCTCAGATGCAATAAAAACATGGTCTAAAGGTAACTCGTCATAAATATTCAAACTCTTGATAAACTCCTGTTATAACAAAACTGGCACTTCATCAGGCAAAGTAAACCCTGAGCAAAAATCTGCATTGCCCATTTTCGATGACGTTCTGTGAACAATGGCAAAGTCATATATGTTCAGTTCCATTACATATCTTTGCAGACGAGTCACGAACAGGCATTGAAAGCGTGAGTGAAGCGGACGAGCATTGATCTAATTCAATCATAGCATCCTATGCCAGTGAGTGAACTGCCTTGCTCAGATGGATACCAAACAACGATTATGAGCGATCGTTGCTGCGTAAACAATGACCAACAGAGTTCGCCAAGCCAAGCTTGGCATGGTATCCAGGGAAGCTACGACTGGAGCATTTGTGTTGCGCTTGTTTTACTAGAATAAAACCAAAACACATCAGGTGTTCTTCTTCATTCACTCTGCTTTCAAGTTGCTGGGATGGAGGAGAGAAAGTATCAAAGCCTCCCATGCAGTGTATCAGAGTTCCATTCTCACAGCGGACTTAATTTTCCTAATGTCTGGAAAGATTTTTCTAACAGCGTGTGGTAACAACACTCATTATTAGGTTACCAAGTGATTTGCCTCGCTCAGTTGTCTCCCATTGGTGAGCGATGAAGATCTTCAAACATTGAATCAACGAACGCCAAATTTCAACGATCTAGAGAGCATCAGCGATTAGGCCGCATTAGAGCATCAAGTTGGCATGAATTTAGCCGATTTTTACTCATGATCTGATTTTTTTCAATGCCTGTCACGAACAACAAATGTGTTTGCCTTATTTACCAAAAATGCCTATCAACGGTTTATGGTCACAAAAACTTGTGGGACTTCTTTAGCGGTACTCACAATGCTTTCAAGTGCAAAATTGGGTAGGATTTTTGCGATACAGTGACGTCGTACTTTGCATCCGAAAATGCTAAAAATAATGAGTCGATTTTGGTGCGAAGACCCCTCATATTTTGACAATACACCCACACTTTAGAGAGATAGTGGATACAAGCTGCGAACAAGTTGCTGGAGGTTTCTGGCACGCAAACGGGCATCAGCACTACTTAAATCCGGAGACCTGGGGTGGCATTGCGCAGCTCGAATCGAAACGAGCAAACCATGCAAACTGTCATACGGAAGAGCTGTCGAAAGGAGATGCACAATGAGGCCCCTGGATTCTGAAGCAGCGAGACGACTGAAAATAGGTAGCATTTCAGGAGGCGACATGTTCGCATTGAGAGCGTACTTGCCTGAGGATTGCTGTTGGAAAGCCCCTTCACCTGCCTCATACACAGGGCCGGGACGACTGCTGAACGCTGGCTGGATTGGCTCGACTGTGATTGGTTGGTTTGGTTTGGTTCTTTATTATAGACCTTTGAACTGTATTGGTTATTCGGGTCCGTTAAAAACAAAAGAAAAAGGAATATGATTACAGAGTTATTAATTCATTTTATCACTGTTACTGATTTCTTCATCTGCTTCTTGGTTTTGTTCATCATGGTGGTGTAGGGTTGTATCTCAACGATGATATTATTAAGGGTCTGTCTCAATTGGATAATTAAACTTAAAAGTGACAGTTCGAGAATTAAAAAATCACCCCGTTATAAGAATGGCTGGTGCTACCCAGCAATTCCAATAGGACATCGATGGAAAATGATTCGATATCTGTCAAAAGTAATCTTGCTCTGCGAGCAGGGTTATTTGATAATTATTGAAATGTCACTTTTAAGTTTAATTTCAGTTTAATTATCCAATTGAGACAGACCTTAAGCATGTATTCGTGTACCAGGTGTACTTCTTGCGATTGGGACGTCCTGGTCTTCGTTTCGAGTTTTTCCTTTTGAGTTCTTTGATGTGGAGCATTCCATTGGATTCAACATAATGCTGTTGGTTCTACTGATGATTGGGGTGTAGGTTTTTTTTTCTAGAGCTGCTGGTTCTGGTTTAGTTAGAGCATTTTTTGCAGTTTTACATCCTTTATGAAATCAATAGTTGCTTTGAGAGCTTCGGCATCATCTCCTAGTAACAAATGTAATGAGGATCCGAGTTTGTGTTTTTGTCTTTCTTTTTCGTAAATTCGGCAATCCATTGTGATTCTGTGATTCTAGTGCCACAAGAAGGGCAGATGGCAGGATTTTCTTTCTTTGCGAAGTGTCCGTGCGTGAGTTTTGTGTGTCAAATTCTTAGTCTAGTCTATCGCTATTGAAGGAAGAAGCCCATTCGAAAGGTGTGTTTTTAATATGCCTTACTTTACTAGTGTTATCGTTCCATGTGTTGCACCAGGCAGATGTTATACGTGCATTTGTTAATCGTTTGAAGTCTTCGTATGGGGTTTTTATGTCAATAGGAGTTTTGATAGATGCTCCTTGTTTAGCCAGAAGATCTTCTTTCTCGTTCCCAGTTATGTTAACATGAGCTGGAATCCAGCACAGCGTGGTGTTTCCTTGTTTTTCTTCTAAGATTGTTGTGATCCTAGCTATCCATGGATGATGCGCATTTTTTATTGGATACGGCTTCCAGCACACTTCTTGAGTCGCTGAATATAACATTCAGGCCTGAATTACAGTGGCCTAAGGCTGTTATAATGGCGAAGGCTTCCGCGCTGAAGATTGACAGGTGTGGTGGTAGACAGATGGCTGTGTTGATATTTTCAGAATAAATTCCACATCCAGCGCCCTGTAAGGTTTTTGATCCATCTGTGTATATGTGGTTGTGGTGTTGATACTTGGTGTTGCAAAGTTCCTTGAATTGAGTTTGTTTTGCTTTTGGTGGGTGTTTGTCAGGAATGCCCGTATTCACTAGGCTTGATTGTTTTTTCCAAGTTAATAAGTTTGAAGGATGTTCGTTTTCAATTTCAATGTGAGGTATTGAGTATTTCGTCATTAAATTTCTTGTTTCTTCTACGATGTGAAGTTCTGGAGTTAAAATTCCTCTTGATAGTTGTCTCATGGTATAATTTATTATTTTCCCAGACATTATGAGATGTAATGGGGGTTGACCACTTTCTGAAAGGATACTGTCTATAGGGCTGGAGTGAAAAGCGCCGGTGGCTAGACGAATTCCCTGGTGGTATAGAGGTTCCATTTTGAGTATGTTGTTTTTGTTGGCACGCGTTGTTACGGTGGCTCCGTATAAAAGTTTTGGTAAAATGACCATTTGTAGAATGTGTAGGAGGCTTTTTCTGTCGGCCCCGAAGCTCGATTTGCTGAGACATCTCATTATATTAAGACGTTTTTTAACTTCGTCCCGTGTTGTTTTAAGGTGGTAATTATAGTTGAAGTTTTTGTCCACCCAGACGCCTAGTAGCTTTTGATGAATAGTGAGTGGAATTACTTCGTTGTTCAATGTTGGGCTTGGTTGATTATGCACTTTTCTTCTTCTCCCAGTATGCATTACAGCTGATTTTGAGGCTGAAATTTGAAAACCAGTTGCGTCGCTCCATGTTTGAATAGAGTCTAGGATTTTCTGGACTTTTGCACGAGTCCATTTTGCTGATTTGGAGATAACTGCTATGGTTATGTCATCTGCATACATTTTAATAAATGTATCTTTCGGAAGAAAATCTCTGATGCTGTCAACGGCAAGTAGAAAGAACGTAACTGCGAGCACTGATCCTTGTGGGACTCCGTTCATTTGAGTTTTGACGTCTGATAATTGGTCTTCGTGTCTCACTTGGAATTCTCTGCGATCTAGAAAAAGTTTGCAGAATCTAGCCATGTTTCCGTAGATCCCTATTTTGGCAAGTTTTTGCAAAATTAGACGTCGCCATGTTCGATCATATGCCTTGGATAGGTCCAAAAATATAATTTCAGTGTGTTTCTTGTTGTTTATGGATTCTTTTCCAAAGTTGTCGATGTAAGTAATGACGTCTGTTGTTTGATGTCCTTTTCGAAATCCATATTGCGAATTTCCAAATATGTTATTTGATTCTATATGCTCCATTAGGCGTTTGTTTACCATTCGCTCGAATAGTTTAAGAATGCAACTTGATAGACATATTGGACTGAGATTGTTTGCTGTATTTGGACATTTTCTCGGCTTTGGTATTGGTATGAGTAACGATTTTCTCCAAGATTCTGGAAAATTTCCACATGTCCAGACATTGTTGAATGCTACTAGTAAAATCCCTTTAATGTAGAATGGTAGATGCTTTAGCATAGCGTTGTGTATTTCATCTGGACCTGGCGAAGTTCCTGTAAGTTTATCAAGCTGGACGAGAAGCTCGTGCATCGAGTACGGTATGCAGAGCTCTGAATTGGTGAATTGGAAGAGTTTCTTCTTTCCGTTTTTTAGTTATGAATTTGGGAGAGTAGATTTCATCGGACGATTCTCTGTAGAAGTGATCAGCTATATGGTTTGCAATATCCAGAGGTTTCGTAATAGCTTCGTCGTTCGTGGAAATAGCCCATGTTCTTGTTGATTACCCTTTCTTGGATATGGATCTGATGCGGTTCCAAATTCCTTTAGTTGGTGTGTTTTCGTTGATTGACGAGGCAAAATTTTCCCAGGTTTTCCGTTTTTCTTCTTTAATGATTTTTCTGCATTCGTTTCTGGCAAGTAAGAATTCATCGTGAATTGATTGATATGCTGGATCATCTGGCTTAGATTTTTGTTTTTTTCTTAAAGCTTTTCTTCTTCTCTTAACTGCATCTGCAACGGTTTTGTTCCACCAGGGTACAGCCTTTGGGTGGACCCTTGTGGACGTTTTGGGTATAGATTTGGAAGCTGCTATTTGTATCGCTTCTGTTATTTGTTCTATTGAGTAAACTACGTTTGGGAGAATAAGTTTCTCAAGTTCGGTTTCATAGGAGCTCCAGTCAGCGTCTTCAATTTTCCATCTAGCTGTGCGGTTTCTGCTCTGATTTGCGGCGCCTATGATGATTGGGAAGTGGTCTACCGTTGTCCAATTTAGTTTGCCGGCTATATCAGTGGAGCAAATGGTAAGATCGATGCACGAAGCGGGGCTCGTAATATTGATATAGTTAGCAGAGTGTATGCATGTAGGGGTTCCGTCATTTAGGATTGTTAGGATTCGATCATTTACTATAGATTCGACCATTTTTCCTCTGACATCATCTTTTTCTGATCCCCATCGGTTTTGGTGTGCATTAAAACCGCCAGATGTAATGAATGGTTCAGGTAGTGTGTCTAAAAGGGTTTCCAATTCGGTGTTATTAATTTGCTGGCTAGGTGAGAGATATATGCTGCAGACAGTCATTTTTCGCGGTATATTGACCTCCACCGCTATAGCTTCAAGTGTCGTGTTCAGTTGCACTGTTTTGTAATTGATTCCTGACTTAACTGCAATAGCTACTCCGCCTTGACCAGACGGTCGGTGTCGGAGTAATATTTCATACCCAGCGATGTTTATGTTCCGTGATGGGTTTGTTCTAGTTTCCTGAAGTGTAATAATGTTTGGATTATATTTGTTTATTAGTAACAAAAGTTCTTCAAATTGGCTTCCTATTCCGTTGCAGTTCCATTGTAGTATTTCTGTTATATTAGCTTGGTCGGGTTGATTGGGTTTGTTTGAAGTCATGTGTGATTGGTGTGAGAGGCTATCATTCTCCGTTTGTCGAATCTTCAGACTCTATATCCATTATATCTTTGTTTACCTTGGTGCATGATTTTTTTCTTATTGGAGAGGTTAGGTGATCGATTCCTAATCTTGGATGTTTTGTTGCTGATGTACTTGGGGTTTGTTTTGTGGCATGCGCTTCTCTCCTTTCTTTAATTCAGTTCGAGAGTTTGTCGTATTCTTTTTCGACGCGTTTCCGAGCCATCCTTTTTTCTGTCATAATTTTTATGGCCTTCTGGTAATCTTAGTTAGTTTTCTGTAACTTAGCTTCCAAGTTTTTAATAAGTTTTTCTTATTCTTTAATCGTTTCCTTGAATTCGGTTTCTCTTTGCAGGGCAGCTTTTTCGTAGAACTCGGCAGTCGCATTCTTTACTTGATCAGCGTAACTTTTCATTTGTTCGGATTCAATTAGCTTCAGAAACTGATATTCTTGTCCACTTTCATTTTTGTAATTTTCACTTGCATTTTAAATTTTTCGCACTCATTGCTCAGCGCATTATGTTTGCCTTTGCAATTTACACAATTTTCTTCATTTTCGCATACATCACCGTGGTACTCTTCTCCACATTTTCTGCAAAATTTTTTGCTTTGCATTCTCTTCCGACGTGTCCGAACTGCAAGCAATTAAAACATCGTAGGGGCCTTGGGTAGTAGGGCCTAGTCAGCACTGAGATATATCCGATTTTGAGGCGAGAAGGAGGGTTCTTTGATTTCACGTGCACAATGAATGATGAGGTTTTTAGGATCTCAGATCCGCTTCTCCTCATGATTCTTTCAACTTTCACCACTCCTTGAGACTTCAGCTCTTTTTCAATTTCTTCGTCTTCTTCATGCAGCAAGTTCCGATCAGAAATCACGTTTAGTATTTTGTGTTCCGTTACGCACACTTCATAATTTCCAATTTTGTTCACTTTGCTAAGCAGTTTCACTTGCTTATCATTCTTAGTTAGAACTAATATCTTTCCGTCATTTGTTTTCTTAATAGATTGTACTTCTCCACACATTGCTTTCACAGTTTTGTCCACAAGGATTGGAGCTGCCTACAAAAGATTCATCTCCTCCGTTTTGCACTGAATCACCATATATACTCCATTCGCTCTACTGGGCTTCTCACCCAGGGAAGGGAAGGCCCCATTCCCGCCGCTGGGGGGCGGCATTGTGGTAACAGTTCTCCTATAGGGAGTGCGTTCGTGATTTATTGCTCAATGCACTAGCTTTTTGCGGTTTTTTATATGGTCGGTCACTGCACTTTATGTTCGCGATTAACTGATTGTGTGCGATGCGTAATTTGATCGCTTATAAACTGGGGTAGAAGACCCAATAGTGGAGGAACTAAGCACGATCCATCACTATTTGTCCGCCTACACCACGTCTATACTTCATTCTGCTTACCTTAGATACGCATTCGAAAGCTCATCAAATATATTTTAAACAAAAAGTGATCTAATTGCTGCAGAACTCATCATTGTTACCTAAAATGATAGCTCCAATTATTGGTGCAGTGTTCCAATAGTTGCGGTATTTTTTAATTCTTGTTCCTATAGTTGCGAATCTCATTGTTTTGATATCGAACTCGCAACTATTGGAACACTACCGCAACTATTGGTGCAAAGCCGAAAAAAGGATAAGGTAATATAATGAAACTTTACCAGTTTTGAGGTATTTTCTCTCCTGTTTTCTTTTATTTCGCGTAATAACAGGTCTACAAATTGATAGACTTAACGGGCTGCTGCGTTTAGTTAGTAGATTTCGTAAAAATAACACTACCGCAACTATAGGAACACCCACGACTATCGGAACTTTTGCCCTGGGTGGCGAAAATTAAATATACCTCTCCGTTGAACTTGCACGTCCGAGTACACCGGCTAATTGAACTCGACTACTCGACTGTGATGAGCGGATGGAAACCTTTCACAAGACTGAAGGGAAGGCGCAAGTGTGCGTCCCGTTGTCCGATCGTGATCGTAGTGATTTCTAGCTGGATGAAGTGTTGCTGCGTGTCGGCTAGAATCGGGAATCTTTTCAGCACTAACTTTCGTCGTTATTTTCAAAAAATCAGTATCTCTAAAACACTCACTACACGAAACCAAACACAAATGCTCTGCTTTAATAGCTGGTCGACAGCGGGAAGCATTGTAAAGCTGTTCCTTCGAGTTGACTGTCGAAAGCACGATGAACCAGCGGAAGGGTGATGTATCGACTTTTAGTTAGCATCCGAATGGCCGTTCGTGCGATAGATTGAACTGCCAGTAGGTCAAGTGTCAGCTTCTGCCACGATCGAGTTGATCGGACTGGTTGTGAAGCATAGCGGACCATTGCGTTGTATACAGAAAGGAACAATGCAGTGGTTCCGGTCCTCCTCGGCTCACTATTCCTATTCCATATGTTAGCTTTGCGGTGACTATTGCCGAGACCGGTAGAGAATTTCAACTCGGCTACATCACCATGTGGAACCTGTGGAACAGCATCACGAACAGGGCGGAATCCTGTGGCACTCAGTGCTCCTACGGGTATTGCTGAGACATGTGCTTTTATTCTGAGAAGACTCTACGCAAGAGTTGAAAAAGAACAATTGAACTTTATTAGTACCAATGGATTATCATTTTTTGGACTCAATGTAAATATTTTTATACCAATGGCTTACATTTTATGAAATTTTCGGTGGTTCAATCCGTGTTCGATCAAGAAAACCTGTAAGAAAAATAAGGTAAATTAACAATAAATGGAACTACATATCAACTATTTCAACTAATATGCCTTCTATTTTCGCAGATGTACCAATCCAGATCGAGGGTCCAGCTGAACGTGACCTTATTTTAACTCTGTCTTAACATTCTAATCAGCATAATGGAAATATATTTTTACCACCCTTTCACTTTAATTGAACCAAATTGTATTTGTTAATGTTTATTTTGTTTTGTACTCTCTCGAATAATCCACCAATCCAAACAATAGGGCGTGTTCATCTTCAATCTGGTGCAATGGACTCCGGTCAAGTATCTCGGCTACTCGTACCCTCTATGGGCGCACGCTTTCGGTTGGTTCACCGCCCTGTCCTCCATGTTGTGCATCCCCGGTTATATGATCTGGCTTTGGCGAAACACTCCCGGCGATCGTGCTAACGTGAGTTTTCATCGTCTTTTATATCATCTACTAGTAGTCAGACTTTAATTATCCTTTTTTTTCAGAAAATCCGACTGATCGTCAGAATCGAGGACAGCGTCTCCGAGCTGCGAGAGAAGATGCAAACCGGCCAGGAGAAGGGCATCGAGCTGTAGAGTGCCCCCCAAAAAAAAAGAAACATCACGTTCCGCGATCCGACTACCATGTAGGCTTAAACGACGACCAATTTAAATCTAGCGAATCGAAGCGAAGCGAGAGACTAGAACCGCATGCCAACCATTTGGCTTGTTCTATTGAAAAATTGTAATACTTTTATCCCCATTTCACGCACACGCCCACATTTATTCAGTTATTATATCAATCGCACTTTAACTACTTTTCATCCAGTTTCGGTCCATAGCGTAATGTGACGAGTTATTTATGGATATTAATGAACTTTCACCATTTGATGGTTTTTTTTTTATTTTTTGAATAGAGAGCGAGAGCAAATTAATTTATTTAGTGATAAGTTATATAAACAATAGACGAGGGAAAACAATGCGCACCACCGTACACAGCCAAACACAAACGCGCAGCTATAAGTTAGACAGCTACTATTTACGATTAATATATAACACGAACGTTAATACACGTAAGAGTCGCGCTAGTTTGATTGAGCAATAGCCTATTCATTCGATTGTAAATCGTTGTGTTTGAAAATCTTTTGCTAATTTAAATCTACTTCTAGATCTAGGATTCGATGGAAGCTGCTACTCAGATATTTACCTTGCACACTTCTCACTTGTCTAACTGTTAAAAGTTATGTATTTAAGTGGGTGACTATAAGTAAACTATAGGGAAAAAAATCTATTAAGTACAGTGATGTGGCAGTTTCAAAAGTTTGTTTCATTAGAATAGGCGTATCATATCTTCCTTGGAGAACATTTTGATTCCTTACTGAAAACACTTCCATACCAAGATGCGGCAAGCTTCCAAGCAAAAGACGATTATGGACGTACCGTCGCACCGGCGGTGCAGCTTGATCCTGGACGGAGAACCCCATCCAACCAATGTATTTAAAAGTACTAAAATCAGTAATGAATAGAAAATGTGATTTGTAAAAAGGTTTGCTAGCGAGGGCTAGGTGCGTAATTTATTAGTCCGAAATTTCACTCACTTTTGTTTCTTTTATGATTTTTGGGTCGCCGACAAAAATTCTGGTTTGATGCTGGTTTTACAGAAATCATTTAATCTATTTAATTAATCAGCCATTTGACGCTACAATACGGCTTAAGGCCCCATCTCTCTGCATCCCCTCTCACAGTTATTAACCGCGAGGTTTCTAAGCCAAGTTACCATTTTTGCATTCGTATATCATGAGGCTAACACGATGATACTTTTATGCCCAGGGAAGTCGATACAATTTCCAAATCGAAAACTGCCTAGACCAGCACCGGGAACCAAACCCAGCCACCCTCAGCGGTCTTGTTTTATAGCCGCGCATCTTACCGCTAGGCTAAGGAGGGCCCCTAAGCATCCATCTCTCAGATATCCCGAGTGCTTGCGAGTCCTCCTCGAGCATAGTTCAAGATTCATGTCCGTTGAGAACCATCTTATGAGCGTTTTGTACGCATGATACATTTGGTGCGGGATTTAATCTTTTTTGACCAAGGTAACGGAAATCTGCAACCAGACACCTGGGGACGCGTACCCAGGAAGTGTGGGGATGGGATCACCACTCCCGACCCACTAAAACCAACCCCCGGCACACCCACTCATTTTCTTCGTCCTGTCGTGGCAGACAGGGTGGCCAGTGGAAGGGGCGGGTCAAGCAGAATTTCTGCAACCCCATCCACGACAACTCGAAGTTCTACTGCCTAGGCAGTCCGATTACTCCATGAGGGCATTAATGCCCTACTCTCACTCGCTTCCCTCGGTATCGGTAAAATCTTTAAAATGTGTGCTTGGAACATTGTGCTCAGCATCCCACCCCTTGGTTAAAGGCTATTTAAAAATCTAGGCGGCACACGCCCGATGAAGCCACACAATGCTCAGGTGAACAGAGTTGCGCTCCTGTCCAACCTGCTAAAAATGAGGCCACGCATCAATCCGAGTCATTTATCATCATTGTATCGACAAGTAGTCAGTAGGGCAAAGCGGAAGTCGAACGCATCTCGACCCGCAAAGAAAGCTAAGGACAGAGGCGAGGCCTTGTTGGTGAAAACTGATAAGGCAAAGTACGATGAAGTCCTTAAATCGATGCAGGCGACCGAAAAGCTCTCGGCGCTGGGCCAGGACGTGCGAAGCGTCAGACGCACCAAGACCGGTGAAACGATCTTGGTTCTGAAACGCGGAGCGCAGGCTAGTGGGACTGACTAACTGAGGTGAGGTCGTTGGGGGCAGAAGTGACCCTCCAGTGCAAGCAACTGGACGAGGTCACGAACGCGGACGACGTCGTCTCTGCCGTTAGAGACCAGTGCGGTACAGTGGTCGAGAAAACCTCTGTACGCCTAAGAGGCGGTCCCTTTGTAACGCAGGTAGTCTACCTTAGGTTACCGGTTGCGGAAGCCAAAAAGGTAATGGAGCGAGGGAAGTTGAAGATCGGCTGGTCAGTATGCCCAGTGAGCAAACTCCAGCCGTCTACAGTGGACAGGTGCTATCGCTGCTTAGAGTTAGGACACAAGTCCTACAACTGTAAGGGCCCAGACCGTAGCAACCTGTGTCGTCGTTGTGATGAGGAAGGGCACAAGGCGCATGAATGTGATAAGGCACCAAAGTGCCTCATCTGCGCCAGCAAAAAGCAAGCCTGTTACCACGTTATGGGTCTTTGTGTCCCATCGGAGAGAAAAATAAGAATAAGCCATGCAAATAACGCAGCTGAATCTTAACCACTGTGCAACTGCCCAGCAGTTGCTGTGGCAGTCGGTCTCGGAGTCAAGGACCGATGTCGCCCTTCTGTCCGACCCGTAAAACGTCCCTGTCGATAACGATAATTGGGTGGCAGACGGGTCTAGGATGGCGGCTATTTGCACTACGGGACGGTACCCGATCCAAGAGGTGGTACACTCCTCTGCTGCAGGTGTCGTGATAGACAAGATCAATGGTGTGTTCTATTGTAGCTGCTATGTCCCACCAAGGTGGCCATTAGAACAGTTCAACCAGATGATCAATAGGCTATCGTCTGACCTAGTGGATCGTAAGCCGGTCGTCATAGCAGGAGATTTTAACGCTTGGGCAGTGGAGTGGGGTAGCCGCTGTACCAATCGAAGGGGTCAAGCGTTACTAGAGGTGCTAGCGAAGCTCGACGCAGTGCTAGTCAATGATGGTTCCGCTAGCACGTTCAGAAGGAACGGAGTCGAGTCATGGGTTGACGCAACGTTTTTTTTTTTTTTTTACAAGGGAGAATGCATTTACACACTAACCCAGTACACGTGCATTGTAGTTGCCAAACTACCACACGGAAGTGTACTGGAGTGTCGGACTCGACCATACCGGTAATACCGACTAAACTTCCTTGGGCTCCACCATCGTTTCCCCCAGGAACTACCTCGCAGTACTACTTCTGGGGGGACGGCAGTACTAAGCGTACTCGCTCATTATCGCTCACACAGGCACTCGTCCCACGCGAGACTGACTTGGGTGCTCGCACACCATTCGCTCCATTTGAGTCTTACTTGGATGCTCTCCCGGGCGCTCCGCTGCCATGCCTCGAGGTGTCAATTGCGGTAACTGCCTGGGCCTACAGATATTACGCTACGACACTCCTGCCTCAGCACGAGCAGATCAATCACACCACTGCCGAAGCAGACCACACGCTACCCTGCCGAAGCAGGGACACTCCCCATGCACCACATGTGCACAACTGTAGGTGTGTGGGTACAACCCACTGCTACCCTGCCGCCGAAGCAGCTTCTCCAAAGACCATTCGCTCCATGTGACCCTTTTTCGGGTGCTCACTCTAACACTCCACTGCCATGCCTCGAGGTGTCGAGAAGGTACCTCGACTCCTACCTCAGCATGTGCAGTCCATACTCAGACTTCTGCTGCGCTTCGAGGTGTCGATAGCGGTAACTGCCTGGGCCTACAGATATTACGCTACGACACTCCTGCCTCAGCACAAGCAGATCAATCACACCACTGCCGAAGCAGACCACACGCTACCCTGCCGAAGCAGGGACACTCCCCATGCACCACATGTGCACAACTGTAGGTGTGTGGGTACAACCCACTGCTACCCTGCCGCCGAAGCAGCTTCTCCAAAGACCATTCGCTCCATGTGACCCTTTTTCGGGTGCTCACTCTAACACTCCACTGCCATGCCTCGAGGCGTCGAGAAGGTACCTCGACTCCTACCTCAGCATGTGCAGTCCATACTCAGACTTCTGCTGCGCTTCGAGGTGTCGATAGCGGTAACTGCCTGGGCCTACAGATATTACGCTACGACACTCCTGCCTCAGCACAAGCAGATCAATCACACCACTGCCGAAGCAGACCACACGCTACCCTGCCGAAGCAGGGACACTCCCCATGCACCACATGTGCACAACTGTAGGTGTGTGGGTACAACCCACTGCTACCCTGCCGCCGAAGCAGCTTCTCCAAAGACCATTCGCTCCATGTGACCCTTTTTCGGGTGCTCACTCTAACACTCCACTGCAATGCCTCGAGGTGTCGATGGGATACCTCGACTCCTACCTCAGCATGTGCAGTCCATACTCAGACTTCTACTGCGCTTCGAGGTGACAATAGCGGCGACACGCTATGACACTCCTGCCTCAGCACAACCAGATCACTCACTCCCTGCCGAAGCAGCTCACGCGCTACCCTACCGAAGTAGGAACACTCCACATGCCAATTGGCACTCCCTGGGCTTGTGCTTCACAATCGCTTTGATAGAGTCTGCTTACGGGCACTTGTGGTTTTTTGGGAGGGATTTTAGCAGAGCCCACTGCTAAATCCCACCACGCCCTAGGCAGTTCTCCCTGACCCGCAGACAGCTGGGGAGGGGTCGTCAAGCCCTTGGACATGGTCCATGCTGTCCCTGCTGCCCCCTGACGTAACGTTTGTCAGTCCTGGTCTGGCACCATACTTGGACTGGAGGGTGGACGAGGGTTACACCCATAGTGATCATCTAGCAATTCGCTTTAAGATCAACTATGGCGTGCAACATCCGAGGTCCGGGGATCCCTGTCAGGTCCGTGGGTGGAGAACCAATCACTTCGACAGCGAAGTTTTCACCGCGGCCCTGGGACTGGAAGCCAACACTGAAGGTCTAAGCGGGGATGCGTTGGTAGCTGTCCTATCACGCGCGTGTGACGCCACCATGCCGAGGAAAGCCCTGCCGAGAAATGGCAGACGCCCGGTATACTGGTGGAGTCCCGAGATTGCGGCCCTTCGATCAACCTGCCTCAAGGCTAGACGAAGGATGCAACGTGCCCGCACCGAGGATGAAAGAGCAGACCGCCGTGAAGTGTTTAGAGCTGCGAAACTGGTCTTTAACAAGGCCATTAAGAGCAGTAAGAGAGCGTGTTTCGACAACCTATGCGAAGGAGCCAACGCGAATCCGTTACGAAGAGTTACTCGCGGTGGCCAAATCCCTGGTACCGAACAAAGCTCCAGGGCCTGATGGAGTTTCGCACTCAAGGCAGCAATCATAGCGCACCCAAACATGTTCAGGCTGGCTATGCAAAGATGCCTAGATGAGTGTAGATTCCCGAAAAATGGAAAAGACAGAAACTGGTGTTGTTGCCGTAGGCCGGGCGACCCATCGGCGGATAGACCAATCTGTATTATAGACACGACGGGCAAGTTGCTAGAAAGGATCATCCTCAACACGCTGATCCCGTACTCAGAGAAGACGAACGGCCTGTCAAGCAACCAGTTCGGTTTTCGCAAGTTTGCCAGATGGCAGCGCGAGTGGGATAACTCTTCCAAAGGTAGGTGGACCAACTGGCTGATACCTAACATATCGAACCGGGTAAAGAGACCCCACGGGGAAGTTCACTTCCATCTGACACAATTCCTGTCAGGCCATGGCTGCTTCCGGCAGTACCTCCACAGGTTTGGGCACGCGGAGAGCCCCGACGTCGAAAGAAGAACTATGCTAGACGTTTGCGTCCGGGACACAACCCGGATACCTTTATCCAGAGGATGTGCCAAGCAGTGTAGAAGTGGAACGCAGTTTCGACTGCAACCACTCAGATTGCCTGCAGCTTACAGAGAATCTGGCGCGCCGAGCAGCAGTCGACAAGCATGACTAACTTGTGATTGGTTAGTTAGAGCGAAAACAGACTGAGCGCGGGGAAGTGAATGAGAGGTTTGCACATGTCGAGAATGTGGCAGTGGGTGGCAACCTCAGTCGCCACCACGAGGCATGGCAGAAGAGCGTGTGTCAGGAGGAGTGGCAGGGTGTGTCAGAGGGTATGTTAGAGAGAGCACTCAAATAAGATACGGAATGAGTGCCTGTGTGAGCGTGAATGAGCGAGTACATTAAGTACTGCATATCCCCCAGAAGTAATGCTGGGAGGCAGTTCCTGCGGGAACCAGGGTATTAGTAGAGAGGGTAACTCAACTAACCTTCGAAGGATCCGTTGTTTGGGTGGGTTTAGTGGGTGCGGCGTTCCGTCAAACCCACTCCCTCATCCCTCTCTAAACAAAAAACATCGGTGCAGATATTGGCGGAAACAACCATGTTCGGATAGGAAATGAGTGAGGAACAGGTGTTTCCTGTTCACCCACGTCGACACATTGGGGATGAGCCAGTGGGTTAACCTTTCATGTTGCAGTGGGAGTTGCTGACCAGCATCACTTCTGTTTTGTGATGAGCAAGCTCCAGCTTGACTCCATTCATCCAGTTTTCAACTGCGTCGGTCGTCTCCGCCACCAGCACTTCCACCTCTTCTAGGGACTCTCCGGTTATCGTTAGGACGACATCATCCGCGAATCCGAAGATCTTTGGGTAACTTCAGCTTTAGCACTCCGTTGTACATAACGTCTCACAGCATTGGGCCGAGGAAGGAGCCTTGCGGAACACCCGCCGTCACCCTAATCGACTTCTGCCCGAATTCGTATCGTAGACCAGATTCCGGTTTGGGAAGAAGCTCTTAAGGATTCTACACAAATAGCCAGGGACCCGCATTCCATGCAACGTTACGGCGATGACCTCCCAACTGGCACTGTTAAATGCGTTTTTGACGTCAATCGTTACTACTGAGCAGAAACGATTGCCGCACCTCTTGTTCTTGAATGCTTTCTCTGCATTTTCAACGATACCGCCTTAATTGCAACCAGCGTCGATCTGCCATTTCAGAATCCGAGCTGCTTCTCCGTTAAGCCGATCTCGTCCTACGTGATCTGCGTCAGCCTATTAAGGATAATCCTTTCCAGAAGCTTCTCCAGTGTATCCGGCAGGCATATGGGCTTATACGATGCTGAATTCATCGACGGTCGGCAGCAACACCAGTTTCTGGATCTTCCACTTATCCGGAAAATAGCCATCTGTTGGGCATTTCTGCAGCACCATCCTGAACAAATCTGGAAACGCCAGTAATGCAGTTTTTAGAGCTATTTTTGAAATTCCATCCGGACCCTGAGCTTTCTTTATCTTCAGACCTTTCGCCACTGATGACAGCTCGTCGTCGGAGACTTGCATACCTGACTCGGTATTTATCTTCGTACGGTGTAGGCGGCCACGTCGTAGAATCATGCTGCGGGAAAAGACCGTCCACGATGATCTTCAGCTTGTCCAGACACATCTTTGCTGGCGTCACTGGTCCCCTGATCTTCGCTATTGGGACACGATAAGCATTGCCCCAAGGTTCAGCGTCAGCTTCTTGGCACAACTGCTTCAAGCAGTTGAACTTGCAGACTTTGATCTCCCGTTTGAAAGCCGCTCTTGCTTCCCGAAAAACTATCTTACGATCTTCTCTTACCGTTTCAGACCTTGCCCTCTGAAAACTTCTCCTGGCTCTGAGACAGGCAGCACGTAATTTGGGCATCGGCTGTCCAATGGCTCCAGTTTCCTTGGCATCGACGTATCGCAAGCCCTTGCTAACCCGGTTACTGCTCTAAAGTCCACCTTGGGGGTGCGTAGCAGCTACACACGAAGATCCGTTGATTTTGGGATCGCTTGAGCAACCACCCAGTAATTATTTGAAGGGATTCGATACGGCTATTACCAGCAATAATTGCCACGTCGACTGCCATAACAGTTGATGTACGGTGTCGCAATGATTAAGATGTAACTGGATGATCTCCATTAATCCCGGCGCGCCATCGCCTTCTTGTATGCAGGGCATTCGAAGCCACCCGTCGTATGGTCGTTTATAACCTCCTGCTTCGTGCAGTCCCTTGCAACGTGACCTTCTTCACCTTTGCAGTTTCGTGGCTGATGTCCGAACGCCATGCATTTGAAGCCTCGCTCCTTCTCTTTGGTGACCCGCGGAGTGAGCCTCAACGGGCACATCGACCATCCGACTTTCATCTAGCCCACCTCAACCATTTTGTACGCTCTGCACTCGATCACTGACTCCTGTGTTAGAGCGCTAACGTTAGCCACCCTGCCATTATAACCACCTTAATCTCTTTAATAATTACCTCTAGAATGAGCCTTTTCTGTTCTCCGTGTTAAAACGCCAAAAAGTAAAAAACCGTTACGAATGTATCCAGTTTTCCTGAGCAGTAATGGCCGCCAGCTTGCTTGCAGTTCAGTCTCTGATTTGACGTGTCTGAGGTCAACTGCACCATTGCTCCGAGCATTCTGACCAATATTGCATATAAGAAGGTGCTGATTCAGTGAATTCGAGCCTTCTTATATGCGCAATGGATCAAACTGCGCGAATGGTGGATGCAGTTGGCCTCCAGAACCGTCAAATCAGAGACTAACCCGCAGGCAAGCTGGCGGCCATTACCGCTCGCGGAAAACTGGATATTTAGTGAATAAAGATAATTTGTTAGTTAGCTGTTGTGTTAATTTCTCTCGGCCGTCACAACAGTTCTGGTGACGAGGATGTCGGGTTCAGATGAAGAAAATGGTGCTGCTAGTCGTGCTCAGACTGGATGCGTTGCTGCTACTAATCGTACCCGTGCTGGACTATAGACACTATAGGTTCCATAGACGAGCGGAGACACGGTTGAGTCATTTCGATTTAGTGTGTTTTTCCGTTTTTTCACAGTGTACCACGCGAATTTGACGTCACACGCTCTGTTGCTTGGATTGCAATTGTGACGTCATGCTCGTTTGGCTACACTCGCCTTCGCCTCAGCTCGTCTATGGAATCTACAGTGTCTATAGTGCTGGACGTGCTGCTGCTGGTGCTGGCGTTCCGCCACCAAGCTTTGCGATAGACCCCTTTGATCGGCGGAAGCTCAAATGGGGGCGGTGGGTGGAAAGACTGGAAAATGCGTTCACTATTTATGCAGTCGTCGACGAAGAAATGCGGAAAAGTTTGCTACTTCATCATATGGGTCCGGAGAGTTACGACATTATTTGTGACAAAATCGCACCGGAACTTCCCCGTGCGAAAACATATCAACAGATTGTTGACACCCTGGAAATGTTTTTCAATCCCCGTCCACTGGAAATAAGTGAAAATTTCCGGTTTAAGTGCCGTCGTCAAGGCGACATAGATGCAGCATCGCCGGATGAGTCCATTGATGAATATTTGGTTGCACTTCGACGGATTGCAATCACTTGCAACTTCGGTCAGTACTTGGACACTGCACTCCGTAACCAACTGGTGTTTGGCATCAAGATGAACGACATCCGTAGCTGGCTGCTCACAGTCGTCAGCTCACATTGCAGGACGCTCGTGATATCGCTGTGAGTATGGAGTTGTCCAAAAAGGGTGGAGCTGAAATCGAAGGCAGTCAAGGAAAGCAGGAGGTAAACAAACTGCACATCAACCAGGTAAGCGGAACCTTTCGAAGTTTCAAATAAACGAAGGGGAAAAGCGTTTCACTCAAAAAGCAAACAGTGGGGGTGGCATTACCCAAGCAACCAGAAGTTCGGATAAAAAAGGCTATTTTGGCTTAATCAGCTCTTATTTTAAGTAATTTTTTGTATGGTGGGAGCGTAAAAGTGAACTTGAAAGTTCCGTTAAGGATGCTTGGAACTTGATGTGAACCATTTTTTTTGTTGGGGCGTAGAACCACTGCGTCCATTGAGTTGAACTTTTGTGGTATACCCCTGATTACTATTAACTATTCGCATCTTCTAGGTTGATCACCATTTGTCAAGTAAACAACCTAAGACGCGTATTTTCCCAGTCCGGTATAATTGAGTTAATAAAACCCACTACCTTTCCAGGATTTGCAGTCCAAATATCTCCTGGTTGCATAAAGCCACTATTTAGAAATTTAGATCTACCCTTGTACAATGCATCACAACTGCAAAGCAGATGTTCCGAGGTTTCACGTTCCATGTTACAGAAACGACAGATATCATTCTGAATCTGGCCAATATTTTTCAAGTGATATCTGCTCGGGCAGTGTCCGGTTATTAGGCCAGTGAAGGTGCAAAGAGCTCTCTTGCTGAGCTCTAAGAGCTTTTCGGTTACTTTAACATTGGGAATTATAAATCTCTTTGATTGAGCACACTTTTCGGCAACCAACCAATTGGTCATCAACCTTTGTGCTTCCCAGGATTTTAATTCCATTTTTATGGTACAGTATGATATACCGCAGAAAGGTTCTGGGCCAATAAACTGTGTATTTGAACCTCGTTTCACAAGCTCGTCTGCCTTTTCATTACCTCCAATGCCACAGTGCCCTGGAACCCAGTACAGATTTACGGAGTTCTCTTGGCACACCTTTCGCAATGAAAGAATGCAGTCCCAGACAAGTTTTGACGTACATTTAAAGCTACTCAACGCTTTGAGTATCTGTGAAAATACAAATATTTGCATATCTATATTTCCTTTCTACACAGATATTGGCGCATTTCATTATAGCAAAAATCTCCGCTTGGAACACCGTTGGATAGTTTCCCATTGCCACTGAGATCGCTATCCCAGGGCTGAAGATTCCTGCACCTGTTTTTGTTCCTATTTTTGAGCCATCTGTGTAGAATTTTATGGAACCGTCTCGAACAGTGGGACCTCCGACATCCCAAACCATACGTGATGGTTCATATATGTTGTAAGGAATGTCATAGTTCTCCACAGGTTTCATCCAGTCTCCATTCATATTCATCACTGGCCCATATTGAAAATTTTGTGAAATACTCAAGTGGCCCACTAAATCGCCTGACTTGAATAACTTCAATCGTTTAAGTTTTTGCATATTCTTTTCCGCTTCTAACTGCACGAATTCATACAATGGTAGCAGATTAAGAATTGCATCTAAAGATTTTGAAGGGGTGCTGCGCATCGCTCCCGTTATAGCAATGGACACTAACCTTTGTAGTTTTGTCAGCTTCTTCTGTGCAGTAGCCTCTTTTGTTTTTGGCCACCATACAAGAGCAGCATATGTCAGTTTTGGACAAATAATGGAAGTATAGATCCACTTTATCATTTTTGGTCTTAAGCCCCATTTTCTTCCAAATGTTTTAGAGCATATCCAGAAGGCACTAGTTGCCTTTCCGATTGCACACTCAATATGAGCATTCCAGTTCAGTTTAGAATCCAGAATGACTCCCAGGTATTTGACCTGTTCACTAAGCTGAATTTCTAGTCCTCCAAGCTTTAGAGCTTTTAGATCAAGTTTCCTTTTCCTAGTGAATGGTACAATTACAATTTTTGACGGATTAATGCTAAGGCCTTCCTGAATACACCACGATTGGGTAAAATTTAGAGCCCATTGCATTCTTTCAGAAATGATATTGTCGAATTTCCCCCCACTATGATGACAATATCGTCAGCAAAGCCTACAACCACAGACAAACAGACGTAACAGTTTGAACATTTTTCAGAAAAATCCATCGCCCAACTCCAACCACCATCTTTCGAGTATATTGCATGAAACAATGTTTCGTATGACATTGTCACCAGAAGGCGCTGCATTGGAATGCCAAACTCGAAGGATTACGATGCTAGCGCCTCTAGTTGTGAAACGCGCAATCGATCAAATTGAAAATTGATCGTTGAAGTCATGGTCGATAGAAATTTCTTTAGTGTTACGCTGTTTGTCTGTGCTACAACCTCGAAACCTTTTTCATTCAAGCTTTCTAGAAGATCGTCTACAACTAAGGACCACATTAGTAGTGGTGAGAGGACCCCTCCTTGAGGGCAACGTTTGGTTGCCCATACTGTAAGAGACGAACTTCCCTGCTCTGAAGAGATTTCTCTTTTGCAAGCATGCTGTGAATCCATTTGATAATGTTCATGTCGAAGTTTCTTTTCTTCATGGCACGATCCATTGACGAATAAGAAGCGTTATCGAAAGCTCCTTCAATGTCCAAGAAAGAACAAAGTGCTATTTCTTTTACCGAAAGCGCTTTTTCCACTTTAGATACCACTGTATGAAGTGCCGTAATTGTTGACTTACCGGACTGGTAAGCAAACTGGAACTTAGACAGTGGATGTTTAAGCATGTAATTTGAGTTGATATAATCGCTCAACACCTTTTCCATATTTACAATGTTATGGAAACTCATATGTGAATATGTACGTTATGTGGAAGATATTGATTTGAAAAATGTATTGGAGGTAACCACTTTCCCTTCGATGGGACTCGAACCCATGACCCTACAGTACGCTAGACTGGTGCTTTAACCAACTAAGCTACGAAGGACCTCCGTCGGCCTTCGCAACCTAGCGGCTACTGAACGAGCTCGAGATTCCCAAATTGGACGCATAGTCAAATCACTCGCAATCCATTTCTCAAGCCAATACTTCCACATGTGTATTGTACACGTCCACATTAGAGGAGCGTGAGTATTTAGAATGTCTGGCGGCTATACACATTCTTCATCAGCAACGGTACTGATCAAGTGAGGTTGTGTAAGCATTTGCCAGTCGGTCGTCAAGCTCAGACCCGACCGCATTGCGTAGGCAAGAGCACGCAACTCAGGTTCAGTTCAATCAAAGTTAATTGCCTATTTCCGGGAATTAAACCACCCGACTTGGACGTTAATTTACAATGTTATGGAAACTCATATGTGAATATGTACGTTATGTGGAAGATATTGATTTGAAAAATGTATTGGAGGTAACCACTTTCCCTTCGATGGGACTCGAACCCATGAGTTGGTTAAAGCACCAGTCTAGCGTACTGTAGGGTCATGGGTTCGAGTCCCATCGAAGGGAAAGTGGTTACCTCCAATACATTTTTCAAATCAATATCTTCCACATAACGTACATATTCACATATGAGTTTCCATAACATTGTAAATTAACGTCCAAGTCGGGTGGTTTAATCCCCGGAAATAGGCAATTAACTTTGATTGAACTGACCTTTTCCATAGTTTTCAATAAAACTGATGAAAGACTAATGGGCCTAACGCAACGTCTTATCTCGCTTTCCTACTTTTGGTATAAAGATAACTTTTACTTGCCTCCAAGAAGATGGAATATAATTGGAATCAGCACTACTTCGCCGTTTTGAAGCATTGCTGGAATTATTCCGTCCGGTCCTGCAGATTTATAAGGCTCAATAGATCTCACTGCATTCTCTACCCTGGCTCTTGTAAAGATATCGTCGGCCAAAGCTTGTGTAACATTTTTGAATCATCAGACATTTTAGTTGGTCTTGCTGAACATCTTTGACTTTCAACCCAACCACTTGTTGTTGGGTCTACACATAATCGATCCAGGAAAATGGGTTTCCATAATCAACTTTAATGTTTCACCAGAAGTTTGTGTGGAAAATCCATCCTTTTTTTCAGATTCCCTAGTTCATTAGTATGATCTTTTGCAAGTGCCCTCTGAAGTCTCGCGACTTCTGGAGTATTGCTAATATTTTCACACGTTTGAACCCACGATCTTCTTTTGGACTTTCTTATTTCGTTATTGTACTCAGTAAGTGCACTCCTATACGGAGTCCAATTCGAGGTTCTTTTTGCTTTATTAAAAAGTTTACGAGAAGTCTTCCGCAGTTTTTCCAATTTTGAGTTCCACCACGGAACGTCCCTGTTAGAGGGCGACTGTTTAGTAGGACAACTATTGTAGAATGCATTAAAAATCTTATCATTTACTTTTTGGGAAAAACATTCCAGTTCTTGAACTAAATCAATTTTTCCACTCTTTGTAAATGGGTCTGAATTTAAATGTTGCTTATATTGTTCCCAGTTCGTTTTTCTAGCGTTTCTAAATGAAGTTGATGATCGTTTTCCCCAACTCCATTCAAACACAATATGTCTATGATCTGACAATGCTGTTTCCTAGGAGACATTCCAGTTTGCAATTCTTTCATAAATCGCACCGTTGCACAGTGTCAGATCTAAGACCTCTTGTCTAATTGCATTAGAAAATGTTGTATCATTTCCCCTATTGCAAATATCAATATTATTGGATGAGAGATATTCAAGTAAGCATTCACCTCTACTGTTGATATCCGTACTACCCCACACGGTATGATGCGCATTAGCATCACAGCCAATGATGAATGACTTGTTATTCTCTCTACAGTATTGGACAAATGATTCGACCTCAGGAGGAGGGGCCTCAGGATCATCACCCGGAAAATAGGCCGAAGCTACAGCAACCTCAGTTTTTCCATTGGTGGTTGGCACCTCAACCATGATCGCAACAATGTCCCGTTTTAAAAAGCTTGTAATGGGGTAACAATTCAATGTTTTATCGACTAAAATAGCAGTTCTTGGCGAACTTTGTTTTTCATCATAAAACAACTTACAGTTCTGTATGTCTATACCATTTATTTTCCCTTTATTAGACCATGGCTCTTGAATTAGTGCCACGCCAAATTCCTCCTTTTTGAATCTCCTACTCATAACAGCCGAAGCTCCTTTTGCATGATGGAGGTTCACCTGCAGGAACTTCAAAGGTTTTATTTCTACCATACTTGATATTAGTGAAAACAAAAAAAAAATAAAAAATGAAATAAACATAAAATAAATAAATAAATAAAAATAAACTATTATTGGATAACTACGGAAATTTGTAAAATTTAATTATATTAATCATTTAATTTAAACTGTTGATGCTGGACTAGAGAGAATTCTGATTTCTGGTAGCTTTATTCAATTCACGGTAGCTCCAAAACTAGAAATTATAAACAAATGAGAATCGATTTGGATACTACATGGTTAGACTTACAATTCAGTGCTCTTCTCTACACTATTTGTCCACGTATCAACTATAGCGCGTACAAGACTAAGATAGGCTAAAGGCTAATTAAATTAATTAGGTAAGTGAAGAGATACATAATGCTATCCACAACATACTTGTAATATGCGACCTATGATTACCGCAGATATTATTCGTCTTCCACCTACTTTGATCTTATTGATGTGTTAGCCTGTTACAGTAATTAAGTTTAAGTTCAATCAATTACAGGTTCAACCTCATTTAAATACCTTATCATTTGTCCCACACGTTATCAATAAACTGGGAAACTAATTTTAGCTATTTTAACTATTTATAATTATTTAACAAATCTAAAGGCCGAATTTGGCGAACCACCGAAGCATTACAATATTATAATTTGTCTTGTCACTGTCTGACGTCTCAACAAAAGCAATAGCATACATTAGTTGTAGACCGGAACGGTTAGACTACATCTCGCCTGTCAGTTCTCGCCGGGTTGCCAGTTGTGGTTTCAGGCCGCAACATAAACATTTTTTATTTTCAATAATAAATACGAATTTCAATTTTTTATTTCGTATTCAGAATTCAGATTCGTTATTTCAGTTTTCGGAGTAACTGTGAAACTTGCAACACTGTTTGGTGCAAGTTTAGCCTGTAGGTTGTATGTAAGTACTTGTATGTGATTATTGTATGTGAACCATAGTGAACCAATTAGTTCGGTTAAGAGTAAATTTAAGTGAAATCTGAACTTCTGGTTGCTTGGGTAGTTGCTACCGTTGTGGTGAGAAGTCTCACCTTACAAATGCTTGTAAGCACAAGCAAACGGAATGCCGGTTCTGCGGGATGAAAGGGCACCTGGAAAGAGTGTGCATGAAGAAATCCGGCTCAAAGCCAAGTGGTGCGCGGTCGGGCGGCAAGCAAAACAAGGTGCAAACAAATTTCGTAGACAATTCCGATATTAACGATAATGCTTGCTATGATGTTCGTGAAGTGTGTTCGGTAAATAACATTTCGGACAATGACAAGTTTTTGATGAAAGTGCGGGTAGACGGAGTGGAGCTCCGGGCGCGAGCTTGCGGAAATGCGATACTAATCTCGTGAGCTATTGCAATACAAACATTGAAGTGCTCAGGATAACTGACACCTGTGTCGAATACGATGGACAAAACACTCGTTTACCGTTGTACGTCGGTTGTAATCGGAAAAGCATCCACTAATCGGGCGCGAGTGGTTGAATCGTATGTCGATTGGAATGCGCTGCTGCGGAACAGAAGTGCGGTCAATGTAATACAAAACGATATTTCGCGATCGGATGGAGCTAGTATGATCGATACGGGTACTGCTGCGGTAAATGAATTGCTGCAAATGTTTCCGAAGGTTTTCGATGAATCTATTGGAAAAATCCATCTCGCTGCCATTGAAGGACGGTGCCCGTCCTGTCTTCCTGAATGCACGCAAAATCCCGTTCAATATACAGAGTGTGGTCGAAGCAGAGTGTTGCCAACACTGCAGCAGCGGGAACATCTGTGACGTCATAGGCGTCCGAAATAAAAGTTGCCACGGCGTCGACGTCTGCCGCATCCACGTGTCGTCATGGTAATCAAATCAACAACCATCGAAGTATGCCATGCATGAAAATCTAGAAAAATCTACACTTTTATCAAGAACTTCAAGCCATCCAGAAGCAAATTAAATGTACTTAATCTAACTTATTCTAAAATAAAATAGTATAGTAAAACTTATAAGTTAGTAATTATTAGCGGAAAGGTGAGAAATTGCCAATAGTAAAGTGCCTGTCTGTTAGCTTTGTGGTATTGTACTGTGAGGTTTGTGAGTGTCCGGTGTCGTTGGCGGGATCCTGAATGTGGCCAAACCTGAGGCTCCACCCCCCGACGCGCAACATCCTGAAATCGTACAGTCTTCCCCCGCAGACAGGTGAGTTGGTGTGACGGTGCTTCTGCTGTGCCCGTTAGCTCACTGAACGCGTAATTTACACAGAGCTTGACAAACTCGAGGCGGAAGGAGTTTTGACAAAGGTCAATCACAGTGATTGGGCGACACCGATAGTGCCTGTTAAGAAGTCCCACAATCGTGTGCGTATCTGCGGGGATTACAAGCAAACTATCAACCCGAATCTCGTCGTCCGCTTCCAACGGTGGATGAGTTATTCGCCTCTCTTGCTGGTGGGAAGAAGTTTAGTAAAATTGACCTGGTAACAGGCGTACTTGCAAATGGAGGTCGCTCCGGAAAACCGCGAAGTTCTCACCCTGAGCACCCAGCGAGGTCTGTATCGCCCGAATCGTCTTATGTACGGGATAGCATCCGCACCGGCTAACTGGCAACGTCAAATGGAGGCGATGCCCCAAGGCATCGAGGGTGTCAGTTTTTTTTTTTGTCTTTATTAGGGTTATTAGGGTGTCAGTGTATTTTTGGACGACATCAAAGTTACAGGACCCGACGACGAGACTCGTTGTGTTGCGTCGTCTGGAAGACAATATACGAGTCAACAAAAGCAAGTGCGAATTTTTCGTCGACGAGATAGACTACTACGGCTATCAAATTTATAGCGAAGGGATTCATAAAATCCAAGATAAAGTGGAAGCCATCCAAGATATGCGGAGGCCAGCCAACAAAGATGAGGTGCGTTCCTTTGTGGGGCTTATAAACTACTACGGTAGATTTTTTCGAGATCTAAGCACGGTACTGTATCCTCTAAACAATCTTTTGAAGAACGATGTGCCGTTTAAGTGGAGCGAACAATGCGAGAAGTCATTTCGGGCGGTGAAAAAGCAGATGCAAGCGGAGTCATTGAAGGCACACATTTTGTTGACGTACCGCAAAATGATACATCCTACGACTGAACAGTCTCCTGCGATGATGATGTTCGGCCGGCAGATAAGATCGAGGATTGACCTTATGCTGCCTAAGAATGAAGTCGTTGATACGAAGTTCCATGTTGTGCGAGAATTCAAAACCGTGTACGTGTTCGAGATTTCTATCTGCTGATAAATGGAAGTTCGGGAAAATAGCTGAGAAGGTTGGAAAGCTTCGGTATGCTGTCCGCTTGGATGACGGGCGGTGTTGGGAGCGTTACATTGACCACATTGTTAATGTAGGCGCTGAACTTCCGAACACTTCAACCAACATTGTAAGAGCGGAAGACCTGGCACACTACACACAAGGTATGGCTGCGTCTACATCGGGAGCGGTGACTCCGGTACGTGCTAAGGTGCCATCAACGAGTACAGTTGTTCATACTCCGAAGATACGAATTGATCAACTACCAGTTCAGCCAGATCCTGATCCAGAACCAGCGACAGTTCCTTCCGGAATTAGGACTGTACCAGCTTCTACGACAGAAGCTGAACAACCTTTGAGGCGTTCTACTAGGGCAGTGAAAGCTCCAATTAGATTGGACTTATGATTTTTTTTTGCAAAATACTCAAAGAACTTTCGTTTTACAAAGGGGAGAGATGTTACACCCTGTCATTATAATCACCTCGATCTCTTTATTAATTACCTCTAGAATGTGCCTTTTCTATTCTCCGTGTAAAAACGCCAGAAAGTAAAAACCCGTTACCGATCGAACGTAGGGGAGAACGATCCAAAATGCACCCCTGGGGCAAAATGGCCTCAGTCATAAAATCACTCATATAATCTGTTGTAGTACATTTATGAACGAATATTACCATTACAATTCATAATTAGTTATACATCATTGAGCTCCATTGGAATAATTTAGTAAAATCCCTTCATATTCACTCAAATTTAACGATTTGCTATTCTTCCACCACATCCATAATATTGTGGTTCAATCCATTAAGAAAAAACAAACAACCATGCGTTCACCATAATTTTACATGCAATTGAGTCATTTTAGACCACCATTCGGGCGTTTTGCCCCAGGCCTATTTTTAAAACATTTTTAAATGCGTTAGAAAGTCATGAAAACCTTATTGTTTTGAATAGGAGATCATTGTGAAATGTAGCTGGGTTTGTAAATTTTGCACCTATACGTTGAAATGGTTGGGTATTTTTGTTTATATGGGCGAAAACATCGAAAAAGCTTATGGGGTGCATTTTGGACCGTTCTCCCCTATAAGAAAAACATGTCCGCGGTCGCGTGCTTGAACGAATGTATATTTAGTGAATAAAGATAATTTGTTAGTTAACTGTTGTATGTTAATTTCTCTCGGCCGTCACAACAGTTAGCTTAACTGCCACGCATGACAGGCATAAAAATCTGATAAAAATATAATCGAAAAGGCCCGATTTTAATAAATTAATAAATAGAACAAATGATTTTGTCTCATATGTTCGTCCGTTTCATAAGACAATTCTAAGGAAATGTCATCGCAATAACGCTAATTAATGGTTTCAATTTTTTCAACAATGACAACTGAATTAAGAAAAAATACTTACGAGAATTTATAGTTGTTGATCGCACTTAAAATATCCAGATTGTGTTTCCAATGATCGTTTGGATCAATTGCGACTCCTCTCTTATTTCGATTTACAATTTTCAATGTGGCAGCATTGAGCCCATTAACCCCAGCCAGCGTATTGTAGGAGTAATGTTTCGACTTGATTGTATTAATCACTTGCTGAAAATCATAAATTGGTTTTACCATGATTCTAAAACATTAAAAAATATCTCACCAAGACTAGCTTTATGAGGAAAACTGCAAACGTGAGAAAAGAAATCGTCAGCAGTGCAGCCTCCGCCGACGGAAAATCCATTCCACCGTGCCCGCCATCTCCGTAGTCCATCCAACCACCGCCTCGTTTGACACGGCGATTCGATTGCTTCTCATCGTTATTTTTCTGCGCGTTCGGATCACGCCACAACACGGCCATTCTTTTTTCTGAAAGTTTACAAGACGATTTCAAGATTTGATCAAATCTACCCAACCCTCACACTTACCAATACTCAGCAGTAGCTGATCCTTCAAATCCTGCAGAACCTTGATCTTGTCGCCGATGTTCTTGGCCGTCCGTTTCATAAACGTATCCTGCATCCGCTTGATGAAATTGACGAACCCGGAAAAGCCTCCACCGTTGCCGGAATCCGCCGGACGAAGGTGCCTCCTCGGTGGGAAAACCTTCACAATGGTCACCTGTCCTTGTGGGCCGGGCCTTCGTCGGCGTTTTACGATGGTCACATTCTTAAACGTTCCTTCTGGATGAACTTCGTCGTAATCATCGAAATCGTGGAAGCGATCGTTCTCCAGTTCTCCGTTCTCGCTTGTTCGATTTGCAATCGACGAGTAAACGGCTTTTTCCGATGATGAACTGTACTCTTCAGACTGACCGTCGTCTTCTTCCGAATAAGACTCGGTTGGAATTTCAATTCGATCGTTTACTGCTGGGTAAGATGAAGGACGACGCGTTGGTATGGACACACCGGGATTCAAGTATTCGATCGATTCTTCCTGATACTTATTACTCATTGGTTGATGGTCAGGTTTTACTATCGACGACACTGGATGACGATCAACTTGACTAAAGGAGATTTTGTCTAAATTACTCGTTACGAAATGCAGCTCATCCCTCGGCGGTGTCCAACCCAATTTGGTGGACACATTGCCTCGTGGATATTCATATATCCGCTTCTGGAAGTTGGAATACTTGTTCGGAAATCCAATTACTGGTGGCTCAGAGGTACTTGTCGTAGATTTCAACTCCTCAAAATCAATCAAATTACTGATCCTGACCGGTGGTGACAAAGTAGCATGATTGACTGCCGGATACGGTTGTGACACTCCGTCCTCAGACTCCTCCGGGTCTCGATTATTCCCAATCGAGAACGGGGGCAGCACGTGGCTCATAAACCCCGAATTTACCACAAACGATGGATGGTTGATGTTCTTCCGGATGACGGTCGTCTTCTGGGTGGTCGTCGATGGTTGCAAGAACGGAATCTCCACCCAATCGCCGGAGCACAAATTCACGAACAGCGTCGCCGTCAAGATCAAAATCATCGAACACGGGGAACGATCCATCTCGCGTTGGTAGGCAGTAATGCAACGACTAACTTGACGCTCAAGAAGGGAAAATTTGCCAACTGCTTCGCCTGCGGCTCGATGCAGTTTTCAAGGTTAACGAAGCGCATCCGGCATACAGTTTGCTTCACAGTGCATTTAAGAGATGCATTTTGGTATCATTGTCGTAAATTTACTGCAGAAAGAGATGTGACATAAATTATACGCTGGTATGATTCGGATAAGCGTTTGTCTTGGAGGACACTTCATAAATTATATCTCTACATACTGGGTGGAAGTGGTAATTGTTCAGAGGAGGAGGCTCTACAGACTATTTATGTAGCTGTTTGGTTGAAAGAAATTGTTCATTTTATTTTATTTTTCTGTAATTGCATTTGAGTCAACCAGATGAAAATTTTATTCAAGTAGGATCAACTTGTGGGATGAGATGTGTCAATAAGATGCATCAGGAGAGTAACGATACCAACATCATCTAATACGGATTTCTTCTAAAACTTCTATTGCGGTTCTACTTTGCGCTTTTGGAAATGTACAATTAAACAAACTCGTACAAATTTTAGAAGGTAGCTATCCGCCAGAAACAGTTTCCATGCTGTAGTATTATTATTGGCGTATCTAATCCCGATGCCTAGGGGGGCTATAGCCCCTTCATCTGTTTTCTCTATTTTAAGATTCTTTTCAAAGATTTATTTTACATTTCACATTTTACCGCCTCAATAAGTTATCTTAGTAGTAATGTGATAAATCCGGTCCAACCACCTAGGCGATTGTGGATCAGTCACACTCATCCATATTCTCTTTCCTCAAGCACGTGTTTTCTGTTGTAGTCCAAGATATATCGAAGTTTGTTTGTTTACCTGCCGGTGATTGCTAAACCAACTCAAATTGATAGCGTTTGGCTTTAGCGAACGGCTTTGTCCCGCACTCAAAGGACAATATGTGATGGATGTTTGCATATTTCATAAATATTTTATCTATCTCAAATGAAAAAATTATAAAACAACATTCCTCCAAGAATTCCGATGAGAAACTATATTGATTCCGACGGAAATGTTTCAGGGATTTTGAGATTTCGAATCCTCCAAGCATACAGAAGAGAACCTCCAGGGGTTCTGAAAGCAATCCACCAGAGATCCCAACAAGAATGTTCCAGGGAATTCAAATCCTCCCGGGATGTCGACGCTAATCCATCAGGGATTCTGACGAGAATGTTTCAGGAATTTCAACGAGAATATTTCAGCGATTCCAACGGGAATGTTGCAAGGATTCCAATGAAAATCTTCCAGATATCCTCCATCCTCCAGGAATACCGACGGGAATATTACAGGAATTTGAACGGAAATGTAAAACGGATTCCCAAGGGAACGTTCCAGGCGTTCCAACGGGAATATTCCAGAGATTCCATATGAAATTCTCCGGAATTCCAACGTGAATGTTCCCGGGATTTCGTAGGCAATGTTCCAGGAATGTATAGTAAATCGTCGAAGTCATTCCGTGCCGATAGTTCGAACGAGCCAGACGTGTGTGCTTTGTCTCATCGCGGATTGTGTTCGGTAGTGCGAGTGCTATTGTGTGGTGCGTATCCTACCTACGGATCCAAGGCGATCACTGTCGGCGAGGGGAAGTAGCTGCTTCTGGCGACGCCAGTGAAGCAGGCTATTGTTACTGCTGCTACCTACAGCAGCAGCCGCAGATAAGTGGCAAAGATTGTTGTATTGTTCTCCCACAGAGTGGGTCTGATTAGAATAGTTTGAATTAGTTTTTTTTTTCTAATTAGTTAATAGTTATTAGTCAGTAATTAGCAATAACTATACTTCCAACACATTGCGAGGTGATAATGGAGGCGGAGACTGCGGAGGGCAGTGGGCCTCCCAAAGATGGTGGTCGCACACGATTCTACCATGCATCTTCTCCTGGGCCTTGGGTTGGTTACTTTCGGCAGAAAGTGAAAAGCCTAGATTTTCTCGGCATTAAGCGAGATTTGACGCGTCGTTTTCCGAAAACTGATTTCCATCAGGTAAATCAGAACAAACTACGCATAACCGCACCTACATACAAGGATGCAAACGAAATCGCTAAAGACAAGGCCTACAATGTTGAATATTTGGTTTATGTCCCCTCGCGGGAGGTCGAAATCGAAGGTGTGATCAACGCAGCGAGCCTGACTTGCAAGGATGTACTTGCGGGAAAAGGCCGCTTAAAGAATGCAATGGAGTCTACTGTGGATATCAGGTATCTGGCAACCCCAATCCTACCCACTACGTTTGACAATAGCCAACATCTTTGAGTTTCCCATTGTTCTATTGAAATTGGGTTTCCCACTGACAATTCTATTTTGTAAACAAACCACTATTCTGAAGTGATTTTTTCCAAATAGACGTAATTATTTTTCATCATTTTTCAAGAACTTGTGCGAAAGTATGAATGCGAGGTGTATTTCAACAAGAATATTGATGTCTTTAATGAATTTTCATATTTGAATCGGCACCAAGCGCTCTACTTCGCCAAAATATCATGATGTTCAAAATACATTTTCAATGGCAGGTTTCAACGTTTATGATTACGCCTTCATATTAAATCAATCGATGATTTTGATGCTGGCATCAGAAACATGGTCGCTTCGCAGACCCCTGGTGGATATTCTGGATTGCAAGGAGTTGCATTCAGCTGCCATGGTAGATGGTAAAAGAGTGTATTCTAAGTCAGGTTCGCTTCGGGTGACGTTCGCCGGTTCGATTCTCCCAAAATATGTAGATATTGAAAATATGTTATTTCCGGTGCGTCTTTTTGTGCCGAGGGTGTTCAATTGTACCAACTGCAAACAGTTGGGGCACACTGCCGAGTTTTGCGACAACAAGCCCCGTTGTGGCAAATGTTTTGAAAAGCATAGGGAGGAGTCCTGTCAACAACAAGCTACAAAGTGCGCTTATTGTGGCATGGATCCTCCCCATGGTTTGCAAGAATGCCCGGTGTACAAAAAGCGCACCCAAAAAGTGAAGCGCTCGTTGGTACAGCGCTCCAAGCAGTCATATGCGGAAATGGTTAAGTCGCAAGACACATCCGCCACAACCACCGCCACGGCTGCTATTTCAGCTGCCGTTCGAGTAAGTGATTACTACGATTCCATTGCCACTGATGAATTGGACTCCGACGTAGCTGATATGGATGATTCTTCGGAGGTACACGTGCCCGAAAAGAGGAAGCAACCGTCTTCCCCGGGATCGCGCCGTAAGAGAACAAAAGTCATCCATAAAAGCTTGCCAAAATCTGAAGGTAATGGGGGATTATTTAAAATCCCGAAGCAATCTGTCTTCACTACTCCTTTGGATCCTAGTTGCAGCAAGACATTCCCGCCATTGCCTAAAACCGATGTTTCCAAGAAACATCCGGTTAGGAGAATCAATGAAAGAAAAAATGCAATTCGCACATCCAGAAAAAATATTCCGTCCAAGCGAGGATTGATCTCCTTTAAGGACCTCGTGGACCGTTTTTTGAACTAGTTCAATATTCCGAATTCATTGAGGCCAATCATTGACCTCTTTATACCAACAGTAGGAAGTTATCTGAAGCAATTTACTGTTTCATGGCCCCTTCTTGCAGAAATTGTATCTTTCGATGGATAATACGGCCGTACAAGATACAATCACTGTGCTGCAGTGGAACTGTCATAGTCTGAAAAATAAATTAGACTTGTTCAAGTTTTTGATTCGCAATTCCGATTGCGATATATTTGCACTCTGTGAACCATGGCTTTCTTCTGAAGATGAAATCAACTTCCACGATTTTAATATTATTCGCCAAGATCGGGATGATCATTATGGTGGCGTTCTTTTGGGGATCAAAAAGTGCTACTCCTTCTACAGAATTCCCATTCCGACTGTTAATGGCCTAGAGATCGTCGCTTGCCAAATAAATGTAAAAAATAAAGATCTTTGCATAGCTTCAGTGTACATTCCTCCAAATGCCTCTATTAATCGTCGACATTTTTGGAGCGCAGTCTCCCTCCTATCATCTCCAGTAACTCGAATAGGACCAAATGGTCAACAAAGCCTTATTGATCTGTCTGATCTGTTCAAATTCACTATCATTAGATTGCACGTGGAAGGTAATTCAAGATCCCCATGGTAGTGACCATATGCCGATAGTCACCACAATTAAGAGTGGCTATCAACAATCTGAGCCAGTTAATGTTCCTTTCGATCTCACGAAGAACATTGACTGGCAAAATTTGCATCGGCGGTAAAATTGGTATTGAATCAACTGATACTCTTCCACCTTTGGATGAATATCGATTTCTTACTGAGTTGATTCAAAAAGCGCACTAGAAGCTCAGAAACGACGCGTTCCAAGTACATCTGTCATCAGAAGACCAGCCACTCCTGGATGGGATGATGAATGTACTAAGTTGTATTCTGAGAAATCTGATGTTTTCAAGGCCTTCCGTAAACACGGAAGGTCAGAGCTTTGAAGAGTATTTGAGGCTCGAAAGAAAACTCAAAAATCTTCTCAAGGCAAAAAACGTAGCTACTGGCGACATTTTGTCGAGGGACTATCACGAGAAACCTCAATGACAACACTTTGTAAACGGCTCGCAACATGCGGAACCGCATTTCCACCAATGAGAGTGAAGAATACTCCAATCGATGGATATTCAACTTCGCAAAAAGGTCTGCCCAGATTCCGTACCAGCAGAACCGCTATTTCGAGAATCAGTCACTGATCCCGGTTCTTTGGGTGGACCATTCACAATGCTGGAACTTTTATGTCTCTTCTTTCATCGAATAACTCTGCTCCGGGATGCGATAACATCAAATTCAATCTTCTTAAAACCTCCCAGATATCGCAAAGACGATTACTTGACCTGTACAACTGTTTCATGGAGTACAACATTGTGCCACCTGAATGGCGACAGGTCAAAGTAATAGCTATTCAAAAGCCTGGGAAACCAGCGTCTAATCACAATTCATACCGACCGATTGCCATGCTATCATGCATGAGAAAATTATTGGAGAAAATGATCCTTTCAAGAGTCGACCATTGGATCGAAGAAAATGCATTGCTTTCAAATACTCAGTTTGGATTTCGAAAAGGGAAAGGAACAAACGATTGTTTAGCGTTGCTTTCTTCAGATATACAACTAGCCTTTGCGCACAAGGAGCAGTTGGCTTCAGTATTCTTGGACATTAATGGCGCTTTTGATTCAGTTTCCATAGAAGTACTGTCAAACAATCTGCACAGTAATGGATTACCCGTTATTTTGAATAATTTCTTGTACAATTTGTTGTCAGAAAAACAAATGAACTTCACACTCGGCACTCTGACAACTTCCAGAACTAGTTACATGGGCCTTCCCCAAGGTTCATGTTTAAGTCCCTTGCTTTATAATTTCTATGTCAAAGATATTGACAATTGTTTGGAAGGACAATGCACGCTCAGACAACTTGCAGATGATGCCGTGGTCTCTCTAAGAGGTCCATGTGCAGCTGTCTTGCAAGGACCATTGCAAAGTACCTTAGATAATCTGACTGTTTGGGCCAGACATTTAGGAATCGAGTTTTCACCGCAAAAAACTCAATTGGTTGTGTTTACTAAGAAGCGGTATCCTGCTCAACTGAAACTCAAGCTGTTGAATGATGACATCAACCAATCTTTATCTTCTAAATACCTTGGGGTCGTGTTCGATTCCAAATGTACCTGGAAGCTCCACATTGAGTATTTGATACAAAAATGCCGGAAAAGGATCCATTTTCTACGTTCTATCTCCGGAACATGGTGGGGTGCTCACCCGGAAGACCTCATCAAACTCTATAGAACGACTATTCTCTCTGTTTTAGAGTATGGCTCCTTCTGCTTCCTCTCAGCAGCTGATTGCCACCTGATCAAATTGGAACGAATTCAGTATCGTTGTTTGCGTATTGCCCTTGGCTGCATGCATTCAACGCATAACATGAGCCTGGAGGTGCTTGCTGGAGTCACTCCTTTAAAGCACCGTTACTGGGAGCTCTCACTTAGAATACTCATCAAATGTGGAACAAGTAACACACTTGTTCTAGATAACTTCGATAATATGCTTGAACTAACTTGTCGTTCAAGATTCCTGAGAGTTTATCTCAACTACATATCATCAGATCTTTGTCTTCCGTGTTATAATCTCGAGTTCACCAACGACAGTTCCTCAATTGTATACGATCTGTCCATGAAACATGCTATTCAAGGAATGCCAGATCATCTTCGACAAATATCTATTCCTCACTTTTTCTGAAAAATATGAACATGTCAATTGCAACAACAGATATTTCACTGATGGTTCTCGCATTAACGGATCCACTGGCTTCGGTGTTTTCAATGTAACTTCAACCACCTTCCGAAAACTTCAGGAACCGTGTTCGGTTTATGTTGCTGAGCTGGCAGCAATTAACTTCGCTTTGGGGATTATTTCCGATCAGCCCGTAGACCATTATTTCATCTTCTCGGATAGTCTTAGTTCTATCGAGGCACTCCGGTCGATGAAACCTGTTAAGCACGCATCTTACTTTCTTACAAACATAAGAGAGCAGATGCGTGTTTTGGTCGAAAGATCATTCAAGATTACCTTTGTTTGGGTCCCATCTCACTGCTCAATCTACGGCAATGAGAAGGCAGACTCGCTGGCAAAGGTGGGCGCACAGGAAGGTGAGGTTTATGATAGACAATTCTCGAGCAACGAGTTTTTCCCATTAGTCCGTCAGAGTACTCTTCAAAGTTGGCAAAGGAATTGGACACGCAATGAACTCGGACTGTGGCTATTTTCCATAGTTCCAAAAGTTTCTGGGCGAGCGTGGTTCAGAGGTGAGGACTTAAGTCGAGGCTTCATTCGCGTGATGTCGAGACTTATGTCCAATCACTATTCACTAAACGCACATCTGTACAGAATAAACCTTGTCGGTAGCAACTTATGTAGGTGCGGAGCCGGTTATGATGACATCGATCACGTAGTTTGGTTCTGCTCGGAAAATGACGCCTCCAGAGAGCGACTATTGGATACCCTAGTGGCCCGAGGTAAACAACCCTTCAGGGAAATTCGAGGTTTTTTTGGGGGATCGTGATGCGGTCTATATGCAGGCCATTTATAATTTCATTTGTGATTCTGACATCAAAATCTAATTTTTTTTTCTTCTGTCAAAGTTTTTTTTTTTGTACTGTCTCTGTCTCTATGTTCCGTAGATCTCCGTTACTCAGGCCATCCGGAAGACGCTACCAGTAGAACCAATCCTCGAGCACGACGACACGCCACATGGTCCCTTACGCCAAATGCCCGGATGAGCAGCCGAAATTCCTTGATTCCGAATCCTAAGCCTCGTCCATCCTTAAATATTGTAAACTAACCTCGAGTTACCACGAGTACGCTGGCTCCTATCCCTCTCTTACTAACTGGAAAAAATGACATTGATTGTATATATCACAAAGAAATATGGCTCCGTAAAGCGTTATACACTCCTGAGCCTACCAAATAAACGAACTTGGAAAAAAAAATCGTCGAAGGATTCCGAAGCAATCTGTCGAGGGATCCCGAAGTAAATTGTCGAGGGACTCCGAATTATATTCCAGGGACTCCGTGACAAATCCTCCACGGATGTGGAAACCGAAACAATTTTCGAGGGATTATGTAGCATTGTAGCATATCGTCAAAGGGGTTCCGATCGCCGAGGGATTCCGAAGTAGATCATTGTTGGACTTCAAGGCACAACGTCGAGAGACTTAATCCGGAGTTAATATTCAAGGGAGTCCGAAGCAAACCGTCGAAGTATTCTGGAAAAAATGTCAAGGAATTCCAAAGCAAATCTCCAAATGTTTCCGAAACAAATCTTCGAACAACTCCGAAAATCAACGAGAGATTCTGAAGCAAATCCTCCATGGGTTATGAAGAATATCCCCCACAGATTCCCTGTCAACGATACCCAAAAGAATCCAGTGTGAATTTGTCTGGATTCCGGAAGATTCTGAAAAGAATTCTTTAGGGATTCCAATGAGAATTCTGCTAGGCAAGCAAAAGTCTTGTGATAAGCTGCCACTCCAGTCCGTTATGGTTGACTCTTTGACTGCTGGCGAAGTACCACGATTACTTTGATTGATATTTTGATGGCTTTCCGTTGTTGTTTATATCAAGCTTATTTTGATGCTTTCAAATCAATTAGATATTGCCTTTTCATAGTTAACACCAAGTGCAATTTCACTGCCACACAGAAATCTTTCTCAGAAATGGAAAACAAGCCCATTTGTCTGTCTTCCACTCATGTCATTATGATAGGGTGAATAAGTGAGGGAGGGAGACCACTAGGGTGGTTCAAAAAATCGATTTTGCTCCACATGACTAAAAATTCACAACCTGTCTTAAAATCAATTACTAATTATTGGAACGATTAATTGAGATGCGGTTTTCACTGAGTGAAAGCTGTTGAGTATTCCTTTTAGCTATGTAGGTTTTCTTTTAACCTGCGCTTAATGGGGAAACGTCATTAACAGTATAATGAAAACATAAATTTCCCCATACTAATTTGCATGCAAACTTGAAACGGCTTGTGCTAAATCAGTTTTAATCCAAATGAGCTCAAATTTTCAGAGGACACTCAGAACATGGTAAAGAATCAGATGAGCACTGTGGAGCAAAATCGATTTTTTGAACCACCTTAGTCGACCCGGCAGACGTCGTCCTGCATAGTAGGCGAAAATGCGCGTTGTGAACTACCCATGCAAAGTTTCCATACACGATTTTTTATTTCAGTTTTTCACGATTTGCTCAACTTTACTCGTAATTTTCGGTTTTTTTTTGTCTTCGAACTTTTTCATGCTACATAAAATTGATATCACTGCTAACTATCAAAATCCTAGAGGGGGCTGATGTTTTTCTAGGGAGGGCTAAGCCCCTCCTAACCCTATTTACGCCAATGAGTATTATTATTATATTATTATTTGTTAACTATTGTAAAATAAATAGTAAAATAGACTTTAAGGGTCTGTCTCATTTGGAGAATTAAACTTAAAAGTGACAGTTCGAAAATTAAAAAATCACCCCGTTATAAGAATGGCTGGTGCTACCCAGCAATTCCAATAGGACATCGATGGAAAATGATTCGATATCTGTCAAAATTAATCTTGCTCTGCGAGCAGGGTTATTTGGTAATTATTGAAATGTCACTTTTAAGTTTAATTTCAGTTTAATTATCCAATTGAGACAGACCCTAAGCAGACCCCTTAGTATATGCCCAACTTGTAATACTTGTTTTCTTTTAGCAAGGGTAAACGAAAACTGCAAACAGACACCTGAGCAGGTTAACTCTTAAAATGCCGGGACGACAGTCACCTCGTTCAAAGTGCTCGTTCTCAGTAATGCGTTGACCGATTTTCATAACCTCAGGCTTTTCTCAAAGAGGATTAGTGGGGCTCTTTTTGATCTAGGTATCGCCCCACTAGACCTCTCCCCGCGTTCATGCGCTTAGAAAATGTCTGTTTTGTTCGAGGCCGCATCTCTCCATCCTCGAATACTCATTGTCAGTTCAAATAAATTGTGCGAAGTGGAAACATCGGAGTTTTTTCTTTCCGAAAGAGACTTTCCTGAAGAGCAGCTGCTGGAATCCAGACCTTCTGCTGCTGCCGATCAGACTGCTGCTGCGTTGTTTCGATCAACCTTGCCACTCGCCGGCCAATATAAGAAAAGTTAATCAAAATAGAAGAGTTAATTAAAATAGTAAGGTTCTTTTCAGAACCAAAGGTTCCGACACGATCTGAGTGCACGCAGTAGCCGATGGTGGTGACAAGCTATCGCCGGCGTTTTGCTATTACCGTCGCCGTTACATTGGATCCGCCATCTTGCTGCTAGCGTCCTGTCTGGGCGCTTGTTTTCTCTCCAACCTTTCTGGTTGAGATGGTGGCTGTGGCCATCACCTGCTCTGCCCATCTCGCTCGCTGCGCTCCACGTCGTCTCGTACCTGCCGAATCGGAAGCGAACACCATCTTTGCAGGGTTGCTGTCCGGTATTCTTGCAACATGTCCTGCCCATCTTACCCTTCCGGCTTTAGCTACCTTTTGGATACTGGGTTCGCCGTAGAGTTGGGCGAGCTCGTGGTTCATTCTTCGCCGCCACACACCGTCTTATTGCACACCGCCAAATAGGGACGTTCCGATACTTCAAAATATCGATATTTGATTCGATACGATAATCGAATCAAAGTATCGATATCACCGATATATTGGAATGAAAATATCGATATATCGGAAAATCATATGATATTTCAGAAGTGAGAATTTTTAGAATATATTTGTTTAATTAAGTAAATAATTACTATAGTATTACCATATCAATTTAATATTAATAGTATTACCAGTAATTTAATTACTACAGTATTGCCATATAGGGCACTGCACGAACTGCTTCGCCTCTTTCTTGCTACAAAGAAATTTGAAAACAACAAGGCCAGTAAACGTCAAAATATATGAGGAACAAAAGAGAAAGATATGTTTCCGTGCAGTGCCCTATTACACGTTTACAATAATTATTAGAAATGACTGTTTTTGGCGTAGGACTTACGTCTTTCTTTACTATACTGGGTGTCATTTAGATTTTTGGAAATCGAGAGCGTTACGCTGGAAGGGAAGATTTCGAACGTTACTAGCGCCTTTATCTTTCGGTGGATATTGAAGATTTATATATCAATCGACTCGGACACTCTCCAGCAATTTGTCAATTTCATTGAAACTTTAGATTATTAACGATTAGCTATTGAAATTTGCAATTCTTGTCAAAGCCAATAACAATTTCATACATAACCAATCCCGTGCATTCCTATCACGGACATCAGAATGCAGCATCCCACTGCAATATTTTCTTTGTGTATAGGAGAAGCTGTGCCTGCCGTGTGTGAGTCATTTCAGTTTGTGACAGCAGCGCGTACTGACGTGCTTTTTGCTCGTGCATTTTTTTTCGTTCGTTCGCTGTGTTTGCGTACAGTCGACAGCGGGAGAGCTGCCCTGCCGGTCGGTGGGTCTGCCAGTGTGGTAGTAGCGGATTGTGTTAAAATAATAATCGAAGATACGAAATGGAAGCATGAATCAATCCGCTACTACCACAGCCAGTATTATTTTTTCCTGTTTGTTCGCTGTGTTTACGTACACAGCATGCAGTTGTTAATAATTCTACACAGCGTGTTGTTTCCAAGAGCCCAGAAATTCAAAAGTTGAATGTGAATACATTACGTATATATATGTCCTACGTCTACTCGCGGTTATGTTTAAAACATTACCCATTGCTCGGTTTTTCTATTACCTAATCCAATCTAGAGTGTGCCAGTCCAACTATCATCGGCGGCGGCGTTCGTCGTAGTTTTCACCGGTAGTGGAGGCATGTTCGGCATGATCTCACTATCTCCCGTTCGCTCGAAAAAATCAACTGAAATTTCGAGAAATTTTCTCTTCAGAATTTTTACGGAAGTTTTTTTTCTAATTTAATTTTCAAAGAAAATTCAGAATTATCACGAGAAAACCATTGACATTTAAAAGGAAATTCTCTTAAGCATTCACGAGAAATTATCATTTTGTTTCACATCAATTTTGAATTTCGGCGGGAAATTCTCTTAGCTTTTCACGGGCATTTTTCAAAATTTACATCAAATTATCAAATTTTCATCAAAAAACCCATACAAATATTTTGAACTTCCTAAGGAAATTCTCTTTAATTCCTACAGGATATTCTTTTGAGTTTTGGAAGGAAATTTTCATACGTTTTCCAATTCTTAAAAGTTCCCATTTCCACACATCTTTTTGACTAAACAATGACTAAACAAAGTTTATTCATATTCATCTAATCTATTGGAACACGTCTAATATATAATTGAATTCGCATAAGGAAGGTATGCCAGATATTGCGCAACGGCGCGTTAATGTAAAGTGTTGAGTTGCGAAAACTATTTGTGATGGCAGCGCACACATCTGCGCTACCAAGAAAAGTAATCTTAACCATCAAAAATACGGCATTTCAGATCCATTTTGAAGTGTTTTCTTTCACAAAATACATTGCAATTGATATTTTTTGTGTTACTTTGTTCTGATTCAATATATCGATATCGAAAGGAAAAATATCGATATGACCGATATATTGAAAGCAAAATATCGATACAAAAATATCGATATTCCGATATATCGGAAGTATCGGAACGTCCCTACTGCCAAAGACGATCCTATCCGAGTAGACGAAAATAGCTCAATAATATCAAATATTGATAAGATAGCAAAATGAGATATGGACGTGATTGATATAAGAGATAACAGATCAGACGACAATATCAATATTTTGCACTAAAATATCATGAGGAAATCAAGTTATGCTATTTGTAATAAGTGATCAATATCATGTGCCATTAGTTTGTTCTTAGCCATAGCATAGCTTGATATGTAAATGATATTTCGGTGCAAATTTTTTATATTGTTGATGTATTGTGGATTTACTTGACCAATGGATTTGAAGGTCGGTTCACTTGCCTGTTTGAAACGTTCTCTTCTCCAGCAAGGTTTGCCAAACTCAATAAATGTTTGGAAGATTACCTTGTTTTTTGCTCCTTGTCTATCAAAACAGATGTCAAAACATCGGAAAAAGAAAGAGAAGTCCGAGGGAAACAGCAGAAAGCACGTGGCAGACTGGTCAGTTTTGACAGATTTTACTATGAAAAAGGGTGTGAAGGTGAAAACGGCGATTTCAACGACCGTTCAAGGAGCGACTATTTCGAACGGTCGGGTCCAATAGAGAAATCCACGTACAATATCTCTTATATCAATCAAGTCCATATCATGTTTTGTTATTCTGTTCATGGCTCCTGCCCCGGTGAGCACCCGTCTCTCGAATACTCCGAGTGCTTGCAAGTCCTCCTCGAGCATTCTCCAAGTTTCATGTCCGTAGAGGACAACCGGTCTTATCAGCGTTTTGTACATGACACATTTGGTGTGGTGGTGAATCGTTTTTGATCGCAGTTTCTTCTGGAGAACTTCCACAGATGATGCGCCTTCGTATTTCACGACTTACATTGTTATCAGCCGTTAACAAGGATCCAAGGTAGACGAATTCCTCGACCACCTCGAAGGTATCCCCGTCTATCGCAACACTGCTTCCTAGGCGGGCCTTGCCACGCTCGGTTCCGCCCACAAGCATGTACTTTGTCTTAGACGCATTCACCACCAGTCCATCTTTTGTTGCCTCACTTTTCATTCAGGTGTACAATTCTGTCACCTTATCCAATGTTCGGCCGTCCATGTCCATGTCATCCACGAAACAAATAAATTGACTGGATCTGTTGAAAATCGTACACTCTGAAATAAATTAATACTAAATAGCTTAAAAGTCATTCTAAATGGCTATTCGCCTGGTTGACCCCAAACTCGTATTCGATATAATAATACCGGGATAGTATAACTTTGAGAAAATCGTTCTGTAGTATAAGTTGGATGTATATTGGTTTAGTTTATTTTGGAATTTGCTGTGATTTGTAGGTTATGTTCGTTTGTTTTTATCGTTTTCCTTTTTCAATACAATAATTAAAATCAAAATCACAATGAAAGTCTCGATAAAAGTAATTTATTATCTTTATTTATTGAAAGCCATGATTTTTCTGATCGGTGAAATTTAGATTTTGTACCACCATGCGTCCACCAGGGCCTCATTCCTTACGTACACTTTCGGCATTGGCCGTTTTCCGGGGCGGTTTTGGTCGTTGCTGCTTGTGATACGTTGGACCCACTTATGGAGGAGCCGGAACCTCACTGACTAGTTCGACTGAAAGTGAATGCATGCGTCTGGATTTAGTCCATGGCTTTTCTCCACCGAGAATGTTTTCCCAGAACCAGATAGAATATTCGAAGGCATTGAAATGTCGACGATCCGGGCATGAATGTATAGGTAATCTGCGATCTGCCTTGTCATCTCCGATCTCTGACTTCCGACGCAAATACTAGATTCAAACGCTACAATTTGTCGCTCATCCAGATCGGGTGGTACGATCCGTTCTCCGGTAATTGGTGTGAAACTTAAGAAGCCGTGCGTTCCAAGTGGCAATCGCGACAGCATTTCGGCTGTGTGCACGAACAGAAGGACTTTGTCCAGGAAGGCCAAGATTTTGACCGAGCGAAACATGATGCTCATCACTACGGAATAATTATGCTGCAAAATGAGAAATATTTTGATATTTTCATAATGACTGAGTTTAACTCAATTTTAAACATACTTACATATTTTTCGGCGGCATAATGAATCTGTTATTTCCTTTTTAATAAAATAATGAAAATTCTTCACACTTCTAACAAATAGGTTCTGCGAAAAAGCGCATCCATCTTTTTCAACATAATCAATACAAGAAGCAAATAAATTCACGGTATTCTGTCATAGTATACATTATAATCAGTAGTAGTTTATTATTTAAACTATACTTCGTATAACTATCAAAAATACCTAGAATGTATAACTTCAATTCTATTTTAGATTTTATCTATTTCTGAGTGTACCCCGGCTGCTACACCCGGCTCTCCGCATGACACCTTCTAGCGCAATGTTGAACAACAGGCATGAAAGTCCATCACCTTGTCTTAGTCCCCGGCGCGATTCGAACGAACTGGAGTGTTCGCCCGAAATCTTCACACAGTTTTGCACACCATCCACCGTTGCTTTTGAAATGAAAGCTTCGGTACGTAACCAGCAGCAGCTTATGCGCCACCCACCAAACGGTGAGACTGCTGCACTATGGGGGATCCCCATACAAGCGAGCGGTCAAAAATAAAATTGGACTTTTAAAGTGATTTTCCACTTAGTTTTAGCTGTGTATGGTCGAAATAGCATGAATATACAATTTCAACCCCCCTTTGGGGATCGTCTATGAATTACGTAATTATTTTTTCATAGGTTCGATTAACGTGACAAAGCAAACCTATTTGGGAAGTTGAAATTTCGTGCGTTTTCTTAAGGAGAAGGAAGGGGCTGTACAAAAACTAAGTTCAGCAATTTATGGACATTATGGCGGCGATCATGTTAAATGACATTAATTTCATGACATTCCGTGATATTTTTTGTTCTCACTCTCATGCCTCACAATTTGTATTTAGAACAATTTGTTTGACAAAGTACTAGGATCTGAAGGATCATAAAGCATTAAATGTTAATCAAATAATCAGAATTGAAAATAACTTTTGAAAAAGGGTATTAGCAAATTAGAAATCGCAATCCCATGACATTTTTACGTGTACAAGTTATTCAAAAATGAGATTAATATATTCTCAAAAATGTGGACATTCATTGTGGAATGTAAGAATGCTCCATTCTTCCGAAAAGCAAAATTCTTTTAATTTAAATAACAACACTATTTGAATTACTTTTGATTTGTTTTCATGATTTCTACAAGTTATATACAGCATCATTCTTTTTCTGTGTCAAGGTTTAAGTCTTCAATGATATTTTCTTCAATTCCATCAACGATGGAAGATGAGATAAATTCATCTAAAGTATTAGAAGATAAAGAACTTTTGAAAATCTTCAAATATTACAAAATTACGCATGGCATAAGAATAACTAAGTGAAAAATTTTTTCCAACGTCTCCTCGTTATCCAAATCGAGCTTAAAATGGATCTGATTCATGTAAGGCACGAAGGAAAATGTCAACATTTGCCTCTCTTGATCATTTTCTTGCATTATGAGTTCTAAATTTCTTCAACTGTTTATATTGACTTTCCGCTGGTTGTTCAGCCAGTGAACCTCAAAGTGTAGATGAGTGAATAAATATTTCCCTACCATTAGCCAGACATTCATGAACACTAGCAGGAATTTCATACGCTCCGTTCTAACTAAGATATTGTTCGTCTTTACTTTTGCAATAAACATGTCGGGAATTATTGATTCCAGGAGATTTATAAATATTTACATATTATGAAATCTCATATTTAGTTCTCCATCAGTAGCTAATGAATAGCTCAGAAAATTAGGTTTAGAGAATGACTCAAACCACTCAAGCCCCAAACGCATTTCAGCGGAATGGCGACGGAAACGGTAAAATTTGACAGGAAATATATGAGCGAACTGTTAAATCCTTCCGTTACCGTTGTGCTGCATTGCATTGGGGGTTTTATTCATTTACTCCTTTGAAAAGTTAATTAAATGAGCTCAAATGGTTATAAATAAAGTCGAAGTTATTACCAATAAATGTATTTTGACCATACCCTTTGAGCGCATAGTTCAGTCTGACCCATTTTCAATAGGAAACGATGGGACTAGATTTCCCGTCGAATGAAACTTGTTGCGAGAAAATCGGACACAAATAAGTGTCTAAATGGCGATTGCGTTCTTTTGCGCACATACATACAGACGCGCATGCACACACATACAGACATCACCTCAATTCTTCGCGCTGAGTTAGTTGATATATACCACTAGGGGTCTCCGGGCCTTCTATCAAACATTCGTTTTTGGAATGAGCATTAACCTTGGAGTACGAGAGAGGCAAAACACGGTAAAAAACAAATGAAAAAAATCAGAGTGACTTAACTCTGTTAATTGCAAATACTGGCAAGAAATTCTTTCGGGACATTTTAGTCGAAGCTTTGTCCTTGATGTGTATCATAAAAGAACCTGGGGATTCCTGAGGAAAAAAGTTCTTCACTATCAAAGTTGAAAATAGCGTCGTTTTTGGAAAAATATTGCTTCCGCATTTTTTCAATTTTTTCACAGTGTAACCATTAGTTTTTGCACACCATTTAAAAGCTTATACAATAACCTTTGTAATGATGTATTAACATTGAAGAAAAACATTTAAAAATATTTCAATAAATAGTTGAAAATAAAATATTTTTCAGAAAATTTGCTAACTTTTTACCCATTTCTGACTTTGCCACCTTATATCTTTGGAACTAGTGCACCTAGAGACTTCAAATTCAGAATTTCTCTTAATTAGAGTATTGACAATGGAGAGAAAATATTTTAAAATAATTCGGAAGACATGACATTTTCGATTAATGACCGCCCGAAATCCTATAGTGTGCTGAGGCTGTCAGTGGTCTGGCAAAGGCGCAAATTAATCAACTTTGGGCCCAAGGAGATATCTGGTATAAATTCCTTATAAATTCAAATCACTAAGACGTCAACCTTCATACAGGTGTAGGCTATAGATAGTGGAATATATAGATGAGCGAAGATAAATCCACTGTCTCCAAACGAACTGTCAAACGTGTCTCCAAACGAGCATGACGTCACGATTTCAATGGAAATGTTAAGGGCTGTGACGTCATATGCGCGTGTGCACGGTCAAAATAAGCGACTCAGCCATGCTTTCGCTCATCTATAGATTCTACTATCTATAGTGTAGGCCTATTGGTTTTCAACTCCTGTTTATTCATCGACCAATCTTTCAGTACAGAGGCCTAACGATCTGACGCACGCCGCACGCCACGTCTACGTGTGCATTACTCCATTTGATGCTGGGTGCCTTGCGTGAACGCGGCGTGCACGCAGCGTAGAAAACCGCTACGTGGACATCGGCCCTTAAGGTGATAGGCGATGCGGCACTGGGGTAACTCGGTTCAACTAGGGTGACTCGACCCCACACAAGCACCCGCGATGACCAGTGGGTTTCACCTGGTCAAGCAAACATACTAAATTGGAACACATTAAGCACAATACTATTCTTACCCTACAGTAAGGTAGTGCACAAAAACCTATTTTTATAGAAACTTAACTCTGGAAAAACTGTTATTTAGGTCATTATTTTTCAATAAGTATCAATAATTTGTCTGTGTGTTTTCCACCTTTCGTTTCTTAAGAGCCCCGCACATAGCATACGTTTGCGTTGCGTTTGACAGTTTTCCCATGGGAAATGTGTCAAACGCAACGCAAACGTATCCTATGTGCGGGGCTCTTTACAATCCGAACCTAATAGAGATATACTATGTTTGTACAATTTTAAAGATTTCGAAAAATGGTTTCTAAAAATATTATTCTTGTCTATAGCGGACTAATCACACCGAATTATGCAGGCTGACGAATCGCACGAGAATCAAATTAACCGATAATAGGAATTTCCATTTTAGATTCTGATTCTGCTACCTGTATTATACGTTCGCAGTAAAACCCACCCCCATCTCCTCCTGCCTTATATCAATTATATCCAGGGCCGGATTTATAGGGGGGCCGGGGGGGCCGTGGCCCCGGGCCCCCACAAATCTTATGTACCAAAACCAACCTTTTTTGTACATTTTGGGGCCCCCACATACTGTCGGCCCCGGGGCCCCCTTCCGGCTAAATCCGGTCCTGATTATATCTAAGCATCCCGCTTCATCCTTAGTTTCTTTTCTATTTTGAGTGCGGGTATAAAACTCTGTAAAGCCATGAACTTCGTTTAAAAAGAATTGCTCTGTGGTTGGCTGAATGAGATCCGTGGAGATTCTCGTGAGTTCCTGGAGACAATCTTAAAGCTTTGTTTCGAAAAGCTTTAGTAGCCTCAACTAATTCAGGGAAATAGCGCATAAGCTGATGATAGAGCGAAAGCTTCGTTTTGTTGGAATTTGAAGACATTGTTAATCTAGTTGGTGGCTTTAGTAAATTTATTGCCAAAATATTTGATACACTTTGATCAGTCTGGTAAGCTTCCCAAGGAAGTATGCGGCATCAAGGATGGTGATCGCTCAAAAGTTCTCACACTCCAGTTTGTCGCCTTTCTTGTAGATGGGGCATATAACCCCTTCCTTCCACTCCTCCGGTAGCTGTTCAGTTTCCCAGATTCTGACTATCAGTTTGTGCAGGCAAGTGGCTAGCTTTTCCGGGCCCATCTTGATGAGCTCAGCTCCGATACCATCCTTACCAGTTGCTTTATTGGTCTTAAGCTGTTGGATGGCATCCTTAACTTCCCTCAACGGGGGAGCTGCAAGGCTGACGTTGTCATCTCCTCCGCAACCTTGACTTTCACTGCCTGTACTTTCAGCGCCATTTAATTGTTCCTCGTAGTGTTGCTTCCAGCTTTCGATTATCACACGTTCGTCCGTCAAGATGTTCCCATCCTTATCCATGCACATCTCGGATCGCAGCACGAAGCCTTTGCCGGATGCATTGAGCTTCTGATAGAACTTGCGTGTTTCTTAAGAACGGCAACGCTGCCTCGAGATGCTGCGCGCATGCAGTGGCGACATCAGGTTGCTTCAGTCGTTCTTGGCGTACTGCGGCGGCTGTAGGTACCGAACATTGTTGATGACGGATAGTTTAGGGCGCAGTTTAATCATCACCAGATAGAAGTCAGAGTCGATGTTAGCGCCACGATCAATCAGAACGTGGTCAATTTCTGATTCTGTCTGCAGTGGTGATCTCCAGGTGTACTGATACGGAAGGCTGTGCTGGAAGTAGGTGCTGCGAATGGCCATATTCTTGCAGGCGGCGAAATCAATTAGTCGTAGGCCGTTTTCGTTCGTCAGCCGGTGAGCGCTGAACTTCCCAATAGTCGGTCTAAAATCCTTCTCTAGGCCAACCTGAGCGTTCAAATCTCCTATGATGATTTTGACGTCGTGGCTTGGGCAGCTGTCGTACTCACGTTCCAGCTGCGCGTAGAATGCGTCCGTATCATCATCAGTGCTTCTGGAGTGTGGGCTATGGACGTTGATTATGCTGAAGTTGAAGAACCGGCCTTTGATCCTCAAACTGCACATTCTCTCATTGATCGGCCACCACTCGATCATGCGCCCTTGCATATTGCCCAGCACTATTAAAGCTGTTTCCAACTCATGTGTGTTGCCGTAGCTCAGGTAGATGGTATGAATATCTCTAAACGTTCGCACCATTGATCCCTTCCAACACACCTCATGCAGCGCTACGATGCCGAATCCACGATCCTTGAGCACATCGGCGAGTATGCGTGTGCTCCCGATGAAGTTGAGAGATTTGCAGTTCCACGAACCAAGTTTCCAATCGCTAGTCCCTTTTCTTCGCAGTGGTTTTCGCCAATTGTTCCGGTCCGTACTCTCTTGTTGATTATTCGTTGCGTGAGTATTTTTTAAAGCCTGGCTTGCAGGGCCTGACACCAAATTCTCCAAATTTCCTTAGGGTGAATCGCGTTGGAGCCCAATTTCAAATCTACATAGCACTTTTGAGGGCACATAACTTGAAAAGTAAACGACAGACAAAAGCAAAAAGTAGTTTTTCACTTTTGCTCACTTGCAGCATACATGAAAAAATGGTTTCCAGATGTGCTAACCGCCTAAATATTCACATTTGTGCGAGCAAAAACGCGAGGTGAGAGATAGCACGGCCATTGTGGCTGCCATTTTGGACGCCGCCGTAACTCACCTTAGGACAATTTCTCCTTATTTCCGGTGGACCATGGTGCACAGTTTCACTTAGAGTCTCTAGCTGGTACTCGGACGACGATCAGCCGCCCCTAGCAAGGAGAACAGACGCTCAGTAAGATTTGCATCTCCGGAGAGGAGCAAACCTCTCCTTCCCTGTCAACAAACGACCATAATAGTTCCCACCGGGGTTGGTTACCCGATCTTCCCTAAGGTTGCTCGTATCCCGTCCAGCGCTATGAGGAGGTAGGGATAGGGACTGCTGGGTAAGACGGTAAGGAACGCGAGGTGGGGTCTATTTTAATCCTTCAGGTACGCGAAGAACCAATGATAAGATTTACCCATTTCCCTAGCCACCCAGCTTTGAAAACTTGAATCAATTCTGGATTTAGGACACAAACTTTTAATTTTGATCAAAATAGACTAAAATAGTGACTTTTTATGAGAAAAAGTTACCTTAGTGACTTTAGCATTAGGATTAGCATTAGCATCAGCATTTAGCAGTTCGCACAAATTCGTAGGTGGTACAAGCCAAGACTATTGTATGAGAGTAGCATCACTTTCATCCGTTACCACAGATATTGATTTGGGACTAATCACTAACTCTTAGATGGAAGCAATGTACTCTCCAATAGTCGAGATCTGTCCTGGCCACGTCCTTGCGAATGCTGAGGAAGGGGAGGGATGGTTTGTTGGACACCTACTTAAGAAAGATGCAGAGAACTCTACGACCTCTCATAGGTGTCACGGGAGGTTTTGGGATTGTGTGGGAGGTTATAACAGTAGGAATCGTTTTGGTATAACGTGAAACACAGAAATAACTAAGATAGAAATACAAAGTAGGAAAGGGAAAGAAAAAGTTACCTTAGTGACTTTAGCTCAAAAATTTTTTGCATAGGCTTTTTAGTGACTTACTCGAAAAAGTGACCCGCTACTAGGCCTGGGGTTCGAGTAACTGGGCAAATCTCAAATTTCTTCTTGAAACTGCTTATTTTTTATCTTCTTTGCTCTAATTGCAATGATCTCGTTCAATTTTTTATACATATACCATTTTCCTAACTGGGATCAGCCATTCCTACACAGAAAAAACAAACATTGTTCTAATAATTATTTTGCCTTTTTGATTTAAAAAGCGTTTGATTTTGTTTGAAATAAAAGTAGAATTGATTAACGCAAAAATTATGCTTTAGCATTGAAAGTGTTTCGAAACCATTCATGTTGCATAAATAAAAGTTTTTCCTTTTAACGCAAACATTGTAAAACTGTTGAACCATCCATTTAGAATTATTCTTCTTTTTTTGCCAGTGTCAGTTACTTGCGTGATTTCTTGCTGACGGATTGAGCCGACCTTTCGTCAACCGTAAATAAATTGGACTTCTGGAATAAAGTTTGTCTGCTGACACCGCCAACAACAAGGTAATTATAAATATGTACTGCATCTTGATTTATTCGCGTCTTTGCCGATATAATATACATATGTTAAATACGAACGTTTTCTTTTCTAGGTTCTACGATCACCGATCATCGGGTTCAAAAATGCTTCATGAAAGAGTGCGTTTTAATGAGAAACAGTATATACTTTTTTCCGGTGTGGTGATAGCGATTAAGTTAAAAATAAATAAAATAAATTAAAGTCGAACAAGTATTTAAATGTACTGAAAAAGCTTAAAAAGAAGTACAAGGCACTTATTATAAATCTTTGCATATCACAAATTCTTTAACATGTGATGTAAGCAAGCTTTGAAAGCTCAGTGCATATTGCTGGCAATTCGCCAAAAAGTAGGCAATTATATTGCACCTAATGAACGTGAAGGCATTTATGGTAAAATATGGCAACAAGGTATGAATGGCACGAATGGAGTGTTAACCCATCACTACCGGACCATGTCTCATATGTCTATAGATATGAGTAAAATGGTAGAAACAATTTGAATTTTTGGCCGATGTGTTTAGGCGCATCAACGGTGAGACCTGCAGCTGGGCGGAGACTACCGTAGCGTAGTGCCCATTCCTGGACCAGGACCTACAGGAGTAGGTCCGAGCAGCGGTGGACCTATAGGAATAGGTCCGTGTTCCCGGTGGCAGTAGTAGGCAGCGGGTAAGCGGGTGGCACCGCCCCTGCTGGTCGAAATGCCGCCGGAGGAAGCAGTTCCCGATGACAATCAAGTCAGAGAGCGAGTAGAACTGCTCTCTACTTTGATTGTCGTTCGGAGGTAGCGGCAATCGCTCCGATTAGGAGCGGTGGTTGAATCGGTCACGACATCCGGTAAAAGAGATATCGCCTAGTTTTAGGTCTAGTTCCCCAAGAGGACTTCCCTGGGACAGCCTAGCTCCCGTCATTTATGCCGCAAAATTCGTCGACTGCCATCACATAGACACGCCAGGTAGGTCATATATATTTTAAACAGCGTATAAAAAGTACCAATTCCTATCACCAAATGAAACAGTAGACCGGTGTGCTACTATTCCACAAAACGGTTCCCTGAATTACGTGGTGGCACCTTAGTTGGTTTAAATTAGGACACACCTTGGTTCAAATCATGAAATTTAAATAAGTTTTTTATTTGTATTTACAGATAAACTGCATGACCAGACTGACCAGCAATAATTCATGCTACAATGTCAAGATGACGACGATATGCACCCTTGTGGGCGTTGCTGCACCAGAAGCTCGCCGGATTTAACCAAAGATTGTAGTGTGACATCTCCGATAACCCATGTTAAATAAAAGAAATATAATGTTTAAGTATTAAAAGAAAAACTGAACTATACAATTGATTGAATTAGAAAAGGAAAAGATGAGTAGATGGTAAAGGAAGGGGGTTTCTATTTCGGGGAATTCGAAGTTTCATTTCTGAATAAAAATATTCTATACTCTAGTTTTCCATAATGTGACTATTTTGATTTGACAGATGTAAAGTTTTATTTTGAATGTCCGAACTTTTGATTTCAGGGCAGCATGCGCATTTTTAAGCATGGGTGTAACAAAAGTTTTCATACTTTTATTTTGAACAGAAGCAACTCTCTACGAAAAAGAACCAACGCAACTTTTTATTTTAACCAACGATTTTCTTAATTTTATTATTGGTTTTTCTTTCTGTGTATTGTTTCGGGAATCACCCCAGAGCGAGTGCCGGGCATTCAGATCCCCAGCCACGATGAATTCCTGTCTCCAGCGGGCCAGCCTTTGAATGTCATACATCAACAGAACGTTGCTATCATATTTTGGACTCGAATTTGCGTTGGTTTGTTATTGAGACTGTTTGGTTCTTTTGGTTTCAGACGAATACTGTCAACTAGCTTCGTACATGACCGATCACATCGCACGAGTTGACGAGTGTGTGATTTTAGCTGTTGGAGTTGGCTCAGCGGATTTGAAGATAACAGTTTCAAGACCCATAACGAAAGTTCAGGCAGTTGGCACACTACGTCATCCCTAGTAACAACGATATTATTATTATTTATTCAGACTAAGGCCGAAGTGGCCTGTGCGGTATATAAGTCTTCTCCATTCGGCTCGGTCCATGGCTACACGTCGCCAACCACGCAGTCTACGGAGGGTCCGCAAGTCATCTTCCACCTGATCGATCCACCTTGCCCGCTGCGCACCTCGCCTTCTTGTTCCCGTCGGATCGTTATCGAGAACCATTTTCCCCGGATTACTGTCCAACATTCTGGCTACGTGCTCGGCCCACCGCAGTCTTCCGACTTTCGCGGTGTGAACGATGGTTGGTTCTCCCAACAGCTGATGCAACTCGTGGTTCATTCGGCTCCTCCACGTACCGGCCGTCATCTGCACCCCACCATAGATGGTACGCAGCACTTTCCTTTCGAAGACTCCAAGTGCGCGTTGGTCCTCCGCGAGCATCGTGCAGGTCTCGTGTCCGTAGAGGACTACCGGTCTGATGAGCGTTTTGTAGATAGTCAGTTTGGTACGGCGGCGAACTATATACGATCGGAGCGTCTTGCGGAGTCCAAAGTACGTACGATTTGCAGCCACTATGCGTCTCCGAATTTCTCTGCTGGTGTCATTTTCGGCAGTCACCAGTGAGCCCGAGTACACAAATTCTTCTACCACCTCGATTTCGTCACCACCGATGCAAACTCGCGGTGGGTGGCTCACATTGTCTTCTCTTAAACCTCTTCCTATCATGTACTTCGTCTTCGACGTGTTGATGGCAAGTCCGATCCGCTTAGCTTCCCTCTTCAGTCTGATGTAGGCTTCCTCCATCTTCTCAAAGTTTCGTGCCATAATATCTATGTCGTCGGCGAAGCCAAATAGCTGGACGGACTTATTGAAAATTGTACCATTCGTGTTAATCCCTGCTCTTCGTATTACCCCTTCCAAAGCGATGTTGAATAGCAGACACGAAAGACCATCACCTTGCCGTAACCCTCTGCGGGTTTCGAAGGGACTCGAGAATGCCCCTGAAACTCGAACTACGCACATCACCCGATCCATCGTCGCTTTGATCAACCGTGTCAGTTTATCCGGAAATCCGTGCATTAGCTGCCATAGCTGGTCCCGATCGATTGTATCATATGCGGCTTTGAAGTCGATGAATAGGGTAATTCGCCAAATGTTGAACGGCTAATTTCTTCGCCTATTGTTGAACGCAAGTGCATTTCTTATGGGCATTCAACAATAGGCAAGAATTTTAGCCGTTCAACATTTGGCGGTTTCCCCTAGATGGTGTGTGGGCACGTTGTATTCGCGGCATTTCTGCAGTACTTGGCGAATGGCGAACACCTGGTCCGTGGTGGAGCGTTCGCCCATAAAACCCGCCTGGTACTGCCCCACGAACTCCCTTGCAGTTGGTGCTAGTCGACGGCCTACCTTGTAGGCGGCGTTCAGCAATGTGATTGCGCGGTAGTTGCTACAATCCAGCTTATCGCTCTTTTTGTAGATGGGACACACGACACCTTCCATCCACTCCTGCGGCAAAACTTCCTCCTCCCAAATCTTGGTAATGACCCAGTGCAGCGCTCTAGCCAGTGCCTCACCTCCGTGTTTAAATAGCTCTCCTGGTAGTTGGTCAACCCCAGGGGCTTTGTTGTTCTTCAGCCGGCCTATCTCCTCCTGGATTTCCTGGAGATTCGGAGCCGGTAAGATTATGTCCTGCGCGCGTTCTCCCAGGTCCATCACCATACCGCCATCTTCGTCTGCCACATCGCCATCGAAGTCTCTAAGATCGTTTTAAAAGTTCCTCGGGATCAGGTATCCGAGTAGCTATGGAACGAGTTTTCAATACCGTAGAAAGACATGTAAGCGTGCTCAGCAGCTGTCCACCGTCTGATTCCTGGGTGACGCTTCATAAAGCCATTGGGTCTTCTCAGGGCAACGAAAGCAGTTTTGTTTTTCAGTATGATACAGATTGGGGCGTGGTGTTAAGCTACTAGTGACACCAAAGAGGTTCCGAGCTCCTGCCTCTCAAATATGTCGTGTGGCAACTTTTCATAATGTCCACGAACCCGTAGAAAGGCACAATTTCTTGTTTTAATTAAAATGTTATTTCAAGGATGTCGGATATCGGACTACAATATAAAGCTTGATGAAATCAAGTATTTTTTTACCTTAAATAAAGAAAAATGTTTAAAGTAGTACTCATTTAAATTTTTATTTTTCCGTAATATAAGCCCAGAAATGTTGTTAAATTTATATTACTTTAAAAATATATATACTGCTTATCTTACCTCTAAAGTGCAGACACATCTACTGGCGACTTCTTACTCTTACAATAAGGAAACATAACATTATGACTTTGCGTTTTATCTCTCGTCCTATTGATGATGAGATTTAGGTACATTTTCATTCAATCGGTTGTGTTTGGTGATTGTTTAACATAAACGGTACGAAACAAATTATTCAACAAATACAATTTGGAACAAGTTGGAGTCAATGGCAATAGAATACCTACCGGTTAATGCGAAGGGAGCTTAGCGACGAGAGCCAAATTACTTCCGGGTCCCCGTCTTGGGCCCTTTTCACCACCATCGTCCACCGAAAAAAAGCGCTCGCTCCACTAGTCTGAAAGAACAGGTTTCAAATCACAGAGAAAGCGGCATGAGAGCAACGTGTTTCAAATGAGGAAGCAAATCGGAGGACGAACCAAACCCGACGATCCCCGGATGGAATGAGTGTCTTTTTTTGTTTCGAGTTTTCAAGTTAGGACGTTCTCATTCCACCACTCCGTCGTGTTTAGGCTCGACCTCTTCGTTGTCGGACAACGGCGACCACGAAAAAATTGGTTCGATACATTCTTTAAGAGGGGACCATAACAAGAAAGGGCAAGAGACAAGCTGCCTGAACTGTGGGGCTCCGAAATATGGAAGATCCTCTGATGATTTGGCTGCTGTAAGTGTGATTAAGAAATGATTAAATACGATGGCCTTCTTCTTTGGGTTGCGATCATCTCCCACCTTTTGTTTGAAGCGCGCCAAAATGCAGTTGTTACGCTGACGTCGTAAATCTCCTCTCACTGCTCTCTGTGCTCGCCAGCTGAAATTGCAACACACACATTAACTAATAACGTGATTTTTCATGTCTCAAATAGGGGTGGTCTTATGCTTTTATTCTATTCGTCATTACTCCAACTTGTTTGATCTCTTTTGTGTGGGTATTCTCTTATTGGGCAAATCTATTGAGATGCAAATGTGTTATCTACAGGAGGGTAAGTAATTCAATTGAAGGTTCTAACGGATCTGTAGGAAACATGAACGTAAACTAGTCAGACCTGTCCTGGACCCTAGATAGCACATTCTTATAACAACGTGTACGAGATTGTGTCTTATAATACTAATGCATAGAAATATTAAATGATACCGACATTCTACTTTAACCTGCTGTTCATCGTTCCTCTGCTTCCTCGAGCCACGCCCGCTGGGAGCTTAGCGCACAGGAAGCGCAAAACTCCACTGAGACGCGTCCGCCCGGAACGATGTGAACGCAAACTCCCGCTGCGGGACCTGATTCCAACGAGCTGTGATTACTGGGTTCGAAATAGTTATGCTCTGTGGTAATTACTTGTTCTCTGCTGCTACAACTGGTTTGCTCCCCACTGGCCATCGTCGACAGCAACTCTTCCACGTCGGGCAATCGACTGAACTCATCCTCGAACGGTAACACTTCTTGGTCCGACGACATTGCCATACCTAGATCTGGGAGGAAAAATTCGGATTCAATCAGAAAGCTGGACAAAAACGGATCCTCCTCCGAGTAGACAGTACCGTGTGGGTTGAACTTGTCCTCTTCGTCTGTCATCATCGAGTGGGGCGACGATCCTATTCCTTCGTCACTGCTACCTCGCATCCTCTGTGGTTTTACGTCGTTGTGCTGCGTCACATAACTCAATCCGGAAGAGGTCATCGACAATCCCGTCCTCTGCACTGATTTTAGAACAGCCATTATTCCAGTTTTGTTGGCAATCACACTCTTCAAATAGTTCCTTTCCCTGGTCAACTGATCCACCAACTTGGATTTCTTTTTTAAAGCCTTCCGAATCTTTGCATTTGATTCCTTCAGTTCATCAACTTCCTTTTCCAAACTTTCGACATGCTCCTTCTTCCTGCGGCGGTTCTCCCGTGCCAACAATGCATTCCGATTCGATATCTTGGGGTTCGGCCGCCTGGTCGGATTTCGCTGCATTTTTTCACCGTCTTTTGCAGGTGGCGCTACGCCACCACGTCGCCGCCTTCCGACCACAGAAATCTCATCATCCTCACCACTTTCTCGTTCCGAAATCGATTCCGTTTCGCTTCCGCTGCTGAAGCCCACAAATTCTTCCTCGCACTCGGCATCACACTCGTACTCGGTGGAATTACGCAGTTTTTTGGAGAAAATTCTATTCAGCGATGAAGCCATTTTCTGTCGACGTTTGCTAAACGTTTTCACTTTGTCCAGTGGCCAGCCGTTGACGATGCCAAAAGAAGCAGTCAGGAAATGATGTGTCAATTTCTTGGGATGTTTTTACGTGACGAGGAATGTACTTACTTTCGGGAAACTAAAAACACTTAATTTTGCGAGGAAAATGCGTTTCTTTTCGTAAAAATTGTATTTTACACTAGCAGAAAAAAAGGATGACTCAACGCAACGCAGAGAAAGTTTCAGATCGTTTGATTTTTTTCCTTGTGCTCGAGCGCGATGTTTTCGGTGTTTTTTGTTTTGACGACACCAAGGCGTGTAGAAAAAGGTCTTCTTTAATTAGAGATGCAAACAGATTTTTACACGACGCATATGAGTCGAACTAGGGATCCTACATTCAGAGATATGCGAAAGCGGCCATCTTGAGCCAATCGAGCATTGAGAGCTATCAGAATCTGAGCCAAATGAACATTGTTATTGTTGCGGATTGAAAGGTATTGCGATTGTAATGAAAAAGATTTTACGAAAAGTTTTGTTGAATAAACAATTTGTTTTATATTGGCAAGTTGAAGTAGTCTAGTTTATGCCTGATACTTTGTTCATTTGTATTGCACTTTTATTTTAGTGATAATGCATTGTTGGACAATAGATAACGAAATCTGAAAATGCCATTATACGTAAAGTCATTTTCGAGCTCCAACATTTTGCGCCACGGCAAGTGCTGGCAGCGTTTGTTTACGAAAGTAACAGCGTTGCTAAATCGTCTGGAAAAGCATTCGCACATCTCTTAATATAGGATCCCTAGGGCGAACACAAAATGAACTCCCCCAAGAAATTATAACGTTTGAGCGGGTCGCATAATGAACGCAAAATGAACTTTTGTTCGAGAAGACGATCCGCTCAAATGTCAAAATCCATCGAGTGAGTGAATTTGATGAACTCCTGCACAGGTCTATGCTGCGTCATCGCAGACTTCAACTTCATCGCATATGGCCGGGTCCATATGCGATGAAGTTGAAGTCTGCGATGACGCAGCATAAGGTTTTACATCAAATAAACATAACCTCAAAAACTTAATCGAATGAACTCAATTTGACATTTATCGGTGGTAGGTTCATGAGGTTCATCCTATCTCCCACAGCAAGCGGATGAACCTTTGTTTATATACAAACCACCGATACCTGTCAAATATGGAAGAAATTCACCAGGACGCAACCGTGGCTACATACGTGTGACGTCACACTGTGAAACCATATTGTGTTCGACCCTATACACTCAGAAATAGATCAAAACTCTATTTAATATTGCCATCAGGTTGCAGTGGAATCCCGAATAAAGGCTACCTTACACCTCGGGAAAATTTTCCGCCGGATTTTGAACCCCGTGCATTTTAAATGGGGCCGGGATTTTGATTTTCCGTGTCCGAATTCCAAAAACATCGCATATGCAAAAATGCATGGGGAAAAATTTCGTGGACCAAATTCTTGAGGTGTGAGGCTACCTTAAAAAAGTACAATAGAATTACAATATAAATTATTGTAACAATACGATAAATTTAATTGTAATTACAATAAACTCTATTGTTGCTCACACTAGAATAACCATTAAAAATATTGTTTTCCACCATAAATCCTATTGTGAATGGCAGTTTTACAGTAGAAAATAGGGGTTGTTAGTTACCGTAACAATAAAAAAATCGTTTTTTTCTTGAACAATTTTTTTCTATTAAAATAGAATTTATTATAATTCTATTGTCAACATTTTTCTGTCAATAGATTTTATTGTACGTCTATTGGAACAACAATAAGGCGATTAAATTGGTACAATAGAAAAACAATACAAATGAATGTTCATCGATAAAATGTATTGTAATTTTATGATATTTTATGATATTTTAATGTAATTCTATTGTCGTTTCTATTCGGGATGTCAAAATAAAAGATATTTTAGTTACTAGATAAATATTGTCGCTGTCCGGAACATCTTTTGCTGGCGAGGATAGGGGAGCTAAATGTCAAAGAAGGAAAATCCATACGATTTGACAGGTATGTACCACACATGTTTCGGACAGCAGAACAAAGGGAACCGAAGCGACAATCTTTATCTAGTAACTAAAATATCTTTTGTCAAAATGCATGGTATTGCATGATTTTCTCAAAATTGCACGCGGCGAACCCTTACACTGAAAATATCAGACACGCTCACATAACATTCTTTCTAATGTGATTCGAACGTGTTTCATCAATAGGCATTTTCACTACCCATCCACGTTAAAATCGCAAGAAATTAATTTGAATTGATACCACCTGAAAATCCATCGCATTGTAACGTGTTTTGAAGATGATTATGCACAGTAATTATAAGTGCCGAAAACAGTATGGTGCTCAGAGAAAATATCTGCTGAATGTAGGTGAACTCGGAAATTGCAGGCGTCTAAATTCTTGTTTTAATTAAAATCGATTTGATCTTAATAGCTGCTGTTCGTAATGTTTTATATATAAAAAGGTAAGTCTAAGTGTGGGTTTTATGCAACATTTGATTAAACATTTACTCCAAAATATTTCAGAAGAACTTCGGAATCTGGAATGATTGGACTGCTCCGTGTATTTCTAAATACTCCTACAGTTTATGCAGACTTCTAAAAGCTACAAAAGCTGGGCGCATTCCCAATTATGAAATCTTGACTACGTCTGGTAGATTCAAGAAGATTAACGCGGAAACTTAAAAGTAGATTCCTATCCTGATGGTTCACCAAGCATCATTGTTTTCCCATAATAATAAATGCATTATAAAAATGAGCATAGTTAGATGTGTTTTATTGGTAATTACATATATTTAAATTATTATTTTTATTTCAAAAATTATAAAGAAAACAAATCTGACAATTTTCGCCAAAATTTCCATGCAATTTAACGTGTTTTTCATGTCCACTAATGATGTAATTCCGTTATATCGAACGTTCTCTATTTTGACATATGAGACTGGATTTACACGTTATTTTTGCATGCTACTCAAGTAGTGAAAATTCACGTGTGGAACCAGTAGCATGTGCGTGTAGATTGTTTTCAGTGTATGGGTCAAACACAATTGATACGTTTGCGTGCATTTTGACAGTTTTCCTATGGGATTTCCCATGGCGTTAAAAGGACGCATGTGTGTATCGAAAAAAAGCGGTAACGCAGCGTCGCCGCACCGATGCACACCTGCGTTTTTTCAACGCCACGTGCACGCAGCGTTGAAAAAACGCTACGTGGGCATCGGCCCTAAAGGTAGCCTCACACCTCGGGAATTCGGTCCGTGGATTTTTCCCATGCATTTCTACCTATGCGATGTTTTAGGGATTTGGGCACGGAAAATCCTAATCCCGGCCCCATTTAAAATGCACGGGGTAAAAATCCGGCGGAAAATTTTCCCGAGGTGTAAGGCAGCCTTAAGGTTATTTACACCTCGGGAATTTTCGCCGGATTTTGAACCCGTGCATTTTAAATCGGGCCGGGATTTTGCTTTTCCGTGTCCGAATTCCAACACCATCGCACATGCAAAAATGCATGAGGAAAAACTCCGTTGACCAAATTTCCGGGAATTCGATCCGCGGATTTATTCCCCATGCATTTTTGCATATGCGATGTTTTCGGAATTTGAACACAAAAAAATCAAAATTCCGGCCCCATTTAAAATGCACGGGGACCAAAATCCGGTGGAAAATTTTCCCGAGGTGTAAGAGCAAGATTACCGGTGGTGAGTTTAAGCCGTTTGGCAGCGCAGTATCGTTACTTGACACTTTACCGGTCGCTACTAAACGCGCTGCTATAACAGTAGCGCGACTGACAGGTGACCAAATTTGGTAGCGCGATAAGAGCGCTGCTATTTGATGAACTGTCAACTGTCAAACGTCACCGGTAGGGAATACAGCAATCAAATTGAGAGCCGAAAATAGTGACCGAAACGGAAACGAGTGACGAATGCGGGTGAATAAAATGCTCGCGACCGATAATGATGCTCTAAAGCAGCCTTTACACAAAGATGGCCATAAGCAACAAGATAACCGAGTTCAAAACTTTTCATACATCTCACCGGAGACTGAAAGTCAATGAAAGTGCTTCCATCTGTTGCACAAAAATTCAACTGCCGTAATCTGAAAAAGTGACGTATATGCCATTTTCAAAAAAATGGTGTTAACGAGTACTACTCATCGAGCTCTTTAACAGAAAAATGGAAAACATGCATGTTGTAAAATGGCTGTTACGTCACTTTTCCAGATTACGACAGTCAAGCATTAATACTATTTTTGAAGGTTTTTGTTTATCGTATATCGCGAATGTAAATATAATAAAAAAGCACAAACGTCAGCTACACGGCAACACCATCTGTGTTTTTTGTTTCTGCAACGAGATTGATTCGTGACTTCTGTTTAGACATATTTTTCTGATAGCCTCTTACTTTTTTCTTTAATACTCTGTTCTCCTCCTCCACAATAACACTACACGGCACACTCTGATTTTTTCTGGTGCTACACTGCCTGTTTCAGTGCAAGAAAATTGCTACACTGGTGTAGCACGAAAATCAAAAACGAACATTTTCGGTGCAAAAGTGTAGCACGAGAGTAGCTACACCGCAAAAACGAAAACGGCATTAGTTTCAGTGTATATTCCATGTATTTGAACTTCTCACATCTCTTAAGAAGCTCTTTCTCGTGCGGCTCTCTCTCCTGTCCTGTCAACGGATTTCAAAAACCAAGAAAACAACAACAAAAAATCAGAAGTTTTCTGACGAGAAAAGTTTTCACCAAATTTCCACGAGAAAAAATTGCAATTATTGTAAGTGTGGAGAAAATTTTAGTGTCCTTGACGCGAACAAATGGAAGGCGATAGATTTTTAATGGCAGCGGGTGTAACCGCTGCCGTTGTCGTTGGTGCGTTTGTTTTTTGGGGCCCTTCTGGTGAGTAGCAGAGCAAGCAAAAATCAATAAGCAGAAACTGATAAGAAACCACAAAGAAAATTGTTCTAATGCGATCCAATTTCTACTGATAGGCAATTCCAGATTACGTCAAAGGCGAGGACAAATTGCTGGATTGCACAATTTCGGAAAAACCTGCTTCTTGAATACTCTACTGCAGGCTCTCGCGGCGTGTCCCCAGTTCATTGCCTGGCTCCAGTTACACAACACCAAAGACAAGAAAACATTGGTCAGCTCGTTGCAGAATGTGCTGGAAGTGGTCAATGGGACACATCCGACGTTGCGTGGTGATCCGTATTCTCCGGGAGCCGTCATCCGAGCGTTGAACTCCTTAGGGTGGGTGATTCCCCCGGATGAACACGATACCCACGAACTGTTGCACGTTCTGTTGAATTCGCTGGAAGAAGAGGTAACGAAACCGAAAAAGATAGGGTGTCTATCAGATGCCCTTGGGGAAGAAGAACTGCGGGCCATGATGCCTCCAGCTAGACCGTCAAGTGCCATGCTGTCGGACTTTTGCAACGCTGAGTATGATGAATCAACTAATTTGACGCGATATGTCCGCTCGGAAGCGCATACTCCAGATTCGCCGCATTCCACTTGCACCGAGACGGAGGATTCGATGGCGGCCCTTGAAGGATCGCTGATGGATTGTGCGGGATCGCCGCCTTCTATAATATCCACATTCTCCGGGCGACCCAGTCGACCAAAGTCAATTTTAGCCACGGACATGTCTCGGAACGGGACGTTGGATAAGCGATCGTCCGGATCGTGTAGGTCTCTGGAAAGATTGACTCGTGGTCCGGGCAGAATATCTGTTTGGGGCGACCGCCAGCAGATTCAAGTTCCCCATCCGTTCCGGGGAGGGTTGAGCAGCCAGTTGTGCTGCTCCGGTTGCGGATATAAATCTGTTGTCCGGTATGATAAGTTCGACAGTGTCACGCTGTCGCTACCGGAGATTAAGAACCCAGGAGTTTCGGTGGGAAGCCTTCTCACGGAATTTATTCAGCCAGAAACGTTGAACGGCGTGCAGTGCGAGTCTTGCAATGAGACCACAACGCACACCAAAACCCTCACATTCAGCAAGCTGCCGGCTTGTCTGTGTATCCACATTGCCCGAACGACGTGGCTGCCGACGGGACATGCGTACAAGCGGCAGGATTTCGTTCACTTTCCGGAGACGCTCTCGATGGCTCCGTACAGCTTTGTACAGCCCAGTTTGAACAGTGCCATGAGTACACCGTGGGGATCCACCATGTCCCTGTATTCGGCCAGCCTGGGGGCTGCTGCCTACGAAGCATCGATCGGTGGCGGAGGAACAGTGCCAACCGAGCAGAACACGCCGGTCGGATCGGTTGGCAGTGCGTTCAATTTTGGTTCGTATACTTTTGGGGCAATGTTCCCGAAAAATCTGTACCGATTGCTGGCAGTGATTGTGCACTCGGGCGAAGCCAACAGTGGGCACTTTGTGACTTATAGGAGAGGAGCGCTGAGGAACTCTCACAAGTAAGATGTTTTTTTAAGACGGTTGTGAATAAAGACGTAACAGTTGTAATACATTTTTTTTTCAACACAGATGGTACTACACTTCGGATACGGTGGTAAAGGAAGTGACAATCGAAGAGGTGCTCAGCACGCCAGCTTACATGCTGTTCTACGATCGAGGACCTTCATCGAAGTACACTCAACCGGGTGGTAGCAGTGGAGGCGGTCACGGTATGGCTGGTGCTTCCGGTTAAGATTTAATCTAGCTCGATATTGTAGCCATCGATAAGGTAGGTTTAGTGAATCCTGATCCTAGTGACTGTATAGAAATGAGGCGATTACGCGGCAACTAGTCGGTGTATGTTTTAAGAGATTTCCAAAGAATTTCAAAAGAGTTAGATTGAGACAATGAATAACGTTATTCTATTATATAAAAAAAATTTCCACCGTTTTAAGAAGAAATTATTACAAATGCTAAGAGTATTTATTAATCATAAGCTTCAAATGGCTTACTTTATATGAGCATTATTCGTGCTTTGCTATTAAAAGACTTCTTAAGGCATTTATTTGGAGATTATGAATAAGAAGCTTTCTGTTTTCTTATTGTTCGAGATTAGTTTTTTCTATAAAGTTCGACTGTAAATAACTTCTATCCAGTGTTATCAGTTCTTAGATAGGAAAACATGTGTCAAGCCTTTTGTTGCATTTCATCTATCACATTTGCCCGAAATTTAGAGGAGCATTCGTGGTGTATTTTCCAAACATTCCAAAAGTTAAAAAAAAAGCCAATCCGTGCAATAATCTGAATTGGTGCGATTCTATGGGATGTGTACTCAAATTAGCTCGATGAAAAAAACAGCTAAAAATCAAATAGTCTGTCAGGATTGATTCACCAGTCGTTGCAAAATTTGGATAGGGTGGGTGTACCAATTGTCGCCATACATAAGAAGAACTAAAAATAAGTAAAAGGCATGTGGGTGAACTTTATATATCAAGCGAAAGGTTTTACTTCCTGCTCCTTAGAACAGCTGTGAAAACCACAATAAAATTGGTTATTATCCTCAAAATTGATGTTTCCATAATAGGAACGCATGTACCAGTTGTGGCACTATTCCTAATTTTGGTTCCTTATTTGGCAAATCCCATTGTTTTCTTATGGGACTGGCCAAATTGGGACCACTAGTGCGACAACTGTTGCAAAGGACGTCAAGAAATTAAGCAAAATCAATTTTTACAATTATGCTTTGCTTGTTTTGGAAGAAATCAAAGGTGTTATCGTAACATATGAATATGCTTTATCGATATGAACTTGGTTTGTGGTGATTTGATTGGCCATTTGGCACATAAAACACTAGTGCGACAACTGGTGCTATAGCCACAACTGGTACATCTAGCCTAGTTTGTAACAGCCTGGTGGCATCTCCGGTGTTTGGCGTTGCTGATTTCTCGATGTCAGGCAGCTGATTTTGTTGAGTCGTTTACTATTTGCAGCAATTCGTTCATGTTAGCGTCGCGAATTCTCTGGCAACAATCTTGAGGTTTTGAGTGATCCTACTTTGCTTTGAACACCGTTGCATTATTATGGAAGATCCGAAAGTTTTCGTAGGGATTACGAAGAAAAGGTTTTTAAAAAAACGCGAAACTACTAGTTACAAGGCTAACAACTGAATGAATGAATTCTCTTTATTGTTCCGTATTTATTAACTCTAGCACTTCGTTATCACTACTATTCTCCTAACACCATTATCTATGCAGCAAGTCGTTGTCGTCTTATGCCGGGTAGGCATCCGGCTAGTTGAACTCAGAAGCGTGGGCGTCCACTTCTTATACTTATCTCTTATGCTTTGCACTGGTCCTTTGCCTTCTTCAGGGTGGCCACTCACCCGGGAATCCGGGAAAACCGGGAAAAACACGAGAATTTGAAATCACCGGGAGAAATCCGGGAAAAACCCGGGAATTTGAACATGTTACCGGGAATTTCTTCAAATTTACATTCTTTCAAATTTTCAATTTCTTTCAATTTATATTCCAAAAGTATATGTTACTTCTTGTGGACTCTCTGTCTGTGTCGTGCGCTCCTCGAGTATGATAACGGACTCGAGGCTTCAGCAGTCCGTAGACGTGCTGGAAAATCCTGGGTTTTTGGAGCACTAGGTCGACACACATCACTAAAGCAGGTGTCAGGTTGTGTAACGGGTTTCCCAAAATGGCGTTTATGGAAACCACAAGGGGTTTTTAAAACAAAAACCGCGAGGTCCTAGATGTCCAGTAGAGTGATTCAAATTTTGACTTTTTGCTCCCCTATGCTTAAACGATGGCATTTGCCATTTTAATATTCGTCCTAAATGTTGAGCTAATTAGGATGTAATTTGACTGAGCACAAGCAGTTTGAAGCTTGTATAAAAATTACTATGAAAACAGTAACTTTTGTGAAAAACCGTTCCCCATCATTGCCCATTAAGCTCTAAAAATATATGAATACGTTAGCAACATAGGAAATTTAACAAGGGAAAATATCGTCGTTGTTGCTAAACGATTTGATGCTGGCAACAAAAGTTATTAGGGAAATACTGAATTGTGGGAAATTCAATTTAACACGTAAAAGAATAACATCAATATCAATAATGAGCATTTCTGTTTTCTTTATAATTTTGCTCACAAAGGTCAGATTGCTTCGTAACAACAACTGGCTTTCAGCTTAGGATCTATTCTATGATGGCGATGCGTTAAATATATTCAAATAGATTCTGAGCTGCTTCACGGAACAATCCTTTACATAAGTGGCAATTCTTATGGTAATTTTCATATAACCTTCAAACGGCACGTGCACAATCAAATTACATCCAAACCAGCTAAAAATTTGGAAGGACTATTAAAATAGCAAAAACAATTGTTTAAGCACAGGGGAGCGAAAAAGTCAAAATTTGAATCACTCTAATGTCCAGTCTTTTATACTAACTCCTTTTAACTTTCTCTTCTACCAACTTCTTCAATTTTCCAACTTCTATAACTTTTCTCTGCTAGCTTAATAACTTTTTCAGTCTCTCAATTCAACCTTTCCTTTCGACAATCACCAGGCTAACGATTTGTCGTTCTTCTGACCGTTGACCCGAAGCCTCTGACCGTTGACCCGTTGTCGCCCATGAATTCCGCCACATGCTGATCACCCAATTCGCCACCCCCATGGCCGCCCATTCGGTTTCTTTTCTTGGCGTCCCTGGTGGAGAGTAGCGGTATCACTAACGTCCTTTCATGGGACAGTGTAGTATTGGCTGCGTTCGTAAGGTTCGTGGGAGCAGGGACATTTTACACTTAACTACTTACCACGATTATTTTCCTTTTTTTTGCAATTTACACGAATACAAAACGCGTAAAATCTCACCAATCTTGGACAACACACTAGCACTGTTTACAATCGCTAGAACAGGAAATGGACTTCCATACCGTTTCCATTTCTATCCTACATCTTCAAATTGACTATTTTAGCAGTAACTGCTAGAATTGAAAATGATCGGAATGCTAGCTTCCTATATCCAATTAGAATTCCATCAATAGCTTTCTCCTACCACACTGGCAACTCGTGAACCAAGACGAACCTCTGCCCGCCAACCTCACCCAAAAAAATCTATAAAATTCCGCATGAACTAGTGGCAATTGCAGAGGTATATTACTAATAGAGAAAATTCCTGCCAGGGCATATGTCTGGGAAACGTTATCAACTCCAAGCACTGTAAGTTGCTTCCTATTCTCTAGATTGAGTTTGTGAAGTCTCTCCAGGGAGATGACTGGTTCAAAATGTGTTTCGTCTATTTTCAAACCATTGAGGGGTACGATTAATGGGTTGTATGTCAATGCCTAGAATATCAATCCCCAGAATCAGTTCCCCAGAATGGTATTTCCCAGAATTCCATTTCCCAGAACGAATCATTCTCCAGAATGATATTCCCCAGAATGCACCATTTCCCCGAAAAGAAATCCCCAGAATGACCCATTCCCCAGAAGAATAAAACCCGAATGACCCATTCCCCAGAAACCATAAACCCAGAATGACCCGTTCCCCAGAAAAAGGTATCAGTCTACACACTAACTTTTTCTATTTCGAGCTCGGCAAAATTGGGCACCGCTGTAGCTCAGTAAATTTCAAAACTTTTTTTCAGTAAATTTCAAAAATTTCGTTCATTACTGATTCTCAGCAAATTATTTGCTGTATCTCGGCAACCGAAACGTCACTTTTACTGAGATCTCAACAAAATTTATATTTGCTGCAACTCGGTGGTGCCCACCTCGGGAAAATAAACAAAAAATGCTTCGGCAAGATTTCGGCAAAAAAAAGTTAAGTGTGTAAGAAACTATGTTTTTCGCTGTCGTTGTTAAAGCTCACATATAATACGAAGGAGCATACAATCCATTATACTCTTTGTTCATATTGGGGGAAGCCCATATGGCATAATGCCATTTGGCATAATGCCGTTTGGCATAATGACCATTTGGCATAATCGTTGAAAAGAGTATGAAATGCAATGGGTCGTAAGAATATATGATTTCCATTTTTAGAAGTATGTATTTACCTGGAATAAGACAAAAGAGTAGATGACTCCTTCTTTAAAAGAATGCGTTTGCCCGGAAAAAGGCAAACGAGTAGATGATTCCTTCAAAAGTATGCATTTGCCCGGAAAAAGGCAAACGAGTAGATAACTACTTTTTCAAAAGTATGCATTTGCCAGGAAAAAAAGCAGAAGAGTAAATGACTCCTTCTTTAAAAGTACGCATTTGCCCGGGATGAAGCAATTACGAAGTATTTAGTCTAAGCTAGGAAATGGTGCATTCTGGGGTATGGTATTCTGGGGATTAGGACATTCTGGGGAATGTCTTTCGGGGGATGGAGGCATTCTGGGAAATGTCTTTCGGGGGATTGTGGTATTCTGGGGAATGGTTTTCTGGGGAGTAGTGCATTCAGGGGAATTAATTTTTGGGGAATCACTTTCTGGGCAATGGGTTTCTGGGGTATGACATACAATCCGATTAATGTGGATGATGCATGGTGAAATTCCAGGCTGCTAAATGCTTGATTATCGATTGTGACGGAACAGTTGCTGAAGTGGATTAAGTTTGTTCCGATGAGAGTTCTGCTGGATAGCTGGCAGTTTGTTGAAAAATTCGCTGATGTGGCATTCTTGATAATAACGAGGTTGTCGGTTAACCTCTTGATGCGGTTTATTGTTTCCGTGAAAACGCTTTTAGCAGAAAGTCCGTTCAGTAATTTGGAAAAACATTTTATTGACGTCCGTAGAACTTTGCAGGCAAGAAAAGACCAAACTTCTGTAACTTGGAACAGCTCTTTATTATGAACGTGTGTTGGGATTAACGGTTTGAATTGGAATGAAAAAATAGTCCGTATTTATTAGTTGGTATAAACAACTGGTAGTCACCCTTAGTGACCAACGATTGCTTGATCCGCAACACCCCCTCTCAATCGGTGACTCCAATTTTATTGCGAAGAAACTGGAATCGTCCAACGTCTAATGACTTGGTGAAGAGGTCTGCTTGCTGCTCGGTAGTAGAAATTGATTCTAGTTTGATGTTCCCGGCAGCCACGTGATCCTTGATGAAATGATGCTTGATATCAATGTGTTTGATTCGCTTTGATTCAGCATTCTTGGCCAGTCCTATACACCCTCTATTATCTTCATATATTAGAACAGGATCCGACAGTGCCTTGCAGTTGAGGTCTTCCAGAAGTCCAGCTAACCATATTGCTTCAGATACTGTTGCGCTCAGTGCAACATATTCGGCTTCGCTTGACGACATGGAAACTGTAGCTTGTTTGCGACTTGCCCAGGATACTGTTGATCCAAAAACTTTGAACAGAAATCCCGTAACTGACTTGCGGTCTTCTGCATCGGAAGCCCAGTCGGCGTCTACGTATCCTACGATTGGTTTACTATCTTCGTTTTTTGTGAAATGTAGACCCATGGTAGCTGATCCCTTTAGGTATCTGGCAATGCGCTTGAGTGCCTGCCAATGGTTATCGGTTTTGTTGAAATCTTCCCATATAGCTGACCGGATAGCACAAATCAGGTCGCACACACAGCATTTGATACATCATACTCCCGAGAAGCTCCCGGTAAGGCTGGGAGGTACAACATCCTTCGCGTCTTAGTTGGAGTCCTTTTTCCATCGGGGATTTGCTTGGATTGCACTCAGCCATGCCGAATTTTTCCAGGATTTTCAAAGCAGCTGTCTCTTGAGTTAACTTCAGTTCAGTACGGTTCGAGTTAAATTCAAACCGCATACCCAAGAAAAAATTTGTTTCGCCACAGTCGGTCATCTCAAACTCTTAAGGCAGTGCTTCAATTTTTCGATCGTTCGTATGTTTCTTCCGGCTATCATGAGGTCATCTACATAAAGCACTAGATAAACCTCATCACCTTCGGCGGTGGACACGTAAAGGCAGTAATCTCGGTTTGATCGACGGAACCCTAGTTTGAGCAGCGTTGAATTGAACCTGTCATTCCAGCATCGTGGAGCTTGTTTTAAGCCATATAGGGATTTCTGAAGTCTGCAAATCGTACCTCCTTTTGCTTCTACGCCTTGGGGTACTTCCATGTAGAGAACCTCCTTCAGCACACCATGGAGAAAAGCCGTCTTGACATCCATCTGGTGTATATGAAAGCCCTGATTGATGGCAACAGCTAACACCACACGAACCGTTGACAGTTTGGCTACTGGGGCAAACGTATCTTCAAAATCAATTCCTGGACGTTGGAGGAACCCTCTTACCACCAGTCGCGCTTTATATCGAATTGGCCGACCAGCCTCGTCCTCTTTGAGCCGGAAGACCCATTTTGTCTTGAGAGGCTTCACACCGCCAGGATTCTTCATCAGCTTCCACACATTGTTGGCCTTCATTGAGTTCAGCTCGTCCTGCACCGCTTGGTACCAAAGGGCACGATCCTCACGGGTATCAATCTCATTATAAGTTTCGGGAGCATCTGATGGGATGGGAAAACCAACAGCATTTGCGCTAAACCCAGTAAGATAGTTGAGAAACTTACCGGGGAATCGGCGCTCCCGTTCGCTGCGCCTCGTGGACTGCTCGCCACTTGGGCCAGAAGACATGTCCAGATCTGAATGCGAAGGGAGCGCGGTGTCATCGCATTCCGTTACATCTTCAACTTCTGCATCATCAGTGCCATCTTCGAGCAAGACTTGATCATCAGGCTGTAGAGTTTCAATTTGCACATCGAACTGCTCGGTTTGCTCTTCCCCCTCTTGCTCGTAGACTATGGGAACCACCAGATTTTCATTAGCACGATCTTCTCCATCATTGGCCCAGGGGAAACAGTTTTCATTGAACTTGACGTCACGAGCAATCACAATTTGTTTCGATTCTTCGTTCCATAGCCGGTAGCCATTGGGTGCGTACCCGACCATGAACAGCTTGCGACTCTTCGCATCCAATTTCTTTCGGTGTTGGTTCGGTATCCATGCAAAAGCTTGACAACCAATAACTGGGATCTTTTTTAGTCTTGGCTTCTAATCGTACCAGAGCTCGGCTGGTGTGACATTTCTTGGCAACGCAGATGTTGGGCTTCTATTTAGCAGGTATACAGCCGTCAATACGGCCTCACACCACAGCGATTTTGGAGAATTTGATCCGATTAGCATAGTACGTACCTTTTCTATCAAAGTTCTGTTGAATCTCTCCGCAACTCCATTTTGCTGCGGTGAGTAGGCTACCGTAGGTTCAATCTGGATTCCCATCGCTTTGTAATACTGCTTCTGGCTATTCGAACAATATTCACGTCCCTGGTCTACCGTAAGTTTTGAGATCTTGTTACCAAATGCTGCTGTTGCCATCGCCGCAAACTCTTGAAATACTTGAAATACCTCTGATTTCTTTCTTAACAGATATACGGCAGCAAAATGAGAATGATCGTCAATAAACGAAACGAAGTAGCGGTGTCCATCCCAAGACATAGGTTCAATCGGTCCACACACATCAGAATGGATACGTCCCAACGGTGGAGTTGCCCGATCTCTTGCACTATTGAATGGCTCCCGGCTGTGTTTACCGGAGACACACACACGCCACAGAACTTCAACTTCTCCGGTTTGAAACATACACCAAGGGCAAGATTTTCACGCACCATTGTAGCCATACCGCTTTCACTGATGTGACCAAGCCGACGATGCCACAGTTCGGCACACTCCACTTCAGCCAAGCTAGCATTAGCTCGTTGTACCGCTATATCAAGAACGTAAAGGTTTCCTCGTAGATGCGCCGTTGCAATAGTCTTACCGTTCATCTTCAGCATCACCATCTTGTTGTTAAAGACAACTTCAACACCAGCCTTGGTTAACTTCTTCACCGACATGAGGTTGTCCCTGAGAGTCGGAACGTATAGTACATCCTTCGCGTGCATCAGTACGCCATAATTGCTCATTCCACGGATGACACCTGCTTCCTTAGCCACTAGGGATTCGCCATTCTTAGCTATGTCGATGTACACTGGTTGCTTCAAGGTTTCTACAGTTGAAAAATGGTGCTTCGCATTAACCATATGATCGCTGGCCCCGGAGTCCAGCAGAAACTCGAGCTTTTCACCGCAGCTCTTCCGTTTTATCGCACTGTCTGCCATGAACACGACTGACCTTGATTCGTTCGCTGCATTGGCTTTGGGCTTATTCCTACAATCCTTCTTCATGTGACCACGCTTGCCACAGCCATGACATTTTCCGTTAAACTTCTCGCTTCCATGTCTCCGGCGTTGATCTCCAGCAAATGCAGTAGGTTTTTCTTCATAACTATGCATTCGATCCAAACGCTTCGATTCATCACTAAGCAACCGGGTCTTCATCACATCATATGTCAATTCATCTTCCGGAAGATTTTCAAGAGCGGTCATAAGGGGGTCATACGACTCCGGAAGCGTTAAACTTAAGGCTGCACAAACATCGCTTTCTTCAAGATTTGAGCCGGCCACTCGGAGTTGTCGAATGAGGTCCTCAAACTTTAGCAGGTGGGCGCGCAATGATGTCCCTTCCTTCAATTGAAGACGAGCGATCTGCTTCCTAATTACCGTTTGCTTTCCGGCCGATTTCTTGGCAAACGTATCTTCAAGAATCTTCCACATTTCTTTGGTCGTATTCTTTTCTCGGATACATCCCAAGTACTCGTCCGACACCAAGCTCACCAGCAGGGATTTCGCCTTACAGTCCATTTCCCTGAACTTCACAGCTTCGTCAGCCGCTGCTGGAACATCCTTCACCACAGCGTCCCACACCTTCGAGGCTTCGAGATACACTTGAACACGAAACTTCCAGGTATCGTAGCCAATTCCAGAAAACTGAGGGATTCCGTGAACGGTCACTTCTTTCTTGCTGTCGCCCATAACCTATTGACGTCCGTTGAACTTTGCTGGCAAGAAAAGACCAAACTTCTGTAACTTGGAACAGCTCTTTATTATGAACGTGTGTTGGGATTAACGGTTTGAATTGGAATGAAAAATAGTCCGTATTTATTAGTTGGGATAAACAACTGGTAGTCACCCTTAATGACCAACGATTGCTTGATCCGCAACACATTTGTTAATTTGGGGTCCAAAATCCGCGTTACTACGCGAAGTTCAGATCGCGGTTCGGACGGCCAAACAACAATCGTAAGCTTCGGGTGGTGTGCTGTTGACTTTAAGACGGTCAGGCTGTACAGTCCAGTACCTGACAGTGAAAAGTCTAAGCAGCGCCCTTAGCTTCTTCTAACAGGGTCTTGTTACGTCGAGTTAACGGCTCAAGACACTGTTTGCTTATTATTAGGGGAGTCAAGCTGCACACTTGATCGGAATTCCAGACGGCCAGGCTGTACAGTCCAGTACCTGGCAGTGGGAATTCCAACGTTTGTAGTAACTGTTGGCTTCGTCGAGATCTGACACTAGTTTTCTGATTCCAGACTGGCAAGCTGTACAATCCAGTACCTGATAGTGGGAATCATAGACTAGTTGGAGATCTTCAAGCTAAGTCACGCACTTAGTCAAAATTCCAGATGACCAGGCTGTACAGTCCAGTACCTGGCGGTGGGAAATTGACGTTCGAGATGACTTGGCTCTTACGAGAACTCAACACTTGGGCTGTACGGTCCAGTACCTGACGGTGGGAAGCATTTGCAAGTGAAGATTTCGCCAAGTTTTAAAGGTCAACTTTTACAAGTCTCCAGACGGCCAAGCTGTACAGTCCAGTACTTGGCAGTGGGAGACCTCGAAATGTTAACTTACCTACAGCAGGGAATGTTCTCGAAAGAAAGGCGATCCGATCCTTATGAAGGTTAAAACAATACTCAAAAGTTGTATTTCAAAATTCGTCTTATATAGGGGATTTTGGGAATACAATGGTAACTTAATTCTAAAGAATGAAAGAGAAAGGATACTTTCTAAGGTTCCCACGTCTATTGTCGTTCGTTACAATCATTCAGTTGTTTTCTTAGAAACCAAGTTCTCGAGCAACTTTATGACCGGATGCCTAATGCATCGGTGCCTACATGTGCCCTTCCTATCCCTACCACTGCGGTGCCGTATGCCTGGTGCATTATGGCACTTGTCTCACCCGGGCCGACGATCGGTGCTGTAAGGAAATTCTATGCGGCCTATCAGTGTGAACAATCTATGCTGCAGCCCTTAATGCAACGTACACACCAGTCAAGCAGTTTGACGAACATTGACTCCGCCCCAAGAAAATGCTTCGGTTGCTGCTTTGTTTGAACGTGTGTGAAGTTGTTCGAACAACCATTTGACAGTTGGCGGCTCGGTTGGAAAAAATTAAAACGGTTTGATTTTGGTTTGAGTTCTCGGGGGTGGAGTCAAGGTTCGCCGAACATGTTTGAGCATTTGTAGTGAAGTTGCACAAACCCCCATATATTTTTGATGGTTGGTGCTCAAGTTGGCGCTTCGGTCGTTCGTGTGTGATATTGTTGGTCGAATAAATTAATTGTTCGTGCCGCTGTTGGTAAAACTTGATGGATGTTTGAATAAACAAGAGGTGGAGTCAATGTTGGTCAAACTGCTTGACCGTGTGTACGTTCCATAACGTTTTTCATCGGACCGCATACGTCAACGCTGACTAAATCCAAAGGCCTATCAGATCGCTTCTCGATTTTCTTTGGAAATGGCAGTCGAGCAAATTTCCCTTCGTGGCAACATTCACATACGGACCGTATACCGCAATCATCAAGTTCAATACCGGTTGCCAACTGCTTTCGAAATACTTTTTGAACCGCGTCGTTATTTCGATGACCCATTTTCCTGTGCCACACGTGCTGACAATTTTCCGTATGATTCTGAGCTTCAACCTTCATTGCGTTGTGAGCGTTCTTCATGCAATACAAACGACCAGACAAAACCGCCACAGCTGCTACTTGTATACCCTTCATGATTTTGCAGCATTCAGAATCGAAAATCACTTTGTCTTCTTTGGCAACTAGCTTGCGCACCGAGATTAGATTGGCTTCCAAATTCGGTACGAACAAAGTACCTGAAAGTGTAATGGTGCGTTTGTTACCTTTCAGATCGCAGCAGTCTACTATGCATGTTCCTTTGCCTTTTGCTGCTGTCATTGTTCCGTCGGCAAGCGTGATTTTTTCGATGAGGTTTTCATCCAGCGGTAGGAAGAAAATCCGGTCGGCACACATGTGCGACGTGGTCCCAGAGTCCACGATCCAGCTTCCGGTTTTACTACTTTCGTTTACGGTGAATGCACAGTTCTCAGACTTCACTTCACGTACTGCTTTCGCTTTCGAAGGGATATTTCGATGTCACCTTCACTATAACGCCTAGCTTTCAAATTCCGCAAAAATGATACCTTCGACGTAAGCGTTGGCTTCTCGAAATGGTCCTGCAATTTGTCCCAAGCCTCGCGAGCCGTTTTCGTCTGCTTGATGAGGCCATGCTGGTTGCTCTCCATCAACAGACCGATTGTCGCTCGCGCATGTTGGTCTCCGACGTCCTAGGCTTCGACAGCAGCAGCATTCCCCGCGGCAGCATCCCCAGCGGCAGCATTCGCTTGTGTCTTGGCTTGGTGACGTATTTCCAGAGGTCTTCACGGATCAGAAGTAGTTCAGTACTGATCTTCCAGCTGCTATGATTTGTTCCGTTTACCCACCTGTCATAAGACGAGTTTTTACAATCCCATTGAATTCCACCACTTAATTGTATCTTGACAGATACGTATTTCGACCTCAAAAGTAAGGCCGTCTTCAGTGTCTCGTACTTGACTCGACTCGACTCGAAGTCGAGTCAAGTACGAGACACTGAAGACGGCCTTACTTTTGATGTCGAAATACGTATCTGTCAAGATACAATTAAGTGGTGGAATTCAATGGGATTGTATAAACTCGTCTTATGACAGGTGAAAACATTCCACTAAAAAGCTCAAAATAATTTTCTTATCAAAATGTTCCGTTTAGTTTCGGGACTCGAACTTTCTCCATTTCAGCTTTGGCTTCAGAAAATTTTCTACTTCTCTGTTGATAAGAAGTTACTATGGCAATGGTAACCCAAGCTCTGGGCTCATAACCTCTTGGAGGTAGCAGAAAGTACAACCTGTTTGGTTGATGGTCTAAGAGTAACTAACGTTTATTTTAATTATTAATTCTATGAATTACAAAATCATGGCATGCTAATCATCGTGCTTGATACACCTTCAACATTTTTTCTCTGCACTATCGACTGACTATTTTTCTGCACTATTGGGTCTAGGCAACACCTGATTTGGCACTCCGGGGTTTTGTTGCTGTGCTCACTCAGTTTTTATTTTGTTCATAACACAATTTCACTCGCCCATCCGCGCGGAGCACTGACCAGTCAACCGTCTCGTATCCGCTTATTCTACCAGCGGCGGTTCATAAAAATCAATTACTAAATCGCTGTTGATGACTGTTCTGTGGTTCTTCTCACACAATACAATTATTCACTCTTTTTGGACTTTACTTCAAGTGCCTAAGCCTTTACCTAAGTGCTTCACTTCAAGTTTTCACAACTCAAGCCTGCTCCTGGCAGGATCGCCATGTTATGTCCTCAGACAAATGGTCCCTTTTGAGTCTCGTTACACCCCGGGGATGGTGATAATCACTCCTTTTAGTTATAACCGAGATTTTGATTATTTTACTTTTATGTTTACATCAACAGTAAACAGTCTAAGTTGCAGTCACTTGGGTAGCCCAAAGTCTCAAAGGAATAGAAGTCTTGATATTTTAATTGCCTAATCTTCAGATCGTCTTTGTGGATTCTTCTTCCTTCTTTACTCAATACTATACTTTTGTTAATTTGTTCAATTTTAACTTTTTTGTATCTGAGCTTATGTTTTACCCTTTGCCGAGTCTTTTCATAAACCTCTTGATTTGGTTCTGGTTCGATGGCTTTCCTATTTTTATTAGATCAAGATCTTTCTTTTGTTATGATATTTAATTTTGATAGACTGTTTGATAAAATGTTATTTAATAAAATCATCATATTTGATACTTGGACTCTTTCTTTGCACTCGAGATTGTCTAACTGGAGTGTTCCAGTTAGAATCGCAATAATAACAACTTGAAACTAAAGTAGTCGATAGCCAACTAGGGTGAACCAGTCGGGTCGAGCTCTAGAATCAGAATCTCAGTGCTGCAAAGTGTCACCGTACAAGTCACGCAAAGCGTGACAATAACAAAATCCAGGTCATGTGTCAAGTACTCAATTGTGATGCTCAATGTGGATCTCACATGCTTGGTGTAACGATCACCATGAAAGTGACATTTTAGCAACTAGCGCTTGGTCACTCACCATGTCTTCACTTCTTCTGCCTGTGATCACCAGCATGAATGATAGGAAAACTTTCCTGATGTTGTGGTTGTCATATCCATGTCATCTTGACTATCGTGATGATCACTTGACCTATGCGGTGTTTGGTTCGAAATCAACGCTCGACAGCAATGGAATAATCCACTTAGCGGAATTAATGGATTTTTGCTGTGATAAAAATGCATGAAGCCAAAATAGAATTTTTGGGAACATTTAAGTGTTCTTATTGTTTATATTGACTTTTTGTGCAATATTTTAAGAGGTGCTATTAAAAGAAAAGTACATACATAGTTTTTCCAAATTTGATCCAGACTATCTTTTGAAAAAGGCCAAAGTTTTTATTGATTTTTCAAATGGATACAATTAAAAACGACGCATCCTACAAAAAATGTTGTATGGGTGACTATCGCAAAATCAGTCAAAGTTTCTAGTAAAGATATTGGAAACAATTCAAATTGAGCCCTACACTGAAAAAAAATCAATTTCAACAGTTTCAAAAATTAAAACTCGATTTGCGAAAAAACGCTTTTTTTGATTTGTATGAAATTGTGTCTCAAGATAGGTGATTATGTTCCCTACCAACCGTCCATACATCGCAAGCTTGACACTTTTAAGGGAAAAAAGTTTTTCTAACAAAAAAATTTTTCTTGTCGGAATTGACTTTTTTCTCAGTGTCAAGGAGTGCCAGTGGATTTAACATATACATACATATATTTAAATATTCTTGTACAGTCAAGCAGAGTACAATATTTAGGTCGTAACTAATCGCAACGGATAAAAATACACTGAAAATAATTTCGACAAGAAAAAGTTTTTGTTAGAAAAACTTTTTTACCTTAAAAGTGTCAAGCTTGCGATGTATGGACGGTTGGTAGGGAACATAATCACCTATCTTGAGACACAATTTCATACAAATCAAAAAGCGTTTTTCGCAAATCGAGTTTTAATTTTTGAAACTGTTGAAACTGATTTTTTTCAGTGTAGGGCTCAATTTGAATTGTTTCCGATATATTTATTAGAAACTTTGACTGATTTTGCGATAGTCACCCATACAACATTTTTTTGTAGGATGCGTCGTTTTTAATTGTATCCATTTGAAAATACAATAAAAAAAATTTGGCCTTTTTCAAAAGATAGTCTGGATCAAATTGGTAAAAACTTAGTTAGAGCCATTCTCAAATACGGCCCATACAAATTTCAGAACCCTCCCATACAAAATACGTTATGTAATTTGTGAATGAACCCTTAATTTAACTATTGTTTTATCCAATTTATCAATTAAAAACGACGTCAGTCCAATCAAACGACAACAAAATCAATCAATAACGGTGCTCACCTGCACTTTTGACAGCTGACCGACCTGATGCTCTTTATGGCGCTCAGCTTGTGGTTGTCAATCTGGGTGTCACGCTTACCGAAGGTATTCACGTGTCAGCTTCTACATGTCACGATGCGCTTGCAGTGATTGTCAGTAAAGAACATCGTTTGAAAGCGTGGTGGTTTTTGTTTTCATATCTGATCATCTGGTGATGGTCACGACATTTTGCAAGACTGCAGAATCTCTCTTTATTACATTTGAACATTTTTTATTACATAAGAACATTTTTTTAATGAATCGCCTGCTTTGATCGTGCTTACAGCGGCACACTAGGAGTTAACTTTTGGAAATCAGTATGGCGAAAGGCATCTAATGTTTAATATCTCGAAAATAAGCACCTTCATCGAAAAAATATTTGGTAGGCGTAGTAGCGGACACCTTCCTACATAACCGGTACCAAATAGTTTTTCATGAAAAGATCCTAATTTTGAGAAAACCCGCGTTAGATGTTTCTGGCGGTTAACTCTTGCTGGCTATTGGCGCATATACGATAGCGCCTGGATGTGGAAGCGGCGGATAGAAAATCAGTCACTGCCAATAATTCATTGAGAGGGTTAGAAAAAAAAAATTCTAAAAATGTTGTCTCTGGGGGGGCGTTATGTTCAAAACCACACCCATGGCTGCGCCACTGTACTAGTGGCCTATGGTCGGTGTACATGAATTTTCGTTCATGTATACATAGTTTCAAAAACGGCGGTTTCCCCATATCATAGCTAGTAATTCTTTCTCAATGAATCGCCTGCTTTGAGCGTGCTTACAGCGGCACACTAGGAGTTAACTTTCTGAATTCAGTATGGCGAAAGGCATCAAAGGCTCGATTTCTCAAAATTAAGCACCTTAATCGAAAAAATATTTGTAAGGCGTAGTAGCGGACACCATCCTTCCGGTAGCAAATAGTTTTTCATGAACAGTTCCTAATTTTGAGAAAACCCGCGTTAGATGTCTTTCGCCATACAAATTTCTGGCGGTTAACTTATGCTGGCTATTTTGCGCATATACTATAGCAGCGGTGGGTAGAAAATCAGGCACTGTCAATAATTCATTGATGAATATTTTTTCTCTGCTTGATTTAGCGTTTTACTGGAATATGCAACAGGCTTGCCACTTGCATTTGAAAGTACGGCTCCAATTGCATATCCAGATACATCTGTATGCAAATTGAACGTATTATTTTTTTAAAAGTCTGGAAAATCCAAGACGGGGGGATTCATAAATTTGTCTCTAAGTGTATTAAATGAAGTTTCGCAATCATCATTCCAAATGAAAGTTGTATTTTTTCTCGTTAAATTATTCAAAGAACTACAGAGTGAAGCAAAGTTTTGTATATGCTTCCTGTAATAATTCGCGAAAGCTACGAATCTTTTGACTTCATCTACATTGGTATACTGCCGTTCTACGCATAATTGTCCCATGTATATAGGAAATCCCAGCAAACATGGGACAAATATGCGTATGACGGCAGTATAGGTTTAAACCATTTTTTATTGTTTCAATTTTTGCAGGGTCTGGACGTATTCCTTCTGCAGATATATAATGTCCTAAATAAATTAATTGTTCCTGTAAAAAGTTGCATTTCATAGGATTTAGTTTTAAATTTACCTCTCTTAACCTTTCAAAGATTATTGAGAGATTTCTGTTGTGTTCTTCTAGAGATTTACCAAATATGATAAGGTCATCTAGATAGACTAAGCATTTTTCCCCATTGAGACCGGCCATTGCGATGGTCATTAGTCTCGAAAAAGACGATGGACTTATCTTCAGACCCATCGGTAATCGTGTCATCTGAAATTGTCCAGATGGAGTCGAAAAGGCTGTAACGGGTCTATCTTCTGTTCTAAGCTCACATTGATAGTATCCTTGCGATAAATCTAAATGAGAGAAGTATTTGGCTCCAGATAATGAGTCAATTATTTCTTCAATATTTGGTAGTGGAAATTTATCGTTTTCGATAACATTGTTTAATTTTCGATAAAATAAAAATTATTCCGGATTTCTGTTAAACAATAAAAAATTAGCTCTAAGAGCTCTTTCCGCATCAAAATTAGCGAAAAAGATCAATGAAGTTTGCTTCCTCTTGAATATTTTGTTCGTTAGGCTGCCGAGATGCTGCGGGAGCCTGTTCTTCCACGTTAGCTGAGTGTCTGTTTTCCCTTTGGTTCTGGTTGGGGTTACCTCGCCCTCCTCAGCTTCCTCGGTGACCTCTTGTCCAGTGAGGTTGCTGAAGTGGCGGTTGTTGATATTGATTGTGATAGTAACCTCTTCCTCGGTTGTTTCTTCCACGATGGTAGTCGAATCGGTTCGACCTGAATCCTCTACCACGACCCCTCGGGTTGTAGTATGTAGGATTGCGGAACGAACACCATAGTGCCTTCTACACTTGATGAGCCTGGGGTGGCTTGGCACTCCAAAGCATCCGATATAGCTTTATTCAGAGTTGTTGGATTGCGCGCTTTCAGGAAAAATTTCGTAGCTGGGTCGCGTAGTCCATTTGTAAAAGCTTGTACTGCGATTGGTTCAACAATATTCGCAGCAGCAGCTTCGCTCGCGAATGTACCTGTAGATACATGGGCGGCGGCCAATTTAGCGGAAAGAATTTCTATTTCAACTCCATAATCCGAAATAGATTTTTTCTGCTGTTTTTTTGGCGGTCATTTCATTCTCCACCGCACGCGGAGTGACTCTTATGGCAAATTTTTGCCTTAGAGCCTGAAATGCTTGTGCTAGGGTAGCTGCATTGTCAATAGCACCATGCGCTGCCCCAGTTAATGTTGTCTTCAAAAATTTTAAAATGGCTGCCTCAGGAACGTCCTCTGCATAGTCCCTGAGTAGCTCGATACTTTCGATGTAACTTGTCAATTGTGTGACACATCCATCGAAAGGATTTACTAATTTTAGTGCCAAAGCAAGGTCTAATTTTGGCGCCATGGGTAATTTTTCTATTTTTGTTTTGATTAATAGGTATAACTCGTTATGGATCAAATACAATTTAGTTCTATAATTCTCTATTTCTGAGCATTCAAGCTTACGCTCGAATTCGTTTAATTTTTCAATGACCTGATGGAAAGTAGCTTCACAATACGTTCTCTTCTTGATCAACGTATCGTAAAGGTACTGCATATTAGGACTTTTCTGCAAATTTCTTAGGTTTACTACTAGGAAACCAATCAATTCTTTGTCTAACATTATCCATCAATTAGCTTCAAATTAAAAATTGACTTCGTTGTCTAGTGGCTTGATGGTAAAGCAAAAGATTAAAAACTGTTCAAATATGTGAATAAAATCTGAACCAAAAGATAAAATAAAATATGTCAAATATGTCTAATTTAGTCCGTCGTGCACACTCGGCTATCAACAAGTTTTCTTCCTCCGTAATGCGATACCTAAAAGTAAAAATTCCTATCAGAAATTTGATCTTATAATTGTATATTTTATGGGTACTTCCCTTAGTTGACGATCTGCTCTGGCTCTTCCAGTTGATCGTTTACTTCCTCCCGTCGTTCCGCTTCTGCCGGGTTGTTCCTAGCGCTCTCGCTTGCAGCGCGGGTCCGATGGGCGAAGATGAGTTGTTGTACCTCAATGTAGTTCCATTTAAGATCCTCTAGGATCCCCTTTGAGTCCAATCTGATGGCTGCTCCAGCGGCCAGATTGAAGGTTTGGTTAAGCAAAATGTATTTCGCTTCCACTTTAATTAAAGGCAACACAGTACCTTTCGATTCTAGCCTTGACCAGAATAGGGACTCTCTATTGAAAAATTTCGATAGCCTTGTAGACGATCTCGACATCCCCATTATGTAGTCCCGACATGTTCATGCACTGCACTTTATTCCTAAAATTAACTAAACTTGAGCGGCCACGCGCCGGGCGGCTCGTTCGGTAACGCGCTCTGTGTGTTGGCGTTGAATTTTTACCACACCTTTTATTACTAGGTAGCCCACGGCTACCGCTGCCAGCGCGAGTTCGCAATTCCGGGACAGGGATTTCTTTTTAAAAAAGAAACGCACTCGTTGCTACACTCGATCGAACTGCTGATGGTGCATCGCCTGTTCTGTTGCCGGTTGACCCATGCTGCTGACGTCGGTTGCGCCGGGGATGGAATTTGACCCAGTCCGGCTGGCAACGCCGTTAACTCGCGCAACGTGGCGTGAGTTACCGGCAGAGGTTCTTAACGGCTCCTCCCTTTGAAGAAAAGCTGTCCTCATCGTATTGATCCATGGTTTTGATTCATTCCTGTGGTATGAATGGTATGTCCGGAAACTTGCTCCTTTTCATCTCGTCTTTTGGATTCGCGTCTTCAGAGATAACCAACGTTGTCCTTTGTGGGATGAGTGATTTGATTATATAAACTGCAAAAATGGCTATTAGAAGTACAGAAACTGTCGATATTCCGCCGAAGGATAGCCATCCGAATAAATGTATGTTCCAGTGGAGGTTTTCCGTTGTCAGGTTGAGATGTTTGATGTGTTTGCGCTGTTCCAGATGAAGTTCCTGCAAGTACTCTAAAGGAATGCGGTTTATGATGACGGTTGAATTTACCTTTACTCCTATTGTTGGTATAAACGGTTTTACTGGAATTTCTGTGTTACTGTTGCTATACTCTTCCCCGTTTAGTTTTAGCATACAACTCGAAAATTGTATAAGGAATGATCCTTTCAATTCCCGTTGTTGATTTGAGCAGTTGGATGCTAATTGAATATCCGCGTTATTGATGAAAATGCTACCGTCATCCACTTTTCTGATGTTGTTGCCTTTGTAAACTTTCTCCATAGGGCATTGTGCTGTTTCACCTTTCATGATTTGTTGGATGCACTCAGTCGCGGGCTCCAATTGTGACGTGGGGCATATATGAATGTCCCTGTATTTAGGACATGGGGATTTGGTACTGTATAATGTTGGACCGTTCAAATAATAGTGAGAGGACAGGAAAATCCTGGTATTGTTTAAAATTACTGATTCAACGTAGGTAGTATACTCCGCATTCTTGACTCGGGGTACTTTAAGGATGTATACGATAGTGTATTTGTTGTAGATAATATAAGCGCTAGCGATATCCAGAACAAGAATTGTTTCCAGACCCTGGTGCTCCGCCAAACTGATGATTCGGCTGCTCGGTATATTGCGCCTGGCCAAATCTATAGCTTCTTCTATGTATTCTAGCTGTTTAATGAGTTCGTCAATATTAAACAAGAAATTTACTATATCGAAACCAGTTAAAGTCCTTGAAGTTAATGAATCCATACTATGCATCATTGTTAATATGTAATTTGAAATATTATTGATTCTATTTTCAAAAATATGATTAATATTTATCTGTTTATCATTCTGATCTATAAGTGAGTTCGAAGTTTTGTTTATAATTCTCAAGTCCTCTGCATCAGGACTCCCAGAGATGTATTTCCAAAAATACCCTAACGATTTCCATCTTCTAGTTCAATTTTACAATTTGGGTTTTAACTAAAGAACTCATTAGACTTTGATTACCCATTCTATCCTGAGCTTGGTCATTTAAATCCTGAACGGTTCTGCTTATTAAGTAAGGGTGAATTGTTGAACTAATCTGATGTAGTCTTTACTGATACGAGCTGGTCCAAGAGATATGATTGCCAAAGGATTCTTGTTTAGGTCGTGTATCAGGTGGTCCGTCCGTACTGTTGTTGTCCATAGACAAAGTCTGTAAATAATTTTGAATAAATGGACTTAAGTCTTTGTATGTTTCTTGTGAGTTTTATGTCTTTTCGTCGGTTACGGTCTTGTCCGTCTGTATTTTTATCTCAATTAGTCTATAGCGATGGCCTCCAGGTGAAGGTTTAGCTTTGCCTTTAACTAATATTAGTCTAGTCAATTTTTTGAAATTATCGTAATCCATAGTGGGCAACTTTGCATTATGATTGTCTTCTGAAATTTTAATGTGATCTCTAGCGGTTTGTATAGTCTGCTGTTTTGCTAGGTTTAAATTTAGAGATGTCGAATTTTAAATATTATTTGTCGTGGAGTTAAATTCGTCGTCGAGTGTTTTGACTCGTTGTAAATTGCTGTGATGAGGGCAAGTCCCTCATACAGAGTTAAGTGTTCTACTTTTCTTCTATTTGCCAAGTACATTTCTAACAATGTGTTATGGAAACGTTCCACGATTCCATCGCTATTACTGCAGCTGGCAAAATGAAGTGAAATATTGTGATTTTTCTTAAAGTTCTTAATTTTGCGTTATGAAAGCTTTTTGCCTGATCGGAAGTGATCATTTAAAGAAGTCCAAATGTTTTAAAATATTCTGCCAAAGTTTCTATCAGCTTATCAGCGGTTTCGTGAATTATTTTATAGATCTGAGCGAATTTTGAAAAAGAATCTACGAGTGTGAGAAATTTTTCGGTGTCCTTGACATAAACGTCTATATACACATTTTCGAATGGTTTCTCGTAAATTCTTCGGGATATGGGAATTTTAAATGGTTTCCTCTTGTACTTGGAAAATTTACCATCTTCACAATTGCTTATGAAGGCTTTAACTTTTCCAAGCATGCCTGGGAAATAAACTGATTTTTGTATTTCGCCGTAGGTCAGCTTGTATCCTCGGTGGTTGAAATTGTGACATTTTTTAATGAACTCCTGTTGGTCCTGAAACGAGACTAAAGCGGGCAGTTTAATATTAGAGAATTCTACAAATGTATGTTAAAACTTCTGTACGTGCTGGTATCGTCAGCATACTACAAGGGTTATTATTAAATGGAATAATAACACCTGAATGTTCATGCATTAGCTTCAATGTCAAATTATGAAGGTTTATGCTTGCTCCATACCCTCCATACCAACCCCGTGAAATAAGCACTAGTTCTTGAAGCCACCGTTTGTTGGTGTGGCGCTAGTGCTGTTCTTCAAGTTTAAAGCTCCGTTCATATTGCACCTATTACATTTCGCGCAAGTATTTAATGATCGCAAAATAATTTCGATCGTGAAAACTTAAATTTCAATAACTCAAATTATATTATTCTGTTTTCGTCATTTATCCAGCATTTTACGTGCGGTAATAGCCACCACAATATAATAATCATCGAAATCAGCCGAAATTATCAGCAAAAAAAGCCTATAAATTATTTTTCGATAGCCGCCACAATTTAACATGTTCTGGTGAGGTTCAATCTATTTGACGATTGTCTTGTGTCGTTTGACATCGCAGCGATCATCATAATCCTAATCCTTCTCAATTTATCATTGTTGACGAATAAAGGTTGCATGAAGAAAAAGAACCCCATAAAAAATCTTCCCGACTTTCCCCCAGACTAAATCGGTTCTCGTCGGTAACATCAACCGATCTTGGATCCGACGAATTTATAAATTGTTTCACCGAGCATTATGGGATTTTTACAGGGGTGCTAGCCGACGCTAGTGAGATTGAGCTTTTATGTCAGGGCAACCTGCGTTGAGGCGCGATTTAAATCTTCACACACTATTTCAACGAAATTTTGTTCGAGCATCCACGTAAACACACATTAAGGTCCGTCTCTTTTACCGAATTAAACTTGAAAGTGCCAGTTCGAAGATTTAATAAATACCCAGTGTTAAAAAAGGCTGATGCGCCCCCCAAAACCATTAAAACATAAATCTATCAAAAGTAATCTTGCTCTGCAAGCAGGGTTATTCGATAATTATTGAACTGCCACTATGAGATATGAGACAGCCCACCTACTTTTCAGTTGACGAAATCAATTAATCTATTTGATCTTGGATGACTATTGTCAGCCCTGGATCTTGACGCATAAACTCATTGGTTACAAAGTTGAGCTCACTATAATGAGGGCATCCAAACTAAGTGCATAGATCCAAACTAAGTGCATAGATCCAAACTAATGGCTACTTAGCCATTGTACGTGTCATTGACAGGTGTTTTATGGAACATTATTGGAACCTTTTTCTTTCACATTTGATCTGATCCAACTGGAAGTAGATATCGCATTCTGGATAAAATTTTGCTTTACTCTGGACCATTTGTGTGTTGACAAAATAATAGTTTTTGGAAGCATAATGGATTTAGCGTAAAAGTCAGGAGATTAAAAATAATAACTATCGAGCTGCCAATGATCATGCACCGGAAAAGGTTTTTTGGCTGACGAGAAACCTAACTATACTGCCCATGTCGCAAATGTGTAACATTTGGATTTTTGCCGATTATGAGTAAATTTTAAGAATCCTAGGAAACCTAAGTGATTCAAATTGGGCATTTAATTTTAATATGAATCTAAGACATGCATCTCCCAGCAGCTGCCCTAGATTAGTTTAAGTTCAGATTCAAAAGCTCAAAACTGTTGCACAGCTTTGTTCTATTTTCTGCAGATTGAATCACGAGATTCAAATATTTCTGTTATGTTTTGGCGATTGAAAACGTTATTTTTACTACGGAATTCGGATCAATGCACTTTACAATAACGCGGCATTTCTGAGCAGCAAGATAATTATTTTATTTATTTAAACAGAATTCAAACATTATTTTGCTTCAGATTCCAACGAGAATAGTGTTCTAAAATGTGAAGGAAAAATGAATCACTGCTGATCAATCAGTTAATTGGTTTGCAGTCTTATTTTTTTTCTTGCAAAAAATTGGTTTTCAAACAGAAATATGCATTAGGAATTAAAGGTCCACTCTTTATCACAATGCCAAATATTGTCAAATTATCAGGCAGACTTGACAAATTTGTTATTGGTATTTGTAATTGTGACAAAGACAGTGCTGATAACTTTTGCGTTATATCGAAACATGTGTATCTGAAATGAACGAATCAGCTATAGAGATAATTGCAAAAATGTTTTGAAACATATCTTAGTGCGCTTTTTCTTTTAACAACAGCTTAAAATCGAGCCTAAAAAAATACTGTGTATTTATTTTTATTCGAACTAAATCTGCCCTCGAGCGATATTGTCGCATGCGGCACTGTGTTCCGTGCTTATAGCCACCGCTTGACAGCTAGCAAAAAGTTTTCGGCTTCAATCACATTGTATGCAGATGACAGCCGTTTCAGGGGGCTGCTCCATACAGGTACACTTGGTGCACTTGTGTGTGTTCTAATTGTTCCTATGGACTGAGACTTTCCGTTAATTCCCGTTATTGTAATTGGTTTTTCAGTGTTTATAGAGACGTTTTTGGGAACTAGGTTGTTAGTATGAGCGAACAACTAGCGCCACTATCTATAACAAAATTTATGTGTCTATGATAGCACTCAAAATTTGCTCGAAGTAATTTCCCATACGATTTACTCACGAAAAAACTAAGCAACGGTAACTTCTTCATTTTGGTTATTATTTTCCTCGGTTATATCTGCATCATTGGCTCTACGATTGGTTTGACGTCGAGAGCCACGTGCTTCGTTATTGAAATTCCTATTACCGCTAGTAGGATTTTCTCGATAATTGTTATTTTCATTATTTTGATCGTTTTCATTATGTCTTCCGTGATAGTTTCGTCTGCTGTTATTTCCGCACGATAATAGTTCCCTCTATTCCGAAAATATCCTCGGCCGCTGCGGAAACCAGATGAATTTCCTCTGTAATAAGTATATCTCCATCCGTTATGGTTGACTCTAGAACAGTTTTGAAATTTACACCACAAAGTTGTCTCATTTTGTGGCTTTGATTCGTTTGCACTACATTCCAGAACATCAAAAATTGCTAGTCGTCGGATTTATAGCTCTTAGCAAACATTGCGTTGTCGGATTTTGAAGTCCGGCAACAAACGTTTCCGTCGGCTTCCGTCGCGAATGTACCTTTTTCGCAGCCAAAATGGCCAAATTCAAAGTCTGTAATTGTTTTGCTTGTTGTTTTTTCGATGCCATCTCATTTTCTGCGGCTCTTGGTGTTAACTTTATAGCAAATTTATTCTTAAGGCATATAAATGCGTCATTCATAGTTTGTGTATTGTCGATTGAGTTTGTGCGACTCCCGACAATGTCACCTTCATAAATTTTATTATATCTGCTTCCGGCACATCGGCAGCATTATCCTTTAGCAATTCAACACTTTCAATATATTGCTGCAAGTTGCTTGTAGATCTATATCAAAACATTTTACGATTCTCAAAGCTAGTGTCAAATCTAACTTTGATGCCATTTCTAATTCATTCAATTTATCTAGACAGAGGTGAGCCAGCCTTGGGCTGCAAGCCTCTTTAATAAAGAAATAAAAAAAAAATTATCTGAAATAAGCAAAAATAATTCTTATTAAGTTTTGTTTAATTTTTCTCAATAGCGAGACAATACCTCAGCAGACAATTTGTGTGCCGAATTTTTCAAAATGTCTTCTCCTTCAGTAAAACAAATTTTACAGTACTCTGCCTTTTTAAGCAATGTACTTTTCAAATATACCCTTTTTGGGCACTTTCTAAAGTTTGATAAATTTACAACCAATTTAGCTATTCCTTTACGGAGTGTATCACATCATCGTTCATTGGAGAATTCTCGATCAAAAAAACAAACTTGGACTTAGCTTATTATTATTTCTTATTGTTCTTACATATATAGTGGTATGTACATAGCAGATGTCACTTCACATTTCTAAAAAAAAATCTTTTTGAGTGTGTTTTTATTCATTCTTTGAAGTATTTCGTTTAACTTCCTTTGTTGTTTTTTTTTTTCAAGAGTTTGCCCAGATCGTTGGCCTCCTTCAATATTAGGCTTGTTGTTTCCAGCGGCATCTCTCTCCTCACTGCCGCTACGCGGGCGGCTTTTTTTCGGTGACTTCTCTTAGTAGCAATCCACCGTTTTGGCTCATATTACGAACATTTAAGCACATTTTTCACTTCGGAGGTCTTTATAGCACATGGTTAAAAGTTTTTTAACAGATCCATCGGGTAGCGCAAGAATAGAAGTTCCACACTCAAGTTCATTTTCAACACACTCTGATCAATTTCTTGAAATGTTTTTTCACTGTTTTCACTATTAAAGTTTTTATTAACTGCCGGATTCGGCCACTTATTCACGTGTCGCCATGTGGTAGTCCAAAGGACCCCGTGCGGTCATCAACAATAATTACGCGTTACCTCATGAACGGTTGAAACTAATATGCCTTTATTAACGATTTTTGAATACAGGGTTACCTACGGGAGACAGTCGAAGCCAGTGTAATAAGAGAAGGCCATTGATGACATCGCAACTTAGTAATCGGTACACTAAATGTGTGCATTGCAATTTGAGGTCTCAGACTAGAATTGCTGAGACATCATTCATGTCAACGAACGACTTTGAGCGTTCGTTGTGCATCAATCGAAAGTATGAGAAATAATTGAAGGGTATGATGTCATGTGTTATGAACATGCCACACCAGCTGCCAGTCCGAAAATCTGTTTAGCAATTTTCCTATACGCATCCGCTCCCTGATTACAGATTTTGTATGATTCGCGGTTTTCTAGTTTCACTTTTAAGTCTTTAAGGTGGAGATAGCACACCGTAAAAAGGATGTCGTCTGCGCTACTCATTTGTCATTCTTGTTTTTAACTGTGCACGAATTGTTTTAAAACTATGTACTGCATCCGCTTCTCTTAGGTGGTAAAAGAATTTCCGGTAGCATCACTTCACTCTGCACTCGTTGTAATTAATTATCACTGTTGGAGTGATCCGTGCGTTCCAGGCATCTGCACCTTTGGGAGGATCACCATGCGATGATTGCACTCCGTGTGCGTTGAACTATTGGCTGTGATGTGATAATCACTCGGAGTGCGACACAACCACTCCAGTTAAGTTAAAGACTTAATAATGATTTTATTTCTATCCGCTTATTCTATGGTGGCTCACACTCGGTGGTGCAAACGTGACCATTTTTGCTCATTCGTGTTTATGCTGATCCGTTTATTTATATTATGATTATGTTGCGTTTATCGCAACTATTCAATGGAGGTATCCACCACACTGCACCTGTTGGGATAAGTTTTCTTCGTGTGGTCCAGAGCTCCTTTGGGCTTCGATGGTTTTTCAGAAATTTCTTTCTGTTTCTTTTCCTTCGACTTAGTTTTCTCATTATCAGTACGCGGTTCCTTTTTCTTCTTCTGAGAGAAAGCGGGTCGTGTAATCGGGATTCCTCCAAAACTTGAGGTTTCTTCTACTGTAGATATTACACCAATAAGCGCTTGAAAGGAATTGTACCTTTGGAGATACAAAACTTCTGTCCACAACCGAATTCAGAATCCCTTTCTTAAATAAGGGTTCAGCTTCGATTTTTGGTCGAGTGTCAGGGAGGCGAAACCATCTCCCTGACTTGTCAATCTTACATCCACGGTCGAATCGCGCTAGCTGATCGAGTGATGCAACGGAGGATTGCAACGTCTCTCCGTTCTCTCTGCCATTATTGGTCATGATCAGCATCTATGCCATAGCCGTGCGCCATCCTGCGCACCACCCGCGATGCTTTTGCGACACTTGGAAATGGGAGAAAATGCGATTGCCGCGAGAGCTCAGTTCGGTTTTCAACTGGATCTACAATATTTATAAGCATGCAACGTTCTTCATAAGATGGAAGAGGAAAGGAGGACCACGAGGAAGAAGAGCAATCCTGCCAGCAAATTGAGATCAACATTAGCGGTCAGATCATGACCAATAATGGCAGAGAGAACGGAGAGACGTTGCAATATTTATAAGCATGCAACGTGCTTCATAAGATGGAAGAGGAAATGACGTCCAACCTAATTTACGAAGAGTGTATAATAGAAATTGTTTTTGTACTGACTCTATTATTTCTCCATGTGTGGTTGTATAAGGCGACCATACAATGCTACAATATTCCAGTATAGATCGTACATATGCAATTGTGTAGGGATCCTGGAAGTTGAAGCAAAAACGCTTGATAAAGCCTAGCATATTATTAGCTTTGTGGATGATTGTGTTATAGTGATCAACAAGAGTTAGTTTCGAATCTAAAATCACTCCCAAATCCCTAACTCTTTCGTGTCTTTCTACAGTATTGTTCCCTAGTACAATTTGTGTATTTGGTGTTATTCTTTTTCTGCTGAATGATATTATGTTGCATTTCTTAACATTCAGTTGCAATAGGCTTTTTCTGCACCATGTATAGAACATGTGTATTTCGTTCTGGAATATGATCATGTCGTCTTCATTTTTTATTCCCATAAATAGCTTTATGTCATCGGCATAAATTAAAATCTTTATATTTTTGAGAATAAAGGTAATGTCATTTACATATAATATAAATAAAAGAGGGCCAAGATGAGAGCCTTGTGGAACTCCTGAAATGACTTGAATGGGATTGGATTTCTTTCCGTTAAATTTTATTATTTGTTGCCGATCTGTGAGATAAGATTCAAGCCATCTAAGGGCGTCCTGGCTCAATTCCAATTCTTTGCAATTTGAAGAGTAAAATTGGAATGTCAATTCGATCAAACGCCTTGCTAAAATCAATGTAGAGCTTCCACGTAGTTATTTTTATCCATCGCATTAAGGGAATAATCAATGAAATCTATTAAATTTGTAGCGGTAGAGCGACCTTTGAAAAATCCATGCTGCTTATTCGTAATTCTATTTTAATGTTGCGAAAATAATTTTTCATTAATAATGGATTCAAAAAGTTTGGGAATGCAAGAGATAATGGCTATTCCACGGTAATTATGAATGTCAGATTTTTTGCCTGATTTGATGATAGGCACAAGATAGGAGCTTTTCCATACCCTGGGAAAATTTCCGGATTCCAATGACAATCTGAAGAGTCAAAACAAAGGTGCAGTCAGCTCTTTAGTCAGACTCTTCATAAATATCGGTGGAATACCGTCAGGACCAGGGCCTTTAGATGCATCCAAGTTTTTTTAAAGCGTTTAGAATATCGTTCACCATGATCTGATTAACACCGATATCCCTAGCGAATTCTGGGATAGACGCAAACGAATTTAGAGCGCGATCTTGTTCCGAAAAGGTGGTGTATATTTCTTGGAAGAAATCTCCAAAAAGATTACAGATATCTTCCGAGCAATTACCGACGCGTTCGTCTAAATACATGATTGACGGAAAATTGTCTGATTTTAATTTTGATTTTACGCAATTGAAGAAGTTCTTTGGACATGACTTTATTTCGTTTTCTGTTTTTGTGTTGTGTTCTTCAAATGCCACATCAATTGCTAATTTTAATTGATCTCAGATGTCTAAATATTTTTCCAAATTTTCATTCGTCTTGTCTAGCTTGTAAGTTTTATGTAATTTTTGTTTGCGATTCTTTAAATTTTTTATTTGCCTATCGTACTAAATTGGATATTTTGAATTTCCGCTCCGTCGTTTTCTTCTTTTTGGAACCTCGTCAATAATAATATCAAAAATAATGTTATAAAAGACTTCAACGGAAGATTCAATATTACCTTCATTCTCTAAAATTTGCTTCCAGTTAAATCTACTTAGCTACTATGCTTTATTGTATTCAAGGACTTCTTCAAAGTCACAGTCGCTGGGTTTTTTATATTCATGAACGAACACAGAGTATTCGATTGCCGTGTGGAATGTTTCATTTTTCCATAAGGGATTCAATGATTTAGTCACACAGAAATCTTCTTGAATATTGGTTAGTAGGAGATCAAGATGATGCTTTGCCATTACGAGCAGCTGTTTGTCTATAGATTTGTTGTTATTGTTGTTGTTTTTGCTGCTGTAGGAAGTTGTTTTTGCTTGTTATTGGTGGAACTTTTTGTTTATGATGTCTTTTACTGTTAGTCGCCTTTTCAGTCAACGGACTATTGGTGAGGGTGTTTCTGGAAATTTCATGCTGCCGGTATTCTTCCAGTTTTTTCCAGTCTGGGCTTCAGCTACATTTTTTACCTGGCAGAAAGCATTTCCAACCAGCTTCATTGAGATGTCTAACACAACTTCCCTTGACTTGCGCCATTTTTGCGCGTCGCTCAGCGAAAAGCTCTGCAATGGCATCACGCGAAATTTTCTGCCTGGTAGGAGATGGGTTTGGTTGGGGCTGTTTGACGTTGATGTTGAGTGGAGATTGTGGATTGTGAGCCCCAGCAACTAAATTAATTTCGGTGGAGTTTTTGTCTTGGGATTCCTCTGCTAGTTCATCCGTTAAAGTCTTTTTTGCGAGCGTTGAGATTTTATCAGTACTGCAGTCAATATTGAAAATAGCAGCAGAAACTGACCTGACCTCCTCTAAAAGTTGCTCACTCAAAGAAATTAAGTGAGGGAAGTCTCCAGTTCTGCTTCGTTTTGCTACTGCTGATGTAGTTTCAGTTATTGTCGCAGTCACAGCTGACTTGGATAGAGTTACTTGACTGCATTCATAAGGTCCGGCAGCAAGTCTGTTGAGTGTTCTGCTTCCGTTGTTGTTGTTGTTGCTGTATTAGTTATTGCTTTTACAACTGCAGCTGCTGCCGAATTGGCGGCTTTTCCACAGTCGTACAGGTGAGTGCTGAAGGTGTGTCAAGTAGGGCTGATAATTTGTTTTTTATTTCCGTAACACTGTTTTTGCTGCTGTTGGCGACGTTTGAAATGTTTTGCCTAATAGCACCAAACATTTTTTCTACGCGAGTTAAAGATTTAGTTGCCGGGAGTTGTTTTTAAAAAAAGGTTCTACACCATTTGACCACTATCAAAAGACTAACTTTATTAAACCTAGCTAAGAAACACCTAACCGATGAACGCTCGCTGCTTCTGCTGCCTCAGCACCTCGTGCGATGGGTACCAAGTCCTATCGATCGACCCATTGATCGGTGGATGAATTCTGCTGACTCCGTCGGTTGGAGTGTTGGAATGTGTCGAGCCCCGGTTGGCAACGTCGTTAACTCGCGTTCAAGCGTTTCGTCGTGAGTGGCAGCTAAGCTTTCGTAGTTAGAAAGCAATGTCTTCTTCAATATTACAGAAGGATTCTGCTAAATGTTGCAGGTTTTGTTCAAAGGGGAACTTTTCCTGACAGTCTTGACATAGTGGGAACATGAAAGTCCGCCATATTTCCTCGTGATTGCGCTGTACTCCTACACATGCTGCGTGAAATGTACGTCTGCAACTGCCGAGACATCGCCAAAGAAAACGATTATCGTTTTGTGCACAGTTCACCATTACACACTTCATTGTCACACGCGGGCACTTCCTTACGAGAGAAAAAAAAACGAACGCGGAGGTCGCGCGCGCTCAGTTAATAATATTTATGAAAAAAGTCAAAATAATAAAATTATATACACGAGCGCTAAAAAAGCGCGTCCGAACTCAAAGGTGGTTCAGAATGCAATAGCTGAAAACGCATTCTCACTTGCATCTACAAAGGTATGAAGTTCAAGTGAGGAACCGTTTTTAATTTGAAGACTTCTTGGTATTTTTAAAAGGTTTATAGTTTTCACAGTATGCAACCAACTTTGCCATTTTTGTGGTATCTTATGAGGCATTACATCGTCCCAGTCCATAGATTCTTTGTGTAAGTCCTGTAGTATAATCTTCCCTGAGATTGTTTTATTACATATCAGTCCAAGAGGGTCATATATACTTATAATGAATGATAATCTTTCTCTTTTTGTGGGGCTGCTGTTCATAATTTTGTTATCATTCTGCAACTTGTAGCTTAGATTATCCGTTTGTGTGTTCCCAATATACGCCCAAAACTTTTTCTGTCTGTGAATCCTTATCGCGTATATCCTTAAGCTTTACTTCTTGAATACGATTCTCTGCTAGAGCTTGTAATACTGCTTCTTTGTTAGATATAAAATTTGTTAGAACAAATCCGTCTTTGTCATGTATCCTTATAACATCGTTTACAATTTCTTTTGCTTGGTCTATTGTATGGAAACTATCGAGATAATCATCCACGTAGTGCTGTTTTACAATAACGACTGCTGCTGTTGGATTTATGTGGCGCAATCTAATTTTTTACTGCTTGTGCGCATGCTGGTGAGCAAATTGATCCAAATATCATAACTTGCATAGAGGTAGATTCAGGATCTTTGTTTTCATTGCAATTTCGCCATAGGAATCGCAAGGCATTCTGGTCTGCCGGTCTTATGGCTACCTGGTGGAACATCTCTTTGATGTCTCCACACACAGCAATATTCCCTTCTCCGAATCGTAATAAAATTCCGAACAGTAGTTGTAGTAGTTGCGTCCGGGCCCGGTAACAAAGTTGAGTTAAGCGAAACGTTTTTCACTTCAGCCTTGGCATCAAATACCAACCGGGGTTTATTTTTACTTTGGTTCACTACGATGAAATGTGGTTCCATTGGTGTCAACTTTCTTTGTCTACGTAACTTCGGATATTGTTAATGGCTTGGGGTTTTTGTTAAGCCTTTTTTCTCCAGTTATTAGACGTCTTTTTGCATTCGCATAGCTGCCTGCAAAGTTTAATTTATCGGTTTTCCACAACAAACCGATTTCGTATTTTTTCCCAGTGAACTTGAGTATCCTTTCAATAATTTGTTCTGCTCTTTCCGTATCCCTTGATTTGGGAAGATAATCAACTACTTTGACTCCAAAGTTTTCTGTATCGAAATGATTTTTCATCATGTTTCGCATCTCTTGGTCTTCTTGTATTACCATAACATAGTCCTGGGTGACTTCTTCGACTAGATTTCCAAACACGATCCATCCTAATTTTATTTTTATTGCCATGGATTCCTTTTCGCCGTTCCAATGGGAGTAAAGGATGCGAGTGTTCCAGTCCGATCATTAAGGTTGTTCTAACTGACTCGTAACTATTGATCGGTAAATCTTTAAAATGACCTTTTTTTCTTTCTTTTCCAAGCTTTGTATAGGAAGCTGCAAATTTTCGATTGTTCTGACGCCTTTCAAAGAAAATTTCTTGTTGGAAGGTCCAGTAATGGACACTTGTAAAAGTCGGCTAGGAGTTTCCTTACTTAAATTATGTGTACATGTAAGCGTTAGTGACAGTTCTCTCCCTTTTAAGCCTAATTTGTTGGCAATTTCCTCTTCCATTAGAGTTGATGACGAACCTGCATCCAAAAATGCAAATGTCTTTATTTCGATATCTCCATTCTTCATTGTGATAACCTACATGTTATTTTTTGATATCTGGTGGTAGTTGGTTCTCCCTTGATGAGAACATTCCGGTGTGGGTTCTTCTTCTTTTGAGGGTTTTGATTTCTTTTCCTTTTGCTCGTCGTTTTTGTCCTCAGTAGATTTTTTTGGTTTTACATGGAGCCATCGGTTGTGTCTTTGAGCACATCCATCAATTCCGCATTTCTTTTCTCGAGTACAGTTTTTCACTTGGTGAGTTATCCCAAAGCAACTGAAACACATTTGTTTCTGGCTTGCTAATTGTCTACGAGCCTCGATGGTAATTTTTTTAAACTTTTCAAATTCAAAATATTTGTGCTTCTCTGCACACACAAAGCATTTAAATTTTGCCTCGTTATCGTGGAAATTCACTCTGGTTTTCCTCTCAGGGTTGTTGTTTGTTGGATTCAGTAGCCGCAATGTTTGTGCTAGAGGCTTGATCCAATCATTCAGGTCCGCTAGCGTTTTATATTTGGATGCACATTTGTTCAATTCTTCCGCCCCTACTGACTAACACCCCTAGCAGGATTTCATAACGCTGATTCTTCGATAGGTTCTTCGGATTCTTCAGAGTTTCGATAGTCCAAATTTTCGACATACCTTTCAAATGAAGGTCTCCTTCAGGATATCCTTCGTAAGTCGCGTGAGGCAAATTTTCAAAATATTGTTGCGTATCTATATCTTCTGCTTCAATGTTAAAATTGCGAGGACGATTAACATAGTTTACCTTGTTGGTTCTTATGGACTGGTCCACGTCCATAGGTTCCGGTTTTTGCTGAAACGGATTTATTTTAAATGGTTGCTGTGGTTTGGTTTGTGGATATGATTGTGTCTTGTGTAATGGTGGCGGGACTCTAGGTATAGTATAAGGTGCTACCTGTTGAGGGAATTGTTGGAAAGGTACTCATAAGCTGCTTCATATAGACATGTGGTGGAGGTATCTTATGTAGTACTTGTGGATGCATTCACGGTGGAACTTGAGGTGTAATCTTTGGAGATTGTTGTGTGAAAGCAGGGCTGTCTGTGTTTTGTTTGTAATAGTTTTTGCGATACTCAGTATTAACAAAACACATGCAATATCCATAAGCTGGCTAAGGATTCCGCTCTGTAGTTTTTCAGAAATTTTCCTACATCGTTATCCAATCCTATAATGAAAGCATCGAGGGCTTTTTCATTATACATCTCGATAATTGCTTTGGATGCTTCAGGGTGATTATAGCGCCTTGTCATTTTTAATGTGATTTGCTATGTGCGAAAGTATTGACCTAATTTCTTTATCATATTTTCCCAAACTTTTGCCTTTTTGCTGAATACTCTTCAGCTGGCAATCTAAAGTATTTAAGTCACGCTTCTCTCCGTAATAGGTTAAAAGAGTGCTCTTTATGATGAGCCAATTCAAATTTACATTAGAGGCAACCAAGGCCTCTCTTCTTATTTTTCTTCTAATAGTTCTACAGACTATGTGAAATTTATTGAATTTATCGAATTTCTGCATCATCGATCCAAGTGTGAAGTTCTCCGTGGTTCTCCGGCCAATGCAGGCAGTGCTTTTACTAAATCGGAAATGTCTTCTATCGCCTTCGGATCGTCGGGTTGATTATTTTGATCCACCAAATATAGTGGAGGATCCGAATAATCAGGGGTACTCGGTGTTGCCAACGCAGTTTCGATAACCGAAAGTCTGGCTAGGATTGCGGATAGTTGTTCTTCAGCCATTTTTACTGTTTTGAGCTGTTTTGTTATTAAAAAGAAAGTAATTGATATAAATAAAACACTTTTTCACTTTTCTTTCCTACGCTGAAATTAATTTTTTTTATTAGTATAGGAGTTATATTATCTATCTAGCCAAAAGGCTTTTTAAAAAATTAAACTATTAAAGGAGTTCGAAAAACAGAACTTCACGGACCAACGATTACGAACAGAATGAAATTTATTGTACATTGGAACTTACGAGTACCCTATTTCTGCTGATTAATAATTTATTGCCCTAGCTGTCGTCAACGTCGTGATTCCTGCTGATTGGGCATCCTACTTCTGGACTGCTGATATGGGAAACGATGGTGTCGGGTTAACGTCGGTTAAGTTGCACATGTGTTGTTGTTGATGTTGCTGTTGGTATCGGCGGCTGACGGCAATGCATTGACGGTGCCCAGTGCAAGGGCTATTTGTTGTTGTTGTTGTTGTATAATTTGCAGCTTATTGCGTAGTAGCTCGGTGGAAGGATTATCGTGGTTCGATGGGTGTTCGATAACTTCTCCTCCCCAAGTGAGGATCGTCTCGGTCCTTTGAGTTGAACTCGACATCTGGTCTTGGCTATAATGAAAATTATGATTGAGATGATTATGTAGATGCTGGAAAGTCCTCCGGTTAAAGTCCAAAATTTTAATTTCAAGCTATATTGCTCCAAATAAACGTGTTGTAGCTTGTCTCGGGTCTCGAGAGTTTCGTTGCTGAGTGTGAATATATCCAAATGTTGATGGTAATTCCAGCTAGTTTTTATGTTGTGTAATGCTTCATAGATTACAGTAGCCTCCTGGATGATTTCGTTGTTCCGAAATGAATGGTTGTTGAACGTGATAGAGCAGTTTCCAAATGATATTAGAAAATTTCCTTCTAATGTACGATCGTCTGGTCCACAGTTACTACTAAGAGTGTGGTTTTTTGCATTCTGGACCAAAAGTGTATTCTCCGTTACAAGTTATTGAGATGTCCTATTATAAAACGTGGAATTGCATATCGATTGTTTCCCAAATACTAGGGGATAGATACAAGTATCGCGCATTTCCTTTAGGTATTTCGCCTTTTGAACGAATTCAAAGGGTTCACTTGTGGTATATAGAGAATTTTCACATTTCATGACATATTCCGGATAATCATAAATAATTTGGTTTTTGTGTACTATTGGGTGAATTCGAATCACAGAAGATGTTACGTTATCTAACTGTGGCACGTGAAGGATGTATAGGAGGGTGTGTTGGGTTGCGGCGAACTTAGGGGTGACATGTTGTAGGGCCTCATCTGGAACATCTATGTTCACTCCTTGATTTTGTAGAAGCGATTTTATGAACGAAATCTCTTGAATAGAAAGTACTCTGTTGGCGATTGTAGCTGTTTTTGATAGGATGATGGCGTCTTGTATGTCTTCTAGGAGTTTGTTGATGATATCAATATTTATTATTGTAATGATAGCCGAGATCTCATTTGCTAGCTCGTTCGCTTTCATGCTGTTGATAATTTTGTTAATGCTGCTGGTCAGCTCCGAAATTCTTGCATTGATGCGGTTATTTATATTAACTTGCTGATTATTCTGGGTTCCCTGGGCTTTGGATTATAATTCTCCACAAATATTGATATATTCTAGGAGAATTGTAATCTGTGCTGGTAGGAGTCTACGAACTGGGGTTGGAATCTATTTGAATACACATGAAGAAAGTGGTGTAGATTATGGGAATTGAATTGTAAGTTCGTATACTCCTATTCGGATTCCTCAATGACCGACAGGGTGCGTGCTACATGTCGCGGATAGAAGCTAAGGGAGGTGTGGTATAATTCGACTGAATTTATTGAATAAAGAGCCTTTTAATAGTCAGTCAATTGTGCTTAGCCTCCTATTGTGTTGTAACTGAATAATGTCAAAATAGATAATCGATACAGACACCTCCTTTCACAACAATCTATAATTCATTTGAATGTATTCAACATTGGCTCCGTAGCTTAATGTCCTATGCGACATAGTTTTGAAGATACTATTTAGCTGTTCCAAGTCTAGCATCCTGTACTAGAGAGTTACTTTAGAAGAGACTTCTCGTAATTTTATCGTAGTCAACGTTTATGTTAAAAATAAGTTATAAATTGGAGTGCTCATTATTTCCTGCTAGATCAGTTACAAGACAACGTGGACCACATTGAGGAAAAATTATTCAATAAATCGATATTATCGTCGAAAGGCCCAGCTATGCTGTAACCAAATTAATCACTTATTATATAAATCTCTAACTGAAATTAGAAAAAACAAGCTACTTAATTAAATCCGACTGATATTAAATATAACACTACACTAATTTGAGAATCCCATTTAAAAGAACCTCATAAATAATAAAATGACATTTACTAATATCCATTCTTTTCATTATTTTCCTCACTATCTAACCTGATCTCAACTATAATAAATTATGATGGAGCTTCGAAATTAAGGAGACTTCGAGCCAACACCAAATGCAGCATGATCCTACTAATATCGTCAGGAATCGGAAGAATCTGAAATATGGTAAACACTTATTAAAGCTAATAAGTGGTAAGTAGATAGAAAGAGTACATACATGGTAAGTGTAAATCAAATAACTTATAAATTTATCATATTTTTATTCCATTGCGTAAATGTATATATCATATGTGTTTACTTTGTAAATGATAACCGTACTTTGTTTATATATATGCACATTTGTGAAAAACGTATATATGTTTCTGTGAGTTTGTGTGTTTATTATATCAAAATAATAACCTAAAACTGATTTAGGAAATAGGTGGAAAATTATGCTGTAATGTTGTTTAGGATGGTTACTGAGAAGTGGAAAATATAGTTGATGTAAAAATTGATGTAGCGGTGTTGGCAGTCATGGGTGAAGTGAATTAAGTGAATCGACTCATCATTAAACACACGACTGCAATATATGTTCAACAAAATCGTAAGCAGTGACTTATATACTTATTAATACTATGTTTGCACTACGGCCTGAATAACATGTTATTCAAATTATCGACAAAAGAAAGCTCATCAAGATAGCCGAATAACATGTTACAAGGCCCTAGTGTGAACATAGTATAAGTCGTGACATGAATTTGCAAAGGTTGAACGGAATTATGAACAAAGATGGTGCCGACGATTTAGTAATTTGGTTTTGACCGTTTGGTGATTTTTCGGTGACTCGTTTCTGAGGCTGGTTTCCTGTTTAAGGGAGTTAAAATAGTGGAGAAGTTGTGAATGTGAAGAAAGAACGATACGGTGATAGTGACCGCAATAATTTTCGGTGATCATGATGACTATGTTAACATTAACGTAATGATAGTATATATGATGCGTGATTTCATTGCTTATACTGAGTGAAATGATTCGTAGTGGCAGAAAAACTTATATAGTTTTGTAAAGGTAAAGAAGAAGAAAAGAGTGCTGTTGATATTAGTTATGGTAGTTCGACAATACTAAGTGCTTATAATGATGGGGGTGGGCTGTTGTACAAATCCTTGTTTTCATCAACACGGCCCATAACAGTGACCACATGAGCAACATCGCTTAGGAACGTCTGTGTGATGATGAAAAACAGGAGGCTCATACAAGCCAATATGGGCGGGGTACAGTGTAGATTAATAGCAAGGGACAGCTGCCATTGTAACCACCACAAAAAAAAAAAAAAAAAAAAACTTGCTGATTATTCTGGGTTATTAATTCATTCATTGTAGAATTGATGATATGAAGATCTTGTGCATCTGGTGATCTGGCCAGCCATTTCCAACCACTTCCCAACGAATCCCATCTTTTGCTCTATGATGTTCTGATGGTTTTATTTGAAGAAAGTTGTTGTTCAATGCTTTTATCTTGTGTTTGACTATGCCTCCTAAAGGGTTTTTGCTATCTACTCTTGTATAAAAGGATGAAGTCAAGTAATCAATAGATTCCTGTATTATTGTTAGGTTGATGGGGTGTACAATTTTTAAGTTTCCGGTTTGAATTTTACCATCTCCATATCTTAAAAATAAAATGGGTTCTTCGTTGAGGTTTCTCAGGGAAAGTTTAGATGGTTCAATCAATAAAGGAAGGGTGATGAGTATCAGGAAGGGTGCCTAAAAGAGGAATTTCATAGTTTAGGGTTTATTGCTAGTGTACTAGTCTGATCTAAATCGATTCGCTACGTATTCTGTTGATTATCTGTTTTAGTTTCCGAATTCTTTGACTACCATATCTATAATAAGTATTAGGTTTTGTCTGACGTTTCCTATCATTTTAATTGCAAATACTACGTATTTTATGTATTTTTTATACGACAAGGGAAGATTCATCTGAGAATCAATTGTAATAGGTAGAGTTACGTAGTTCGTAATGGTATCTGTATAATATTTACGTTAGATAACATCGATTCAGTGGGGATTCACAATAATAAAGAGGTATTGCTCTGTCATCGAGAGCTAGTTCGGGACAGACATATAGGATTTAGGTGAGGATCTAGGATAACGGAAGGAATGATTCGTAGGCAGGGAATATTTTACTTACTCTCCAAGCGTGGCTTGCAGGAGTTGGAATGCTTTGTTGCAGGGGTATCATATTCCTTTAGGCTTCTGTGTGAGCGCTGTACTTCGTGCAAGAGTGTCCTAAAATTTTGAAATCATGAGTATGGTATTTGAATTCATGTATTGGAATGTTAATGTATAATCCTCCAGGGGTTCATAGGGTTTTCATGCTTTTCGCAAGCTGTCCATTCCTAGGGTGGAGAAAGAAAAGATTAATATCGTAATATGGATTGATCAGCTAAGAATTAATACATTTCATCATTTCCTGATTCTTTTCAACCTTGTTTTATGGAGTTTCCGATTTAACCGGTCGCGATAAGTCATTTGGTTATCCTGATCTACTATTGTAGAGTTAAATTTCTCCAATCTTTTAGATTTGACTCCTTGTCTTTCGTTAAACACTACTTGACCAGGTTCTAATATTGGTGCGTTTTCACGTGAAGAGTTCCTTTGTAAATTTTGTTTTTTCTGCGTCTCTGAAATCTTCAACATTACTTCATCATAAATTTTATCACGGGCTTCGAGTAATAGGGGCAGGTCTAGGGGTCGTTCTTGGCCATCTTTAATGCCATAAAATACCTCTCCTGGTTTCATTCCGGTTGCCGAGTGAATGGTGTTATTGTAAAGTGTGTTTGAAATGAGGAACATTTCTTTTGGTGAGATGTTTGGGAACTTATGTTTATTGCAACGAAATATTTCTGCAATTGTCGAATGATATCGCTCGACAATCCCATTTGTTTCGCTACGATTGCAGGGGTAAAGTATTGTTGTACGTTCAAATTGTCCAGTAATCCTCTCACTTCAATAGACTTTAATGAAGGTTCAATGTCTGACACCATCAACTTAGGAGTACCGAATAAGGAAAAATATTTCAAAATACCTTTCCTTATGTCTGGGATAGATCTTGATTTGATCGGTAAAAGGACACCGAATCTGCTTAATTTGTCAACAACAGACAGAAACATGTAAGGTTGAGAGATAAATATATAAACATGGATGATATCTAAAGGTTTGTGAGGGATCGGGGTTTCTCCATGTTTGATTTTGTAAGGTTTCCTTTCGTACTTCATCTTATTACAGGTAGGGCATAAGATGACGTATGTATGGATTTTCCTTTTCATATTTGGAAAATACCACCTTCTAAAAATTTGTTCTTTGTTTTCAAGGATTCCTCTGTGAGCAGTCTCATGGGTTTCCTCTATTACTTGATTTTGATCGAGATCAGTGGTGAGGTCGATCAATATTTTTTGGGATATTAGTACTTTGAAGGTTTTACAACGACTGAAGTGGTTTTATATACCGTTTGTATCGATGGTATGACGTTTTCTGGACAGAGGATACAATTGAGTTTACTGGGACGCATGTAATCTCGAAATATTCGGAATAATGTTGCCATACCAAAGTTAATTTTTGTGATAGAACTTCTGTACATTGGTGGAAAGATTACCTCATAAACTTCGGAGTCTTCCGCGCCAACTTTCAAAATTATTTGGTTGTGAAACACGTTTATGGGTTTCTCAGTACATTTAACAAAGTCCAAGTCGTCAGTATCAGCGGAGTGAACAGAACTATCATCCGTTGATTGTTCCTCTTCGTTGACATTGATTTCATGGGACGTTTCGTTAGGTATCCTGGATAAGGCATCAGCTACTACGTTCTGTTTCCCTGGGCGATGCTTTATCTCGAAGTCGTATTCTAGAAGTTTCAGCCTCCATTTTACCAATCTGGTGTTTGGCGTTTTTAAGTTTAAGGCGTAGGTAAGGGGCTGATGATCAGTGTAAAGGGTGAATTTTCTTCCAAACAGATAGAGTCGGAAGTACTGTGTGGCCCATACTATGGCTAAAAGCTCTTTCTCAATGGCTGAGTAATTTTCCTCCGTTTTGGTTAGCGTTCTAGAGGCAAAGGCAACAGGTTTATCTTTTCCCACCTGGCCTTGTGATAAGACTGCACCAAGAGCAAAATTACTCGCGTCTGTGGTTAAAATAAATGGTTTATCCATGTCAGGATACTGCAGGACATCACTTTGTGTAAGCAAGTCCTTACATTTTTCAAATGTTTTTATGAATAATGGTGTATGTTCCACTACTTCGCCTTTGCGTAACTGAGCTGTTAGTGGCTTAGTGATTTTAGCAAAGTCTAGAATAAATCTACGATAGTACCCTAGAATTCCAAGGAATCCTTTGAGTTCCTTCTGAGTTTTCGGAAGGGGCCAGTTTCGAATGGCTATTATCTTGTCGGGGTTTGGTTTTACACCCTCGGCAGTAACAATGTGACCTAAGAAGGCAACTTCCTTTTTTAGGAATTCACATTTGTCTAACTGTAATTTTAGGTTCACTTCTTCTAATGCTCGTAATATTTTTCCCAAGTTTTCTAAGTGTTCCTGTAGGGAAGTAGAATAGACAATGATATCGTCCATATAGATGAGACAACATTTGCCTATGAACTTTCGGAGCACATGGTCCATAACGCGTTGGAAGGTAGCCGGCGCGTTTTTGAGACCGAATGGCATACGTAAATATTCGTATAGGCCATGATCTACTTGGAAAGCTGTTTTCTGTACGTCTCTCGAATCCACCTCGATTTGATGGAAGCCGGAGGCCAAATCCAACGTACTGAAATACTGGCATTTACCCAGCTTGTCTAATATCTCGGTGATATTAGGTAGAGGGTATTTATCGTCTACAGTTTTGCTGTTCAGTTTTCGGTAATCAACTACGAGGCGCCACTTTCGCTTGCCTGAGGCATCTAATTTTTTAGGTACAATCCATATGGGCGACGCCCACGGGGAGGTACTGGGTCTGATTATACCTTGGGCTAGCAATTTGGAAATTTGTGTTTGGACTTCCTCTTTATGAACAAACGGGTATCTGTAGCTTTTAGTGTAAATTGGCAATTCATCGCTGGTATTAATACGATGTTTAACAACATTAGTAAAGGAAAGATCATCTCCGTCCCTGTAGAAAGCTGCGGGGTAGCTTCGGAGTAATTGGAAAAGTTTAGATCGTTCTTCAGTATTGAGATGATCAGAACGAACCTCACTTACAATGTCTCGTGTATAAACAGTATTGTGGGGGTTCGAAGGGAACTTTACTTCCTCAAAATTGTTAATGTCCATGATAAGTTGTTCGTAATTAATAGTCTCAATGATAGGAGCCTGTTGAGTACTAACGAAAAGAAGACTAGCTTTATTATTGCGAACGTTGTAAAGTCCTGAAGGGATGTACACATTGGAAGAAATTTGCATATCATTTTCCAAGTAAAAGTCTCCAGAGCAAATGACTCGATTTCCTTAATGGTATGGATGGAATCATGAAAATTTAATTCCACGGTGTCGGGGTATTTTATCATTAGGGGAATCGTTTTGCCATTTATAATGAGACTATTGGAATTTGTATCGATGATACATCCAAGTTTGTGGAGTGTTTGATAACCAATCAAACCGTCAAAAAATGTATGGAATTTAAATAAGTTAAATTTTTGACAAGGGACGTCAACGTTGTATTGCATGAAGGGGTTTAAAATAGTGAATTGATTAATCTTGCAAGAACCATTAATGTTCTTGACTAAGTGCTTTGCACCAAACTGTATCAATTCTGCGGGAACGACTTGTGGGGAAATATAGTTTTGGTTTGCTCCTGTGTCAATTAAAAATCTGAGTGGAGCATATGAGCCTAACTTTACTTCTAAATATGGCAGAAAACTCAATCCATTTCCTGTTGTTCCATCTCCTGATGAAAATTTAGGTTTTCTTCTCCGTTATCGCCTTCCTCTACAACATTTTCCTCGACGACATCGGAAGGTTCCGCGTATTCATTATGAACATTAATTTGGTGGAATCTTCTCACATTCGAACCAGAGGATGCTTCTTGTTTGATGGCAAGTGGTGAGCCTTGTTGGGGATTTCGGTTGCTATTGGGATTAAAACGATTATCTTGGAAAGGTGGGCGTGAGAAGTTGTTATTGATAGGAGGTGCTGGTTTGAAATTATTATTAGGAGGACCGGATGGTCTGTTTTGGTAAGGATTTGGATTATTGAATGGTCGATGGTTGTTAGGGTAATAGGACTGTTTTAGTGAAGGGTTTTGAATTCTAGGCTCATTGACTTTAGCTAAATGTTTAAGATTTCTCGCTTTCTTTCGGCTGCGTTGGATTGCTCCAGCGCATGTTTGTATGCTGACAACAAACTGTTAGGTCGGCTAGTTCGAGTCAAAGAGGAAATGGGTTCATGTAACCCGTCTATGTACGCGTTCATAATCATTGCTTCGTAGGAAGCCACAATTGCTTTCGCGCATGGTTGAAGGTTCGGATCCAAATTAATTTTAGCATTGAGGTCCGAAAGGATCTCAGAACATTGCTCATAAACTTGTTCAACACTTGAGCTTCCTTGTTTCACATACGGGATCTTCCTAATTATGGTTGCAAGATCACGTTTATCACCAAACCGATCAATAAGTTGGGATTTAATGTGATCCCAATCACATTTTGTTTGATTATTTATCAAAATTTCACTTGCTTTTCCTGTAATCTTATCCCTGATTACTGAGGACCAAATATTTACTGCGGCATCTCTGTCGTCTGCGGGGACGCGCGCTTTAGCACAATCTAACTTTTGCTGCACGGAATTAATCCAAGCAGGCAATCCTTTAGCATCACCGTCATATCCCGGTATCAACTTTATGATATCAGGGATGCGTGTTATGTCAAAGGTTGTAGCTTGCTGCGGACTGGTACTAGGTCCAGCCGGAATGTTTAATAACCTTTCTATTTGAATTCTTTGTTGCTCCAGTCGATGCTGGAGTTCCTCTACCTGATGTTCTAAGTTTTGATTTTGGCCATCTTAGACCTCAGTAACATACACTTTCACTTATATAAAATAAAATTGACTTACGTTTAATTTGCCGATGTTCCTCGGCTGATTCTGTCCAGTTGAATCCTGTGTAGTTCCTAAACGCTTGGTAGTCTCCGTGGGTGTATCCTCGATCCGTCGATAATCCGTCGATGGTGTCCTAGATGCCACAATTTCACTTTGTTTCACTTTCGGCTGGAACACACAACACACGCGGAGCAAAAATCGAAGCGCTTATCCGTACGACTGCGCCAGTTATATTATCTATCTAGCCAAAAGGCTTTTTAAAAAATTAAACTATTAAAGGAGTTCGAAAACAGAACTTCACGGACCAACGATTACGAACAGAATGAAATTTATTGTACATTGGAACTTACGAGTACCCTATTTCTGCTGATTAATAATTTATTGCCCTAGCTGTCGTCAACGTCGTGATTCCTGCTGATTGGGCATCCTACTTCTGGACTGCTGATATGGGAAACGATGGTGTCGGGTTAACGTCGGTTAAGGTGCACATGTGTTGTTGTTGATGTTGCTGTTGGTATCGGCGGCTGACGGCAATGCATTGACGGTGCCCAGTGCAAGGGCTATTTGTTGTTGTTGTTGTTGTATAATTTGCAGCTTATTGCGTAGTAGCTCGGTGGAAGGATTATCGTGGTTCGATGGGTGTTCGATAACTTAGGTACTTACAAAAAAAATCTTAAACATAGCTCTCTATGCTGTTTCGCCGAGAGCGCAAATACTTAATCCTGTTTCGGTGAATAATTTGTCTTTTCTTCTGATCCATGTCCTGTACCGGTTGGATTCTTTAGGGGAAACCAGGTGCGAGCTTTCAATCTTCCTAGTGACGTGGCGGAGTCCTGTTTGTCCTTCGGAGTTGCTTTTCCTGTTATCTCCTCTGGTTTACTAAGGCGCTCTTTTCTTCACGGCTGCAATGTTGCGGTTGGGTCGAATTTTAGTTTTCTCGCGTCGTTGTGTCACTCGCGACAAAAACTAAACACTTGCGCTGGTCCCTATTCGGGCGCCAGTTGAACGAATTACTACTTAAAACCTATTTTTAAAAAATAATCGTTATTCACCTTACTTGTCTAAGTCCTATGCATATCACAAACTGTTCACATTCTGATGGTTTCTGGTATCTATAGATTGTAAAACGTCTTACTTCTTGCTCCTTGTTGTGATTCGATAATGATAATTATCGATTGTTGATATTTGGTCTCCGTGTGGCCCGGTGATATCGTTGACTTGATCGTGTGTCGGGTCGACGTGTTTTGGTTTTGCAATAACTCACGTGTTTTGGATTGGCGGTAACTAACGTGTTACTTTCCACGTCAATGTTTGCGTCAAGTGCTCTTAGCACACCGGTTCCTATGATTCCATGAAAGAATGGATGGAAATCATGCAATAACAATCGGGAATTGTGATTTATTTTTGGTTTGAAAAAGGCACTTGGCACTTGCTATATATCTTTTACCGTAAAATAGTACCGTTTTTGCTATAGAACAAGAGTTTGCCAGTCGTGGATGGACTTGCTGGCATTCTGGTGTCCAGTCAAAAATTAATCCTTTCCTTGTTAATTTGTTTAAAGGAATACATATCTTCGAAAAATCTTGTATGTGTTTTCTATAATAATTTGCAAAAGCTACAAAACGTTTGACTTCATCAGCCGTTCAAGGTATTGCGATAATACGATAATCAATAACCATTCTCCATTTTTTCTTATCATTGCAAGATTTTTTGGGAACTGGGAGCACTGGACTATTCCATTCGGAGCGAGTCTCCTCTATTATCCCACTCTCAGTCATGCTTTTAATTTGTTTTGCTATCTCTTCCTTCTGCGAATGGGGCAATCTATATGGTTTTGTGTAAATGGGTTTTGTATTGTCTTTGATAGCAATTGATGGTGTTAATATTTTAGTAACAGTTAATTTGTCCTCTGCCAGACAAAAAATGTCATTTAATTTTAAACAAATTTTTCTAATAGTTACACCCAACCGGCGGTTGTTAGATTTTCTAACAATTATGTATAAGAATCTAACAAAACCTGTATAAGAACTGGGCATATGCGAAATTGTTAGATTCTTATGCGAAAAATGTAAGCTATCAAACAAATATTGTTAGAAAAGCTAACAAAATTGTTAGATTCTTATACAATACTTCTATAAGAATCTAACATTTTCGCATATGCCCAGTTTTTATACAGGTTATGGTAGATTCTTATACAGAATTGTTAAAAAATCTATCATCCGCCGGTTGGGTGTACTCTTTCCTTCCCGGATAAATGGTTAATGTTTAATTCCTTCAATAATTTTTCAGTTTACTTAAACTTGGTTCAACATCGTTTAAGTAGATCATATTATATTCATCCAATTTTTCCATTTTTGGTTTGAGTTCGTTCGAAAACACTGTTTTCCTGGAAACATTCATAATTTTTACAGGAATTTTCCCGTTACGGGGGTGTACAATTGAATTAGCAATGAAAACATAAGATTTTATTTGTTCGCTTAAAAGAACATGTGGTTCCTGAACATCAACTTCTACAAATGATGTGATTTCGGTTCTAGCCGGAATGCATATGAATGACATGTCTTGTGAATTGAAATGTATTTCTATTTTCTATCAGGTACGGTAGGTGGTAATCCTTTCACCACATATGCTTTCAGTTTGAAAATTGCTTCTCCATAGCATAGACAAACATTTATGCTACCTGTTGTAGAAGTTAAACCATTTATTCCTCTAATTTTGATCATTTGGTTCAATCTGTGTTCCTTTAGGAACAAGATGTGACGATATAATGGAACAAGGAGCAAATGAATGGTATTTTGCATGTCCAAGGTGAAAATTTATCGCTCTCCTGAATTATTCACGAAAAAGATCGATAACATTTGCAACATCTTCCTCTGGTGGTTCTTGTCGTTGTTGTGGGGCTGATATAGCCACATTCGCGTGACCTTGCCTTCCTCTGCTATGTCCTCCTCGTTGTTGTTGATGATTGTTGTCGTCATTGATGTAATTAGGTTGTTGCCGATTGTCGTAGAATCCTCTACCTCGGCCTCCTCTCGACCTGTTATTTCCTCTCCGTGATCCATATTGACCTCTCTGCTGGAAACCGCTTCCCCTGAAGAAGTTTCTTGGTCTGTATCCTGAAGGACCAGCAAACATCCACATTGCTGTTTCCTCTTCCTGGGTATGGACTTCAAGAGCATCACTTATCGCTTTGGTAAGTGTGCTCGGATTCCTTGCTTAAAAAAAATGTGTCTTTGGATCCTTAAAGTTTTTACCACTATTGGCTGGACGATAGCATCAGAAGATGCTTCATCTACGAACGTTCCCTTGGAAACGTGAGCAGCAGCTAGCTTTGCTAAAGCCTCAAACGCAATACAACGGAACGGCGACGGAAACGGAAAATTTGACAGTTGGCCCATATATTTTCTGTCAAATTTTCCGTTTCCGTCGCCGTTCCGTTGTATTGCGTTTGGGGCTTAACTCACTTATTTCCCGTCCATACTCTGTAATTGGTTTTTTATTCTGACGTGCACAAGCCATCTCAGATTCGATAGCTTGTGGACTGAATTTTACTGCAAATTTTGTTTTTAGTAGAATTTTGGCTTCTGCTAGGGACACCGCAGCGTTTATCACACCATGTGCGGGTCCCGTTAGTCTTGTTGTTAAAAATTTTAATACATCCGCTTCAGGTACTCCCTCAGAGTAATCCTTAAGCAAATCTAGTGTCTCAAAAAAAACTGGCTAGCTTCTCAGCGTCGCCGTTAAATTTATCTAGGGTATCTGTTCCTATATCAATAACAATAAGGCAATGCGCATATGAAATGCATCCATTTCTCACCCAATAAATAAGAAACATGAGAATAATTATGCTCACCTCACGTAATTATTAATTGAGAACAATTTGGCATCTTCAAAAACGAATTTATTATCACATTCTAGAAGTATTAAGCTAAAAAACATCATCACCGCCATGTACCTATATCAATAACTTACAAAAACAGTTAATCCTATGCTTGTACCTATATCAATAATACTGTTTCCAACATAAAATACGCACACTATTACTTGTGTGTATACGTAACGATATGATTGCAGTGATGCCGAATTCTTCAATGTTTTGTATTTGAGTTGAAATATAATTACAAAATTGCAGTTTTTGTTCTAGTTTTTCAACTTATCAATTTATTTTTATGTTTGTCGTAGATTATCTTTTCGATATACCTTATTTTACAAACATAAGAGTTGAATTTCACAGTAAAAGTTTATTCAAGCATTTTCGAAATAAAAATCTAGGTCGGCAACCCTTGTGAGTACTGCAAGGCATGTAAACAGTTTGGAATACGGGCAAGGATAATTTAGACGTTGTTCGAAATAAACCTATATCAAACTATAGGAAATCGCGTTGGTTTTTCAAATATAATTATATGTATAGTGAAAATGTGATGTGCTTTATGTGTTGTAAAGTGAATTTTGAAAGGATTCACTTGTGTTAGCTTGAAATTGAGTGGAAAACAACGGCGTGAAAACAGATGAATCTGCTAGTAGGAATCGAGCAGTGCATGAAACCAACAGTTCAGAGGTAGGAAAGTGAAAATAAAAGTTCTTTATAATTTTATCTTTTAATAATTTAATTCTTGTGCATTAGAACATTACATAAACAAAATCTTGAATAATATTCCAAACATTCAAGAATGTATTCCATCCATTATTGTGTACATACGATGTGAGAAATTGTAATTAAATTGATTTTTTATTTGGTTTATCGACGGTTGAGATTAATATACGGGCTGTTATTAATATGGGAACAGATACCCTACCAATTTCAACGCAATCGCCAAATATATTAGCTAACAACGATACAGACCATCATACACCGGAGACGACCACACGAGGCGCGGAGTCAGCAGTAGGATCGCGTTTCATCCGCCAACGGGTAGGAATGCCACCTTGGCAAAGTTGTTAAAATGAATGGGCGACTCATATCTGGATATTGCAATACTTCACTGCAGGTAAGCAGATTTTTGCATTGGCACTGGCCATTTTTTTATGATAGCAATTTTATCTGGATTAGGTTTAACACCCTTGTCCGTTACGATATGTCCAAGAAAAGCAACTTCTTTCTTCAAGAACTCGCTCTTATCGAGTTGGACTTTAAGGTTTACCTTCTCTAAAGCTTGAAGAACTTTAGAAAGGTTAACTAAATGTTCCTGTAGTGAGGATGAAAAAATTATAATATCATCCATATATACAAGGCAGCATTTTCCAATAAGGTCGCGCAAAACATGATCCATCACCCTTTGAAAGGTGGCTGGAGTCCATGATCTACAGAAAATGCTGTTTTCTGAATGTCATCAGGGTGAACTTCGATCTGGTGGAAACCAGAAGCAAGGTCCAGCGTTGTAAAATACTGGCAGCGTCCAAGCTTGTCCAATATTTCCGTAATGTTCGGTATCGGGTACCGATCATCAATGGTTTTTAAATTTAATTTTCTATAGTCGACGACCAGACGCCATTTTCTTTGTCCTGAGGCATCTGCCTTTTTTGGGACAATCCAAATGGGTGATACCCATGGGGAAGCTCCAGCATTTTAGTCATCTGTTTCTGTACTTCATCTTTATGACAGAATGGATACCTATAGCTTTTAGTGTAACAAGGAAGTTCATCGCTAGTCTTTATCTGATGTTTGATTACATTAGTAAATGATAGATCGGATCCCTCTTGATAAAAAGTACTTTCGTGTTGTGCGAGTACCTTTATTACTCCCATTCTTTCTTCATAATTAAGATGATCAAGTCTCAATTGTTTGATAAAATTGGGGTCGAGCTTGGTTTTGGTTTGAGGAGGTGAAATCTCTTCGAAACTGCATATATCTAGAGGTAGACTGTCCAGATCAATTGAGACAGTAACCTGATTCGCCGGTTATCTCATAGCCCGGTTATCCTCTGCATGATAGATTCCTGCAGGTATTTTTATATTGGGGGAGATTTCAATGTCTTTTTCAATATAAAAATCTCCACTTTTCAGAGGGGTTCTGATTGGTTTGTATAAAATTGATTCTTGGAAATGACATTCTGTCATGCTCGGATACCTTTTCATCATCTTCATTTCATAATTATTGATGTGAAGCGAATTATTAGCGGTATTTATGACGGCATTGAGGTTGCGAAGTGTTTCGTATCCTATCAGTCCGTCAAAAAATTGGTGGAATTTAAAAATGAAGAAGATCTGTTTAGGGAGATCCTGTCCCTTAAGTAGTATTTCGAATGCGTTCCATTCGATATACTCTTCCATGTCAAAGACGCCAGTGATATTCTTTACTCGATGATTCGAAACACGTTTACGATGGATTTTATCAACCAAATCTGGTGATAAATAATTTTTATTCGCACCGGTATCTACAAGGAGGCGAATTTTTCGTTTGCCCGTTTCGAATTCTAAATACGGCAAGAAGTTATTATCTACGTTTGGTGGTTTGACGCGGATTCCATTGAAAAATTTACTTCATGATTGCTTTCATCTTCTTCCGGCGGGGTAACTTTTGGTGTAGCTTGTGGTGAGCACTCGACGGGCTCTGGGTAATATTGTTCGCACTCTTGGTTATCCTCATAACCATATTCGAACGGTTTATCCTGATAGGTTTGGTGACAGTCATAATATTGTTCGTGTGTATTTGGCTTCTGCATAAATCTGAAACCTGTTTGTGACCTTGGTTCTTGTTTAATCGCAAGTTGGTTCCTCTGATTCGATGGACCGGGCAAGGCCAATCGATTTGATGGATTATGGTTAAATCCTGGTTGAGCAAATCGATTGAATTGTGGAGCAAATTGTCTCTGCTGATTTGGAGGATAAAATGGTCTATATTGTTGTGTTGGTACGAATGGAATTTGCCTATTTGGGCCCGTATTCACAGATGGTTTTGTTTTGGAAACATCCAAAGATTGTTTGGTGTTTCTTTCTCGCCTTCTTTTCATCGCGGCTTCTTGCTCAGAGGCTACGTGATACGCTGCAATTAATGTTTGCGGACGAGTAGATCTAGTCAGATCGGATGTCACATCGTGCAATCCGTCTACAAAGGCATTAATCATTAGACCCTCGTAGGTCCCCATTATTGCCTTTGCTTCATTCGGAGCATTGTTATTTATGAGAATTTTTGCATTTATCTCTGCTAAGAGGGATTTACTTGCGGAGTAACATTCGAACATTGATTGTGAACCTTGCCTGAGGTTCGTTAACTTGAGCACTAGAATGGGTAAGTCTGATTTATCCCCAAAGTATTCAACCAGAGTGGCTTTGATAGCGTTCCACTCTAGGGGGCTTTCTGAGAGAGCATCATTTGCCTTCTCAGTTATTTTGTCACAAACAATGCCTAACCAGATAGGCAGAAATTTCGATTCGTGACACGAACTTTTTTTCATTTAATGTTTCCTCTACTGATTGAATCCATCTCGGCAGATTCCTTGAATTCAAGTATCAGTCTGATCAAATCTGTTGACGTCGAGGGTGTTGCCGATGCCGCCCGAAGGGCAGCAATCTGTTGCTCTACGATTTTCTGCGCTTGCAGTTCGGTAACAGACATAGATTTGGTTGTTGGCATAATGAATTTGGAAATTAATTTCAATTGATTTCACTAATAAAAACACAAATCTTGATTCTCACTTTTTGTACAACATAAAACACTCACAATCACTTTAAAAAATTCTGATTACTAGAAAATGCGTTTCACGATTTTCTTTAAGATAAATTAATAATTAAAAACAGACTCACCGTTATCGTGCGATCAGATTCGGGTCCAGCTGCTCTTCCTGATGTTCCCTCAGGATGTCTTCTCCGATGAAACGATTTAACACTTCACGCGAGCCACTAATATTCCGTTAGTGGTGGTTCCGACACGAGCTAACACTTGACTTAACGAACTGATCCTACCGGCCTTCGGCTGCGCCAATTATGTATTTCGGTACATCAAAGGGTTTAAAAAAAAACACAACTTAACTCTACAACGGTCAAAACAGAACTGGGCTTTATTAGTTTACTGGGGTATTACAAAGGCCTGTCAGTCCCTGCGCCAAACCCTAACAACTTTGCCAAGGTGTCATTCCTACCCGTTGGCGACTCTGGGATTAAACGCGATCCTACTGCTGACTCCGCGCCTCGTGTGGTCGTCTCCGGTGTATGATGGTCTGTATCGTTGTTAACTTATTTTAGGTGCCATTATTCTGTCTTCTGAATTTTCTTGTTCTTCGATTTCTTGTTCTTCTTGTTCTTCTACTAATTCTTCTTCTGTTTTGAACAGATTCTCGAAAAGAGTTTCATTCAATTCAACAGAGTTACCTTGTAACAAAGTTATAGTATCGTGAACTTTGTTACGTAGTGTCTTGTATCTGAGAATTAAAGAATCTCTTGTACCGGAATCAAACTCTTCTTTTAATTTGAGTAACTCGTTGATTTTAATTCTCTTTGTAATAATTTCGGATTTTTTTCACATTCAAATAAATCTGTTGGATGGAATCATCAATTTCGAAAAATCTGTCCATCAATTCAATTTGCCTTATTCAACATTTTTGATGTTTTGCTTTTTCTAATTGAAACATATTTGCTTAACTTCTACTTACAATTGTTTTTGTTTTTGCTACCTAAAACAAAATTACACGCATTTGTATGTGTTCTATATAATTAACAGCTTAACGGTACTTCCCTTTTGTTTTAGTGGTCCAGCAGCCTCTCGCTGTACCTTTCCAAGGTGATTTCCAACTCCCGGAACGTAAAGTTGACATCGTTCATTATCATTCTGCTTTCCGTTTTCATAACTGCCGTCGCCGCCACCTGATATACTGCTGATATGATAGCTTTTTTCGCAAGGAACTCTTCCATGCTAAACGCTACTCTTTTCTGGATCAGACGGTCCCAGTGGGCCATTTCTCGTTAAAAAAACTGCAACATTGTCTGACTGTCTCTTGGTGTACATTCCTCCGGTCGGACATCTTTCAGCTGTTTAACGATAGTGGTTCACCTAGGGGAAACCGCCAAATGTTGAACGGCTAATTTTGTCGCCTATTGTTGAACTCCCATAAGAAATGCACGTGCGTTCAACTATAGGCGAAGAAATTAGCCGTTCAACATTTGGCGAATTACCCTACTCTTATTATATTCGTTAATTTACTGTCCATCACTTTTACACTGTTCAAATCCTCTTTTACACTCTTCAGCAATTTGTGTCATTTGACTGAACGTTTTTATGCTGGCAACGTCGCCATCCTTGCCGCGCGGGACGCCACTTGTTCCGTGTGTTGACGGTGCAGCTTCCCAAGCACTTTTACTAGCAGGTAGCCTACAGCTACTCCCGCCAGAATGCACAACGCAACCGTTTGCGCCGTGTGATGATTTTTGATTTCGGTCACATTAGTCGTTGGGGCAATGATTTCATCCGCGGAAAACCAGCCCATGTTGACGCACTTTTTGTTCTTGATCACCTCACTTTCCACATTAAGCATTTTCACAATTTGCTTGACGAGGACTGACCACGATTACCACTTCGATCCGCTTCTCGACGTCGTGATGAAACTGCTTTCGCTGGTGTGGTGCGGCTCTTTGAACCGGGAGTACTGATGTTGATCAGTTTTTAAGATTTTCACTACACTGGCACAGGAAGACTTATTTATTTGTCCCTAGCTAAGTAACACCTAACCGATGAACGCCTGTTGAATCCAGCTGTCTTAGCACCTTATGCGATGGGTCCCAAGTCCGATCGATCGACCTATCCATCGTCGGCACAGTGCTGATGATTTCTGCTGACTTCGTCAACTGCCGGTATGGAATACAGCGAGCCCTGATTAGCAACGTCGTTGACTCTGATACTGTGGATGTTGAGAAAAGATAGCAGTGTCGGTTTTTAATTTTGTGTAACTTTTTCTAAATTCCGTATTAATAAATGCGTTACAGTAATTATAAGCTTGTGTCCGCTCTGTAATTTTTTGGGAATTTACCGATATCTCCGTCCAAACCTCTTATAAATGCATCCATCGCTTTTTCATTATACATTTCAATTATGGATTTTGAACCTTCGGGGTGATTATAACGATTATCACTTTTATCATGATTAGCTATATGGGACAGAATCGCTCTCACTTCATTGTAATACTTTCCAAGATCTTTGCCTCTTTGTTGAACGCTCATCAATTATTTTCTTACATTAGCCAATTTAAATTAACATTTGAGGAGACCAAGGCGTTTTTCGCCTCTTCTCTTATTTTCTTCTTAATACTCTACACACTATGTGGAACTTATTGAATTGGTTGGTGGAACCATTTGGATTAGGTCGATATAAATTGACTAATTTTTCGGCATCGTCGAGCCAAACGTGTAATTCACTTGACTCGCCGTTAAAGGTTGGAAGTGCTTTGACCAGATCGGGTATGTCCTCTATTGCTTCTGGATCTAATGGCTGATTATTTTGATCCACCAAATATAGTGTTGGATCAGAAAACTTTTTGCTTTCGCAAAAGAGTTTTTAAAAACTAAAACTAGAATTAAAACGACTACTTGGTACGAGTGCTATACTTGAACTGCTTGCATTTTATTATTACTTTCTCTATTCATAATTGTCAATCTTGTTTATGTTTTAAATTGAAATAAGAACTGTGTGGAATGGTGCGATACCGATCAAAGGAATGTGGGCATCGGCTAGATGTTTTGATAGATGTTTTGACTAGCTGATGTGTAGCAGGAACAACACATGATAACTCTGTTGAACCGAACCGATCTATAAATTGGGCTTTACTGTGATCCCAACCACATTTCGTTTGGTTATTAATCAAAATTTTACTTGCTCTGTCTGTAATCTTATCCCTGATTACTGAGGACCAAGTTTTCACTGCGGCATCTCTGTCGTCTGCTGGAACGCTCGCTTTAGCACAATCTAACGTTCGCTGCACGGAATAAATCCATGCAGGCAATCCTGAGTGTTATGTCAACGATTGTTGCTTGCTGCGAAATAGTACTATAGGTCAAGCCGGGATGTTTAGTAATTTTTCTATCTGTATCTGTATTCTTTGCTGCTCCTGTCGATGCTGGTGTTCCTCTACTTGGTTTTCTTGATCTTAATTTTTGGCCAACTTAGACATCAGAATCATGCTCTTTCATTTAAGTAAAATAAAATTGATTTACGTTTAATTTTCCGATGTCCCCTCGGCTGATTCTGTCCTTCAAGTTGAATCCTGCGTTGATCCTTATACGCTTGGCAGCCTCCGTCGGGCGTATTCTCAACCTGTTGATAATCCGTCGATGATGTCCTAAATGTCACAATTTAACTTTGTTTCACTTTCGGCTGAAACACACAATTTGAAAGCTATTACAAGGAGTTCGGAAAACAGAACTTTACGGATTCACGATTAAGAAAAGAATTTTGTTTTATTCAGGGGTATTTCCAAAGGTTTGTACATAGCAAGGAATTCGCTGACTACACCTAATAACTACCTAAAGTCCTATATTGCGGCACGTTTTTACTTTTGCACCGCTTGTGTTCTGGAGTTTGTCTTGCACCGTTGACATTGGTGGTGCGTTTGGTTGCCGGGTAGAACAGGTTGATGGCTGTGGCTATTTGTTGTTGTTGCTTTTCGATATGAGTCAGCTTGTTATGTTCTTACTCCGGAGGTGATATTCCCTTGCTTCGGCGATCGAAATGCGCTGGTTGAATGTTCAAATTGAACTGTCTTTATTTATTTATTATCGAGTTACAGGTTTACCTACGGAAGGTTCTTGGAGTCATTCTCTGGTTGATATCGTGAGCGAATTTAGGGAGAGTACGAAGTTGATAAGAGAATAGCCAAATGGAGAAGGCGAGTAATGGCCTTTGCTTTGCTATCTCAGCAATGGGTGAACCATTGCCGATGTGGAATATGATCATGTCTATTGAAAGTCATCGAACTACTTTGTGCACGCATTGCATTTGTTGCAATAGCAGTTCGATGGCCTAGGAATATTATATTTTCTCACGATGTGTTTGCATTGAGGTTTGTTGTGAAATGCACATATATTTTTAATATATTTTTATTTTTAATATATATTTTTAATCACAACGAGGTGGAATTACAAAATTACCTTTAAATTGATTTGTTATTGGTATGGTCATAATATCTGTAGCATTTTTTATTGATAACAACCATGTGTCGTAATCAATGGAACAACGCCAGTTTGTTAGGAAATCTCTTCCGAGAATTCCATCTGTGGGGATTGGGAAATTATCTTTCACAATATGAAATTTCTGTGGAAGAATTTGTTCGTTTAATATGATATTGGAATTAGTATCACCTAAAGAAGATTCTGTCCCAGCTCCAATTCCGGTGATACTGCATTTATTTTCGGGGAAATAAATTTGGGTTGATTTGATTTTATGTGCTTTAATGATTGATATATCAGATCCACTGTCAACCATTAACATGCATGGTGAATCTGATGCATCTATTCTAACACATACAAAATTCGTGGCAGATACGTTTATTGAGTATGCTGCCCGAACGCAACTCCTAAAGGGTGTGGTTGTTGTGGAATTAATGGTGCTTGTGGAAGATGTGGTTGATGCAATTGTTGGTAAGTTGGTAGATGTTGCTGATTTGCCTGGTTTGTATGGGTACCCTGCGCTACGAACATGCAATGATTGTGATTGAATTGTCCTCGTTGGGAGAAATTTCCCTTTGGTGTGGGTATTTGTAATATCCCCTGTTTTGACGAAAATTCCACGAAAACTTTGATAATTACCACGGCTTTGTTGGGAATTACCATAACGCTGAGGCTGAAATCTACCACGCGAATTCCGGTTCTGTTGAAAATTCCCGCGTCCCCTATTTCCATTTCTAAAAGCCAACATTATTTGAGCATTATTTTGGCTAAATTCTCTTGTAGGTTGATTTGAATTCTGATTTTCTTGCAATTTTTGAATTGCGTCGTTAACATGTGAAAATGTTCCTGCCCTGAGAATAATTTTTACTTCATTACTCTTCGTTCCATTGACAAGGGCATCTACTCCACATTTCGTTGCCATCTTGTGTGCCGTAATTTCTGGTATTTTGTCAGTCATATAGACTGATTTTAATTGAGTAGTAATTTTTTCAATTTGGTCACAAAAATTAGATACATCATCATTTTGTTTAATTGTGGACATTTTGGCAATTAAATTTTCAGCAGTAACTCTCGATGCGCAGTGGGTTTTTACTGCGTCTAAAATTTCTGCGAGTGTCTGATTATCTGTTACTACCTGACGGGCTTTACCAGTCAAGCGTGTACGGACGAACCGAACAACGGTTGTTTCCGCGGCATTCTTTTGGACTGCAGTTGCATCCGCAAAAGTTTCTTCTACACTAGAATTGAAAAGCGTCACTGCGTCAAGAAATGTTGTAAGGTGCTCTGCCGAGCCATCATAAGTTTGGACTAAAGCAGTTCCCAATTTCAAGTCAACTTTAGGTTAAGCCATTTTTTCAATATTCACGGGTTCTGCTTCCTCACCGTTTTCCCTAATCTTTTGTTTTATTATTTGGTTAATTTCATAAAGAGCGTCCCTAGAAGCTTTTATAAAGAAATGAAGTTTCTTCTCTGGAATTTCCTTTTCATGAATAAGTAAACTTTCTTCTATATTTGAATATAGTTGAGTTGCCAAGAACAGTTTTTCCTTAAGGGTATTGGTCCTTATTCTATTATTTTTCGATTTTGATAAGTTCGTTTGTAGTTTAATTAAATATTGTACGTTATCCTCTAAGTCTTCGAACATTTAAAAGATTACAAAATTTTACACTGGATATTACTAAAAAAAAATTTTGTTTTTTTTTGTTTTTATTACTTACATATTAATCGCTAATGATGTGTAGATGTAAAACAGCTGGTTCCATCAGTATGCCATTGTTGCTCTGGTCATTCTGGCACCGCCAATGTTCGTATGAAATGTACATGTTGTTCTCGTCATTCCGGCACCGCCACTTTTCGCATATTTTGCACCAGTACACTGCGCGGCACAATTTTACATGAAGTCATGTGTTTATAAACGTTTGTGTTTCTGTTCGCGCACTCTTGTATGGCTAGTTCCGCTCACACTGGATGCACTTCAAATTCTGGATATGTCAGCTACGCTTTTGGCTGCTTTGAGAGCCTGCACCCGCGCGTTCTTTTTGTAAATCCGGTATATCGTTATCAACAATTGCAGCATAAAGATTACAATTATAATGTTCAACTTCACTTCATGTTCGGCGTGACGTTCTTCATGAGAATTCAACTGGTTCAGGATCTGAACCTGGGGATCACCACTGTTTTTCGCTTCTTTTGTTTCGGTAGTTCCCATTGTTAAAATAAAATTTCAAACACTTTCACGCAGCAATGTTCTAATGTATGGCATTTATCGCCATTTCGGCACCAACATTTCAAAAGGGCGGAACTGCTTTTGTAAACAAGAGCTTCTCACGTCTCTGGTGGGCTTATTTGTGTTCACCTACGCAATCCAGCACCATTAAATGAAAGAAGAGGATTCGATGCTTCCATCAGTGGTATTGGATTGCGTGGGTAGACTCAAATTAACCCACCAGCGACGTGAGAAGTTTTTGTTTACAAAAGCAGTTACGCCCTTTTGAAATGTTGGTGCCGATTTCATTAATTACTTTGATTTCTTCTACGTATTCAATGAAGTTTTTCACCAGGGTTTTTATTATTTCCGTTATGATTATCGCCAGGGTTACAGTGATGAAACACTTTGTAATTCTCATTTTCTTTATTTTTTTTTTTTTTTTTTTTTTTTTTTTTTTTTTTTAACTAATTTTATTTGCTAATTATCTAATACATGCATTTATCTCTTAGACTAGGTGTTCCGTGTTTTCTTAACACTATCATCCTTATTTGCTATGTTACGCTTTTAGATATTATTAATACATTTCAATTGCCTCTGGCAGTTACGATATTTCCTCTGGTTGAATTAAACCATGTAGGAATTACAATGTTTTCTACTTAAACTAAACTTAACCTAATTTATACTAAGGGTACAAGGAGCTTATCGTTGCAATAGAAGATTGCAACGATTTTTGTCTAAAATTGAACATTCTTTTGTTGGACATTTGTTGCAATGTCTCAATATTAGAAATTCTATGAAGTTCATTGGTACTATACCACGGAGGTAACTTCAGAATCATTTTCAAAATTTTATTTTGAATCCTCTGAAGTGCCTTCTTTCTGGTATTGCAGCAACTAGTCCATATTGGCACAGCATACAACATGGCTGGTCTAAAATTTGTTTGTAAATCAAAAGTTTGTTCTTAAGACAAAGTTTTGATTTTCTGTTTATAAGTGGATATAGACACTTAATATATTTGTTACATTTGGCTTGAAGGCCTTCAATGTGATTTTTAAAGTTAATTTTGATCTAGCAGAAGTCCTAAATATTTAGCTTCGCTAGACCAATTGATTGGAACCCTATTCATAGTGACAATATGTCTGCTAGAAGGTTTCAAATAAGAAGCTCTCGGCGTATGTGGAAAAATTATAAGATGAGTTTTGGAAGCATTCGGGGAAATTTTCCATTTTTGCAAGTTTTTTGCAATCTACTACAAATGACACGAAGGCTTCGCCCTTTGACTGAGAGGCCTGTGTCATCTACAAACAAAAAAATTTGACACCCTGGTGGTAAATCAGGTAAGTCAGAAGAGAGAATGTTATACAATATGGGCCCAGTACGCTGCCTTGAGGAACATCGGCTCTTAGAGGTAATCTATCAGATTTAGAATTCTGATAGTTTACCTGTAGTGAGCGATCTGATAAATAATTTTGGATCAGTTTAATAATGTACAGAGGAAAATTAAAATTCATCAATTTTACAATCAAACCTTCATGCCAAACACTGTCAAATGCTTTCTCTATATCAAGAAGAGCAACTCCAGTCGAATATCCTTCAGATTTGTTGAGCCGAATTAAGTTCGTAACTCTTAATAACTGATGAGTGGTTGAATGCCCATGGCGAAAACCAAATTGCTCATCAGCAAAAATAGAATTGTCATTAATATGAACCATCATTCTATTTAAAATAATCTTTTCAAACAGTTTGCTTATTGAAGAAAGCAAACTGATTGGGCGATAACTAGAAGCCTCAGCTGGATTTTTGTCCGGCTTCAAAATTGGAACAACTTGGGCGTTTTTCCATTTATCTGGGAAGTATGCCAATTGAAAACATTTGTTAAATAAATTAACCAAAAAGGATAAAGAGCTCTCAGGAATTTTTATGTAGAAAATACCATCATCACCTGGGGCTTTCATATTTTTAAATTTTCTAGTAATAGATCTCACTTCATCCAAATTAGTTCCCAACGAAGGGTCAAAAACATTATCTTGGTTGAGAATGTCTTCGAAGCTTCGTGTAACCTGATCCTCAATTGGACTAGTGAGACCTAGACTAAAATTATGGGCACTCTCGAACTGCTGAGCAAGTTTTTGAGCCTTTTCGCCATTTGTTAATAAAATTTTTTTCCCTCTTTAAGCGCTGGAATTGGCTTTTGAGGTTTTTTAAGAATTTTCGTTAATTTCCAAAAGGGTTTCGAACTGGGATCCAACTTCGAGACATTATTCTCAAAGTTGGTATTTCTCAGAATAGCGAAACGTTATTTAATTTCATTTTGCAAATCACGCCAAATAACTTTTAAAGTAGGATCGCGAGTTCTTTGGTATTGCCTTCGCCTCACATTTTTAAGACGGATCAGTAGCTGAAGATCGTCGTCAATAATAATGGAGTTGAATTTAATTTCACATTTAGGAATTGCAATGCCTCTGGCTTCGACAATTAAATTTGTCAAAGATACGAGAGCATTATCAATATCACTTTTGGTATCGAGAGGAATATCAACATCAAAATTCCTATCGATATACGTTTTATAAATCCCAATCAGCTCTATGATAATTAAAAGTAGAGCTGATTGGATTATAAATGGCTTCTTGTGAGATTTCAAATGTCACAGGAAGGTGATCAGAGTCAAAGTCAGCATGAGTTACCAATTGGCCACACAGCTGACTTGAATCCGTTAAAACTAAATCAATTGTAGAAGGATTTCGACTGGAAGAAAAACAAGTTGGTCCATTGGGATATTGAATAGTATAATATCCCGCAGAACAATCTTCAAATAAAATTTTACCATTGGAATTGCTTTGAGCATTATTCCATGAACGGTGTTTGGCATTGAAGTCACCAATTACGAAGAATTTAGATTTGTTGCGAGTCAGAATTTGAAGATCAGCTTTCAACAAATTCTTTTGCTGCCCATTGCATTGAAAAGGCAAGTAAGCTGCAATGAAGGAAAATTTTCCAAAATTTGTTTCAACAGAAACTCCCAAGGTTTCAAAAACTTTGGTTTTGAATGAAGAAAATAATTTATGTTTGATACGTCTATTGATGACAATGGCGACCCCACCACAGGCGCTGTCAAGACGATCATTTCTGTAGATAAAATAATTTGGATCTCTTTTAATGGAGAGTCCTGGTTTTAAATAGGTTTCTGTTATAATGGCAATATGCACATTATGAACTGTTAGGAAGTTGAATAATTCATCTTCCTTACCCTTTAGAGAGCGGGCATTCCAATTTAGAACTTTCACACAATTATTTGGATCCATTGAAACGGAGTCCGATAACAATTTTTTGTGTGTACTTTATACCAACCTGAACAGCTTCAGGAATGGTATTTGCTTTGAACATTGCATCAATCATGTGATGCAATTGTTCAGTTAAAAAATCAAAATCGGAAGCAGTCATGCTACCTGAATCGGCAACATGACCATTATTTCCCGTTGGGACATGGGTATAAACCTCATTTTGAGAAGAGAAATTTTGTCTACCAGCAGCGATGTTTGCATACGTGTTTGCATACGTGGAATTTACTGAAGTGCTTGCTACCCGTTGACGAGCGGCAAAATTTGTTTGTGAATTGTGGTGGGTATGAATTGCTCGACCGGTAACTGGTTTCGAAATTTGAGCGTTTGAAAATTTCTACCCGTCAAATCTGGGATCCGATTGGAATTTCCTGTCATCAATTTTGCACGGGAATTCAAAACTTTTGCGTGAAGGGCATTCCCAGAAATTGGATTTATGATTACCCCACAATTTGCACACTTAAATTTATTGGAATCTTCTCTCACAGGACAAGCGTCCTTGGCGTGAGAGGTTCCACCACAAATCATGCATTTAGCATCCATGTGGCAATGTTTGGTTCCGTGACCCCACTTTTGGCACTTACGGCACTGAGTGGGATTTTGAATTTCCCCCAGGCCTGCGGAAATGTTCCCATGTAACACGGACATGGGACATAATACAGGCCTTTTCCAAACTTTTCATATTATTTAGTTCACTTTTGTTAAAATGAACTAAATAAAATTCTTGAGAAATGCCCCTTTGGGAAGTACCAGAGTGGGATTTCTTTTTCATCTTAATTACTTGGACTGGTGAAAATCCAAGTAATTCAGAAATTTCAATTTTAATCTCATCCAGTGATTTGTCATCACTGGGCAGACCTTTCAAGACGACTTTGAACAATCGCTCAGTTTTGTCGTCGTATGTGAAGAATTTATGGCGCTTCTCAGTTAAATACTGGAGAAGACGTTTGCGATCGTCAAAGGATCCCGGCAAAACGCGGCAGTCACCCTTCCTAGCAATCTGAAATGAAACCTTGATCCCCCGAAGGTTACTCAAGATTTCATTCCGAAAGCCAGAAAACTCGGCAACAGATACCACAATTGGCGGAATCCGTTGTTTCTTCGCATGAATCGAATCACCTGGGCTAGAGGTAGATTCGATTTCCTCAAATTCGTTATTAATCAAATCGAACTGATTGCTCAGTTCGATGGGAGAAGAAATAATGTCAACGTTAGATTTAGAAGGAATATCTGAAGTCTCCAGCTTCCTTCTATTTTTCCGCGCTTGGGCAGGACGGTCTTGAAACCTTGTTTCTTTGAAGGAAGTGGAGAATTCAGAGACTCCCCTTCCTCTTGTTTTTATTAATACTCATTGCTGAGCGTGGAGACGTGACCTTCTTAGAGGTTTTTTCCCAGAACGGTGTCCCTGCAGGATTACCACCGCTTGTCGGAATTTTACTTCCGCAAACGGGTCCAACGTAAAACGAAGGCACGGGTCCTTGCAAAGATCGTAACGGGATCAGTGGGTAGAAATAGCGCTAAGAAGCACCGTTGAAATTAAAATAGCTTCGGGTAGTATTAAAACTTCCTTCCGCAAAGAGAAAGAACCGCACAGCACGAAAGCACGATGCGGTCTGATCATTTTCTTTAATTAACTACCTTTGTTCACTGATTCTCCTGCTTGCGGTTCGCCATGTTATGTTCTTACTCCGGAGGTGATATTTCCTTGCTTCGGCGATCGAAATGCGCTGGTTGAATGTTCAAATTGAACTGTCTTTATTCATTTATTATCGAGTTACAGGTTTACCTACGGAAGGTTCTTGTAGTCATTCTCTGGTTGATATCGTGAGCGAATTTAGGAGAGTACGAAGTTGATAAGAGAGTAGCCAAATGGAGAAGGCGAGTAATGGCCTTTGTTGTGTTATCTCAGCAATGGGTAAACCATTGCCGATGTGGAATATGATCATGTCTATTGAAAGTCATCGAACTACTTTTGTGCACGCATTGCATTTGTTGCAATAGCAGTTCGATGGCCTAGGAATATTATATTTTCTCACGATGTGTTTGCATTGAGGTTTGTTGCCATGTGAAATGCACACGTTACACGTTGGGTTCGATAACTTACCTTTTGGGTTCTCTTCAAGTGATAATTTATATTTCCCTTCACCGTTTCAATGTTATCTTTACTTCCTGACTACTCTTGTAGCATACGATGGTGTCTAACAGCACGCCCATCTATATTGCATACAGTTTCATTTCGGCACTATACAACAGTATCCACGTGACGATCTATTTCGTTAAAATATTCTATATCATCATTACTCATTCCAACTCTATTCTCATTCTATTTTATATTCCTTTCAACATTGTTTACTTGGCCTTCCTACTTGGCTCACAGGCCCTTCTAATCGGCATACAGGCCCTCAATTGGCACACTGCCTTTCTGTCAACGACTTGGCTGGTCCACAATTGACACATAGGCCTTTCTACTTGGCGCACAGGCCCACAATTGGCACACTGGTCTTTTTACTTGGCAAACAGGGCCACAATTAGCATACTGCCTTTCTATCCACGACTTGGCTGGCCCAAAATTGGCACACTGGCCTTTCTATATGGCACACAGGCCCGCAATTGTCACACTGCCTTTCTGTCCACGACTTGGCTGGCCCATCATTGGCATAGTGGCCTTTCTACTTGGCATACAGGCCCACAATACTGCCTTTCTGTCCCCTACTTGGCTGGCTCACAATTGGCACACTGGCCTAGAACTGAGTTAGAGGGGTTTCGATAACCACTTTACTTTCTATTAATTGATCACGGTCACATTGGTTCGTAACAGGTCCATATTTAGTTCGGAGAATGTATTGTACCGTACCGCTATCCTTCGATAGGATTTGAATCCAGAGTCCCAGTACGTTTCTCTGAATCAGCATCATCCCCAGTCAGCGAGATCACTTCGCCGAACGCACTTAGGAACTCAACGATCTTCTATTCGGAAACACATTTTCCGACAAATCGTGCACCTTCGCTTCCACCCTTCCATCTTCCATGGTTATACGGAGCTTGTGCTTCTTCCCCGTAATACCCACATCATGCTGTTCGTCGTGTTCGTCTACGATTTTTTGTCTTCGAACTTCACTAACGCACGCACATTGTTTACCGCGGTGGTACTGAAGTTGTACAGCGGCATCTTTCTTGAACTCTTGAACTATTTTCGTTTGTCTTAACGTTTGTGGAGTTTATTTTGTTATAAGCAAGCGGGAGTCTCCAGGTAAACCTTTCGCCTTTGACCGTTCCGCACATGTGACTGACAACCTAAATATTGCCCTGACTACTTTGATCATAATTAATGAATTGAATTATTGAAAGAATAACTTTTGCTTCTTCGAAATTCAGTGGGTTACCACGTCTTTTGCATTGCCTGTTATTTTGTTAAGTACTGCTTGTACGTAAATTTCAAAAGTTTGGGCAACAACTATGCCTTCGAAAATTCTTAACGTATTTTCGGTAGTTTACACTTTCAGTCCGTCGATGCTTACGCGGAATCACTTCAATGAAACGATTTCGTTTTTCCACTGTTGATACGCACAATCACTCAGCCGACTCCGGTCAGCTGAATACATTAAATGATTATTATCCTAAAACGAACCACTCGCTTCTTCTATTGAACCGTATCGCTAGTCGATCGGTGATATTGATTATTGTTAACTGCTGATCCGGCGCATCGCTATGGGCCGAAGTCCAATGGATCAGTTCTGCTGACGTTGGCGGTGGCATGGTTGGGTCGATGTCACCCAAAGTGCTGATGGTGCGGTACGGCAGGCTGGCTCATGTGTAACATTGTTTTCTTACGGGACTCGCAACTAATAGAAACACTACCACAACTATTGGCGCAAAGGCGAAAATGTAGTAAGGTATTTTGAAGATATTTACCAGTTTCTCGAGATAATCAAAAATGTTTTCACTTGGTTTGTGTTTTGACATATCAATTTGTTATTGGGCATAGTGGGTTGCTGCGATTGATTCTTAGATTTTCCACATACTGTACTACCGCAACAATATAGGAACACCCGCGACTATCGGATCATTTGCCCTACGGGGTTCATTAAAATAATGGCAATATGATATGCTACAGATGCCAAGATGGCATGTTTATTGGGGTGTTTCTTGCGTCCAGATTTAAATAGTTGACACAGTAGCTGTAAGCTTGCGCTAAACTCTGTGGACGAAAATACTTGCAGGATCGCGAAAGTCTAGTGCAATTTGATTGTAAAAACGCATTAGAATAAGTTCATGACCACTCCATTGATCATCCATGGAAACTGCTGAACTTATGAGGGTTATAAGTTCGCAAACCCTACTGTCAGCTTCACCCTTCATTTTCCGTCTAATTGTTTTGATTGATAGATGGCATTGTAAACTATTTTTCAAATTGTCGAATAATTACAAAACATCCTCCACATCTAACATCCCACTGACTCAAATTCTCGTGGATTTCCGCTAAAGTCGGGAAGAGCTCTTACAATCTTCGGAATCTTACTGCGATCTTCGAAACCGATATTAGGTACGGTCTATAATGAACTGTGATTGAGGAGCATTCGAGCGATTCGGTACAGGAGCTCGTTGAGATAAAATAACTGGATCTAGAATTGAATTTTCGCAACAATTCGCGTAGGAAAGATTTGGTTTTGTTGGTTATTTGCCATTACTAAATAATTGATAAAAAAGGCTCAATTTTTGAAAATGGAAATGATGGATTCTATAAGATGAATTAATTCGTAGTTTCACTATTTTCTAACACTTTTCACTACACTTTAGCACTTTTCACTCACTTCACTGTGTTCTGATTTATTATTTGGAATGTTTTATGTTAGTTTGGGTCGATTTTTGTGATACTATTAGGGACTTCCATCGTTCTACCTCTGAATTAGTGGGGGTTATGAATTTACGCACTAACAGCAGGAAGTCACAAATCCAGGGTTTGTTAAAGGTGGCTTCATCCAATTACTGCTCTGGTCCCAGCTTTGGGCGCCAGTTACAATTGATGCAGTTTAAGAAAACTTGAACTACTCCAATCGGAGTTCGCAATAAAACTGATTTATTATACATTAATTTGCAATCGATTATCGTTCGTCAAAATGCTCATTCAACTGGCATTCTGACAGGTGATTTGGAATTAGCTATGTGTGCATCCCACTGCAATTGGTTGTACTATTGCATCAGAAGCTGCTTCGTCACCAAAAGGTCCGTGTGGTACGTGTGCTGCTTCGAGTTGGGCGGCTAGCTCACTAATTTCTTGGTCAAATTCGCTAATCGACTTTTTATTTTGTTTAACACTAGCCATTTCGGATTCGATGGCTTGCGGGCTAAACTTAATGGCAAATTTTTGTTTAAGTTTAATCTTTACTTCATCAAGGGTCGTCGCAGTGTTAATTGCACTATGCGCCGAGCTAACCAATCGTGTTTTTAAGAATTTAATTACTTACTCCATCGGAATAATCTTTCAGCAGTTCCATTAATTAAAAAAAAGTGTAAGTTTTCATAACTGACGACATGTTCATGGCGCATTTTGGAATTAAACGCCGCATAGAAAGAGTCAGCGGCCATTAACGTATGTACCGATTCAAAGTTTTCCAACAGTATGCGCTCGACCTGAATTTCATTACTGTTTATCACTAGGGTAATGTGATGGAATAAATTCCAGTTCTTATTTTGCGAACATCAATTATCGAACCAAAAGATATTTGTCTTAAGGTCAGCGTACTTCATAATAACTTTGAAAAAACAGCTAAGGATTTCGTTGCCTGTGCGACCATTAACTGACTCGGATCAAATGCACGCAGACAATGGGAATGCACGTATGTAGAGGTCAACAGGCGCAAAGCTCTCATTGAAGACCAGTAGCCTTTACGAGAAAATAATGCTCTTGAAGCAATCCAACCGTAGAAGCCGTATGACCTAGAAAATAAGTAATTGAGAACTTTTTGCAAATCCACAGAAAAAACTGCTTCACCTGGTAGCACTTTGTCACCATCATCTCGATAAGACAGTCGTAATTCCTTTGGACGTTGAAGATGTAGTGCATGTCCAATTACGCCATTGCCGCTAAGAACCCGTTGGTCAACCTCTTGGACCGGTAATGGAACGCAAACGGAAAACGATCACCTGTGTCATTTTTTTAATCGAACCCAAGGAAGCCCTCTTCCGACTCCGCGTCACTGGATTGTCTGTATTGGATATTCCATTTCCGGTTCCATTTTTACCGACAGCGAAAAATCACACCAAAGAAATATAATCGTCGCTCGCGAAATGTAAAAACAAATTAACAACAACTATCTCTAAGGGACCCCACTGTCTAGCAGCTGGGCCACCCCATTCATACACCCCAGTTCAACAATTGATAATACCCTAAAAGTAGGCAATTACCAAGGATTGGAACGCGCTGCATAGAAGATGCATGATGCATGAAAGAACTAAAAATTTCAATAGTTTTCAATACTACTGGCAAATTGGCGGAGAGTTTATGAATCGATTGATATATAAATCTTTAAAATCCATTGAAAGATAAAGGACCTATTAATGTTACAAATCTTACATGATTTTGTGACGGTCTCCAATTTGGAAATTCTCATTTTACACCCTGTATCCGAGTCTTCCCCTTAGACGTAGTTTACGTCAAAAACGTTATGTTCATCATTTCAACGACACGATAACACAACACACGACACGATAAAACAACGAAAATGATAGTCCTCACAAATACATATATATAATTATTTTCCAATGTACTATTTTTTTTGATGATAACATAGGGTACAAAATAATGACTAGCGCTGATCAGAGTTCAAACTTACTCACAATTTGATAATACTTTTGTGGAACGCCTTCCTGCTCGTCCTAGTGAAGCAAAATTTTCTCTTCATTTACGAACTAAATGCATATGAAGAGGCATTAACTGAACATCCCTTAAAACTCGCTCCACCCCCACACTTTATGAAGAGGAATGTTTCCTAAAATGTTTATAATCACAGTTCCACGATGTATAAAGCGTTCTATGCCGAAGGCGCGGCACTGGTTTTTCGGTTTTTCTAGTTCAAACACTTAATTACGGTTAGAGGGTGCTTGGTGGCCTTGTGTCACTGCTTCTGCCTCATAAGCAGGAGATTAAGGGTTTGATCCCTGGCCCTTTCCAATTTCCTATTAGATAATTTCGTTAATCATATAACTCAATCTCTTTGCAAATAAAATTCTCATTGCTAGCAAGTATGATTCTAAATATAGAATTGTTATAAAAAGCTGCCTGTTACTTAGTAGCAGTAAATAAAATGTAAAAATAGATTGGTATTCATTTGTACCCGCATACGAATGCTATATACGGTCGCTATGCTCGTGCAGGCCTCATACAAGTAAGAATGTGTGAGGTTAATGTGCGGGTAGCGATGGTGTGGTAGACGTGTGCGTGGTATTAGAATCCAATAGCATTCAAATTCTAATTGTAAAAAAATGAATCCCATTAGAATTCACTTTAATACTTTCTCATTACTCTAGTACTTCTAATTCTCATTCATATATTCCTATCCCATAGATCGCATCACTTACCAAAGTGAATCCAGATAATATATCCCTTCATACTAACACAATATCCTATCCTAAGACTATCGTGGAGATGCAGAGGTATACTCGGTCTCTAGTAGCAACGAGAGTTGAACTAATAATCCTTCCTTCCCTTGATGACCGTAAGGACGTGGCCGGCGCCGTAATTGACTTAGTAAAAAAATGCATTGAATTTCCGAAATTTGCACATTGAGAATGATAGCTAAAACCCAAGCTCCATTCAATTGGTTCCCTGTGCAATTTCGCAAGTTCTAGTCAATCACGGAGTAGCAACTACGAATTGTACGGTTATCCTGCTCATGCTCATGCTCATGCTCAAACACTTAATTACGGTTAGAATAAAACTTTATTATTTATGTATCACTTGTTTGTACAATTATAAATTTCTTCTACCTTTTAGCTTTCTTCTACAATTTTAGCATTATTTATTACAATTACTACAATTAACACTTTTTCGTACAATTATACTTTTCTCTTGAAATATAAACTCAAACATTTTTCTTTAACACAAACTTTTGCACTATTTCCCGAATGACAATGTCTTTACCAGAGATCCTACCGATACTTATCTAGAGACTCTAACTCCGATTTCGATTTTACCGCGACGGACTATTTAACTGTTCACTCTTGTTTTTTTTTAAGAAGTTAATTAATTTAAACTTAGATCTCGATTCGTGCACTAGTCACGAGTTTCGAGGTGTCTAAGGGACAACCCTGATTCAATTGGAGTGTTCGGTAGGCCGGCTAGGGAAACCTAGATCGCGCCGAATTCCAATAAAGGTGCTGCTGAATATTTGGGACTGACCCCGAGTCAACCTGAATTCTGAATTTCATAATGATTTCATGAATTGCATCAGACTGGATTTCGGACCCCACGAAACGTCCAAGGATCCTTAAACAAAGTAACAATTTTCCTAATCTCACATTTATTTATTCCTACTATGTGTTTTCAATTTCAGCTTCGTAAATATCCTCAATTTTGAGCTTCCATTCAATACTCGACTTTGCATTCTTTATGGATGCTCCCTAAAATTGTTTTGCACGAAATTCTTAATCAGCTTATTTCAAAAATCCATAAATTCCGAAACAACTTCCTTTTTTGTTCAAATTTTTACAATATTTGTTTAAGTTCTTTTCATAGATTAGTTAATTCAGCCTAAATAATGGGCTTCTATGCTTTACGAAACTTCTTTTTTGGATGCTCCCTTTGAAATTGTCTTGGAAAAAATCTGTTCTCTTTTCCACTCCCTAAAACTCTCTTACCTCGAGCACACATTCAAGTGGCTATTAATGTATTAATCAATCAATCAATATTTTTCTCTTTCTTTCAACTGGGCTTTGAATTAAATTCCCCTTTTCCAAAAGAATCATTACCCCTTCGGGTCGGCTATTCTTTTTCCGAACCGCTCAGAACCCAATATCAATATTTCCCTTCGAGTTTATATTGGTAAGAACAAAATCATGTTCTCTCTGTTTTTCATACTGGGCAACAAACCCCTTTAGATCAATACACCTGTATACGTGTATGTTGATTCAATGTAGACTCTTATTGTCTCTATCATTTTGGCTATATTATTATTCCCCACTCCTCACTCAAACAAATTCTTTCCTTAGTGTCCTATACATATGCGCCAATGCATCATCATCAATGACGATCACACTATATCGTGCACTGTTCAATATGTAAGCACGTTTGAACGGGTTAGGGACAAAAGGTCGAAAGACAAAAGATCGAAAGGACAAAAGATCGAAAGACAAAACGTCGAAAGACAAAAGGTCGAAGGGACAAATGGTCAAAAAGGACAAAAGGTCGAAAGGGACAAAAGGTCGAAAGGACAAAACGTCGAACGGGACAAAAGGTCGGAAGAAACTAAAGATCAATAAGATCAAAAGGTCGAAGGACAAAAGGTCGAAAGGGACAAAAGGTCGAAAGGACAAAACGTCGAACGGGACAAAAGGTCGGAAGAAACTAAAGATCAATAAGATCAAAAGGTCGAAATGGACAAGGAACTGAAACGGAGAGAGTCAATCTAGCACAAAAGTTGCCCTACACAGTTAGCAAAAACTCTGCTCTTTTATTTTTCACAATTTTTAACAAATAAATAAAATTCATTCAGTGAGTACAACTAATAGATGGATGTGAGTTTTCTAAATGTCACTTCGATCTGTCAAAATGGTGCACGCCGCACATCAAATACATCGGCGTATATTACATGCCGGTGCATTTTCAATGCGTGCGCCTGCGTGGCTGCGGAATGCACTATTTTGACAGATCGAAGCGACATTCATAAAACCTAGATTTTCATCTAAAATTTGCACTCATTGAATGAATTTTATTTAATTGCTAAACATAGTTTAAAATAAAAGAGCAATTTCTTTTGCCAACTGTATAGGACAACTCTGTCTTGCGCAATACAAGTTTTATTCATTTCCTAAATCAACATTATTTTTATCTTTAACAGAACTATCTAGATACAGTGTTGACCCGATTTTGTCTACCCCCGATTTTATCACGTCCCGATTTTGTCACGTTTTCGACCCGATTTTGTCACGTATTTGGTCTTTCCAAGACATAAAATGATTCATATTTGTGGAATGAATTAAAAAAAATGAAAATATTCTTTTTCCAATTTTGTCACATACCCTGTTTTATCACCCCAAAATTCATAATAAAATCGGGATATTACTGTATTCATAATATTGTTTCATAGTGATTACTCCTTCTTTGAAAATTGCTCATTCTTCAACTTTGATTGATGTGATGAGTGTGTTATTTCTACTCGAAGTTAAATGCATTTCATAAATTCATTCGGAATACACCCAGTTTGTTATCAACTTGTTCTTGATCGACCTTTTGTCCCTTTCGACCCTTTGTCCTTTTCGACCTTTTGTTCTTTTTGACCTTTTGTTTTTTTCGACCTTTTGTGCTTTTCGACCTTTTGTCCTTTCGACCTTTTGTCCTTTTAGACGTTTTGTCTTTTCGACCTTTTGTCCTTTCGACCTTTTGTCTTTCGACCTTTTGTCCTTTCGACCTTTTGTCTTTCGACCTTTTGTCATAGATTCCGTTTGAACATGTCAATCCACCACGCTCCAGTTAAGTAAATCTAACTAAGCTGTTTTCGACGGTTTCGCCAAGCCGTGATAAGGGTATGCGATATCTCACATAACTTTTTAATTGATGAAAAGTAAATTAACCCAATAATTCCTATATGCAAAATTTTAAATTTATATTGATTGCTTAAATTACTTTGCGTTGAGTAATTGAATATATTCGCCTTGTTTTTAAAATATCTTACTGCCATCAATATTTAAAATTGTTTTAGGAAGGTGTTGGCACATGAGGCTGTGCACTAGTGGTCAGCTCTCTTCGTCCTGAGGGTCTCCTCGATTTCGTTAACCAATTTCCTCAGATAGCATATAGAAATATGTTGTACTCCGGTGACATGCTGGTCTTTGAGCTCTTCCATGTTATCTTTTTCGTCAAGTCCGGCGAGTTGACGGCACGCGACAACAGCCTTTGAGGTGTTTAATTTGGCTTCAAGTTTCTCAGTGATCGGGGTTCCGTCTGCAAGCGTAGTCATATTTTCGATGATGCGCTACTGCGTACTTCTCCTTCAGTTTGCCGATATTGCCATAGCGCTCAATGGATTTGGTAACTAGAAAGATGTTTTGATCTTCCAGTTTACCTTGCTCCTTGTTGATACTCACATATCTTATATTAATTCCGTTGGCTGAGAGAACGGGGAACGGGTCCCCGCCACTTTGTGGGACCTTGCTCGCCCACCTGAATCACTGCACCAATCACTTGTTGCACTTATTATTTTTGTAAATTAATCACTTTTGCCGCGCGCGGTTAATTGATTTCGCTAATTGTTCACAACGGAGGGGACACGTCCGAACACGACGATATCGCGATTGAGTATGATCCGTGCTGTTGCTCCGTGATGTTGCTCCGGGATGTTTTTTCCGTGATGCTGTTTTGTAATGTTGTTTCATGCTGTTGTGCACTAATTAGGTCACGTTTCGCTGTGTAAACGCTCTTGTTTCTAGTTCTGACTTTTCTGTAGTGATTAGTAGTTATTAGTTATTTGAATCAAATAGGTGATTCTGTAAGCGCTTTTGCCGCTTTGATTTTTCATATGCACTCGGCGTTTTTCGTACACTTTTCGTTCACGGATGATATTTAACTTTAGCTAGTTTGGAAGATGATATTAGCATTTCCATATCATTTTAGTTAGTTGCTGGATTGCAACCCTTCATTGATAACTTATTGATAATTTAGCACTTGTACCTGCGGGTTTCCGGTATTATTTACCATTTCGAGTTAGTTTTGCCCATTCTCAAACACTGTGGGCTTTTTCTTCGATTTTACTTTTTGGTCACTATATTAACATCTTCTTGTGATAAATTCGAGTCCTGTCACGGTCGCCATATAGTGTGAATATTTATCACTTGTATTCAAAACACAGAGAGCTACCTCTCTACAGGACTGTTATCGATATTCTGCCGTTTATTTGATTCCGATGCTTACGGGTAACCTATCGGCTATTCTAGTGCTTTACTTAACGAAGGTGATAGAACCACCCTTTTCCCAATTAGTCCAATCAACAGGACTAGCCAATATCAAATACATTTATGAACACTGAGCTTGATTTTCGTTACTTTCGTTACGTAAATAATTAAATAATCTTGTATCTGTGATAATGTTTTTCCTCCCTTTAAGTTACGAAAGTAAAGATTACCGATACTTAGGTTTAATGGGGCGATAATTATAAACAGTAATCCTCATATCCGTCGAGGACAACGGATCTTACCAGCGTTTTGTGTATGATACATTTGCAGCGAATGTGAATATTTTTAGTTCCTATGAGATTTCATCCAGAAATTTCTTTCAAAATTCTAGGACGAATTTCTATACGAATTTACAAACGAATATCTGAAGGTATTCCTGAACGGACTTCCAAACGAACACTGACGAATTTGCGACATTTAAAAGTTAGGATCTAGCTTTTTTTCTAATATTGGGTCTAACGAACACTCTTTGGCCTTCTTCGACTATCGGCGGGTCTTCTTTATGAGAATTACTTTTGGCTTGAATATTTCTAGCTTTTTCTATGTTTTGTTTTACGTTTGAAAAAATTTCTCTGGCCTCTCTAAAAATATCTTGTGGGTCAATCTGATTCCGTTGATTAAAAAGAACCTCGTTCGGTGTGAACTGTGTTGCCGAGTGCACGCTGGAATTATATAAAGAAATACAAATTGAGATTAGTTTTGGTGTGTTCATTTCGGGAAATTTCGGGAATTTCTATTATGGTCGAGTGTGTTTTTTCAACTTGTCCATTGCTTTCTGAAGATGAAGCGTAGGCAAGCGAAACTCCAAGGTTACTTAAGAAATTCTTAAGTTGAATGGATCGGACTGTTGTTTCATGATCTGTAATAATTTGTGCTGGTACTCCGTAGTGACCAAAAAAATCGGTGAGGGCGTTTCTCACGTCTATTAGGTTCTTAGTGTCCTTAGGGATCATTTGCGCAAATTTGGAAAAAGAATCGACCATTGATAGAAAATTATATGAGTTAATTGAAAAAACGTGAACTCTGTCCATTGGTTTCCTTGTTGCTGGTCTTGGTGAAATCTTTATGATGTATGGCTTGCGTTCGTATTTGTGCGTGTAGCAAATCGTACAGGCGTTGATGGCAGATTTAATTTTATTATGCATCTTTGGGAAGAAATACGCTCGTTTCAGTTGATTTTCCACTTCTGCTATTCCGCGAGTTAAGTTTATACGAACGGATTTCTCTTTTTTAAAAAAGGTTACTTCATCATTCGCGAGTCTAAATCGAACTGATTGCTTTATTCAATATTGAAACTTATTACACCTCAAATGCTTACACTTGCACTTTCCGTCGTCATCGTCGTCGCACGCCGAAACTGCCAGGTTGCTCGATGTTACCATCCGTTCTGATGCCGTCGTCAGCATTCTGTAATGCCCTCGTTCTGGCGGCCCGTCGCCAACTCGTTGCGATGAGGTCGTCAGCTTTTTCTACCACCGCTGGGGTAGCTTCGTTGCTAACTCGTCCCTTCCTGAGAGATGAGGCTCCGTCTGAATCACATCCATCAATGTCGTAGGTTTGATCCTGGGTTGAATATCCACTATCGGTTCCTGTTTGATTGTGGCGTTAGATGCTTGTATCTTCAAGGTAGCTGATCTGTTGGAGAAAATTTTCAAAAGAATTGCGATACCGATTATCATGCAGGGGAGGGAGAGGATTCCTCCAAAAATGGGCCACGAAGGCCACTGGATGCTGGTGTTGTTCAATCGAATGTACTCCATTTCCTTTCTCATCTCTAGATGCAAACTATGTAGATGTTCCAGACTGAGGTTTGCTATTGTAAATTGCTTTTGTATTGCAAGACCGTCCAATGGCAGCTGTATTGGACTTCCAGCTATATTCTGTATGGTATTAGAATAGCTGATGTTGTTGATGATTACTTCGCAATCGTGAAATGATATTAAAATGTTCCAGATAACGTACGGTGACCGATTCCACAATTTGATGCGAAGGATATGTTTTGTTTGAGTTCAAAATGATGTTTTCGTCATTTATAAATGTGACTTCCTGCTTAGGTGGGTTCATGGTGTAGTTGTAGCTTGCTTGCTGTCCCGAGAGAAGGTTTGGTACACATTTGGATTTGTCCGCTTCTATTTGGTGGACTTTGTATATAGTTGCCTCTAACGAATTCACGATGTAGCTACCAGTTTCATGATACAAATAGTTTCTTCTAGTCAAATGGATTTGCTGGTGACTAGCAGTGACGGGGAAGACGTGAATCTTGTTGAAAATCCTCGTATCCAAGATGGGGTTTTTATCAGTAAAGTCAGCTCCTTGCTGTTGGTGGCGATCGTTGTATCTGCAAGGTTTAGTGCTTCCAAGACATTGTGAAGTGTAATATTTTGCTTGGATAAATCTTGGTACAATATTTCAATTTCATCCTGACTTAGTATTTTCTTTTCTTCCATCATCCATAGTTACAGTACTTTTGTTAATTTGCTTAATTTTGTTTTTCTTGAACCGTGGCTTGTGTTTTATTCTTTGTCTTGCATTTTCGTATACTTCCTGGTTACATTCAAGTTCCGTAGCTTTCTTAGATTTGTTATGGAATTTCAAATCCTTTTTCTGCTTTTCTGTTAAGTTCTTAAAAACATTTTCTATGATTTCTGGGGTTCGAGGGGACGGAAGAATTATTTCAAGAGGGGTGTATTTTGTTGCACTATGGATGGAGGAGTTATACTTATTGAGTGACAAAAGGAGTAGGTCATTGACAGGTTTTCCGGGATTTTCATGTTTTGTAATTCTGTAGATTTCTAAGATTGTAGAGTGGAAACGTTCTACAACACCATTCATTTCGCTCCGTCCTGTAGCGGTAACATATGGTTCAATATGATGTGTGTTGTAAAAGTTTACCAAATCTCCGGTCATGAAAGATTTTTCACCATCCATGACTACTATTTCTGGGGGATTGTATTTTAAAAGGAGTTCCTTTACGGCAGAGACTATATCGACTGCTGCTCTTGACTCAATGTGTTTAATTTGCGCAAATTTAGAAAACTTGTCGATATAGGTAAGGAAGTGGTCACTTTCAAGAAGCGATTTTGAAAGGGGCATTTGGAATAGGTGTGGCCTGAAGAGGGAAGTCAATAGGGTTACGATTATATTTATTCTCGTGACAAATTTTGCAATTCATCACGAAATCCTTCAATTTTTGAGCAAGTTTTGGAAAATAAAACTTCCTCAAAATTTGTTGTTTGTTTTCCTCGGCACCACGGTGTGCTCTGTAGTGCTCCTGTCGGATGATGTTCCATTGTTCATCTTCCTCTTGCACATCTTGGAGGATCTTTTGGCTGAAACGGATTTTTAACAACCTCTTAGAACCAAAATGCTTCTTATAAATTTCCTGAATTTTGCCCATCAGTGTCTCGGTTGTTAACAATCCATTTACTTTCGAAAGATCAAAATGTGTGTTTAGTACCTGTGAAATAGAATCATCGTTAATATCAGGTAATGTAATTTCGATTCTAGTGTAGTTAGCAAATGGATTTGATACCTTTGTGTTGGTTGGGCCTTCCCTCAGAATAACTTGATGTTTAAAGCCGTTAATAGGAGCCTCGGTAGATTCAATGTAAAAACCATCGCTATTCTCAGCAGAGTGTTGAGTTGCCGTCATGGAACAAACCATTCTGCTTAGAGCGTCGGCAACTACATTGGTTTTACCTGGTTTATACATGATCTCATAATCATGTTCCTCAAGATACGATTTCCATTTTTTAATTTAGAATTCGTGTTTTTAGGTGATAACGCAAAGGTGAGGCATTGATGATCGGTAATTACTTTGAATTTTGCTCCGTAGAGATAGTTTCTGAAAGTTTGAAGTGCCCAATATATGGCCAGCATTTCTTTTCCGGTACTGAACATCCTTCTTCCGATTTTGATAGGGTTCTGGATGCAAAATGTATAGGTTTGTCTTTACCTAATTCCCCTGCGACAGGACGGCACCGATTGCATAATCGGAGGCGTCCGTAGTAAGGATAAACGGCTTGTTAAAGGCTGGGGAAAAGAGAATATCAGATGATGATAGCAAGTTTTCATTTTTTGGAAACATAGTTTCTCCTTGTCGTTAAGTGATATTTTTCTGTTGGATGCGGGGCTTCTCTCCCCCTTAAAAGGTTTGTCAGAGGTTTTGCGATTTTTGCAAAATCTTTGACAAATCTTCGGTAATATCCCATCATTCCTAGGAACCCTCGGAGTTCCTTTAGATTTTTGGGTTCTGGAAATTGATTAATTGCCTCGATTTTCTTTCCATTTGGTTTGATTCCCTCTGAGCTTATTATGTATCCCAGAAATTCTACCTCATGATGTAAAAATTCCGACTTATCCAACTGAATTTTCAATCCAGCCTCATTCAAAGTCCTGAATATTATGTCTAAATTATTTAAATGTTCCTCGAGGTCCTTTCCAAAAACGATTACATCATCGATGTAAACGTAACAAATTTTTCCAATGTGTTCTCTAAGAACGTCATCGATTGCTCTTTGAAAAGTTGCGGGTGCGTTCTTCAACCCAAATGGCATTCTGGTAAATTCATACTTGCCATTATTGATCGAGAACGCTGTCTTTTCGATGTCACTGGCTTTCATCCGTATTTGATGGAAACCAGATGCTAAATCCAAAGTGGAAAAATATTTATTGCCTTTCAATTGGTCAATAACATATCCAATTTCGGGCATAGGGTAGCGGTCGGAAACCCAAGCAGCACACTTGTCATAAACGAATTACTGTAACCTATGTACGACCAAATCCAGTCATATATGAGTTGCTGCAACTAAATCGGTCTAAATTGTGCTACTCGGGAATGGTCTTTTCGTTCAGTTTCCTGTAATCGATGACCATCCTAAATTTCTTTTCACCGGATGCATCTGCCTTTTTGGCACTATCCATACTGGTGATCTCCAAGCTGAGCGAGAAGGTCTAATTATTCCGTCAGCTAAAAGTTTGTTAACCTGCTTCCGAACTTCTTCGGTGTAAGCAGCAGGATACGGATACACCTTTTGGTGAATTGGTACATGATCAGTAGTGTTGATAGAACATTCTACTGTGGTACCGCAAGTAAGTTTTGTATCCGGTTGATGAAAAACTGCTGAATGAGCGCTCAAAACTTTTTGAAGCTTATCTCTTTCGTTAGTTGACAAGTGAGATATTCTGAATAAATTATTGGATGTTGGGTTTGCGGGGTTATATCGTGAAAGTGGGATACTTAAATTTTCAATACCTTTTTTCAAATGTAAAACATTATTTTCAAGATCTACTATTGCGTTGAGTGCTTGTAAAATACCTGTTCCAATAATTCCTTTGAAAAATGGATGAAACTTGTGAAGCAAAACTGTGCAGAATGATTGATTTTGGGGTAGAAAACACAATGTCAATGGCTGAAGTTGCATGAAATTTACCACTAGCACTAGAAATTTTATCAGCGTTGAAATCATAGGGTCTGGAACTTTTATACTTGTAAGCTAGTTTTGGTTCAATTATATTTATATTAGCACCTGTATCTATGAGAAATGGAAAATTTCCGATACTGGTTTTCAGATAAATGTACGGAAGAGTTGGAGTTACCAACTCGGCTTCCATTCTAAAAAATTGGTCTGAGAAGAAGTTGAAGGTTGAAGATCTTCTTCTTCTTGATTGATTTGATTTTCCTCAGCCTTCGGCTCATCGTGATGATGAACATCTGGCTGAGATTGCTCCTCTGGAATTTCGTCTTGATAATAGTAGTTGTCAAAATCTGTGCTGGGGTAGTAGTAATCAGGGTAGTAGAAATCATATGGATAACTGTATTCCAAAGGATGAGCCATTCGTTTAAAATTTGGTTATTGATCGTAGGGTGGATGTGGTCTTTTTATTCCCATGGGAGGCCTATTGCCATAATTAACATTCTTAGATCGGATACTAGGATCTACTTCCATGGGTTCCGGTTTGGGAAGAGGTCTGTTAGGTTGCTGGAAGGGATTATCTTGGAATCTTGGTTGTTGGAGATGCTGAGGTTGGCGGACAAATGGAGGTTGTTGGAAAAATGGAGGTTGTTGGAAAAATGGTGGTTGATGGGAAAACGGTCGCATCTGGTGCATTGGATAGAAAGGTTGTTGGTGTCTAGAAGAAGTTGGATGGGGTGATGGTCTCCTTGGAGGGATTCTTGGTGGTTCGAGTTCTCTAGGTTTTGGAGCTTGAGCATTATGCTCATTTCTATAAGGAGCAGATCGAGTATCCATATTGAAGTAATCTAAGCAGAATTGATATGCATGATTCAGAGTTGTCGGGTTGAAAGTTTTTATATGGTGGCACAGAGGTTTTCTAAACCTCGTATAAAAGAGTCGATTGCTTTTCTCTAAAATAATCGATATGAGAATTTGCATGCAAAAAATTTAGGTTCCGTTTGAATCTGTGCTATTATTGACGACAACAGTTCATTGACGCGAGAATAATAGGTGCCTAAGCTCTCGTTACTCGCTTTTTTAATTGAAGTGAGTTCAAAATCCAACGTTTTCAAATCTCTCTTATCTCTATAATAGAGAAGCAGGGTGTTCTTAATTTGGGTCCAATTAGAGCACCTCCACGGGAGTCCCCATCTGGGTCCCTATCGCTATTTCCGGGCCCTTTATAGGGACTCACTTGTACACCGGAGGTATCTAAACAGGAATGTAAAATAAGAACGCAACTCAAAATTAGCCGTGAGTTTCCAAATTTAGCGCCCCATACTGGGTTGCTAAATTTCCATACAGGGTTGCTATTTTGTGAAACGTCACTTTGGTATTGATAAAAAATTGCAGAAAATTTGTTTTTCTTTTTCAGAATAATTTCGCCGTAAATTAAATAGCAAGGGAAATATTATCTTTTTTGGATCTAGTGCCCCAGTACAACTTCGCGACGTAATTACAGTAATTAATCAACTATAATGAGAAGCGTTTCGCCCCAGCTAGAGCCCGAAATATTCATAGATTTTTCGCGAATGAAAATTCTCCTGTTTTTATTTTGCAAGTTAATTCGAGGAGGTCTTCCAGGATTCCCTCCGAAAATTCCTTTTGTAATTGTTCTGTATGTCCTGCAAGTAGAAGTAGCTCCTCCAGAAATCTCCAGAAAGTTTTTTTTGCTGTGATAGTTCGTTTAAAAATTATTGTATTGGAAATTCAGCTAGGATCCCTAGAAGATTTTTCCGGGAGTTCTCCAGCAATCTTTGTGTTCTTTCAAGAATCTTTAGCAGTTCTCCCAGAATAGTTTTAGGCTTTCTTCTAGATTCTTTCGTTTTTTTTTTGTATTGGAATTGCCCTATAATTTTTTTGTGGTTCGTTTGAAAACATAGTTTTTTTTCAAGAGAATTCTCCGGATTATTCCGGATGCTGCTACAAATGTTTTCCTTCAAAAACTCTGGAAGAATTTCTGCAGGATTTTGTCAAGAGATTCCTGTAGGAAAACTGGTGGAAATTTCAGAAGGACTTTCTTCGACTGGAAGTATAAATTCCCGAAGGAAATTTCCAGGATGAAGGAAATCCAGAAGGAATAATGGTGATAAAATTTACTATGACGGGTCTCCAGTTAGCCTTGCGAGCAAAAGCGTAGAATTGCCCTCCGGAGATGGCGAGCGCTATTCTCGATTTGGCCAAGGATGTTTTCGAGTGGGCTCCTTGGGCATAGTTGTTACACAAAATACATACTCAAACAATGGCGGGCACAGGAAAGCTTTCAATTAATAACTGAGGAAATGCTAATAGAATACTAAGTTGAGCAGCTAGCCAAGTTCCAGTTGGAATATAGAGCCATTGAAGAAGATGATGACTACTTTTAGCAACGCCCGGTGAGAACTTGATATGTTTACGAAGTCGCTATACCTAAAACAGAAACCACCGGTGGGAAGATGGGGCGCTATCCTAAAATAGCACTCGGGAAGGAGCGCTATTATAAGAATAGCGATGAGGCCTCCCGTGGAGGTGCTCTTATGCATGATGTTGTTTGCATTTAGAATATCGGCAGCTTCTCCTCTGATTTTCCGTCTTACAGAACGACCAATTAACTCAATTTGAGCATCTGTAGCTCCATGTGCCCGGTACATATCAATTACCCTTTGAACGTCTGCTAACCAATTGATAAGCTCAGTTGGTTTGCCATCGAAAGGTTGAAGATCACGCAAAAAATCGGGCAATCTCCCCAATTCGATAAATTGTTGCATGGTTAGCTGAATTGGAGCAGCGTCTTGCTCTGCTCTCGCACCGTTGTTATCGCCAGCTTGAGCCATGTCAAAACAAAATATAAACTTTTCACAGATTCCAAGTGCACTCACTAATCTTATTTAACACTTTCCCTACTAAACACTAATCTTTAATGTGGCTAAACACTTATATCAAAGTTGCAAAGAATCAAACACTTATTCAAAACTTTTTGGGTCACGGTTTGGGTCTAATTATATGTTCACTTACTCCTTGGATCACTAGTTAAAATATAAACGAAAGAATTACTTACATAGAGAACCTGGTCCTGTGTTTGGCCAACATTAGGGTCGTTGGTCTTGATGATGGCTGTCCTTCCTCAGTCGGGGGATCTGCAGGCAGGCACTTTTGGATTGTTCCGTTTTGCTCCTTCGCTACTCTGGTCCAGCCGTGCCGATCGGGTTTTCCTTTTGGAGTTTGTCCACTGTGTCCTGCAGGTCGCTTTGTGATATGTGCCTGGCTCTTTGAACCAGGGAAACCGGTACTGGAATCCACTAAGATTTTTGCACTTATCACTTTATACTATTCCCGAATATGAGGATCTCGCTGGAGCCTCCAGTTAAGTTTATACGAACGGATTTCTCTTTTTAAAAAAAGGTTACTTCATCATTCGCGAGTCTAAATCGAACTGATTGCTTTATTCAATATTGAAACTTATTACACCTCAAATGCTTACACTTGCACTTTCCGTCGTCATCGTCGTCGCACGCCGAAACTGCCAGGTTGCTCGATGTTACCATCCGTTCTGATGCCGTCGTCAGCATTCTGTAATGCCCTCGTTCTGGCGGCCCGTCGCCAACTCGTTGCGATGAGGTCGTCAGCTTTTTCTACCACCGCTGGGGTAGCTTCGTTGCTAACTTGCGTCTTGTTCTATGAATTTTGAAATTGCTTCCCAATGGGCGTTAAAAAGTGGATCTTGCTTAGAAATAGTTTTGATGTTTTGGACCATTTCCTTTGTTTTATTATAGTAATGTTTGATACTCATATCGTGCGTCTGTTTATTTGCCCATAAACGTGCCTTGTATGTTGAAAGCTCCTGTCTATCACCCAGTGCTTCAATCAAAATAGTTTTTATTTCGTCAAATGATGACGGGTTGCCTGCAAGGCAAAGAATATCCTTAGCTCGCCCTTCAATTTTATTAAGGATAGCTTGTACATAAATTTCAAAAACATCATCTGTCACAAGTGGTCGAAACCGTATTAAAGTTGTTTCTGTGGTGGTCAGCCAAGCATGTAACTGCCATTTATTCCCATTAAAAAGGTAGGGATTCCTTTGATAGGGTCGGGAATTCGCGATAAAAGTTGCAATATTCCATTGTCATTACCGCTCGTGACGTTTACTCTTGAACTTCGGAATCTTGTGCTACTTGTCTGGCATTGAGTGCAGCAAGCTGCTGGGTTAGGTGTTCCAATTGTGCAGAAATCTGATCCATTGTTATTTCTGTCGTTAGATTATTGGAAAGACTGATTAAATCGTTAATTTCGTCTTCTGGGATCGCAATGTGCGAATATTCGCCCGAGTCGGTGGAAGCTAACGATTCTTCCGATGAGCTAGCGCCTTTGTTGGCAAAGAAATTGCGTCAAACGAATTATATGATGGTTAGAACTAAACTGATTTATTATATCGATTCTAATAATAAAGAAACCTATTTGTCCCTAGCTAAATGATGACAGTCCCACGGTCGTGGTGTCGACTCAGCATTACGGGGTCCCACGGTTAGATGTTTATGAAAAAGTCACGTTACTGTCTTCCCACGGAAGACGGGTGTTAACTCGCGCATTGGTTTTATTGATTATTACTGCTGAATCTGCATTTCCGTAGGTCTGGTCAGAAGTTGATGACGTTGCACGCCACGTTCCGGTGGTTCGATGGAGAATTGCCTACGTTGCGTGCCACGTTGCACCTGAGTTAGCCGGTTCATACCATGACTATATATTAACTGATAGTCTAAGGTTTCTAAGTCTCTCTTTTCACCATAGCAGGTGGTTAGAATCAGGGTTGTAAATATTCGGCAGCACTGGATGAAGGTGATGTTTTTTTATTTCATTTTTTTATTTTCTTCCTGCTTTGAAATCAACCTCACATTCCCGGAGAGGCAGAAAAGTAAACAACAGAACTCACATCACCCACTGCGCCGCGAAGATCAAATTTACCACAGCAAAATGTACACATTCATCCAGCAAATTGAAAAAATTCACCACGCTTTTAAATGGGCCACTCACAGTCATACGGTAAGGCGCGAACTGAGCAGCATGTCAGAGCGACTTGTGAGTGGCTGAATGCGAAATTGAATGGTCGGTGTTGGAAATGATTTTTCGGCTGCACCCAGTCGCACTCACCACGGCGGCGAGGAAGGCGACTGCAGATTATACTGAGATCCATGTTTTTCACTGCATTGACTGTGAAATATTTCTACCCTGGTTGGAATCTTTTTGATCACTTTTCAACTTTATGTTAACGTTAGATGCAACAAGTGCATCATTTGCTTCTCCTTTTATCTTCCTTCTAATGGATATACAGATAACATGGTATTTATTTCTATCTTCAATTGTATTCTTAGCGGTAAAAGTGTATCATTGCACTAGTATTTCTGCATCTTGGATGAAGAAATTATGTTCATTAGGATCGCCAGTAAAATATGGTCGTCCCTTGACTAGGTCGGGGATATCCTTTATCTATCAAGTCTGGGCTTATTGGAGACCCATCGGCTCCTACGAGGTAAAGAAGAGGATCTGAATAATCTTCCTGGTTTGAGGGTATCGATTCTAGCGGTTAAATGTCTAATTTGGTCAATAAATTGTTCCATTTTTAATAATTGTTCCATTTTTAATGACGGTGGCTCGGTATGATAAAAAAAAACTATTATTGGTTTACTTACAATATAAGTCTGGACATCTCCTGGGGACTCCAAAAGATTGCGGGATTAAAGCCTGTCGCTCTTCGTGGCTCTATCGTGGAAGATGTTGATGGCTGCGGAACGCGTGTTCAGGTGCCGAATCCTATTAATTCCTATTACCGAACACCGCCGGGTACGGCAGAGACTCGTTGGGTTAGGACCAAAAGCGTGTCTTCTTTCTTCTCGGTACGGTAGCGTGATCCTTTTCAGCCAGGGCGAGTGGTGTGCCGTCCTGGTCTACTGGTGGCGCTGGTCCGTACGGCTGCGTGATGCAATCCGGATAAGATTCGGAGTGAAGTCAGTAGTTGCGATATCCTCTAACAGATCACTGGTTCCTGGTGATATGGTGTTTCTTTCGACTTAGCGTCCACGCAACTCTAACGTTGTGGATCAACTAAGTTTGTTTTTAGATCACTTGAACTTCACTTTCTACTTGCACTTACTCCTGGTCTCTATTCGAGCGCTAGTTAAGAATTTTCTTTTCAGAAGATTCAAAAAAATATATTTTGAGCCAGAGCTCCTTCTTTATTCGAGGTTCACTTACGACTAATTTACAAATCATCTTATTGCTAGTTTTGGATGGGAACAATCAAATGTTTATGTTTATGGAATTATGCTGCGTCTGTGATTTGGGTGGTCTGTTTATAATTCGGGTCTGGTAATCGATATTGGTTCCGAGAAAGTGATGATATGGCGTAAGCCATGAATTAACAGGAATCTGGTGTGAACGTGGGATTTCGCTGATAAGCGGCTCGCGCTTGCAGTTAATTATGAAGTGGGTCACGTCGTTGCTAACTATTATAAAATTATTAAGTTTTCAATATATAATTATAAGTCTATCACTGATTTATTCTAAAATCAAAGAATTTGAATTACCACTTTTACATTACATGCACTCACTTTTATAACTAATACGAAAATGATACCGATCCTAAAGACTGATCGATTAATACTGACCCTCGAAGAGTCGATTGATTCCTATTTAAAACCTAAACTTGCCTATTCTGCATTTCCTGGCCGACCCAGTTGGACGGTTCTGATTCTGCTTGGTAACCTGGCTGCATGTTGAAGTGTACGTTGGTGTAACCGCGTGGCGTACACACTTAATTATATTTAACGGGCTCGGTAATCAAATTACCGATTTCTCAACAGCTGAGCTCTCGGCAGTCAGCTCAGTAAAAAGTTTGAGTATTTACCGAGCTCTCGGTTCTGCTTTCTCGCTGACAAAATGTCAAATTTTGCTGAGCTGTTCTGTAACGTATACTGAGCACTCGGTAAAAAAGTACTGACGTATTTGTTAAAAGAATACGGACTTCAGTAATGAAAATTACCGAGTAAAATGCAATAAATAATCGGAATAAAATAGGTGGAGATATTTTGATTGTTTTTTTGGTTTATTGTTAAAGTATTAAAGTTTTGTAACATTTTTGTTCTAAATCAAAACACCTGTACAACCATTCCCGATTTCAGGTTGGAGATGACAATTCGACAATTTCCTGAAAAAAAAAAACAAAATTCAAGTATTGGATTTTTTTCGAAAGCCGGTTTGTTTTAACTTACCGGAACAGTAACTTCTCCGACAGTTTTGTCAGCTGCCAGCATTACTCCATTTGATCATTTAACGCCAAATTTTTGCTTTTTCGTTTGCATGTGTGTCCACATCCGCGAAGACGAAATCTAAATCGGAAAATACACTGCCATCCATCTGGATTGTCTTTCTCAAAAAGCTGCTGATTGTCAGCATGTATCCGATGATCTCCATGGAAGATGTTTTTGAAAAATCTATGCTTCGGTAGATGCTTGTGTCCCGGCAATGGTTGATGAACCTTCTCCTAACTGAATTTTCACTTGGAGTAACTTTTTTCCACACAATGAAGTCCATCGAAAATTTTCAAATATGGCGTCCAGCGTCACCTATGTATGTCGAAAACTGCACTCGGTAAAATTGTTACCGGAAGCTCAGCAACGAAAATAATTTTAACTGAGCAATCAGTATTTATTTTTTGCCCATTACAACAGTCACTTGATGAACAGGGTAGCTCGGTTATTTATTTTACCGATATCCTGTAATCGGTTTTGTATTGCTGAGACATCGGTATAATTTTTAGCAGAAATCAGTAAATTCATGGAAATTTACTGATTCCTCGGTTAAAACTAATGTTTACCGGGTTAAATCGGTAAAAAATATTACCGAGCTAAATTTCTAGATTTAAGTGTGTACTTTGGACCTTAATACTCAGCATTAATGCGATGACCGGCGATGTAATTGTTCCAGAGGAATGCGGTCTACTATGTTAGTGGTATTTACCTTCAATCCTGTGGTCGGGATAAAAGTCCTGCTGAGAGTATTTACGTTGATGTTGGTGAATTGCTCGCCGTTCAACGTTATTGCGCATTTCGAAAATTGAATTAGATATGAACCTTCCAGTCTATTATTATGCATGCTGCAGTTGGATTGTATTGTAATGTTCGCATCCTGGATAATTATTGTGGCCTCGTTAATTCGTTTAACGATGTTGCGTCCATAGATTTTCTCAATTGGACAATGTGCTGACGAACCGCTAATGAGTTTTTGCATACATTTCGATGGTGTTTCAAGTTCAGAAGATTGACAGATAAATTGCTCTGCGTGCTGATCGCAAACTGATTTTGAACAAAACGGTGTGGTTCCATTGAGATAGAAACTGGCCTTTAGATGAACTCTCGTTCCGTTAGATATCACTGGTTCAATTTGGTAGAGTGTAGGCTTCGTTTGTTACTTTAGGTATTCTCAGGATGTACTTGATTGAATCTTTAGTGGTTATGACATATGCTTTAGCGATTTTAATACACTCTCTGCTGTGGCTACGTCTAATCCTTGGTCTTTCAAAAGCGTTGAGCAACAGTTAATTCTGCAAGGCTAATCAGGCGGCTACTGGGAATATTTAGTCGAGCTAGGGTTATGGCATCACCAATTGTCTCTATTTGCTGGATGAGCTCGTCGATGTTCAATAGTAAGTTAATTGATGAAAATCCTTCGTTGAACTCAGATGACAGGTTGTTGTAGCTCGAGATCTCTAATCCTGATGTCCTATCCAGAGTTAATTCTAATTTGGTTATTTCCTGATCAACAATCGAGTTAATGGTACCATTGATAAGCCTTATATCATCGGCATCCGGGCTACCCGAGATGTACTTCCAACCTCTGCCTGAGCTGTCCCATCGTTTTACTCTTTTATTTGATATATTGATTTTTAAGGGTTAGTGATAGTTTTTCGATTTTTTTTTATAATAGGGTTAAGAAGTCTATCGTTAGCTATCTTTTCTTGGGCTTTTAAGTAGAGGACGTTAATAACGTTTTCTATCGGATTCATTTCGATTGGATGAATAATTCTTAGGTAGCTGTAACAAATTTTAGCTTTCCCCATGGGAAGTATGACAATGGGATTTTGTTTGATGTCATGAATGAATATTTCTGCGTGTCCTCCTATCGCTAGAAGTAACCTGAAAAGTGAGATTACAAAATTCTTTTTAAGTGTTTTTTGTGTGTCTTGATTTGATTTTGATCTGTAATGGTTTTTAAGGTTTGGTCAACTATGTTTGCTTTTCTGTATCTATGGTTTGAAAGAGATGCTTTTCCTTTACATTTTGTATATATGTTTTTATTTTGTAAATTCCTGTACTCTTCCTCGTCTAAGCAAAGAATTTTGGAGTTCTTATTATTAACATGTAATTCAATGTTATCCAAAGCAGTCTGTATGGTTCTAGTCTGATTGTTTACAATTTTTAACCTGTTTAATGAGTTTGACGTACCATATATAATTTCTCTGGGTGCTATTTTGGTTGAAGAATGTTTCGTTTCATTATACAATGCTACGATGAGTTTTAGACCTTCATACAAATTAAGGTTCCTAGTTTTATCTTGATTGGCCTGATACATTTCTATTAATGTGTTATGGAATTTTTCTATAATTTCATTGCTGTTACTAGTACTAGCAAAATGTAAGAATATATTCAGATCCGTTAGGAATTTGGTCATTGTGGGATTCCGAAAGCTTGTCGCTTGGTCACATGTTATTTGTTTTGGAACACCGAAAGTTGAAAAATATCTAGTGAGTGTTTCTATTATGGTTTCCGTCTGTTCGTTTTCTATTTTGTATAGCTGAGCAAATTTAGAAAAAGCATCTACTATTGTAAGAATTTTTTCCGTTTCTTTAACAAAAACATCCATGTAGACATTATCAAAGGGCCTATTATACATTCGTCGTGTTATAGGAATTTTAAATGGATGATCACGCAATTTTCTATGAAGTTCGGGAAAAAATACTGATTTACTAGCTTCTTCATAAACTATTTTGTAATTTCTGTGGTTGAAGTTATGACTTTTCTTGATGAATTCTTCTTGTTCTTTGGGATCTATTATGTCTGGCAGTTTGAGATTACAATATTCAATTTTATTTTTCTTTCGAAAGTGCTTGTTGGCAATCCTTGCGCACGTCTTTGCTACCTCCAATGGAGCAAATATGCCGTTTGATGCGTTTGGATTTATATGTTCCTTAAGAAATCCAATTAATCGTTCCTCATCATAATTCGCTCGGTGGTAAATGTGCCTTGTGTATCCTGGAAATATTTGAATTAGTAAATATGGACTTTTCCTCTGATTATCTGTAACCCTAAAGAAAATTTGATTTTTGAACCTGTTTATGGGGTGGTTTCCATATATCTTGTCGTTTTCGTATACCTCGTTCTCCATCTCGTGGTTGTTAACTTCTGTCTTTGGAATCCTGGAAAGGCCATCCGCGACGACGTTCTGCTTACCTTTTTTGTAAATAATTTTAAAGTCAAACTGTTCTAAGTACAAACGCTGGCGTGTCACCCTTCCAGTTGCGTCAGTGAGTTTCAGTTCCTTCGTAAGCGCTTCGTGGTCTGTATATATTGGGAATTGTTTGCCGTATAGATATGATCTGAATGTTTTAGCTGCAAAGTATATAGCCAAAAGTTCTTTTGCAGTTGCTGAGTAATTTTCTTCTGCTCTGGACAAAGTTCTAGATAAATAAGCTATGGGTTCAATTCCATTATCGAGCTGTGCAAGAACTGCTCCAATGGCAACATTTGAAGCATCTGTTGTGAAGATAAAAGGTTTATCGTAATTTGGATAAGTGAGAAGAAGATCGCTTGTCATAATGACCTTTAATTTTCAAATGTTTCCTCGTATTTGGCATTGACATCTATATTTTTATTTCCATTCCTCAACTGAGAGGTCATTGGTTTTGCTATGTGGGAGAAATTAGGTATGAACCGCCTGTAATAACTGATGGTTCCCAAAAATGATTGCAATGCTTTTCGATTCATTGGTAATGGCCAGGATTTTATTGCTTCGATTTTCTGGGGATTTGGTCTTACACCGTCTGTTGTGACGAGATGACCCAAAAATTCGACTTCTTTTCTGAGGAACTCAGATTTATCGCACTGTATCTTCAAATTGGCTTCTCTCAATGTTTGAAGGATTTTCTTGATATCGCCCAAATGTGTTTGAAGATCTATGCTATAGATGATAATATCATCCATGTAAACGAAACAGCGGATACCAATATGCTTTCTCAATACAGAGTCCATAAGCCTCTGAAATGTCGCTGGGGCATTTTTCAGCCCAAATGGCATACGTACGTACTCGTATTTGCCATTGTCAACGTTAAATGCTGTTTTGGTATATCCTTAGGGTTCACCTCAATTTGGTGAAAACCACTTGCCAAGTCCAAAACGGTAAAATACTGTGCTTTTCCAAGTCTGTCCAGTATTTCACTGATTTCGGGGATGGGGTAGCGATCGGCCGGTGTCTTTTCATTTAATTTACGATAATCAACAACGATCCGATATTTGCGTTTCCCTGAGTTGTCCATTTTTTTAGGTACTACCCAGATTGGAGATGTCCATTGAGAAGAGGACTCCCTAATAATTCCGTTCCCCAACATTTTTGAATTTGGGTTGAAACTTCATCACGAAGATGATAAGGATACTTATATGTCTTCTGATGAATCGGGTTTTCATCAGAAGTTTTGATGTTATGCTTCACCTCATGAGTGAAAGTTAACTTATCGTTATCATTGAAAAATACGTCTTTGTAATCTTTAAGAGTTTTGCCCAGTAGACGTTTCTCTTCGGCATTCAGATGAGTGGTGGTGAAATTAAGCTTTACCTCTTTATTCTCCTGAGTCATTGAAAAATGCTCGCACGCGAACGGCGGAAGTGTGCAACGTATATTACTTTTATTCGTTTCCAGATGTACCACTGCTTTATTGTTTTTTGATAGATACACACCAGGAGTAAGAGTAACGTTTTTAGAAAGCTTCATCTTTTCTTCAATAAGGAAAGATCCGTTCGCAGTAGTAGTTATTTCAAATAAATTATCCCTTTGTTCATTAAAATGTATCTGGTTCACATGGTATCTAGAGAATGGAAATAGGTGGCTTTCGATGATCAATGCATGATTCTTGGTATTAATTTTGGCTCCTAGAATAGCTAGATTTTCATAACCTAAAAGTCCATCGAAAAACTTATGGAATCGAAATACATGGAATGGCAATTTTTCATCGCCAATATTAAGGTAGCCATCGATATTAAGGTAGCCTTTAGTAGTGGGAAGACGGAGGTACGGTAAGAAATTCAAGTCTTCTTTCCGATCACGCGTACTCGCTGAAAATTTAATTCGTCACACTCATCACTCGACACTACTTCTTCAATTTCTTCTTCACTATGTTCACTCGCGGTTTCGCCAAGTTCATTAACGTTTGCCTCTACTTTCATTTTTCGATGCGTTGGCGTTTTCTTGTCGGTTGTTCGTTCTATGGGCGGTCTGTAATATGGTTTCGGTGGATGGCTACTGCTACCGTTGTTAGAGTTGCCAGGCTTGGTAAAATTTGAAAACGAGCGCTGATTTTTGTCATACCTAACGGGTTTGTTCCTTGTTTCAGCGTTTTGGTTAACACATACTGCCTGATATGCAGTTTCCAGGGTTGAGGGGTTTGATTGGCGGATAATTGAGGCCAAGGGTTCGGCTATATTATCCAGATACTTGGAGATAGTAATTATATCTAGTAGCTCATTTACTGAAAGGGGTTTCGTCTGCAAGTTGGATTTAAGTTTTGTATTTATTTCCTTAATTTCATTGAAAAATCTTATATTCGTTTTGTCACCTTTTTTAAGATGAAATAAAAGAGACAAGTTGGTTGTGAGATCCTTCTGATCTCCATAATTTTCTAGCAGTATCGCTTTGATACCTGCGATTGTTTTAGGATTCCCGTTTGCACATAGTATAGTGCGGGCTTCCCTCTTATTTTGTTCTTGATAGCCCTAATATAGTGGCCATCGAAAGTATCGGGTGCAGCGTTGTGCCCTTTGATGACGTAGTCATCACAAATTTCGTCTAATTCTTCAAGCCACGCGGAAAGTTCTCTCCGGTTGCCTGAGAATTCTGACATGTTTTTGATCGGGTCAGGTATCACAAACGGATTAACCTGGTTACCCTGTGTCTGTCGCTGCAATAGCAACTTTAGCTCATCAAGCTGAGCTTTCAGCTGCTCGATCTCACTCTGACGTGTCTCGGGCATGATTATGAAGAGGGGAGTAAACTGAATTGATTGAGAGAATGAAGTAGTTAACGTAATTTCACTTCACTTTACTTCAAAACACTAAAAATTGATATACAAACACGAAATTTGTGATTTTTGCAATGATAGTTTACTCACCCGAAAATAATGATGAACATAGGGTAGGTACGCTGCGGCGTATCTCGGATCGGTCGGCTGATTCACCACCAGGCTTCTGCGTAACGTGGTCCTAGGAATCGTCGCTGCTGCTAGTTGATCTTCTAGACTTCTGCCTAACGTGGATTATTTGGACGTCGTCGCTGCTGATGTTGTTTCAAATCACTGTTGTCCTTGACACTTTTTCACACCGCTTTCGCGTATCCTACCGGCTGCGCCACTTAACTTATTCTAATACGGATTGTTCTTTTTAAAAAATTACTAACTAACCAACTTGGACGAGCACACGTCGACGAAAGAAAGAGGTCGGTACCTCGTGTGCGAATGCTATCTTCTTCTATATAATAAAAATGAGTTGAGATTTCCTTCCTGACGATTTAACTCGCGAACAGGCTGACCAATTTGCAAGATTTTTTCCCTAATCGATTCGTTTTGGGATACGCAAGGTTTGTATCTACAAAAAAAATTGGTGAATTTAACGGGGAAATGTAAAAAATCATCTGAATACAATTTTGGGCCAGCTGTTGAGGAAAACATAACAAACGCGCGGAAATTGATCTAGAGTGCGGCGCTGCAAATAGTTCATTGTGACATTTGCAACACCCTTGCAAAGCTGGGTCTCTTTCGCTAGTTTATTAATAAAAGGTGCTTACACTGCATAAATGTGGCGTGATGCGCCACGTATGTCTTAGTTTTATAGTTTCATTCCTTAACGTAAAGTGCAGTAGTATACTCAAAGGCTTTTCTAATCCACGGATAAAGGAGTCGATTGACTTTTCCCGGAAGTATGTGATATGAGCAGCTGCATTTAGTTTCATTTTATTATCTGTTTGAATTTGTGCTATTATCAAGGAAAGTAACTCATTCACTCGACTGTAGTAAGAATTTAGACTCTCATTGTTAAGCTTCCTAATAGAAGTTAATTGAAAGTCAAGGGTCTCAATGTCCCTTTGGTCTTTGTAATATAGGATTAAAGTATCCTTTATTTCCGACCAGGATGTGAGAACATTATTCGCATTAAGAATATTGGCCGCCTCACCATCGACCTTTCTTCGAATAGTTCTCTCTAATACACTTAGCTGAGCTGCAGTTGCTCCTTTATCTCTATATGCCCGAAGAATGGATTCCACATCTGAAATCCAGTCAACTAATTTTGTCGCATCACCATAAAATGGTCTGATATCCCTTACCAGATCAGGGATTTTTCCGAAATTTATAAATTCTTCAGGAGTCATTGGAGATGTGCTACTGAGAGCCATTATTTTGCCAAAATAAATGTCGAACCTAGATTTTTTCCTTGAAATTATCTCCAGGTTAAATAAATCAAAACCACTGATCGTTTAATAACTTTACAACGTTATGAAAATAAGTTAAATTATTCAAAATCACTGGTCACTTTATAATTTTATAAACTTTCGATTTCAAAATTACTGATTGCTTAATCACTTTAGATTTTTTTTTTTTAAATTGAAGAAATCGGGGTACTTACATTAAATTTAGCAGGTGCATCGCTGCTGGTTACAGTTCGTGGACCTTCGTCTTCGGTGGGGGAAACGGGAGCAGGCACTTCGGGGTGATCCTTTTTGCCAGAAGCTACTGCAGATTGAGGTGAATCCTCGGTGTCTCACGTTTCGCTTTGCTGGTGTCGATGCTGGCTCTTTGAACCAGAATTTGATCAATTCACAGTACGGCTCTTTGGACCGTTGGCGGAGTTATTTGTAATTAACTCACTTAAAGATTTTCACTATTCACTGATCACTTTGATTTGCAGCACGGCTCTTTCTACCGTTGACTATTTTCAGATCACAGTACGGCTCTTTGGCGGCGGAGCTAATTGGAATAAACTCACTTAAAGATTTTCACTGATCACTACTTTTTTATGAAGACTTTTGCAGCAAACAGTTTTTGAAGATTTTTCACCGACACTTGAACTTATACTCTTCCCACTCGCGACTACGGGTCCCTATTCGGGCGCCAGTTAACGGAAGACCTAGGGTCTCTTCAAAAAATAATAAAGCCGAAACGAATTATATGATGGTTAGAACTAAACTGACTTATTATATCGATTCTAATATTAAAGAAACCTATTCGTCCCTAGCTAAATGATGACAGTCCCACGGTCGTGGTGTCGACTCAGCATCACGGGGTCCCACGGTTAGATGTTTATGAAAAAGTCACGTTACTGTCTTCCCACGGAAGACGGGTGTTAACTCGCGCATTGGTTTTATTGATTATTACTGCTGAATCTGCATTTCCGTAGGTCTGGTCAGAAGTTGATGACGTTGCACGCCACGTTCCGGTGGTTCGATGGAGAATTGCCTACGTTGCGTGCCACGTTGCACCTGAGTTAGCCGGTTCATACCATGACTATATATTAACTGATAGTCTAAGGTTTCTAAGTCTCTCTTTTCACCATAGCAGGTGGTTAGAGTCTTTTTGATCACTTTCCAACTTTATGTTAACGTTAGATGCAACAAGTGCATCATTTGCTTCTCCTTTTATCTTCCTTCTAATGGATATACAGATAACATGGTATTTATTTCTATCTTCAATTGTATTCTTAGCGGTAAAAGTGTATAATTGCACTAGTGTTTTTGCACCTTGGATGAAGAAACTAAGTTCATTGGGATCACCAGTAAAATATGGTCGTCCCTTGACTAGGTCGGGGATATCCATTATCTATCAAGTCTGGGCTTATTGAAGACCATTCGGCTCTTACGAGGTAAAGTGGATGATCTGTATAATCTTCCTGGTTTGAGGCTGTCGTTGCCTGTAGGGTATCGATTCTAGCGGTTAAATGTCCAATTTGGTCAATAAATTGTTCCATTTTTAATGACGGTGGCTCGGTATGATAAAAAAAACTATTATTGGTTTACTTACAATATAAGTCTGGACATCTCCTGGGGACTCCAAAAGATTGCGGGATTAAAGCCTGTCGCTCTTCGTGGCTCTATCGTGGAAGATGTTGATGGCTGCGGAACGCGTGTTCAGGTGTCGAATCCTGTTAATTCCTATTACCGAACTCGTTTGGTTAGGACCAAAAGCGTGTCTTCTTCCTTCTCGGTACGGTTGCGTGATCCTTTTCAGCCAAGGCGAGTGTTTAGCCGTCCTGGTCTACTGGTGGCGCTGGTCCGTACGGCTGCGTGATGCAATCCGGATAAGATTCGGAGTGAAGTCAGTAGTTGCGATATCCTCTAACAGATCACTGGTTCCTGGTGATATGGTGTTTCTTTCGACTTAGCGTCCACGCAACTCTAACGTTGTGGATCAACTAAGTTTGTCTCTAGATTACTTGAACTTCACTTTTTACTTGCACTACTCCTGGTCCCTATTCGGGCGCTAGTTAAGAATTTTCTTTTCAGAAGATTCAAAAAATATATTTTGAGCCAGAGCTCCTTCTTTATTCGAGGTTCACTTACGACTAATTTACAAATCATCTTATTGCTAGTTTTGGATGGGAACAATCGAATGTTTATGTTTATGGAATTATGCTGCGTCTATGATTTGGTGTGAACGTGGGATTTCGCTGATAAGTGGCTCGCGCTTGCAGTTAATTGTGAAGTGGGTCACGTCGTTGCTAACTATTATAAAATTATTAAGTTTTCAATATATATTTATAAGTCTATCACTGATTTAAAAAAAAAAAAGCTTTATTTACCACTTTTACATTACATGCACTCACTTTTATAACTAATACGAAAATAATATCGATCCTAAAGACTGATTCATTAATACTGACCCTCGAAGATTCGATTGATTCCTATTTAAAACCTAAACTTGCCTACTCTGCATTTCCTGGCCGACCTACTTGGACGGTTCTGTTTCTACTGACGGTGGCTTGGTAACCTGGCTGCATGTTGGACGGCGTGTAAGGTGGTGTGACCACGTGGCGTACTTTGGACCTTAATACTCAGCATTAATGCGATGACCGGCGCATAGTTCCTCCGGGGGTAGATCGAACTTCTTTTCATTCCTCCTGGGACGGGATGTCCTTTTGAGTTCCAATTTCGATGGCCGTTCTTTTTTCTAAAAATACAGATTATTGCTATGACAATTAAACAATCCAAATGACAATCCTCCAAAAGGGGAAACAATAAGTTTCTGTGCTCGTACTGCTTCCGTTTGACGTGCTCCAATTGGTTTCTATTCTGTATGGTTTGATTATGGATGACGGGAATCTCGTGTCGTTGTGCGATATTCCAATTTATCGTAAGATTTGGACATGCTCCTTGAATTTCTTTTGTTTTGCTTATCAACTCTTTTGAAGTGGAAATGTGATCGTCAACCTCAATATGTACTGTAATTGTAAAATGTTAAGACGAAATTTCCTTGAAGTTTTCGATTATGTGGTGCGCAATTTGATTCCAAATGTGAGTTTTAAGCGTTGTTCATCAGGACCTTATTGTTGGCTATTAGCGTAATCTTTGTCTTCTTATCTTGTTTTTGACTTAACTTATTCTAATACGGATTGTTCTTTTTAAAAAATTACTAACTAACCAACTTGGACGAGCACACGTCGACGAAAGAGGTCGGTACCTCGTGTGCGAATGCTATTTATTAATAAAAGGTGCTTACACTGCATAAATGTGGCGTGATGCGCCACGTATGTCTTAATTTTATAGTTTCATTCCTTAACGATTCCCTTTCCAAGGAAAGAAGTCGTCCTCGACTTCCATTGGTCTCGACTATTGTGGGATGAGCCTGGGTTGCCTCGTGGGGTAGATTACGCTGATTCCTTGCGTCGATTCTGTGGATGGGTTATCCTTAGCCTCGGCTACCGTCTCCTGTTGACCTTGTTGAATAATCACTGTTGCCTTTCTAGTCAGCAGCATCTTGATAATGCAGCCTAGCGTGATACCGATCAGGGTAAGAGATGTTATCGATATAGACCCGAAGGATAGCCAATGAAGTAGATGTATCTTTGTATGAATACTGTCACTAGTCAGGTTCAAATGACGGATATGGTCTCGATGTGCCATATGGAGTATCTGTAATCGTTCCAGAGGAATGCGGTTAGTGGTATTTACCTTCAATCCTGTGGTCGGGATAAAAGTCCTGCTGGGAGTATTTACGTTGATGTTGGTGAATTGCATTATGCATGCTGCAGTTGGATTGTATTGTAATGTTCGCATCCTGGATAATTATTGTGGCCTCGTTAATTCGTTTAACGATGTTGCGTCCATAGATTTTCTCAATTGGACAATGTGCTGACGAACCGCTAATGAGTTTTTGCATACATTTCGATGGTGTTTCAAGTTCAGAAGATTGACAGATAAATTGCTCTGCGTGCTGATCGCAAACTGATTTTGAACAAAACGGTGTGGTTCCATTGAGATAGAAACTGGCCTTTAGATGAACTCTCGTTCCGTTAGATATCACTGGTTCAATTTGGTAGAGAGTGTAGGCTTCGTTTGTTACTTTAGGTATTCTCAGGATGTACTTGATTGAATCTTTAGTGGTTATGACATATGCTTCAGCGATTTCTAATACACTCTCTGCTGTGGCTACGTCTAATCCTTGGTCTTTCAAAAAGCGTTGAGCAACAGTTAATTCTGCAAGGCTAATCAGGCGGCTACTGGGAATATTTAGTCGAGCTAGGGTTATTGCATCACCAATTGTCTCTATTTGCTGGATGAGCTCGTCGATGTTCAATAGTAAGTTAATTGATGAAAATCCTTCGTTGAACTCAGATGACAGGTTGTTGTAGCTCGAGATGATTGAATTAATACTGTATGTTAGATTTCTAATTCTGATGTCTAATCCAGAGTTAATTCTAATTTGGTTATTTTCCTGATCAACAATCGAGTTAATGGTAGCATTGATAAGCCTTAAATCTTCGGCATCCGGGCTTCCCGAGATGTACTTCCAACCTCTGCCTAAGCTGTCCCATCGTTTTACTCTTTTATCTGATATATTGATTTTTTTAAAGGATTGAGATAGTTTTTCGATTTTTGTTTTTATAATAGGGTTAAGAAGTCTATCGTTAGCTATCTTTTCTTGGGCTTTTAAGTAGAGGACGTTAATAACGTTTTCTATCGGATTCATTTCGATTGGATGAATGATTCTTAGGTAGCTGTAACAAATTTTAGCTTTCCCCATGGGAAGTATGACAATGGGATTTTGTTTGATGTCATGAATGAATATTTCTGCGTGTCCTCCTATCGCTAGAAGTAACCTGAAAAGTGAGATTACAAAATTCTTTTTAAGTATTTTTTGTGTGTCTTGATTTGATTTTGATCTGTAATGGTTTTTAAGGTTTGGTCAACTATGTTTGCTTTTCTGTATCTATGGTTTGAAAGAGATGCTTTTCCTTTACATTTTGTATATATGTTTTTATTTTGTAAATTCCTGTACTCTTCCTCGTCTAAGCAAAGAATTTTGGAGTTCTTATTATTAACATGTAATTCAATGTTATCCAAAGCAGTCTGTATGGTTCTAGTCTGATTGTTTACAATTTTTAACCTGTTTAATGAGTTTGACGTACCATATATAATTTCTCTGGGTGCTATTTTGGTTGAAGAATGTTTCGTTTCATTATACAATGCTACGATGAGTTTTAGACCTTCATACAAATTAAGGTTCCTAGTTTTATCTTGATTGGCCTGGTACATTTCTATTAATGTGTTATGGAATCTTTCTATAATTCCATTGCTGTTGCTAGTACTAGCAAAGTGTAAGAATATATTCAGATCCGTTAGGAATTTGGTCATTGTGGGATTCCGAAAGCTTGTCGCTTGGTCACATGTTATTTGTTTTGGAACACCGAAAGTTGAAAAATATCTAGTGAGTGTTTCTATTATGGTTTCCGTCTGTTCGTTTTCTATTTTGTATAGCTGAGTAAATTTAGAAAAAGCATCTACTATTGTAAGAATTTTTACGTTTCTTTAACAAAAACATCCATGTAGACATTATCAAAGGGCCTATTATACATTCGTCGTGTTATAGGAATTTTAAATGGATGTCTTTCATATTTTTTTTTGAAAAATCACGCAATTTTCTATGAAGTTCGGGAAAAAATACTGATTTACTAGCTTCTTCATAAACTATTTTGTAATTTCTGTGGTTGAAGTTATGACTTTTCTTGATGAATTCTTCTTGTTCTTTGGGATCTATTATGTCTGGCAGTTTGAGATTACAATATTCAATTTTTATTTTCTTTCGAAAGTGCTTGTTGGCAATCCTTGCGCACGTCTTTGCTACCTCCAATGGAGCAAATATGCCGTTTGATGCGTTTGGATTTATATTTTCCTTAAGAAATCCAATTAATCGTTCCTCATCATAACTCGCTCGGTGGTAAATGTGCCTTGTGTATCCTGGAAATATTTGAATTAGTAAATATGGACTTTTCCTCTGATTATCTGTAACCCTAAAGAAAATTTGATTTTTGAACCTGTTTATTGGGGTGGTTTCCATATATCTTGTCGTTTTCGTATACCTCGTTCTCCATCTCGTGGTTGTTAACTTCTGTCTTTGGAATCCTGGAAAGGCCATCCGCGACGACGTTCTGCTTACCCTTTTTGTAAATAATTTTAAAATCAAACTGTTCTAAGTACAAACGCTGGCGTGTTACCCTTCAAGTTGCGTCAGTGAGTTTCAGTTCCTTCGTAAGTGGTTCGTGGTCTGTGTATATCGTGAATTGTTTGCCGTATAGATATGATCTGAATGTTTTAGCTGCAAAGTATATAGCCAAAAGTTCTTTTGCAGTTGCTGAGTAATTTTCTTCTGCTCTGGACAAAGTTCTAGATAAATAAGCTATGGGCCGTTCAATTCCATTATCGAGCTGTGCAAGAACTGCTCCAATGGCAACATTTGAAGCATCTGTTGTGAGGATAAAAGGTTTATCGTAATTTGGATAAGTGAGAAGAAGATCGCTTGTCATAATGGCCTTTAATTTTTCAAATGTTTCCTCGTATTTGGCATTGACATCTATATTTTTATTTCCATTCCTCAACTGAGAGGTCATTGGTTTTGCTATGTGGGAGAAATTAGGTATGAACCGCCTGTAATAACTGATGGTTCCCAAAAATGATTGCAATGCTTTTCGATTCATTGGTAATGGCCAGGATTTTATTGCTTCGATTTTCTGGGGATTTGGTCTTACACCGTCTGTTGTGACGAGATGACCCAAAAATTCGACTTCTTTTCTGAGGAACTCAGATTTATCGCACTGTATCTTCAAATTGGCTTCTCTCAATGTTTGAAGGATTTTCTTGATATCGCCCAAATGTGTTTGAAGATCTATGCTATAGATGATAATATCATCCATGTAAACGAAACAGCGGATACCAATATGCTTTCTCAATACAGAGTCCATAAGCCTCTGAAATGTCGCTGGGGCATTTTTCAGCCCAAATGGCATACGTACGTACTCGTATTTGCCATTGTCAACGTTAAATGCTGCTTTTGGTATATCCTTAGGGTTCACCTCAATTTGATGAAAACCACTTGCCAAGTCCAAAACGGTAAAATACTGTGCTTTTCCAAGTCTGTCCAGTATTTCACTGATTTCGGGGATGGGGTAGCGATCGGCCGCTGTCTTTTCATTTAATTTACGATAATCAACAATGATCCGATTTGCGTTTCCCTGAGTTGTCCATTTTTTTAGGTACTACCCAGATTGGAGATGTCCATTGAGAAGAGGACTCCCTAATAATTCCGTTCCCCAACATTTTTTGAATTTGGGTTGAAACTTCATCACGAAGATGATAAGGATACTTATATGTCTTCTGATGAATCGGGTTTTCATCAGAAGTTTTGATGTTATGCTTCACCTCATGAGTGAAAGTTAACTTATCGTTATCATTGAAAAATACGTCTTTGTAATCTTTAAGAGTTTTACCCAGTAGACGTTTCTCTTCGGCATTCAGATGAGTGGTGGTGAAATTAAGCTTTACCTCTTTATTCTCCTGAGTCATTGAAAAATGCTCGCACGCGAACGGCGGAAGTGTGCAACGTATATTACTTTTATTCGTTTCCAGATGTACCACTGCTTTATTGTTTTTTGATAGATACACACCAGGAGTAAGAGTAACGTTTTTAGAAAGCTTCATCTTGTCTTCAATAAGGAAAGATCCGTTCGCAGTAGTAGTTATTTCAAATAAATTATCCCTTTGTTCATTAAAATGTATCTGGTTCACATGGTATCTAGAGAATGGAAATAGGTGGCTTTCGATGATCAATGCATGATTCTTGGTATTAATTTTGGCTCCTAGAATAGCTAGATTTTCATAACCTAAAAGTCCATCGAAAAACTTATGGAATCGAAATACATGGAATGGCAATTTTTCATCGCCAGCTTCTGGGAAAAGATTAACGTGTACCATTTTATCAATTTTAAAATTACCGTTCTTGTTCCTCACAACAGCAGGTTGTTTCACGGACTTTGCTTTATTAACATGCTCTGGGTTCAAATATGATTTGTTCGCTCCCGTATCCACCAAGATATTAAGGTAGCCTTTAGTAGTGGGAAGACGGAGGTACGGTAAGAAATTCAAGTCTTCTTTCCGATCACGCGTACTCGCTGAAAATTTAATTCGTCACACTCATCACTCGACACTACTTCTTCAATTTCTTCTTCACTATGTTCACTTGCGGTTTCGCCAAGTTCGTTAACATTTGCCTCTACTTTCATTTTTCGATGCGTTGGCGTTTTCTTGTCGGTTGTTCGTTCTATGGGCGGTCTGTAGTATGGTTTCGGTGGATGGCTACTGCTACCGTTGTTAGAGTTGCCAGGCTTGGTAAAATTTGAAAACGAGCGCTGACTTTTGTCATACCTAACGGGTTTGTTCCTTGTTTCAGCGTTTTGGTTAACACATACTGCCTGATATGCAGTTTCCAGGGTTGAGGGGTTTGATTGGCGGATAATTGAGGCCAAGGGTTCGGCTATATTATCCAGGTACTTGGAGATAGTAATTATATCTAGTAGCTCATTTACTGAAAGGGGTTTCGTCTGCAAGTTGGATTTAAGTTTTGTATTTATTTCCTTAATTTCATTAAAAAATCTTATATTCGTTTTGTCACCTTTTTTAAGATGAAATAAAAGAGACAAGTTGGTTGTGAAATCCTTCTGATCTCCATAATTTTCTAGCAGTATCGCTTTGATACCTGCGATTGCTTTAGGATTCCCGTTTGCACATAGTATAGTGCGGGCTTCCCCTCTTATTTTGTTTTTGATAGCCCTAACACAGAGAAACAGACGTCTCACTTAGAACAAAATGCAATCAAAATCACCGTCATGAAAACATTATCGCCCAATGCTAATATACACTGTAGGTGGACAAGCGGCAACCAGGTGGCGGTAGTGAGCAAACGTCAAACACAAGCAAATCCGATGGAAGCGCCATCGGTGGCCGATCGGCCACCTATAAAAAATTGAATCCACCGTTAAAAATATGAACGATGGAACATGTGTAGAGTGAGACGTCTGTTTCTCTGTGGCCCTAATATAGTGGCCATCGAAAGTATCGGGTGCACCGTTGTGCCCTTTGATGACGTAGTCATTATAAATTTCGTCTAATTCTTCAAGCCACGCGGAAAGTTCTCTCCGGTTGCCTGAGAATTCTGACATGTTTTTGATCGGGTCAGGTATCACAAACGGATTAACCTGGTTACCCTGTGTCTGTTGCTGCAATTGCAACTTTAGCTCATCAAGCTGAGCTTTCAGCTGCTCGATCTCACTCTGACGTGTCTCGGGCATAATTATGAAGAGGGGAGTAAACTGAATTGATTGAGAGAATGAACTAGTTAACGTAATTTCACTTCACTTTAATTCAAAACACTAAAAATTGATATACAAACACGAAATTTGTGATTTTTGCAATGATAGTTTACTCACCCGAAAATAATGATGAACATAGGGTAGGTACGCTGCGGCGTATCTCGGATCGGTCGTGTGGCGTGGCCGTTGACTAAAAGATACTTTTTGGATCTGTCTCTGGAGTTAACACTCCGCTTTATTTATATATGCTTAGATCTATACCTTTCTCTACTATCAAACGTGTTTTCCATACGCAGATGGATATCTATAAAACGAGCGGCTGCCCTTTGGACAAATTAACCTGAATTCCTATTCGGCGCATTCACATTTATTGTGATGCGTTTCTTTGTATCATAATAAAAGATGGAATTTGAAAGTGCATCGACGCGCATCGGTATCAATTATGTTGAAATACATCTTTTGTGTTTCCTGATGGGTTTGTCTGATATTACGACTAGCCTAGATTTACATTTGTTATCGTTGGCTCTTTTATGATGCACGCGCCTTATGTTAATTTACATATTTGTTTATTGAATATGTTGACATACATGTTTTGTGTTTCCGCATGAGTTTATCTACGCCTAGCCTAGCTTTCCATTAGCATAGGTTTATGTTTATTACCAATGGTGCACGAACCTTATGTTAATGCATACGTAATATCATTGGCCACATTACTATCCCCCTAAAAAAAGTTTTTATTATATTTTTGGGATAATGGAAACTTTTTCTTGTCCTTTTGATACTGTTACCAACTTATTATTTTATTCTTAATTAATATTTAAATCATTAAAAAAAAATGTTTGTCTTGTATATAGTTTATGTTTTAGAATGAAATTTGCCCTAACATTTGTTTCTTGGCTATAGGTAATCTTTTATTATTTAAGAACAAAACACCTTCATTTTCTTCTTCATTATTTGTTGAATAGATAATCCGTAAAGGTTCTGATTGTTGAAAAGGAGCCGATGGATGTGGTGGAGACCTTTGGCGACGTGATGTCATATTGTTGTTTCCTTTTGCAAATTTAGTTTTCAGAAATTAATATAACTTAATAATCAACCAAGATATAATTGAAATTGATATAAGTACGAGGAATGTTTTCCAGAATGTAAAAGAGTGTTTTTCTAATTCAATATCCATCTTGCCTCATACTTTTCCAATAATATCTTTCAAAGATTCTTTTATATGTGCGTTCTACTCCTTCATGACCACCCAACGGACTCTCATGAAACTCTTTCAGGATGATATTAATATTTTCTTTAGATGTTATGTTATATGAATTCAAAACAAAGTCGGTATTTTGTGTCTGAAAATATATGAATGGTAATTTCCTTCAGTTTTAACCAATCCATTTCATCTCGCGGAGATAAAGTAAAATGGAAATTGATTGATTTATTTTTTTGCTGCTTTGACATTCTCTTTAAAATTTCGCATATTTTTATAAAACTTATACAAACAAATTTTATCATTATAACTATTTTTACTGATAATGAAATGTTTATCAATATCTGAAACATATTCATAATTCTGAATATTTTTTAAATTGATTATATTTTTATCAAAATCATATTTAACACCTGTTTTCAATATTTCGGTACGATATAAACGTTTATCACGTTTCTTGACTCGTCAAGTTTATCGTATATATATATTTTTTTTGCTTCCTTAGGATCTTTAAGTAAAAGAAAACATTAATAATCCTCGGCTATTCCGTTTAGCTTTTCACCATTAAGATCATTATTTGCAACTCGTGCTTGATGTCTTGTTACAATATTAATCCGATTCGATATCTTCTTTTTATGCAATTTTTTTTTTTCATCGCTTATACTGTTTGTAATCTGACCTGCAGTGTCTAGATTACTTAATTCAATGCGACTTAAAGTGTCTGCTACTGTATTTCCATTCCCTGGAATATACAAGACTTTGAAGTCATACTCTTCTAATTGAATGCGCCATCGCATCAGTCTATCGGATGATTCTTTAATATTGAATTAATAAACGAATGGCTTATGATCTGAACAGATAATAAATTCATAGCCATACACATATGGTTTAAACTGTTATACTGCCCATACTATGGCGAGTAATTCTTTTTCTACTGTAGCATAATGCCTTTCTGCCGGATTCAAAATCCTACTAGCGTAAGCGATTGGCAGAGTTGAACCTTCATTGGTTAAAACAGCTCCTATTGCCACATTGCTGGCATCAGTAGTAATTACGAATTTCTTGTTGAAATCAGGATACTGTAGAATCGGTGAGCTTGTCAACAACGATTTCAACTCGTCGAAAGATCGTTGACAATTTTGATTCCAAATAAATTTCTGTCCTTTTCTCAACAACTTATTTATCGGCTCTGCCAAGTTAGCCAATTTGGGTATAAATTTTCTATAATAACTCAAAATTCCTAAAAACATTTTAACTTCTTTTGCGTTTTTCGGTGTAGGAAAATTTTTGATTGCTACTATTTTTGATTCATCAGGCAATATTCCCTCTGATGTAATTCTGTGTCCCAAATACAAAATTTCTTTCTTTAAAAAGTTACACTTGTCTCTTTGTAATTTCAGATTAAATTTTCTCAAACAATCTAATACTTGGCATAATTTTCTATTGTGATCTTCTAAATTGTCTCCATATATTACAACATCGTCCATATACACAATACATTTGATTCCTTGAAGGCCGCTCAATACAGTATTCATTAACCTTTGAAACGTTGCAGGAGCATTTTTCAATCCAAATGGCATTTTAACGTATTCATAATGCCCATACGGAGTTGAAAATGCAGTCTTAGCAGCATCTTGGGGATCCATGTTAATTTGATGAAATCCACTAGCTAAGTCTAAATTTGTAAAATATCTCGATTTTCCTAATTGCTCCAAAATATCTGTAATTAAAGGGAGTGGATATGCGTCACTCACTGTAACATTATTCAACTTTCTAAAATCAACGACAACACGCCATTTTTTCTGACCATCTATTGAAGATTTCTTTGGAACGACTAGTAAAGGTGAATTCCAAGGAGAATTACTTTCTTTAATTATATTATCTTTCAGCATTTTGTTTACCTCGGAGTTTACTATTTCCTTATGAGATATTGGTAATCTGTATTGTCTTGTAAATATTGGTGTTTCATTAGAGGTTTTAATGGTATGGGTTGTTGCTTCGGTGCTTGATAATATATCACCATCAACATAAAAAATATCGCTATACTTCTCAATAACGTCAATAATACTTGATTTTTCAATTTCATTCAAATGATCAAGATCTACTTTAGACAATATATCCTGTAACCTAATATTTTGTTTTCGTTCGAGGGTCATTATATTAAAATTATTTAATTTTTCAAAATGTAGATTATTCAAATCAACATCAACTTCTTCATGTGTAGCATTAATAATGGGTATAAAAGCATAGTTATTAATTGGACTGATAAGACAATTACCAACATAAATTTGTTTATTATCAAATTGTTTAGATAAGCAAATTAAATCATCATTAGTTTCAACAAAAATCTTTTGAATAATTTCCGATCGTGCAGGTATTTTTACTATATTTTTCTTTCGTAACAAATTGACAGAATTGCGATCTAGAATATCAAAAATTATGAAACACTTATCTCTGTAATCAATCGTACAAGGATAGTTGTTAAAGAAATCACTTCCTAATATTCCATCAGAAGGAATAGGAAAGTTCTCATCAACTACATTAATTTTAAATTCTTTTTTATGGTTTTCAAATTCGAATGTTATATCGGCTGTTCCTAATGTTTCCACTGATTGAGGCGTTATTCCTAAAACTTCGATTTTTTCATTATGCATCTCTTGTGTTAGAAGACAATTATTCTTTATAACACTTATCTCTGCTCCTGGGTCCAATAAAAATGTCAAAACTTGATTTTGAGGTCCAATTTTATTTCTATAATTAGCCTATTTGTGTGTTTTAATTTAAGGAAAGGAATTATGAAATCCTGAGAGACTTTATTAATTGAAGCTCTTCGGGATCTGGACCAGTTTTCACTAAATGTTTCTCGTTTTTTGATTCGAGCATATTTATTTGTGATCTTTGACGCTCATGACAATTGGCTTCGATGTGCCCAATTTTACCACAAAAATAACATTTTGATGAAGTTCTTGCCTTAATATTATTAATGGGCTCTGTTTTAAATTCTTGTTTTATGTGCATTTTATTATTGAGATTATTTCGGTTTCCAAATTGTCCAGCATTATTTGTAGAAAAATTCTTCGGACTATTATATCCTGATGGTCCAGGATTATTGTTGAAATTAATTTTTGAAGAATTGTTATTTTGCTGTCTATTGTTAGAAAATCCACCAGAAATCTTAAAATCTCTGTTTGGTTTATTAAAGTTTGGTATAAATTGTCTTTTTATTTAAAATGGCACTAGACTTAAAGCTAGTCTCTAACGAATTTGCATATATTGCCGCCTTTTTCTAATTCCGAAAAATTATTTGATTTCACAATATTTTTAATATCTGAAGTTTTTAAACCATTTATAAAATATGTGATAATCACTCGAGAATATATATATTTTACGGGTGATATATCTTTATTATTAAGCGTTGATTGTTTTAAAAGCTCATCGGAGACAAACTCAAGTTTCTCCTGTAATAAAATTGCTCTATCGCCATATGTTTTGGCGTCTTCGTTATCTCTCTGTCTAAGATTTACCATATCTGAAATCAAGACATTCAAAGGAGCCTTTTCACCAAATTTATTTGACAAAATTGTTTTTATTTCTTCAAATGTTGTGGCATTTCTGCACAACGTAAAGGCTTCTATATTCCTTAATTTTCTTTTTATAATGCGTACCAGATCATTTTCTGGTGCTTGACCAAGTGAATCAAAAAAATCTTCACATATTGCCATAAATTGTTGGAAGTTTCCTCTACCGATCAACTCAGGTATATCTTCACGGGCTTCCTTTGCATCAAAAGGCATTTCTTCAACAACCAAATCAATGTCAGTATCAAGATCTGGTAACGACGGAAGATCTGATTCTGAACTGGACAAAGAATTATTTGAAGAATTATTTTCTTCGTCAACAAAAATGTCTCTACTTCGAAGACCAAGTATTCTTCGAAGTGACATGAAAAAAAAATGTCAGTGTTTGTTCTTTTTATTATTATTTGTTTAAAAAAAAAATAAGGCCAAAAACAAATTTATTCAAAAAAAAAATCCTTGTGATTTTATAAATTTTTAAATAAAGAAAATATTTCTTATATACATAATTATATAGAAGAAAAAATAAAAATCATGATAAAGTATGGCTTGCCTTTGCTTCTGTTTTCGGGTGGCTGCGCTGCTTTCCGTTGCGGGTGACTACGCTGTTATCCGTTTCGGGTGGCTGCGCTGTTTTCCGTTGCGGGTGACTACGCTGTTATCCTGTGTGACTCGCTTCGATTTCACAGAGAGTTGCTCTGCTCTCTTTTCGCCGTATTGGATGCTCCTTCACAATCACTGTTCGGCTATTGCCGGAGATTTTAACACTGTTCGGCTTAGAAGCCGGAATCGTCTTCTTTTGTTGAAACAAATCTTCTCGTGCAAAACTTACTGTGGATCCTTTCACTTAGTTCCACCACTTGATTGCAACTTTACGTATTTCGACCGTCTTCCGTGTCTCGTACTTTACTTATGGCTTTTGATTGTGTTCTAAACAGCCACGTACGATGAACACAAGGGATTCGTTTGCTGATTTCCCTGGTTTTTTCACTCGCTTGGATTTTTTTTATGGCCACCGAAAGACTAACACAATTAGCAAAGCACTTGAACAAAACTTTACAAAGAACAAACACTGGGGTTCTGTGGATCGAAACCACCTAGCTGCCACCAAATTGTGGCGTGGCGTGTGTCGTTACATTTTTGACTTTTACGGTTAAACCGCTGCCACCAAATTGTGGCGTGGCCGTTGACTAAAAGATACTTTTTGGATCTGTCTCTGGAGTTAACACTCCGCTTTATTTATATATGCTTAGATCTATACCTTTCTCTACTATCAAACGTGTTTTCCATACGCAGATGGATATCTATAAAACGAGCGGCTGCCCTTTGGACAAATTAACCTGAATTCCTATTCGGCGCATTCACATTTATTGTGATGCGTTTCTTTGTATCATAATAAAAGATGGAATTTGAAAGTGCATCGACGCGCATCGGTATCAATTATGTTGAAATACATCTTTTGTGTTTCCTGATGGGTTTGTCTGATATTACGACTAGCCTAGATTTACATTTGTTATCGTTGGCTCTTTTATGATGCACGCGCCTTATGTTAATTTACATATTTGTTTATTGAATATGTTGACATACATGTTTTGTGTTTCCGCATGAGTTTATCTACGCCTAGCCTAGCTTTCCATTAGCATAGGTTTATGTTTATTACCAATGGTGCACGAACCTTATGTTAATGCATACGTAATATCATTGGCCACAGTCGGCTGATTCACCACCAGGTGTTCCTAGGAATCGTCGCTGCTGCTAGTTGATCTTCTAGACTTCTGCCTAACGTGGATTATTTGGACGTCGTCGCTGCTGATGTTGTTTCAAATCACTGTTGTCCTTGACACTTTTTCACACCGCTTTCGCGTATCCTACCGGCTGCGCCACTTAACTTATTCTAATACGGATTGTTCTTTTTAAAAAATTACTAACTAACCAACTTGGACGAGCACACGTCGACGAAAAAAGAGGTCGGTACCTCGTGTGCGAATGCTATTTATTAATAAAAGGTGCTTACACTGCATAAATGTGGCGTGATGCGCCACGTATGTCTTAATTTTATAGTTTCATTCCTTAACGTAAAGTGCAGTAGTATACTCAAAGGCTTTTCTAATCCACGGATAAAGGAGTCGATTGACTTCTCCCGGAAGTATGTGATATGAGCAGCTGCATTTAGTTTCATTTTATTATCTGTTTGAATTTGTGCTATTATCAAGGAAAGTAACTCATTCACTCGACTGTAGTAAGAATTTAGACTCTCATTGTTAAGCTTCCTAATAGAAGTTAATTGAAAGTCAAGGGTCTTAATGTCCCTTTGGTCTTTGTAATATAGGATTAAAGTATCCTTTATTTCCGACCAGGATGTGAGAACATTATTCGCATTAAGAATATTGGCCGCCTCACCATCGACCTTTCTTCGAATAGTTCTCTCTAATACACTTAGCATCACCATAAAATGGTCTGATATCCCTTACCAGATCAGGGGTTTTCCGAAATTTATAAATTCTTCAGGAGTCATTGGAAATGTGCTACTGAGAGCCATTATTTTGCCAAAATAAATGTCGAACCTAGATTTTTTCCTTGAAATTATCTCCAGGTTAAATAAATCAAAACTACTGATCGTTTAATAACTTTACAACTTTATGAAAATAAGTTAAATTATTCAAAATCACTGGTCACTTTATTATTTTATAAACTTTCGATTTCAAAATTACTGATTGCTTAATCACTTTAGAATTTTTTTTAAAAATGTAAAGAAATCGGGGTACTTACATTAAATTTAACAGGTGCATCGCTGCTGGTTCCAGTTCGTGGACCTTCGTCTTCGGTGGGGGAAACGGGAGCAGGCACTTCGGGGTGATCCTTTTTGCCAGAAGCTACTAAGGACCCTAATGCCGATTGAGGTGAATCCTCGGTGTCTCACGTTTCGCTTTGCTGGTGTCGATGCTGGCTCTTTGAACCAGAATTTGATCAATTCACAGTACGGCTCTTTGGACCGTTGGCGGAGTTATTTGTAATTAACTCACTTAAAGATTTTCACTATTCACTGATCACTTTGATTTGCAGCACGGCTCTTTCTACCGTTGACTATTTTCAGATCACAGTACGGCTCTTTGAACCGTTGGCGGAGCTAATTGGAATAAACTCACTTAAAGATTTTCACTGATCACTACTTTTTTATGAAGACTTTTGCAGCAAACACTTTTTGAAGATTTTTCACCGACACTTGAACTTATACTCTTCCCACTCGCGACTACGGGTCCCTATTCGGGCGCCAGTTAACGGAAGACCTAGGGTCTCTTCAAAAAATAATAAAGCCGAAACGAATTATATGATGGTTAGAACTAAACTGATTTATTATATCGATTCTAATAATAAAGAAACCTATTTGTCCCTAGCTAAATGATGACAGTCCCACGGTCGTGGTGTCGACTCAGCATCACGGGGTCCCACGGTTAGATGTTTATGAAAAAGTCACGTTACTGTCTTCCCACGGAAGACGGGTGTTAACTCGCGCATTGGTTTTATTGATTATTACTGCTGAATCTGCATTTCCGTAGGTCTGGTCAGAAGTTGATGACGTTGCACGCCACGTTCCGGTGGTTCGATGGACAATTGCCTACGTTGCGTGCCACGTTGCACCTGAGTTAGCCGATTCATACCATGACTATATATTAACTGATAGTCTAAGGTTTCTAAGTCTCTCTTTTCACCATAGCAGGTGGTTAGAGTCTTTTTGATCACTTTCCAACTTTATGTTAACGTTAGATGCAACAAGTGCATCATTTGTTTCTCCTCTTATCTTCCTTCTAATGGATATACAGATAACATGGTATTTATTTCTATCTTCAATTGTATTCTTAGCGGTAAAAGTGTATAATTGCACTAGTATTTCTGCATCTTGGATGAAGAAACTAAGTTCATTGGAATCACCAGTAAAATATGGTCGTCCCTTGACTAGGTCGGGGATATCCTTTGTCTATCAAGTCTGGGCTTATTGGAGACCCATCGGCTCTTACGAGGTAAAGTGGAGGATCTGAATAATCTTCCTGGTTTGAGGCTGTCGTTGCCTCTAGGGTATCGATTCTAGCGGTTAAATGTCTAATTTGGTCAATAAATTGTTCCATTTTTAATGACGGTGGCTCGGTATGATAAAAAAAAACTATTATTGGTTTACTTACAATATAAGTCTGGACATCTCCTGGGGACTCCAAAAGATTGCGGGATTAAAGCCTGCCGCTCTTCGTGGCTCTATCGTGGAAGATGTTGATGGCTGCGGAACGCATGTTCAGGGTGTCGAATCCTATTAATTCCTATTACCGAACACCGCCGGGTACGGCAGAGACTCGTTGGGTTAGGACCAAAAGCGTGCCTTCTTCCTTCTCGGTACGGTTGCGTGATCCTATTCAGCCAAGGCGAGCGTTTAGCCGTCCTGGTCTACTGGTGGCGCTGGTCCGTACGGCTGCGTGATGCAATCCGGATAAGATTCGGAGTGAAGTCAGGAGTTGTGATATCCTCTAACAGATCACTGGTTCCTGGTGATATGGTGTTTCTTTCGACTTAGCGTCCACGCAACTCTAACGTTGTGGATCAACTAAGTTTGTCTCTAGATTACTTGAACTTCACTTTTTACTTGCACTACTCCTGGTCCCTATTCGAGCGCTAGTTAAGAATTTTCTTTTCAGAAGATTCAAAAAAAAAATTTGTGCCGGAGCTCCTTCTTTATTCGAGGTTCACTTACGACTAATTTACAAATCATCTTATTGCTAGTTTTGGATGGGAACAATCAAATGTTTATGTTTATGGAATTATGCTGAGTTAGGGATCTTGGATACCGTTTAGCGTTTTTAAAAACTAATTTTAATATACCGAAACACTTTATTAACGTAAGACCACTACACTACACACTGCTTAATGAACAAGTAAAGAGAACGAGCCACGTTGGCACTCGAGTTTTATAGCCTAATTCTGCCTACCTAGCACATTCCTACACCTAGCTTCTGATTGGTGCATCGCGTGGCGTGATGCACCCCGTTGATTCCATAACGGCTCCCCTCTTAGTTGGAAGCACGTCCTCGACTTCCGTAATATTGGTTACTCCTGTGGAATAAGATGAGGCTGCCGCTGCATTTCCATCCATCTTTCGGGTATTGCTCTTTCGCTAGGTCCAATGATCATGGGATCCGGAGTAGATGATGAATTTTCCATGCTGTGGTTTCTTTTCCATATAAGAATTCTCAGAACACCGATTACCGCTATGATAATTATAATGGTTGTCAATGTCGTTAGGGTTCCGAAAGATAACCATCCAAAAAGGTTCAGCTTCCAATGAATATTGTCAGCTGTTAGGTTCAAATGCGCGATATTGTGACGCTGCTCTAAATGCTGTTCCTGAAGAAGTTCCAATGGAAGACGATTTATGAATTTAACTGGAGTTACCTTCAACCCTGTTGTTGGGATAAACGAATGGGGCTGCGCATCGTATTTGTGGTTTGCATATTCCTCATCATCGAGCTTCAATGTACATTGTTGAAATTGTATAAGGAACGATCCTTGTAGTTTACGTTCCTGGGCTGAGCAGTTTGATGACATGAGAAGATCTGCGGCGTTAACCACAATGTTTGCGTCGTCCACTCTTTTGATGAAATTTATTCCATACGTTCGTTCTACGTTGCAATATGCTGGTTTTCCGGTAGTCAGCTGTTGAATACACTCCGTCATTGGTTCTGTTTGCGTGCTGGAGCATATAAACATATCCTTGGCTTTGGAACATGGAGTTTTAGAAAGATAGGGTGTTGGTCCGTCGAGATAGTAGTTTGCGTGCAGTTGAATTTTGAGATTATTCTGTACCACTGGTTCAATGAAATTCATGCTTTGTAGATAACGTTTTTAATCCTTGGGATTTTGAGGGTATAGATAATCATGTCCTTGCTGTAGATTACGTACACACTGGCGATGTCCAAAATGCTGTCCATGCTGTGTTGTTCAAGGCCATCGTGGGAAAGAAATTTCTTGGCGGTGATTAGCTCGCTAGAGCTGATGATGCGGCTGCTGGGGATATTTCTCCTGGCTAGGGTGACTGCTTCCTCTATGATTTCTAGCTGATAGATTAGTTCATCTAAGTTGAAAAGGAGGTTTATAGAGTCAAATCCATCTAAAGTCCCTGCAGTAAAGTTTCCCTGATATTTAATCAAAGAATTGAGTTTTTCAGTAATGTTTTTGAGTCTATGTTCGATTGCTATGTTGATTCTAATTTGCCTGTCGTTTTGATCAATCAAGGAATTCGTTGTCACATTTATAATTTTTAAATCTTCCGCGTCAGGACTTCCTGAAATATACTTCCATGCTTTCCCTAGAGCTTCCCAACGTCTATTCCTGTTCATTGGCCTAACCTTTGATATAATAGAGTTTATAATAGCGGTTTGTCTTTGTTGATAGCATTCTGCGTCACGTCATCGATTTCCGCAATGTAATCTCCTAATGGTCCTAAGTTTATGGGGTGAACTGTTCGTAGGTAACTATTGCATATTCTGGCTTCTCCAAGGGGTATGATGGCGACTGGGTTGCGGTTTAGGTTATGTACTCTTATGTCGGTCCAGGTTGTTTGAATCAATATACATAGTCTGAAATCAGATAGAGGGAGTAAACTCTCGTCACTTTCGATGGTTTTTTGATATGTTTTTTATGTATTTTGATATTTGTTGTGTCCGTAATCGTCTTTTTGTGTTGTTCTTGAATGTCTATCGCCCTGTATCTGTCGTGATATGGAGACGGCTTGGCTTTTGTTTTAACTAAGATTTCTTGAGCCCTGATATGTTCGTACTCTTTGGGTCCCGTAACTTGTCTTGCATTGTGTTTCCTAACTTCCTGTGAAATATTATCTCTAGCCGTCATAATTACTCTTTGTTTCGTTAAATTTATGTCGTCAAGATTTAGAGAGGTCGCGTTGCCAAAAATTATCTGTCGGGGAGTGAGCTGTGTAGTGGAGTGTTTACTGTCGTTGTATATGGCTGTGATCAGAGATAATCCCTGATAGAGTGTTAGTTCGTCCACCTTTCTCCTGTTTGCCATATACATTTCCAAAAGCGTGTTGTGGAACCTCTCGATTATGCCATTACTGTTGCTACTACTAGCATAGTAATTTTGACTTCTAAATGAAGTTGCTTGATCACATGTGATCAATTTTGGTATGCCGAACGTTTTGAAGTATTCCGTGAGGGTTTCTATTAGTTCTTACGATGTTTCATTGCAAATTTTATAAATCTGGGCGAACTTTGAGAAAGAGTCGACAAGTGTTAGAAACTTTCCACCTTCTTTTACATAAACATCAATGAAGATATTTTCAAGTGTTTTTTCGTACAATCGTCTAGTAATTTCAATTTTGAAGGGTTTCCGCTCATATTTAGAGAATTTGCAATCATCGCAATTTTTCACGAATCTTTTAATTTTCTGAATCATTCCGGGAAAGAACACTGACTTTTGGACCTCTTCATAGGTGAGTTTCCAACTACTATGATTGAAATTATGGCACCTTTTTATGAAGTCGTTTTGTTCGTTCTCGGAAACGAGGTCGGGCAGTTTTAGGTTTGAAAAATGGACTTTTATGTTAGGATTGAAATGGTTTTTTAGGATCTGTTTACAGGAAAGGATTACATTAAGAGGGGCGAATATTCCGTTTCTAATGCCTGGGACAAGGCAATCCTTGAGGATCCTGAGCAAGTCCTCTCCCGTATATTCGGCTTGGTGGAAGACATGGCGAGTGTAACCTGGAAATATACATACGTGAATATGTGGACTTTTGCTATTGTCATCTGAGACCTTAAGGATTATCTGTAGCTTGAAAGTATTTTTGATTTCGGGATCGTATGAAGCATGGTTTTCGTAGCAATCGTTCTTCATAACGGTATGAGTATTTAACTCAACACGAGGAATCCTTGAGAGACCGTCCGCTACCACATTCTGTTTCCCACGTTTGTATACTAATTTAAAATCGAATTGTTCGAGATACAGTCTTTGTCTCGTAACCCGTCCGGTTGCATCCGTCAATTTTAATTCTTTTGTCAGTGGTTCGTGGTCCGTATAAATAGTAAAAGGTCTTCCATATAAGTAGGGTCGAAATGTTTTAGCAGAGAAATAAATGGCAAGTAACTCTTTTGATGTGGCTGAGTATTTTTCTTCGGCTGTCGATAAGGTTCTAGATAGGTATGCTATAGGTTTTTCCTTTCCTTCCATTATTTGAGAAAGTACTCCTCCTATGGCCACATTGGAAGCATCCGTAGTCAGAAGAAACGGTTGATTGAAATCGGGATACGCCAGTAGTAAATTAGAAGTCATGATCGATTTTAATTCTGCAAACGCCTTTTCATATGCATCGTCTAATACTATTTCTTTAGATTTTCCTCTGAGTTTCGAAGTCATGGGTTTCGCAACGTGTGCGAAACGGGGAATAAACCTTCTATAGTACCCTACGGTTCCTAGAAGTGATTTTAATTGTTTTGCAGTTCTAGGTAGAGGCCATTTATGAATTGCTTCCACCTTTTTTGGATTAGGTTTAACACCTTCGGTGGTCACAACGTGACCGAGGAACTCTACTTCCTTTCTCAGAAGGTTTGAGTTTCTAAGTGTTTCTAAAACCTTCCGAATATCTTGAAGATGTTCTTCTAGAGATCTAGAGAAAATTATGATGTCGTCCATATAGACGAAACATCTTATATTCAGGTGCTTTCGCAGCACTGAGTCCATCAGTCTTTGGAAGGTAGCGGGCGCATTTTCAACCCGAACGGCATTCGAACAAATTCGAATTTACCTCCATCGACATTAAAGGCGGTCTTTGGGATATCCTTAGGATCGATCTCGATTTGGTGGAAACCACTTGCGAGATCCAAAACGGTGAAATATTGAGCTTTACCTAATCTATCGAGTATTTCACTCACTTCGGGTAAAGGATATTTGTCTGCAGGAGTCTTTTCATTAAGCTTCCTGTAGTCAACGACAATTCTATATTTTTGTGTTCCAGAATTGTTCATTTTCTTGGGCACTATCCAGATAGGAGATGTCCAAGAAGAACAAGATTCTCTAATTATTCCTGTTTCTAGGAGTTTCTGAATCTGTTCTGACACGACTTCTCTTAGATGGTAAGGATATTTGTATGTTTTTTGGTGTACAGGATTCTCATCGGTGGTGGATATTTTGTGTTTCACTTCGTGTGTGAAGGTCAATTTGTTACTTTCATGAAAAAATACATCTCGGAATGGTTGCAAAGTACTGATTAGCCTTGATTTTTCCTCCTTGTTAAGGTGATCACTGAGGAAATTAAGTTTTTCAGGTTTTTTCTTGCTCTCAACAAGATCATCGTTGTTGAATGGGCCTAGTTTCTCTGATTCTAATTTAGATCGGCATGAAAGGTGTACCAGAGCTCTATTCTCACGAGCTTCATATAACCCTGGTTTTAAAACTACTTGAGGGGATAAGTTTATCTCCTCTTCTACTAAGAAGGTACCGTTTTTAGTGGTGCAAAGGTGTCCGAAAGAGTTTTTTTGGATGTTGAAGTTTACCGATGAAGGATAATATCTGGAGAAATCAAATGTTTTATTTCCAATTTTCAAATTATGGTGCTTTGTATCAACAACAGCATTCATCTTGGCTAAATTCTCATACCCAATGAGGCCATCGAAGAATTTGTGAAATTTGAAAACAAAATATGGGAGTTTTTCAGGATAAGCATCGGGCAAAAGGTTTGCGTGAACCATCTTATCGATATAAAATTTTCCATTTTTATTTGTCACTACTGATGGGTTTGCTACAGATTTTGCCTTTTTGACGTGGTCGGGGTTTATATAAGATTTATTCGCTCCCGTATCTACAAGGAAGTTCAAAATTCCTTTAGTTGTTGGGACGCGAATATATGGGATGAAATTTAAGTTTGGTTCAGCCTGCCCTTGGCAGTCTGAAAATTTATCTCTTCGTCAGAAATTTCCAAGTCATCGACCTCCTCCTCTGGATTAATAACTTCTGGTTCTTCTGCTTCCTCTACTTCAATATTATGAGCCTCAGCTCTCACTCGCTGTACATATGGTTGTTTTTTAAACGGCGTGTCATGATTATTTTGTTTATAGTTGGTGTTAGGTGTCGCACCCGGTCGCGGCCTAAAGTCGCTATTGTTATTATTGTTATCAGAGCCGGTATACTTGCTTCTAATGCTCTGATGTGTATGCGTGTTTATGCTTAACGTGTGTATGCGGTTTATGCCTAACCCGCGATTCTGCATTTTGGTTGAGGAGCACCGCCTGGTGTGCCTCTTCTAAGTTTTTGGGTTTCGAGTTCCTGATGATGGAACCCAATGGCTCTTGGATATTATCCAAGTATCTGGCCACCGTAATTATTTCTATAATTTCATGGCCAGAAAGTGGTTTTGTTTGGAGATTTGCTTTAAGTTTGATATTTACTTCACGCATATCGTTATAAAAACGGGTGTGTGATTTGTCTCCCTTCCGTGTGTGGAAAAGGGTAGAGAGGTTGGTGATGAAATCCTTTTCATCACCGTAATGTTCGACGAGGATCCTCTTGATCCCGTCTATAGTGTTAGGGTTGCCATTTGCGCATAGTAATGTGCGGGCTTCCCCTTTCACCTTATTTTTGATGGCTCTAATGTAGAGGCTGCTAAGTGAATAACCCCCGTTTGAGGTTTTTACTTTATAATCATTATACAGGTCATCGACCTCTTCCAGCCAAGCTGAAAGTTCTTTCTTGTTGCCCGTGAATTCGGACAAATACTTGAACGGGTCAGGGAGCCGAAATGCGTCCCCGCCCTGTGCCTGTGTAGGCGGCACAATCTGTGCCCTAAGCCCCGCTAGCTCATCTCTCAACGTGTCAATCTCTGACTGTTGTGAGTTATCGGGCTGAGACAATACCTGTCTCTTAAGCTCATGCACTAGTGCCTTGAGCTGCTCAATCTCGTCTGAATGGCGTGTGTTTGGCATGGTTTGTAAAAGCGTGTAACGGTGTAAGAAATTGAGTTGTACTTACAGTTTATTAATGACCATTTAAAGATGCGTTGTGCGCGGGACAGCAATCGTTCGTCCTTTGTTTCCGTTGCTGGATTTTTCTGGACCGGTTGATGCAATCACTATTTTAACACCTCACTCGCGGATCCCACTTCTGACACCAGTTAGGGATCTTGGATACCGTTTAGCGTTTTTAACCCTTAAATGCGCAATGTTGTTTTAAAACAACAAACCGATAATACGTTTAATGTTAATGCTTTCAATAGTTATTTACGTTAAAAATATTTCCGACGATTTCTAAAAAAATCGCCTTGCGCCTTTAAGGGTTAAAACTAATTTTAATATACCGAAACACTTTATTAACGTCAGACCACTACACTACACACTGCTTTAAGCGGAAACAATAAGTTCTTGTGCTCGTACTGCTTCCGTTTGACGTGCTCCAATTGGTTTCTATTCTGTATGGTTTGATTATGGATCTGAATAATCAAACGGGAATCTCGTGTCGTTGTGCGATATTCCAATTTATCGTAAGATTTGGAAATGCTCCTTAAATTTCTCTTGTTTAGCTTATCAACTTTTCTGAAGTAAAAATGTGATCGTCAACCTGAATACTGCAATTGTAAAATGTTAAGGCGAAATTTCCTTGAAGTTTTTGATTATGTGGTGCGCAATTTGATTTCAAATGTGAGTTTTAAGCGTTGTTAATCAGGACCTTGTTGTTGGCTATTAGCGTGATCTTTGTCTTTTTATCTTGTTTTTGTGTCTTTTGATGGCCTTGTTATTCTTAAATGTCTTGTCATTAATACCATTTGCGTTAGTCGGTTTAGCCCTAGGGTCTAGTTTTTTTCTTATGTTGGGTATCAAAAATACTTCATGCTGGTTTTGTAATTGAAGCGGGTTCTCTTTGTTTTTGCTCTGACTTTCTTCGTTTGATCTAGCTTTTTCGATTTTTACTTTAACTTTATCGTATAATTTTTGAGAATTATCTACTATCTGATTCGGGCCAAGTAAATTGTTATTATTAAAGATGACTTGATGAGCCATAGGTCATAGATAATGATGATTAATTCTTATCACCCGGTCAGCGCAACTGATCCAGTGATTAATTTGTTTCAAGTTGCCCGAAAAAGTTGGAATTTTTTTAATAAGTTCAGGAATTTTTCCCTTCTGACACTCCTTATTAATAACCACTAACGGGTTCCTTAGAGGAGCTGGTTGTGGTGCGGGGTTAGGAATCACATTAGGATCAATTTGATCCTGGAGTTGCTCCAACTATCCAATCCTCTCATCGTGTTCTTGAAGGTCGCGATTGAGCTCTGCAATTTGTTGCTGAAGTTCCTCAACTCCGTTCATTTCTAGTTTGTAGTTTAAAATAAAAGGACTTCACGGGCTTTCAAAGAATTTCACCAACAGTAATTTTACTGACTGCGCCAATAATAATTCGGACCTTCGGATTAAAGTTTTAACACGACTGTTTCAGCTGAAGGCCTGACCAAGAATGCTTTTGGATTTATTTCCATTACCAATGGTTGGTTATAAATTTAATCGAAAGCACTAACTGGAACTGGGACGGATGACCGGTGTCGAATATCTCGCGGTGTCAGCGGAACGTGAATGTGGAACGCTGATGGTCCGCGCGATCGTCGTCGTCGTCCGTGTTGCTGTTTTCAATTGGGCCCTGGCGACGGGCGGTTTGCTCGGGATATTTACATTAATATTTTGGTCAACCGTCGGAGTGACTCGGCTTCCTGCGACATGCATGAGTGACGCATGGAAATATAAGGATCTGCCATTCCCAACTTAGTTTGAGCAGCACTAGCCAACTTTCCGACATACTTAGCCGGGTACAATTTGATTTCTTTCGTTATTCCCTCTGATCTGCGTCTTGAGAAAGCCTTGCCGTAATTTAACCGTAGCACGGGTTCTTCGTCAAAAACCTTCCTCAAAATTGCTGTGTCCTCACCCCAAAGGCCTATGACTGAATAAAACAGCCATTGCCGGTAGATTTTTTCTTTGCTTTCGGGTATTTCATAAATTTTGAACGTTTTTGAAGCCACTTTATTATACAGCCACCACATCCTCTTGCCTGAATAGTTCATCGCCCCCACTACATCGCGGATTTCAGTGCAGTGTCAGTTAGCGTGGGTGTATGTTTATGCTTATCGAAGAAACTCAACGTATCTTCTACGTTTGTGATCCAAGCTTGTGTCTCTTTTTTGTTGCCGCTGAAAGGGCTTATAATTTTTATTGGATCGGGTGTATTGTAGGCTAAAAATGGATCTTCCGCCCAATTTTGCAATCTAGCTAAGGTGTCGAATAGCGATTCCTGGCTTTCTGTTAATCTTTGGACATGAGCAAGAAGCTCTTCGTTTGTAAATTCGTTGGCAATTTCTACGTTTCTATTAGCGTTGAATAGCACGGATCGTTTTGTTTTCGCGTTTGCGCTAATTTTGTTTGTGGATACTGAATATTATTTGAGCTCGATATTCACTCGCAGTTCAAATAGAATTCGAATATACTTCATGATCAATTGATTGCTTAATTGCAGAACATTTATACAGAAATTATTTGAGTTTAATATTCGCTCTCCCCTCAAACAAAATTCCGTTAATGCACTTTTCTAATAATCGTTAGGATAAAAATTATTTGGGTTTGTTATTCGCACTCCCCACAAATCGAACAACGCACAACTGTCATTTTTATTATTTCGCAGTAAAGCTAAATCAACAAAAATTGTGTGCCGCCTCCGTATCGAGCGGTGTGTCCCCGAAAACGCGAGCACTTTAAAACTTGGATTCCGTGAGGAGTGTCCAATTCGGCCACTGTGGCCCGAAGCTGCTCAATTTCGGAGGCGTTAGCACGAGCTTCTGGCATTTTGTTTTTTAGGACAATATATTATGTTAGTGGAAGAAATTATTGGTAATTGAATTTTCTGATCTGGATATTGATGAAACAAACTTTAAAGATAATTCGTATTCACTTACAGGATGATGATTATCATTGGTGAAAGTAGCCGCGGACCGGCTCGCACAGGTGTCGGTTGCTGTTTTCCTCTCGTTGGGTCTGCCGTCGCACTGCACGATTTTTCTACACCACACAACCGAATCATACCGGCTGCGCCAGTGAGGGATTTCTTTTGATAAAATGATAAAAAAAAAACAATCTTTAAACACTTTGTATTACAACACAAACTACCCTATGCACTGAACGTTAGGTTGCCGCAGCTGCTACCGATGAAAAGAGATCGAGCCGCATGCATGCTTGCGTTGATTTTATGACTTACTCTACTGACTCTGCATATCTCGTCCATTGTACCGTGTAGTGACTGCGTGGCATGGACTGGTAATTCCTAACGTGAAGATGATGTTGAGAATATCATAATGTCGTCCATGTAGACGTAACACCTAATATTCGAATGCTTGCAAAGCACTGAATCCATAAGCCTGTGGAAGGTGGCAGGTTGCGTTTTTCAGTCCGAGAAGCTTTCGAACAAATTCAAATTCGCCTCCATCGATATGAAATGCCGCTTTAGGATTGTTTTTGGAGTCAATCTCGATTTTGTGCATTCTCCTCTTGGCAGTCTAAAAATTCTACTAAGGGGTCGTACACTTATTATGTAAGCATTTTTTCTGGGTTTTTCAACCCCCCCTCCCCCCATGTAAGACTTTTTCCATGCAAATGATTTTTTATTTATATGGAGCGTAAGATATTGACCGACCCCCCCTCCCCCCATAATTGCTTACGTAATATGTGTACGGCCCCTAACCATCTGAATATTCTATGTTATCTGGAGGTACTGTTTATGTATCTGTTATCTCCTCTACTTCGTTGTTTTTAGTTTCTGCTCGCGACTTACGCTGATATTATGATTTTTTTATATTTATTGTTGGTATTTATAGAACGTGTTTATAGCTAGTATGGGGCTGTGGTCCAGAACACGTTTTTATTCTGATTGAGCAACACCGATTGATGTGCTTCTTTTAAACTATTCATTTTTGAATTTCTGATGATAGAGCCAAATGGATCAGGAATATTATCAAGATATTTAGCCACTGTAGCAATGTCAAAGTTACATCTGGAGTCGTTCAGTATGCTTTTTAAAAAAAGACGCGACTACTCCCGATGGAGTTCAAACTTAAACTGATTCTATTTCATTTTCTATATTACAACAAATGCTTTCATGCTATATGTCTCGTCAGCTGTCGTTGTCGTCAAGTACGGTCATAGTCTACTCGGCGGTGCGCTGACCCCTGGCGTCAGCAGAAAATATGCGCGTTGGTGCCCTGGTGCACCGGCGCGGCTGTTGCTGCAGTGTGTGGCCTGGATCGGTGACAACTTCAAGTATCTCGTGACCGATTAGAGATTTTGACTGAAGATTTGCCTTCGGCTTTATTTTTGCCTTTTTCATTTCGTGATATTAAGCGTTTCTGTGTTTTATCACCCTTTCACATGCAGAATAGGATTGGTGATGTAGCCTTTGTCATCGCCATTTGCACACACCCGAGTGCAGGCTTCTCCTTTCATTTTATTTTTAATAGCCCTAGTATAAGGGTTACTGAGGGAATATTCCCCATCTTGATTCTTCACTTTGAAGACGCTTGGATAATCCTGTATTGTCCGGAATTGGTTCCACACTAAGTTAGGGGGCTGTCGATAACCACTTTATTTTCTATTAATTGATCATGGTCACATTGGTTCGTAACAGTACTGATTATAGGTCCATATTTAGTTCGGAGAATGTATTGTACCGTACCGCTATCCTTCGATAGGATTTGAATCCAGAGTCCCAGTACGTTTCTTCGGATCAGCATCGTCCTCAGTCAGCGAGATCACTTCGCCGAACGCACTTAGGAACTCAACGATCTTCTATTCGGAAACACATTTTCCGGCAAATCGTGCACTTTCGCTTCCACCCTTCCATCTTCCATGGTTATTCGGAGCTTGTGCTTCTTCCCGGTAATATCCACATCATGCTCGGCGAACATGCAATCACAGAAAAACAAAACCACGGCAGCAGCAGCCACGCCAACTAGACGACAGTCAGCACATGCTTTTACTTTTTTCTCTCCCCACAATTAATGTTTTCGTACAATAATTTTAAAACGTACAACCGTTTTTGGTGGGAAATATTCATTTCATCCTTGCTCATTTTAGACATTACACAAATAATGCAAAACTTAACTTAAAACTTGAACAAATGACCCTCTTTGTTAAGTGATACCAAATGTTCGAATTTGTGCTTCAGTGCTTTGTAGTTTTCCTCCATGGATTCCATCTTTTTCTCGTTTTCAATGGTCGGTCACCTTTTTATTTCTTCTTTATATTCCTTTAACTTCACCTCGAACTGGTTTTTGATTTACAATGTTGTGAAAACTCATACGTGAATATGTACATTATGTGGAATATATTGATTTTGAAAATGTATTGGAGGTAACCACTTTCCCTTCGATGGGACTCGAACCCATGACCCTACAGTACGCTAGACCGGTGCTTTATCCAACTAACCTACGAAGGACCTTCGTCGGCCTTCGCAACCTAGCGGCTACTGAACGAGCTCGAGATTCCCAAATTGGGCGCATAGTCAAATCACTCGCAATCCATTTCTCAAGCCAACACTTTCGATATTTTCCAATTCTGAAATGGAGAGGTTTATATTATTATCAATTTCTGGAATCTTTTCTATTTTTCTGCTGAGGGCATCAGCAACTACGTTTGTTTTTCCTTGTCGGTATTGAACGTCATAGTCGAAATTTTCGAGTTCCAGTCTCCATCGCAATATTTTTACGTTTTTCGTAGAATTTTTTATGAAGGTAAGGGGTTTATGGTCAGTTATCAAAGTGAATTTGTTGCCGTGGAGATATGTACGATATTTGTCTACTGCCCATATGTGGTGGAGTAGTTCACCTCGGTCTTATTTAATGTTCTGCTCCTTCTGTGTTATTTTGTATTTGTGATAAAACTGCACCTAATGCGTAGTTACTTGCGTCGTTTGTTAAAATAAAAGGGAGTTTAAAATTTGGGTACGTAAGAAAATGGTCAGAGGTGATAATCTGTTTAAGTTTCTCGAAACCTGTTTTGTAGCCTGCGTCATTTACGTTAATCTTTTCGTCCCAAAAACTGTTTAATTTCTTTTTGTGTAGTAGGAAGTTTCCACTCGAGAATTTTTGAAATTTTATTGGGGTCTGGCTTTACCCCTTCAGGAGTTATAACATGCCCGAGAAACTCAGTTTCCTTTCTCAGAAATTCACATTTATCAAGTTGAATTTTGAGATTGAATTCTGTGAGTCTTTTTCAAGCCAGCGAGAAAGGTAGACAATGCATCTTCCTCAATAAAGGCATTAATTGCGTCCCAATTATCTTTATATTTTGGTTTCTGTTTCGCTGGCGTTTTGATATTTTGAACAATTTCCTTGCACCGATTGTAGTACTTGTGCACGGTCATATATTCCTTCATTTTATTTTGCCATAACTGGCTTTTATAGTAAGTGAGTTCCTGACGATCACCTAATGGGTTCTCGCTTAACTTTTCAAAAGGACCTAAGTAACATTTTTTTCATGAATTAATTTGAATAGCGCAATCAGTAGCTTTCCAACGCGTGATTGGGTGGCAGCCAATCAACGCAAGGATGTGCAAGCTGAGGATTAAAGGCCGTTTCTTCAACTATAGCATCATCAATGTGCACTGCCCACACGAAGGGAGACCCGACGACGAGAAAGAAGCGTTCTACGCACAGCTGGAGCAGACATACGATGGATGCCCACTGCGGGACGTCAAAATCGTCATCGGTGACATGAACGCGCAGGTAGGAAGGGAGGAAATGTATAGACCGGTCATCGGACCGGATAGTCTGCACACCGTATCGAATGACAACGGCCAACGATGCATAAACTTCGCAGCCTCCCGCGGAATGGTAGTCCGAAGCACCTTCTTTCCCCGCAAAAATATCCACAAGCCCACATGGAGCTCACCTAACCAAGAAACGGAAAACCAAATCGACCACGTTCTAATCGACGGTAAATTCTTCTCCGACATCACGAACGTCCGCACTTACCGCAGTGCGAATATTGAATCCGACCACTACCTCGTTGCAGTTTGCCTGCGCTCAAAACTCTCGACGGTGTACAACACGCGTCGAAGTCGGACGCCGCGGCTTAATATTGGGCGGCTACAAGACGGTAGACTAGCCCAAGAATACGCGCAGCAGCTGGAAGTGGCACTCCCAACGGAAGAGCAGCTAGGCGCAGCGTCTCTTGAAGATGGCTGGATAGATATTCGATCCGCCATTGGTAGCACCGCAACCGCTGCACTTGGCACGGTGCCCCCGGATCAGAGAAACGACTGGTATGACGGCGAATGCGAGCAGTTAGTAGAAGAGAAGAATGCAGCATGGGCGAGATTGCTGCAACACCGCACGAGGGCGAATGAGGCACGATATAAACAGGCGCGGAACAGACAAAACTCGATTTTCCGGAGGAAAAAGCGTCAGCAGGAAGATCGAGACCGTGAAGAGACGGAGCAACTGTACCGCACTAATAACACACGAAAGTTCTATGAGAAGTTGAACCGTTCACGTAAGGGCCACGTGCCACAGCCTGATATGTGCAAGGACATAAACGGGAACCTTCTTACGAACGAGCGTGAGGTGATCCAAAGGTGGCAGCAGCACTACGAAGAGCACCTGAATGGCGATGTGGCAGACGAAGATGGCGGTATGGTGATGGACCTAGGGGAGCGCGCGCAGGACATAATTCTACCGGCCCCGGATCTCCAGGAAATCCAGGAGGAGATTGGCCGGCTGAAGAACAACAAAGCCCCTGGGGTTGACCAACTACCAGGAGAGCTATTTAAACACGGTGGTGAGGCACTGGCGAAATTACTGCACTGGGTCATTACCAAGATTTGGGAGGAGGAAGTTTTGCCGCAGGAGTGGCGATAAGGGCGATAAGGGCGATAAGCTGGATTGTAGCAACTACCGCGCAATCACATTGCTGAACGCCGCCTACAAGGTACTCTCCCAAATTTTATGCCGTCGACTAGCACCAATTGCAAGGGAGTTCGTGGAGCAGTACCAGGCGGGTTTTATGGGCGAACGCTCCACCACGGACCAGGTGTTCGCCATTCGCCAAGTACTGCAGAAGTGCCGCGAATACAACGTGCCCACACATCATCTATTCATCGACTTCAAAGCCGCATATGATACAATCGATCGGGACCAGCTATGGCAGCTAATGCACGAAAACGGATTTCCGGATAAACTGACACGGTTGATCAAAGCGACGATGGATCGGGTGATGTGCGTAGTTCGAGTTTCAGGGTCATTCTCGAGTCCCTTCGAAACGCGCAGAGGATTACGGCAAGGTGATGGTATTTCGTGTCTGCTTTACAACATCGCTTTGGAAGGGGTAATACGAAGAGCAGGAACTAACACGAGTGGCACAATTTTCAATAAGTCCGTCCAGCTATTTGGCTTCGCCGACGACATAGATATTATGGCACGTAACTTTGAGAAGATGGAGGAAGCCTACATCAGACTGAAGAGGGAAGCCAAGCGGATCGGACTAGTCATCAACACGTCGAAGACGAAGTACATGATAGGAAGAGGTTCAAGAGAAGACAATGTGAGCCACCCACCGCGAGTTGGCATCGGTGGTGATGAAATCGAGGTGGTAGAAGAATTTGTGTACTTGGGCTCACTGGTGACTGCCGAAAATGATACCAGCAGAGAAATTCGGAGGCGTATAGTGGCTGGAAATCGTGCATACTTTGGACTCCGCAAGACGCTTCGATCGAATAGAGTTCGCCGCCGTACCAAACTTACCATCTACAAAACGCTCATTAGACCGGTAGTCCTCTACGGACACGAGACCTGGACGATGCTCGTGGAGGACCAACGCGCACTCGGAGTTTTCGAAAGGAAAGTGCTGCGTACCATCTATGGTGGGGTGCAGATGGCGGACGGTACATGGAGGAGGCGAATGAACCACGAGTTGCATCAGCTGTTGGGAGAACCATCCATCGTTCACACCGCGAAAATAGGACGACTGCGGTGGGCCGGGCACGTAGCCAGAATGTCGGACAATAACCCGGTGCAAATGGTTCTCGACAACGACCCGACGGGCACAAGAAGGCGAGGTGCGCAGCGGGCAAGGTGGATCGATCAGGTGGAAGATGACTTGCGGACCCTCCGTAGACTGCGTGGCTGGCGACGTGTTGCCATGGACCGAGCCGAATGGAGAAGACTCTTACATACCGCACAGGCCACTTCGGCCTTAGTCTGAATAAATAATAATAATCAGTAGCTTTCATGTTTTCTGTTGATTGCGCTATTCAAATTAATTCATGATAAAAATATTACTTAGGTCCTTTTGAAAAGTTAAGCGAGCGTTCGTCAGAATTATTTTAATTTCCTCAAAACTCTGAGGATTACCGGCCAGACAGATTATGTTTTTGGCTTTTCCTTCAATTTTAGATTAATGACGGCTGTCATGTAAATGTCCGTAACTAATGTTTAAAAAACGTCAAGCGTGTTTCCTGCAGTGGATAACCACGCTGAAAGCTGCTTTCGGTTGCTGTCAAAGCGATGAAATAGCTTTGATCGCATCTGGAATTTTAAATCAATTTTCGCCACGTTTTGTTGTGGATGTGCGGCACTATTACTGCCACTCGGGTTTGCTTGTAGCAAGGTGTTCAACGCATCTTGCTGTTGGTTCTGTTTTTCTGCTAAGGCTTGCATCATTTGAGCCAAGGTAGCAATTTCAGCTGCAACTTGTTCCATGTTTACCTCTGGTTTGTTCGAATCGTCGATGGACAGTGAACTTAAAAGGGGAATTTTTGTGTGCAGGAGAACGTGCGAATATTCGTCGGAGCAACCGGATGAAATGTCTTCCTCTGTTTCCGAGTTTTGTCTCGATAATGTGAACAGTTCCCTAGTACTTTTGAGGGCGGATTTGTTCTTTGAGAATTTAGGCAAATGAAACCATTCCATTCGAGCCTTGATAGTATCCACCCACTTCTGCTGGAACATTGCGGAATTAGTTTCTGCTATTGCTATCAACAAGGCACCTGGTCCCAGCTGCTGCATTAACGCGCTCCGCATCGATATGGTGGAAAGTTGGATCCGTACATTAAATGGAGGTGTCTCCTCATGACACTCCTCCCACATGTTAACAGGAACACACTTTTCAATTCCGAGAAGTTTAATCATGGCAGGGCTACGGAAACTTGTTGCTGGATCGCAAATTATTTGCTTTGGGATTCCAAATGTGAGAAAGTATCGGGTTAGGACTTCGATAATAGTTTCTGTTCGTTCGTTGTCTCTCTTGTACAGTTGTGCAAATTTGGAGAATGCGTCTACTATTGTCAACAATTTCTCTGTTTCTTTAACGAAGACGTCCATATAAACTGTATCTAAAGGTCTGTCATTTATACGTCTTGTTATGGGGATTTTGAAAGGATGTCGTTCGTATTTTGCCAGTCTACAGTCCTCACAGTTCTTTGTAAATTCGTTTAGTTGTCTGTAGAGTCCAGGGAAGAACACCGATTTACTTATTTCGTCGGATACAATTTTGCAGCTCCGATGAATGTAGTTATGACTTCTTTTATGTCAGGTAGTTTTAAATTGCAAAATTCAAATTTAACGTTTTTTTCGGAAATGTTCGTCAGCTATCTTTGAGCATAATTTCGCGACCTCCTTTGGTGCGAATATGCCATTCGTGGTACTCGGGTTTACTTGCTCTTTAAGGAATTTGACTAAACTGGCCTCGTCATAGCTTGGTCTGTGGTAGACATGTCGAAATTTACTTCATTAATTTCGCATTCGTCATCTTCGTCCGTCATCGGTGGCGTAGTTGTCTTTGGTTGTTGTTGTTGTTGATTTTTATTTAGGACCTTTTAACCATATTGGTTATTCGGGTCGCATTATAAGATTACAGAGTTTGAATTTAATTTGTATAATGTATAATGTGTAGCTGTGGTTGTTGACATCGGGCTAGGTCGTCCTGGTTAGTGGTAACGTGCTATTCCTTCCTGGATCATACTGGGAGGATGGTAACGGCCCTGGCTGCCTTGATGGCCTGTAAGTTGTTTTTTGATGATCGTCACTATCGTGATGAGGAGTTGAATCCCGACCATGATGATCAGGAGAGTCAGCTTCGTGTCGTGGTCTGCTAGTATACTGGTGTGTACTTCCTGGGTTTGGATGATCGTTACGTCGTGATCTCCGCTTTGTGTGGTATCCTTGGAGCCGTTGTTTCCCATGTTGAGTTCGACAAAGGTTGACGAGCTGGCGACTGGTTGAGGTACACTGATGATGATTGATTAAGGTTGATGTCTGTATATATATGCTGGATATGCTGACTTAAGTTTTGTATGCCGGGTGTTGAGTTCATCAGTTTCGTGGTTGGTTTGATTTGTTGTTAAATCAGCGTTTGCAGCTTTGTTTCTTTTAAAAAGTTGACAGTTTTTTGCAAACTGCTGGTGTCATCACCTAGTATCTCTTGTAGCGATGTGCCCAGTAGGTACTTTTGCCTTTCTTTGTCGTATATTCTGCAGTCAATAAGAATGTGTTCTACTGTGATTCTTATTCCACAGGATGGGCACATAGGTGGATCTTCCTTTTTTGCGAGGAAGCCGTGTGTGAGCTTGGTATGCCCGATTCTTAGTCTGGTGATTGCACGGTTAACATATCTATCGTTGACATAAGATGAGGCCCACTCGAAAGGGGTGTTTTTTATCCTTCTTAGTATGGTGGTGCTGCAGTTCCATTTGGCGCACCAGCTGGATAATATCTTTGAGTTGACCAATCGTTTGAAATCTTCGTACGGGGTTTTTATCTCGGTAGGGTTTCCTAAGAGTGCTCCCTCTTTTGCTAGTTGGTCTGCTTTTTCGTTGCCGGTTATATTAACGTGAGCTGGGACCCAGCACAGTGTAGTGTTGTGGTGCTTTTTTTTGTTTGTAGCATTTTCCTGATTTTGATTATCCAGGGATGACTAGAGTTGTTGTTGGCGACGGTTTCTAAGACGCTTTTGGAATCGTTCCAGGGCAATGTTCCAGGGCTTTGATGATGGCGAATGCTTCCGCACTGAAGAATACACGTTTTTCCCATTCAGGGTTTTCGCTTTCAATGGTCATATGCGGGATGGAAAGCTCGTTCATTAGGTTTTTGGTATCATTTATGATTCGTAAATCCGATTCAAGTATTCCCCTGGGCTTGTTGCCTTGTGCAGTAATCAATGGTTTTCTTGATTGATGCGAGGTGTAGTGGAGGGAGTCCGCTTTCTGAGAGTATGCTTTCTATAGGGCTGGAGTGAAAGGCTCCTGTGGCAAAGCGTATACCTTGGTGATACAATGGTGCTAGCCGGTGAATATTTTGTCTGTTTGCACAAGTTATTATGGGAGCTCCGTATAGTAATTTTGGTAGAATAGTCATCTGTAGGATATGAAGTAGGTTTTTCCTGTCGGCTCCGAAATTAGTTTTGCTGAGGCAGTTCATGATGTTTAACCGTTTTTTGACTTCGTCTCTAGTCGTTTTTGTGTGGTAGTTGTAGTTGAGGTTGCGATCAAGCCACACTCCTAAAAGTTTTTGGTTGTTTGTGTTTTGGCGGGGTTGGTTTTGGAGTTTTTTCCTTTTTTCAATGTGCATGATTCCCGATTTTTGTGCGGAGATTTGGAATCCAGTTGCGTCGCTCCATTTCTGTATGCAATCTAGAGTTTTTTGTATTTTTGCCCGCGTCCATTTAGCGGATTTAGAGATGACAGCGATGGTGATGTCGTCTGCGTACATTTTGACCAAGGTGTCCTTTGGGAGGTAGTCTCTGATGCTGTCGACGGCTAGTAGGAAAAAGGTGACTGCGAGAACGGAGCCTTGTGGGACGACATTCTCTTGATTTTTTGTGTCGGATAGTTGATCTTCGTACCGCACTTGAAATTCTCTTCGTCGGAGATCTTCGGAGATCTTCGCTTTTGCTAGTTTTTTTAAATATTAGTCTGCGCCAGGTGCGGTCATATGCCTTCGTTAGGTCCAGGAATATTATTTCTGCTTGTTTTTGGTTTTTTATGGCGTCTCTGCCAAAGCTGTCGATTTGGGAGATGACGTTAATTGTTTGGTGTTCTTTGCGAAAGCTGTATTGGGGGTGGTTTCTAAGTGGTTCATCAGGCGTTTATTTACCATGCGTTCAAATAGTTTGAGCACATAGCTAGATAGACAGATTGGTCTTAAGTTGTTAGCTGTGTTTGGGCATTTTCTTGGTTTGGGTATCGGTACTAGTATTGATTTTCTCCATGGTTCTGGAAAGGTTCCGGTTCCGATTTCATTGTAGGCTTCTAGCAGCTTCTTTTTGACGTAAAACGGTAGGTGTTTGAGCATTGCGTTGTGGATTTCATCGGGGCCTGGTGAGGTTCCTGTAAGTCTGTCCAGCTGGAGTAGAAGCTCACTCATTGAATATGGTTGGCATAATTTTGAGTTACGGCTGCTTCTGAAATTGAGAGGCCGGCTTTCCTCTTTTTGTATTTTGGTTTTGAATTTGTGGGAGTATGCTTCATTTGAAGATTCTTTTTGGAAGTGGTCAGCTAAGTGGTTGGTAATTTCCAGGGGTTTTGATATGATTTTGTTTTCAGTGGCAATTGCCCATGTTCTTGATGCTGATTGTCCTGTTTTAGATATTGCATCTGTTTAGATATTGCAGTGTTTTCGTTGATGGAGGAAGCAAACTTTTCCCATGATTTTAGTTTCTCTTCTTTGATGATTTTCTGGCATTTATTTCTGGCGCTTATAAATTCGTCGTGAATTGCTTGGTAGAGGGGATCGCCTGGGTTTGATTTTTGCTTTTTTAGAGCTTTCCTTCTTTGCTTGATGGCTTCTGCCACTGTTGGGTTCCACCATGGAGCCGCTTTCGAGTGTACTTTGGTTGAGGTTTTTGGTGTTGATCGTAAGGCTGCTGATTTGATGGCTTCCGTTAGTTCTTCTATCGAGTGATTGGAGTTTGGAGGAATAAGCTTTTCAATTTCCTCTTCGAAGTGTTCCAGTGACTTTTAGTTGTTTAGTTGTTTCACTTGGTCGGAGTAAGTATTCGAGCTTTGATCTTCTATCATTTTTCTGGCTTCCCAGAAAGACAAGTTTTTATCCACTTTAATTTTTATTTTTTCCTTTTCTCTTTTAAGACGGGGCATCCATTAAATAACGCTCCGTGCTCGTTTCCACAATTTATACACTTTTCTCGGTTTTCACATTCTTCATGATAGTTATTTCCACATTTCCCGCACTTTTTCTCACTTGAACAGTTTCTTCCAATGTGGCACTTTAGGCACTTAAAGCAACGCATCGGATTTGGATACCATGGTCTTGTTTCCAGCACAGTGTATCCAATTTAAACTTCTTTCTGTGTTATTCCTTTAAGCGTAAGTACGAAAACTCCCATCGGAGTTTTAACATTGTCGCGCATTTTCATCAACTGTTTGACTTCCGTAACTCTTTGGGACGATAGGTTTTCCAGAAGTCGTCGTCCCTCACTTCCTTCAAGTCTCGGCAGACTATCACTACTTTGCTCGAATTTAAAGTTTTGTGCTCGTACACTTTGACGGTAATTTCGTCACACAATTTTTCAATTTTAGCCAGGTTTTTTGCCTGGTGTTCGTTCCTTACCGTCACTAGAATTTTTCCATCCTTCGTTTTCTTTGCGCTGGTTCCGCTTCCACAGTAACTTTGGATTGTTTTTTTCCACAAGTATCGGGGACACTCCGTGGAAATTTTTATCCTCTTCCATCCTTTCCATCACCATTATCATTTCTCTGGGGTTTCCCCCAGTCGGGGGAAATTGGATGCACTCATCCAGCGACTTGGTGTCGCCGGCGGCGCAGGGTTTATTCAAGTTCAGAGCCCTATGTATGTTGTTTACGCTTCGGTCGACGGCACTAGTAATTGGTGATTCGACACTTTCACGGTCTCGGTCGGGGTTAATATGATGCTTTCGCGATCGCGGTAGTTGGTTTAATTAATTGCCAGTAAGCGTCTATACTCGACCGGGGCAGAACTCGGACTGCCTAACAGTTTTGTATTTTTTGTTAGTTTAATTGGTTCTTTATCAAGTCTGGCAGGAGGCTGTTTTAGAAGTTTTTTCCGGTTTCCAATGTGCATAATTGACGACTTTTGAGTAGAGATGGTGGATCCAGTTTCAGTGCACCAGTCTTTAATTCGGTCTAGGATTTTTTGTATCCTAAAGCGGGTCCATCTGGCGCATCTTGTGATTTCGGCGATGGTGATGTCGTCTGCATATATTTTGATAATGATGTTTTTGGGTATCCAATCGTTTATGCTATTGATAGAAACTAGCAAGAATGTGACAGCAACTACTGATCCTTGTGGTACTCCGTTTTGTTGAATTTGTTCAGAGGAGAAATGCCCTTGATAAAGCACTTTGAAACGTCTTTCTTCGAGAAATTTTTGGCAAAAGGTAGCCATGTGTCCCCCTATGCCAGCTTTTGACAGATTTTTTAGTATCAGATAGCGCCAGGTTCTGTCGTATGCCTTTTCTAAGTCCAGGAAAAGAAGTTCTGCGTGTTTTTTTTCTCATTTATGGCTTGGGTGCATATGTCTTCTATCTCTGTAAGGGGATCAGTTGTTTTCTTTCCTTTCCGGAAAACGAATTGATTAGGTCCCAGGACTGATTTATTTTCGAGTTCGTTCATTAGTCTGCGATTGACCATTCTTTCGAAAAGTTTCATCACACAGCCTGTTAGGTATATGGGTCGAAGATTTTTTGGATCGTTTGTGTGTTTTCCTGGTTTAGGGATTGGGATTAGGTGAGATTCTCTCCAGGTTTTGGGGAATATTCCATTGATCCAAATGTTATTGTATGATGCAAGTAATTTCTTCTTGATAAATAGTGGAAGTCTTTTCAGCATTTGATTGTGGATGTCATCGGGACCAGGTGAGGATCCTTTCAGTGTGTCCATATGGTATATAAGCTCTTCCAAAGTAGATTGTTTGTAGATTTGTTGTACAGTGAATATCTTGCTGTGGGGAAATTGATTGGCTGCTGTTGTTCAGCATTCTTTTTAGTAATGAAGGTGAATGGGTATGCGCTGTCTGATGATTCTTTGGTGAAGTGTTTGGCAAGGTGTTCCGCAATCTGTTGAGGGTCAGTTATGTTGTTATTATCTGATGTTATCGTCCAGATATTTTCTGATGATTTTTTTTCCTGATATGCTTCTGATCTTGTTCCAATTTCTGTTTATCTTCATCGATAATTTTTCTTGTTTCGTTTCTGTGTTTACGAAAATTGTCTGGAATCATTTGGTAATCAAGGTGGTCAATGGGTGTATTTTTTAGTTTTCTAAGAGATTTTCGCCTTTGTTTCACTGCTTCCCGGGTGTTGTCATTCCACCAGGGTACGGATTTTTTTGGTACCACTTCTGATGTTCTTGGGATTGATGCTGATGAAAGCAGTTTCTATTCTATTGGGTAGTTTCTATTGAGTATTCTTCATTTGGGTTTATTTTATCTTCGAGAATCTCTTCGAATTTTCTCCAGTCTGCGGAGTCCATTTTCCAAGGGCAGTTGACCTGAATAGTTCCGATTTTAATGGGAAAATAATCGCTGCTATGCTGGTCGTTTATTATGGTCCAATCTAATTTTGATGCTAGTTCAGGGCTGCATATTGTTACATCGATTGCTGATGTGCTGTTCATATCGTTTCTTTTGGCTGAGTGTATGAAGGTTGTTTGGCCATCATTTAGCGTTAATAATCCATGGTCTTCTATTATTTTGATAATTTCTTTACCTCTGGAATCTTGGTGTTTCAAATCCCATTGCGCGTGGTGAGCGTTTAAGTCACCGGCCATTATTAGTGGCTTCGGTAAAGTGCATAGCACTTTGTCAAATTCTTTAGTATCCAATGTTATATTTGGCGGAATGTATATTGATGCGATTGTCATTTTGAAGGGTGTATTTACCTCTATAGCGATGATTTCCAGGTCTGTTTGTATTTGTACTGGGGTGAAAGGGATTCCCTTCTTTATAAGCACCCTACCCGTTTTTCTTTGTTTGTTGTTGTTTTTGTTGTTTATTCGGTTGCTTTACCTTCTTGGTGTGCCTTCTCTGGTTTCTCTGTCGGGAGATGATTCGATCGGTTTGTCACATTTAATTTTTTTTCCATGTTTGTCTTTAGTTGTGATCGTTTTCTGGGTCTGCGGCTCAATGTTTTTTGTTAGTTTTTCTAATAATTCATCCTTTTTTCTGCAGCTCGTTTGTTAGCTTGACACAGTGCGTTTTCATTTCTTCGATATCTTTTTGCATTTTATCTTCATTGATCTTTAAATTCTTTTCTTTATCTTTGAGGTAGTTATACCAGTTTTTAATATTTGCTTCTTTTTCGTTGAGCGCTTCCATTCGTTCCGAAATAACTTTCATTTTCTCCTCCAGCTCCTTTTCCCTCTGTTTTCTTGCATTTTTGACAATGGTTTGGACATCGTCTGTAACTTTTGCGTAATTTGGTTTTTCGTTGTTGTTGATAAGTTGTTTCTGGGTTGCGGTGTATGAAATGTTTTTGTCCGTTTTTATTATTTGCTGCTCTTGCCTGAAAATTGGACATGCCTTGCTGGTTTTTTAATCTTACGTTTATTTGGAAGGCTCATTTGCCGTGAAGCGTTACGGAGCCGAAATCAAGTTTAACAATACTATGCCTTGTTGGTCGAGATATGATTATCGTCGCAGTTTATGCACTTTATTTCTTTCGAGCATTCATCACTTTCCAGGTGTGCCTTTTCGCCGCAGGTTCGGCAGTGTTCTTCTTTTTCGCAAAATTTACTAATGTGCTGATACTCGTAACACCGGTAGCATTCCGTTGGTCGGGGGTAGTACTTTTCGGTTCTGCAAACACGGTATCCAATTTTCAATTTTTCTGGCGGTGAAGGCTGGGAGAACATGAGGATCACGACTCCGGTGTTGAATTTCGTTTTTTATCGTCGCTCATTCTGCTGATATGTTTAACTTCAGTCACACCTTGTGTGCTTAGGTTTGTTTTTCTATCGTCTTCAGTATCGATTGCTAGCTCCCGACAGACAACGACAGCGCGAGACGTATTCCGTTTGGTATCCCAGCTGACGGTGATCGGTGTTCCATCTGTCAATTCCTTCATGTTTTCAACTAATTTTCTTGCATTTTTCTCATTCAGAATTACGGTCAACGAACCGTCTTTTCGTCTGTTTAGTCAAATATCTTCATAACAGCAGTATGTCTCGATTGACTTTGTCACGAGAAATATGCTGTGCTCGGTTATTGATCCATTTATTTTCTTCAATATCACCTATTTTGATTGGCACGATCGGGGGGAAACAACCCCCCGCTGCGCGTCCTCATTGTCACACTTTTGTCAGCTATGCGATTTTCACTGTTCACTCGTCACTCGCGGTGTATGGGCCGATACGTGGTTTGTAATTTGAGCGTTGGTGCAATTCGATTTATCGCTGCCTTCGCGGTGCACTACTTAGTTTGAGAAGCGGGTAATTAATTACGTCCGTTCTCAATGACGATCGCGGGAGTTATGACCAAACTGGTGTTGTTTCGCTTCCCTACCCGCAAATTCAAAATTTCAAATCAATTACCCGTTAGTCGTTGTACATAGTGTACGTACGATCTGCGCTGCCTCGCAAAAGAGTTGTAATGAAATTTGCAGAGACGCAAGTTATTCTGTGCACTTAAATTCAACTCCACACATCTCACTGCACCTATCTTATAGTATGCGAGCAATATATGTCGTCTCGGTTTTTAATTTTGAAAAACATGTTGATTTTTTTATTCATCCGATAGAACACATTTTTCTGAGCTACAACATATTTTTTTCCACACTTAATAGACCAAATATTTGATGTTAAAAATCCATTTTAACAGTTTTTGAAAATTTTACTTCTTGGCAGTTCGCTCAGAGCAGGCCTGGTAGCGGGTCACTTTTTAGCAGTGGTGGAAATTTGCTAATCTTACTCACAAATCAAGAAGTAGGCAATGCAAAATACTCGTGAAAATTTGTTTTGCCTTTTTCTTGCCTACCTTCTACTCGCAGAGAAAACAAAAAAACGAACCCCGAAAAATGTTCGTGAAGCTTCGCGAGTCATTCGGGTTAATTTGCTAAAAGTCATAAAACAACCTCGGAACTTATTTCTCACTGATGTTCGAGCAAGAACACAATTGTTTATTGTTATTGTGTTTATGTCAAGTCACATCTATCCATTGTGTTCGAAGTAATCACAAAAACTCGCGACCGTATTTTTACTCCCGAACAAAATACAGCCCGGGTTTTTTGTTTTTGCTCTGCCCGTACTCGCGAACAAAGCAAGCGCCAGAAAAATGCAGGCAGTTGGTTCGCGCGAGTATGGCATTTTTGGTAGGCCCAATTACACTCTTTTCTTACTCGTGAAGCGAGTATTTCCACCACTGCTTTTTAGTGACTTGGTCACTTTTTTCGGGCTAGTCACTAAAAAGTCTCTTTTTTCGACCTCAAGTCACTAAAGTCACTTTTTCTCGCAAAAAGTCACTATTTTCAACTGTTTTGAAACTATTGACCAAGATTTTTTTTATAAAGCTTTATGCATTCATCGGATAATGATTTGTTCATGGCAGATATGAAATTACGGATCTTCGAAAAATGATCGCTGGCGAAACTTCGCCAGCCATTAAACTCGCGGCTCTTGTTGGAATTTCATCAGTAGCTAATTGAAAGTGTTTTACGTCACAATTTATAAATTGGTATACAGTCATGCAAGGAGGTGACCTGTCGATTTCAAGTTATTTTTTAAAACTCAATCTATACAGTAGGGGAAGGAGGGGTAACTTGATCTCTTGGTAGACATGCTTTTCCCCTGTTTTACCAAGAACTAAAGTTGTATTGTTATGCCGTATTTTTATAATAAATCCTCTAGACAAATGATCGTTATGTGGCAGTTATTGTTTTGATTGACAACCGTATTTACTTTATTATTTACTGTGTTTTGTTCCTCCTAAAAATGTTTTAGTGGCCACGCAAAATTTGAACAACTTCTCCCAATAATGACCAAATGCATTTCAAAATGATTTCACAACACAAATCCCTTAATATGCTGATTGATCTTTATTGATAAAAATGCCAACATACCACCACAATTTCAGGATTTTTGGATTTTAAATTGTTGCCTCAATTTGAGGATACTTGATCCCTCATTAGTCATCTAAATAAAAATTTGTCTAAAAAATTCAAGCAAATATAATTTGTTCTCAATATTTTGTAATTGGATAGATGTAATGAAGGGTTTGCTCTCAAAAAATTTATTGAGTAGATATCATAGAGAGGAGGCCCCAATTTTGAAAATTGCATGCGCTGTCGAATTCCATAGCAAAAATCGTTCATGAATACGCAGCAAGTCGGAAAATCTGCGTATTTTGTAGGAAAACGATCGATTTTATATTCCACACAAATTTTCTTAAGCGTCTGCACTATCCGCCGTAGCTGGAGTAATGTTTTCGCTGGTTTAACTATAATTTCATTTTTACTTCCGGCATTCCATGAACATCATCAATTACCATTTCAACGGTTTTACAAGTTTCAAGTTGCTGGCCAGGCATCTTATCGCTCGTGTCAACTGGTGTAAAGCTTGATCCACTTAGTATTTGGCCGTTTATTTTCAATTACTGTGGCGCCTCTGGTGGTCGTACCGAAAAGTAAAATACGTCACATCGTTGCGGTAGTTTTGTTTAATTTATGGTGAAAGTTTCATCAGTATTGATGCTCACGTTCAAAAGTTATCGAAAATGGATCGCAAGAGATGGGAACAAATTTTGCACACTTACGTTGGAAATCCAACATGGTCAGCAGGAATGATTTCAAAGTATCTAAAATTACCGAAATTTACTGTAAAAACTGTCAAACGTTATCGGGAAACACTATTGCTGGATCGCGTAGAACAAAACAATCGTAGAAATGGAACATACGACCAGAAACTTCAAATGAAAGTCTGTAGAGCAGTTCGGAACAATTCTGGGATTTCCTTCGTGATTTAGCGAAAAGATTCACTGCGCCTCACACCACAGCTAAAATAATCTGTCGGCGCGAAGGTGTCAAGTCGTATGGTGTCAATAAGTATCCCAACAGGACCCTGACACAGAACCTGGTTGCCAAACATCACGCAAGAATGCTGGTCGAGCAAGTTCTAACGAAATACAATTGATGTATTTTGATAGGCGATGACATTAATATTAAAATGGACTTTCGATTCCCGGAACACAAGTTTTACCTTGCCAAACGGAAGGGTAATGGCAAAAGGAAAATCAAATATGTCTGTGCAGGCAAAATTGCCCACAAATTGATGGTATGTCAAAGCATCTGCAGTTGTAGAAAGAAAATTAATGTTTTCATCACTGGAACGACTATAAATGGGCAAATATACAAGGAGGAGTGTCTTCCGATGCGATTTTTGCCATCCATTCAATCACACGAATGTCCGGTGTGGCTTTGGCCTGACTTAACAAGCTGTAATTACAGAAGGAATGTAATGAAATGGTATGAACCGAATGATAATGACGTTATTGATAAAACTATCAACCCACCAAAATGCCCAAATTTTCGTCCCAACGAAAAATGTTAGACAATTGTCAGAGGGAAACTTAAGAAATGGTGGAAAACATGCCCGACTAGGAGGTCATTACAAAATTATATCAACTTATGTTATTATGTTATAATAAATTTTTATAACAAAATTTGTTAGAAACATGGTGCAGGATGTTGTTAAAATATCTAAAATTCTATCAAAAATTACACTACTGGAAACAAAAAACTATCATATTTTGTTACAATTTTATCAAAAAAAAAAAACATATTTTGTTAGAAATTTATTCTCAATCCAGTTGAAAACCGGAATTGGGGGATAGCGAAGTTGGATTTTTCTCACTATCCGTACGTTAAACCTAACTTCGGAAGTGGTGCGCTGTTTTCATATCGCGAAGCGCTATTCAGCGCACCACTTCCGAAGTTAGGTTTAACGTACGGATTGTGAGAAAAATCCAACTTCGCTAGCCCCCAATTTCGAGTTTCAACTGGATTGAGTATATAACAGAATCAGATATAAAATATATTGTTTCTGTGCACTTGCAATTTTTATAGTTCATGATAGGTCTCCAGATTGTTATCAACAATCAGAAATTTTTGTTTTTTTTTGTTTTTGAGAACATGAAACTAACAACATTACAAATAAGACAACCTTTTCAAATAATATCAGCGTTGTGATATCTATAGCTGGAAGACTTAACTACATCTATTTTAAATGCCTACTGTGGGGCAATTCGGTGTTAAGCATTTTTTAAATCACATTATGATAAAATCCTGATACAACATTTGAAAGATAATGGCTACTAAGAACAAAATTGTATCAAAATAAGTTATAATGATCACAATGTGTTAAAATTGTGTTCAGTTTCTGTTATGCTCTTCTAGTCGGGTGGTTTCCCAAACTGTGGGTCCCGACCCCCAGGGCGCACAAATATTAATTGCAGCTCGAATGCCGAACCTTTTGATAATTTTTTTCAGGAACATAATTTCAAGTTCAAACCGCATTTTATTTTAAATATTCATCACCACGCTATTTTACAAAATATTTATGCCTAAAAGCTGTCCCAAAGCATTTTAAACCTAGTTCCCCTTAATGAAGTAAAATAAAAACATTTTGACAAACAATATCATGTTTGTCATTTTTTGCATTTGTACATGAAGGTAACGTGAATATTTTTGTAAAACTTGCCGAAACAGATGACATTCTGATTCAATTAATACTTAATACTACTTGGTAAAATGCATTTTTTCTTAGGTGGTCGCGAGACATATAGAATTTTGCTAGGTGAGTCGCATACCCAAAAGTTTGGGTAGCTCTGGTGTAAAACAATCAGAAAATCATCTTATATGGATAAGTGGTGTGAAAAAATGGCAGATCAAGTTGACCATTCTACTGTGCAAAAAATAACGAGTGGTATTGAGAGAAAAATTCGGGAATTCATCCGAAATGCCAATAAAAATTTTTTCGATATTTTTTCCTTCAAATTTTACTAAATTCCCTGTATAATAAAACATGAACCACCTTTTTATGTACTTTTTCGGCAAAGAAATGTCTAATTTCGTGCGGCCAAATACTAAGTGGATCAAGCTTTATGGTTCTTTTTTTGATGCGGTATTCTGGGCTCTTGTTGTTATTAGGACTTCTTCTTCAATTCTTTCATGTAATTCTTTCAATTCCTTGATCGATAATCCTGATAACGCATCTGCAACAGCGTTATCTCTTCCCTTTTTGTATAGTATATCAAAATTATATTCTTCCAGTGTTAGTCTGAATTTCATTAATCTACTGGAAGGTTTATTTAAACTGAATAAATAAACTAGTGGTTTGTGGTCAGTAAAAACTTCAAATTTTCTACCATGTAAATAGGAATGAAAATGTTGTATAGCCCATACCACAGCTAGAAGTTCTTTCTCTATTGTTGAATAATTATGTTCGGTTTAATGCCTTACTGGCGTATGCAACAGGATTGCCTGTTTTATTCGATAGTACTGCTCCTATTGCATATCCTGAGGCGTCCGTATGAAGATTAAACACATTACTATTTGAGAAATCAGGGTATTACAATATAGGTGGATTCATGAAATGTTGTTTCAAATTATCAAAAGCACTTTGACAATCGTAGTTCCAGCTGAAAGGAACGTTCTTTCTTGTCAAAATATTAAGGGGTCTGCAAATCTGAGAAAAATTTCTGATATGTTTCCTGTAATAATTTGCAAAAGCAACGAAGCGCTTGACTTCGTCCGCCGTAGTTGGTGTCTGCCAATTTTTAATAACTTCTATTTTTGTGGGATCTGGTTTGATACCTTCTGCCGATATCAAATGACCCAAATAAATTAATTCTTTTTGTAGAAAATTACATTTTCCTGGATTCAACTTTAGATTGACAGCTCTCAATCGTTCAAAAACTGCCATAAGATTTTTATTATGTTCAAAAAGAGTTTTCCCAAAAACTATTATGTCATCCAAATAGATTAAACACATGTCCGCAAGTCCAGACATTGCAACTGTCATCAGACGTGAAAAAGACGATGGACTTATTTTTAGTCCCATTGGTAATCTTTTCATTTGGAATTGTCCTGAGCCGGTTGAAAAAGCTGTTATCGGACGATCCTCCTTCTTAATTTCACATTGATAATAACCTTGAGAAAGATCTAAATGTGAAAAGTACTGTGCTCCTGCTAAGGAGTCAATTACATCTTGAATATTTGGCAAAGGGAATTTATCATTCTGCAATACTTGGTTTATTTTCCTAAAATCGATCACTAACCTCCATTTTTTGTTATCTCCACTAGATTTTTTAGGTACTACCAGAATAGGGCTATTCCATTCGGATATAGCATCTTCTATTATATCGTCCTTTTTCATTTGTTCAATTTGTTTATCAATTTCCTTTTTCTGACAATGAGGTAGTCTATATGGTTTGGTATACACAGGATGTGTATTTGGTTTAACGCTAATCGTTGGTTGATAGATGTGCGTCGTCAATAACTTGTCATTTTTTAAGCAAAAAACATCAGAGTATTTAACACAAATCTTTTTTATCATACTTTTTTCCTCTCCATTTAGATGATTCAAAGGTATTTCTTCTAATAATTCCTCGCAACGCTTTACGTTGTGTCGTTCTATGTCATTTATATTTAATATTGTATAATTTTTAGCTGGTAAAATTTTAGGTTTCAAGTTTTCTAGTGTTATATCCGAGTTTTTAAGGTTCATTATTCTGATTGGAACTTTTCCATTTCTGACTTTAGCTAATAAATTAGCAATGTACACCGATGGTGCACATTCCTGATTCAGTACGATAACTTCTTGACCGTTCTCATTTCCACATTCTACGTAAGTTATCATTTCGGTTCTGGCGGGTAAGTTAACAGAGATAGAATTATTATCCGATAGTGGTATATTCACAATTACATCATTATGCTGAAGCAATAACTGATATTTTTGAAAGTCAATTTTCGCGCCATATGATTTAAGAAAGTCTGAACCAAGTAAGCCTTTTATATTTGGCGGAAGCCTCGGAACAATATGTAATTTAATTGGAAAAAGGGTATTTCCGAACTGTAGACAGGTGTTAATGTAACCTATAGAATGTGAGGTTCCATTAATTCCTCGTATTCTTACTTTCTCCTTTTCGCAAATTTGATTGAGTAGACTTGATGGAATAAATTGTTGCTCTAATATACTACATGATGCACCTGTGTCAACAATAAAATTTAATTTTAAGGTTGTCAATAAGAAGTTTGCTCTTAGAATTTTATTCATGGTTGATTCATATGAATTAACGAAATAAATCAAGAACGTTGCTTACCTGTTCTTGCAGCTGTTGGTTTTCAGACTGTGCTTGCAAATTTGATCTTGAATTTGAAGTGTTGGCTAAGTTCACTTCATTTCTCCCACGATAATTTCCTCGTCCTCTACTGGAATTGGAGTTATTTCTTCTGCTGTTGGCATGGAAATTGTTACTGTAATTTGGTTGATAACCGTTATTTCTGCGTGGACCATAATTTCCTCGCCCACGGTTAAATCCGTTATTTCGTCCTCTACTTCCGCTGCGGAAGTAGGAGTTATTTCGTGGATAATACCCACGGTTCCTAGGAGTAAATGTTGCCCTGGATTGGGATGGACCAGCATACATCCACATAATAGGTTCCTCTTCGGATATATTCACTTCTAGAGCATCGCTTATTGCTCTCGTAAGTACGTTCGGGTTTCGCGCTTTTAGGAAGAATTGAGCTCTGTGATCCTTGAGCTCATTGGCAAAAGCTTTAACTGCAATTGGTTGAACTATTGCATCAGAAGCTGCTTCGTCACCAAAAGGTCCGTGTGATACGTGTGCTGCTGCGAGTTTAGCGGCTGAGCTCACTAATTTCTTGGTCAAATTCGCTAATCGACTTTTTATTTTGTTTAACACTAGCCATTTCGGATTCGATGGCTTGCGGGCTAAACTTAATGGAAAATTTTTGTTTAAGTTTAATCTTTACTTCAGCAAGGGTCGTCGCAGTGTTAATTGCACCATGTGCTGGACCAACCAATCGCGTTTTCAAGAATTTAATTATTTCTGCTTCCGATACCCCATCGGAATAATCTTTCAGCAATTCCATTGATTCAAAAAAAAGTGTAAGTTTATCAGCATCTCCGCTGAATTTATCAATCAGTTTAAGACCAATACTCAAATCAATTTTTGGTGCCATTTCTGTTTTTTCTAATTTCTCCGATAAGAGGCAAGAAAGTTGCGCGTAGACTTCCTGAAGTCTGCGTCGGTAAAAAGAGAATTCTTCCGTCGGGAGTTTATATTTTAGTTGTTGTAAAAAAAGTGTCCCACTATTATAAATATTATAGCAGTACTTCTGTTTCTTTAGTACGTTGGTGCGAATATAATTTCCAACTAAACGTGCAATTAAATCTTGAATTAATAATATCTCACTTTCCATCAGTTATCAGGTTACCAAAGATTGAAAATTCTAAAGTCGTATTATTGGAAATTAATTCAAGCGATAAAAAAAAATATTTTGACTAATAAAAACACTTTATGGAACGCTAGGATCAATCAATCAACAGAAAAAAAAATTAACTTTATGGCCCTCATTTCAACGACACGATAACACAACACACGACACAATAAGACAACAAAATGGTACTCCTCACAAAATACGTACACTACCCGCCAAAAGTATGGAAGCGCAAAAAATAGTATTGCAACACCTACTTTGAATATTGCAACACCCCCAAAAAAGTTTAGCATCACTTCAGAACTCCCATATTCCCATCGGATCTTTTCCATTTAGAATAATGGGACCTTCAACAAAATTGTTCACGACGATAAGTGCATTAGGCCGGACGTCAATTTAGCTCCCTGGTGCCTTGGCCACTGGTGGACATCCGGATGCTCCGGATTCTGGAACACGTGTGAAGTCACAATTTAATAAATGCATTCATTCCAGCGAGATGCGGTTTTCATCATCTTTCGTAATCGCAATATGACAGGAAAATCAATGCTGACTGACGTTTGCTTGACCAGTTAGTGGTAGCCTCCTACTGATTCTCCGGGAGTTCCGGAACATCCGGTAAAGTGGTCAATTATTAATATTCGTCCCAGAAAGCTGCGATTTTTCTAAACGGTTTGTGGAGGCATTGTGAGAGAAAAATCAATGCAAGCATCACTAATTGACCCCAGGTGGTCTCCCAGTATTCCTCCGGAGGATCCGGAACATCCGGCAAAGTGGCCAATTATTAATATTCGTCCCAGAAAGCTGCGATTTTTTCTAAACGGTTTGTGGAAGCATTGTGAGAGAAAAATCAATGAAAGCATCACTAATTGACCCCAGGTGGTCTCCCAGTATTCCTCCGGAGGATCCGGAACATCCGGCAAAGTGGCCAATTATTAATATTCGTCCCAGAAAGCTGCGATTTTTTCTAAACGGTTTGTGGAAGCGTTGTGAGAGAAAAATCAATGCAAGCATCACTAATTGACCCCAGGTGGTCTCCCAGTATTCCTCCGGAGGATCCGGAACATCCGGCAAAGTGGCCAATTATTAATATTCGTCCCAGAAAGCTGCGATTTTTTCTAAACGGTTTGTGGAAGCGTTGTGAGAGAAAAATCAATGCAAGCATCACTAATTGACCCCAGGTGGTCTCCCAGTATTCCTCCGGAAGATCCGGAAACATCCGGTAAAGTGGTCAATTATTTAAATTCGTCCCAGAAAGCTGCGTTTTTTCTAAACGGTTTTTGGAAGCATTTTCAGAGAAAAATCAATGCAAGCATCACTAATTGACCCCAGGTGGTCACCCAGTATTCCTCCGGAAGATCCAGAATATTCGGTAAAGAGGACAATTATTTAAATTCGTCCCAAAACGCTGCGATTTTTTCTAAACGGTTTGTGGAAGCATTGTGAGAAAAAAATCAATGCAAGCATCACTAATTGACCCCAGGTGACCTCCCAGTATTCCTTCGGAAGATCCGGAACATCCAGTAAAGTGGCCAATTATTTAAATTCGTCCCAGAAAGCTGCGAATTTTTCTAATCGGTTTGTGGAAGCATTGTCAGAGAAAAATCAGAGCAAGCATCACTAATTGACCTTAAGTGGTCTCCCAGTGTTCTTCCGGAAGATCCGGAACATCCGGTAAAGTGGTCAATTTTTAAATTACGTCCCAGCAAGCTGCGAGTTTTTCTAAAACGTCTGTGGTAGCATTGTAAGAGCAAAATCAATGCAAGCACCACTCATTGGCCAGTGGATAATCCAGTGAAGTGGTCATATTTAATGGTTTTATAATGCATCACAGAAAACTGCGATTTTTCCTATACCGTTTGTACAGGCAAACCTCAATGAGTCGATAATGAAGACTCGTTTAAATATCGAGACGTGGAATAGAGAATCATTGAAAATCTGTTTGAAGGGACCATCACAGTAGCCCAGAATATTTTTTTCAATATGGCATATTTTGCCTCCATGAGTCGATATCGAGTCATAGAACATCAACACATAGAGGTTTGACTGTAATAGTAATGCCAGAGTTAAATCAATGCGAGCATCTCCCATTGACGTCTGGTGGCCACCTAGTAATCCTCCGGGAGCTTTAGAATATCCGGAGAAGTGGTAAATTTCTGTAATTCAACTTGTTGTAAAAATGTCAGAGCTAATTCAATATAACAACCAGTCGTTCTCCTCGGATGGTCCTCTAGAAGTTCTGGAACATTCGGTGAAATGGTCCATTTTTTTAAATTCGTCTTAGTAATCCTCCCTCGTAAGTTAGATGTAGCAATATGAAAGCAAAATTTCACTGAGTGGTCCTCAGGAATAGACCTGTGCGCCGCCACCATCAAAATGAATTGTATGAAAATTTACCACGTCCAAATATTTCTTACAACGCCAATGGCTATTGTAGGCAGTAGGATTATGAATTTCGAACTTTTTTCCAAAAGAGCATTAACAGTAAAGTCAAGTTCAGTTTTCCAGTTTCGTCCATGTTCATATGACATTTTTCCACTTCTAATGATGCAGAATATAATCTCATTTCCGATATAGTTTATAAATCGGAATCACCCAAAATTATTTCAAACAATTTTGTAAAAATTTCTTCAGATTCAAATCAGGAATATCTTCGAGAATTTCTTAAGAACGTTGTTAAAAAATCCTTCAGGAATTTCGTTATGAATTCTTTTAGGAACTCCTTCAGATATTCGCATAAAAATTCTATCGTAAAATCTTTCTGGAAGGGGAATTTCCCGGAGCTATTCCTGGATTTTTCTTGAGAATACCTTGAGAAATTTTTGGGGGAATTTCGAAACGAATCCATAAAGGGATATCTAGAACAATTCCTGAAAGAACTTCTAAAAAATTTCCAAACGGTTTTCTGGCGGAATGCGAAATTTCAGGAAAAATATCGGAGATAGGTGGGCTTAAAAGAATTCCATGTGTATTTAGAAACGAATTCAGAGGAAATTTCTGTATAGTTCTCAAAGTAATTTATTTTGAGGGATTTCTGGAGTAGGTCCTAGTGGAATTTTCGGAAACATTTGGAAGAATTCCTGGAGAAACTTCCGGTACACTTCCTAAAAAACTCCCGGAGGTATTCATGGAGGAACTATTTGAGTAGTTCAGGAACTTCTTGAGGAATTTTCCGAAGGAATTCGGAAGGACTTCTGGAGGAATTCCTAGAGGAACTTCTTGAGGAATTCCTAGAGGAACTTCTTGAGGAATTCCTAGAGGAACTTCTTGAGGAATTCCTGGAGAAACTTTCGGAAGCAGTCCTGGAAGGTGAAGGATCTTCCGGAAAAATTCCTGGAAAGAATTTCTGGAGGAACTTCCGAAGGAATTCCTGGAGGAACTTCCGAAGGAATTCCTGGAGGAACTTCCGAAGGAATTCCTGGAGGAACTTCCGAAGGAATTCCTGGAGGAACTTCCGAAGGAATTCCTGGAGGAACTTCCGAAGGAATTCCTGGAGGAACTTCCGAAGGAATTCCTGGAGGAACTTCCGAAGGAATTCCTGGAGGAACTTCCGAAGGAATTCCTGGAGGAACTTCCGAAGGAATTCCTGGAGGAACTTCCGAAGGAATTCCTGGAGCAACTTCCGAAGGAATTCCTGGAGGAACTTCCGAAGGAATTCCTGGAGGAACTTCCGAAGGAATTCCTGGAGGAACTTCCGAAGGAATTCCTGGAGGAACTTCCGAAGGAATTCCTGGAGCAACTTCCGAAGGAATTCCTGGAGCAACTTCCGAAGGAATTCCTGGAGGAACTTCCGAAGGAATTCCTGGAGGAACTTCCGAAGGAATTCCTGGAGGAACTTCCGAAGGAATTCCTGGAGGAACTTCCGAAGGAATTCCTGGAAGGTCTTCCGAAGGAATTCCTAGAAAGTCTTCCGCAAGAATTCCTAGAAGGATTTCCTACAATTTTACCACAATCGGCTTAGAAAAAGTCGCAGCTTTTTAGGACGAGATTAAAGAATTGGCCACTTCACCGGATGTCCCGGATCTTCCGGAGGAACAATACGAGGCCACTTGGGATCAATTAGTGATGCCTGCATTGATTTTTCTCTGCCAATGCTCCCTCAAACCGTTTAGAAAAAGTCGCAGCTTCCTGGAGCGAATTTTAAAAATTGACCACTTCATCGGATGTTCCGGAATTTGCGGAGGACCACTGGGAGGCCATCTGGGGTCAATGAGTGATGCTTGCATTGATTTTGCTCTGATAATTCTGCCACAATCGGCTTTGAAAAAGTCGCAGCTTTCTGTGACGAATTTCAAAATTTAACCACTTTACCGGATGTTCCGAAATTCCCGGAGGACCACTGGGAGGACGCCAAGGGTCAAGCAAGCGTCAATCAGCATTGATTTTTCTGTCATATTGCGATTACGAAAGATGATGAACATTTGGCATGTCGCTAGAATGAATAGATGTATTAAGCGGTGACTTCACACGTGGTTCAGAATCCGGATAATCCGCGGTCTACCTGGTGACCAGGGCACTCCAAAGAGCTAAATTGTCCTCTTTCGCAATGCACTTATCGCCGTGATAAATTTTGTAGAAGGTTCCACCATTCTAAATGTAAAGGATCCGACGATAAATCTTCACGAATATGTTAGTTCCGGAGTGATGCTAAACTTTTCGGAGTGTTGCAATATTCAAAGCAGGTGTTGCAATACTTATTTTTGCGCTTCCATACTTTTGGCGGGTAGTGTATATATAATTGTTTTCTAATGTATTCTACAAATTTTTTTACTATTTTTTTACTCACATTTAGATAGTGCTTTCGTAGAACGCCTTCCTGCTCGTCCTAAGGGTCAGCTCTCTTCGTCCGGAGGTGCTCCTCGATGTCGTTCGCCAGTTTCCTCAGATGACACACGTTTTTCTCTTCCATGTTTTCCTGCATCGCAGCGCCGGCCGCCAAGGCAAAAATGTGGTCCATTAATTTATGATGTGCCATGGCCTCTTCACTCGACACTGACGATCGATTTATCAAAAAATCATGCATTGTAGCACAAGGTATATGGGACGTTTCTGGTCGTTTTGGATTCCATTGTGGCTTATCACTGTTCACTTTGACTTGTCCACTTATGTGCTTGCTTATAGTTCTCACACTTGTTGTAAATCGGCAATGGATTTAGCCATTTTCACTCTTTTCACACTTTTCACGCTTGTATAACTTGTACAGCGTTATGGCCAACAACAGGCAAGCTATTGTTAAAAAAATAGCTAATTTATAACTGTTCTCATAGTGGAACTCTTCGTGCAGTTCCAACTTATTTAAAATGTTCACTTGTGGGTCACCCGAATTCTGTACTACTTTGGAATTCGGTTTGTCCATTTCACTATTTTATCAAGCGCGCATTTCACTATTTCATCGCGCGTCCATTTCACTAGTTTTAATCACTTAGTTCAATTCACTTTTCCATTCCTCCTGGCAGGATCGCCATGTAATATGTAAAGCCATTCCTTCAGGGCAAATAGCCATCTTATCACAAGCCTCAACATCTTCCTTGAAGCTTGCGCTTAAAACTGACCTATAATCACCACTTTCAATTACCCCATTCCAAGCAGGTTGTGAGTCAGAACATGATCCCAAGCTAGATAATGCAGTTTTCCTCAGAGTCTCTTTGAAAGATACCTTTTCTAAAAATTTTACACCTTGCACATCAGGATCCCATGTTCCAAATCGCCTAATGCATGAACCTGTGCCTATTAAAGCCTGCATTACATTTCTCTTTTTCCTCGTGCCTTCTAGACTCAAGCCACACTTTTCTTCATGCAATTTGAAAGCATCTTCAAGGAAGTAAACTTCACTAACTATCGATGCATAATCTCCTAGTAGTTTAGCCATTCCCATTACCTTAACTCTTTCATTGTAATTCTTTGACACATATTCATGATAAAATTTTGCAATGGCTGATATGGTGTGTGATCCTTTGAATCCATATTGGTTTAGGGCAATCTTCAGAATAGCATGTCTACGGCTTTTCCCTTGATCAATAAGCTCTTTCACCACCACCAACGACAACTTGATGAATGCACAACAGTAATGCTGTAGCTACAATCATCTTAACGGTAAACATTCTGTTAGAATCTTGCTTATTATATTTTGGGCTGTCTCTGTGTTGAGAAACTTATCGAACGAGAATAGTTTGTAATTACCTATATTTTTTATTCAAAATCGATGGTTGACAGGGTGGTCGTCAGTTACTGCTTGGTGAATGCGGCCGATGGGGCCGATGGTACCGTTGACACGTGGATGACGATGAAGGCTGTTGATTGCGGCCGACGAAGGCAACAACCGATGGCAACTGTTGATGGCGTCTGGCAAATGCGGCTTGAGAGTGGCTGGCCAGTACCTCCGGCGATGGTAACAGCGGACCAAGTGCGGCTCACGTATGCCGCGGACAAGGGTGGCTGGCGATAGTGACCTTCGAGTGTATTTTCTCTGCTGCCAAAACATTTTCAGCAACTTTACTTTCACTGTCATTTGCGATACTATGTTCGCGATTGTTGCTACGTCCGCAATTCTGTGTTCTGCGATCTGTTTCTGCATTCAATCACTTGTAGCGGAAGGGAACTTTGTGATATTCGATCAAATCTTCACTTTGTTAACAATCTAGAAACTCATAAAGAGGATTTATTATTCTTCCCTTACTTTTCATTACACTTAAGGCCACTCCATATGAAAACAATCTGATTCTTTACTTTAAATTTTTCAGAACCTTTACACAATATCTCGACTTCGATTTTTCTTCGTGGAAAACTTATTTCCTTTACGGCACTTCACAATTTTCACTGAGAAAATTTTCACTGAAGAAAATTATGAGGCTTTGCACACTGCTGCATCACTAATATGTTCGACTAGAACTCTTAAACAATTCAATTGGCACTAGGTTCACTTAGTCCGGTTCCCATTTAGGATACTCGTCATCCTTTTGGAATTTACATCACAATTAAGACACACTGAGCGTTGACTCTAGTTTTCACGATGGTTGTCGATAATCTGTTTTTTATTAATTTCCTGTCCTGTACTTCGTTGTTTTTAGTTTCTGCCCGTGGCCGAAACTATGATTTTTGTTTTAATATTGTTGGTGTTTATAGAACTTGTTGGGTTGCGAGGTGTTAGGTTGCGGCTGTTGTGAGTTGCTGCTATATGCATTCAGGGACTTGAATGATTTTTTCTTTAATACCAAAATAGCTAGTATGGGGCTGTGGTCCAGAATACGTTTCTGGGTTCTGATTGAGCAACACCGGTTGATGTGCTTCTTCTGAACCATTCGGTTTTGAATTTCTGATAATAGAGCCAAATGGATCAGGAATATTATCAAGATGAATGGCCACTGTAATAATGTCAAGTATCTCGTGACCGCTTAGAGATTTTGACTGAAGATTTGACTTCGGCCTTATGTTTGCCTCTTTCATTTCGTGATATTAAGCGATTCTGTGTTTTATCACCCTTCCACTAGCAGAATAGGGTTGATGATGAAGTCTTTGTCATCGCCATTTGCACACATCAGAGTGCAGGCTTCTCCTTTCATGTTATTTTTAATAGCCCTAGTATAAGGGTTACTGAGGGAATATTCCCCATCTTGATTCTTCACTTTGAAGACGCTTGGATAATCCTGTATTATCCGGAATTGTTTCCACTGAGTTAGGGGGCTGTCGATAACCACTTTATTTTCTATTAATTGATCATGGTCACATTAGTTCGTAACAGTACTGATTCTAGGTTCATATTTAGTTCGGAGAATGTATTGTACCGTACCGCTATCCTTCGATAGGATTTGAATCCAGAGTCCCAGTACGTTTCTTCGGATCAGCATCATCCCCAGTCAGCGAGATCACTTTGCCGAACGCACTTAGGAACTCAACGATCTTCTATTCGGAAACACATTTTCCGGCAAATCGTGCACTTTCGCTTCCACCCTTCCATCTTCCATGGTTATTCGGAGCTTGTGCTTCTTCCCGGTAATATCCACATCATGCTCGGCGAACATGCAATCACAGAAAAACAAAACCACGGCAGCAGCAGCCACGCCAACTAGACGACAGTCAGCACATGCTTTTACTTTTTTCTCTCCCCACAATTAATGTTTTCGTACAATAATTTATAACGTATAACCTTTTTTTGGTGGGAGATAATCATTTCATCCTTGCTCATTTTAGAGTTTACACAAATAATGCAAAACTTAACTTAAAACTTGAACAAATGACCCTCTTTGTTAAGTTATACCAAATGTTCGAATTTGTGCTTCAGTGCTTTGTAGTTTTCCTCCATGGATTCCATCTTTTTTTTTCGTTTTCAATGGTCACCTTTTTATTCCTTCTTTATATTCCTTTAACTTCACCTCGAACTGGTTTTTGATGTCAGGTGTAAGCTTTTCATCAAGGGTTTTTGTTTCCTCTTCGTCTAGTAGTTTCACTTGGTCTGCGTAAGTGTTCGAGCTTTGATCTTCTATTATTTTTCTGGCTTCCCAGAATTAAACGTTTTTGATTTTTCATCCACTTTGGTTTTATTATTTCCTTTTCTCTTTTTAAGGCGGGCATCCATTAAAGAATGCCCCATGCTCGTTTCCACAATTTACACACTTTTCACGATTTTCGCATTCTTCGTGATTGTTGTTTCCACATTTCCCGCACTTTTTCTCACTAGAACAGTTTCTCCCAATGTGGCCAAATGTGTAATCTCGTTTCAACAGGTCTTTATGCCTTTGATTTTCTATACGCAGTGAGTCTACTTTCTCCAGGTCTGGTTTGTCTATGATTGTGGTTGCTTTGAAATCCACTCCTATGGTTGAGATAACTATGACTTCATGATTATGTATGGTTTTTTCGTCCTCGTACTTTGCTCCGTTTTGTTTATGGCGAAAGAACAATAGGGGTACTTCACTAGAAGCGTACCTGTCACCTTTCGAGTTTTTATGTTGTAATTTGAACTCAGAAATGCGGGTTGAATTGCATTTCTTATTACCAGGGTATGGCAATCGATGAGCTTGGTGTCCATGATGTCTCGTTGATATTGTTCTACAATGGTAAATTCTTTATTTGTGACAAATGAGAGTTCTTTACTGACAATGGCTACATTGAAGGGTGTCATTATAGTTTTGTTTTCTTTAGGGATTGTTTCAAACTTAATGTATTATTAAAATGATTTTTGATTTTTCGTGATGAGTTTCAACATTATTGAATTCATAAATTTGATCTGAGTGGCTAATAGTAATATTCTGTTCTTTTATTCTATCAATGGCGAATTTGGTTTCCGTATTTGATAATACAGTCGACTCTCCACATCTCGATATTGAAGGGACCATCGAGATAGGGAGAGATCGAGACATAGAATAAAGATGTGATGATGAGTACTAGATTGAAAACATTAATTAAATATTTGAAGTGTCAATTCTTTGAAATATGATTTGACAACAATTTCCTTTTCTTGGCCTTGCCTTGCCTAATACAAATTGTTTTTCCACACGGATCACGGATCTGCCGTTTCTAGTATTCCCGCAATTTTTCCGTTGTTCAATTTAATATAAACGAAATCGATCGACATTAGATCACAATGTATAAGCGACGTGTTTAGTTTAGGCAAAGCTACCAAAGCCACACTTTTGGTGTGTATTTCATTCATGTACAATAGGCAATGCATATTATTAGGAAAGAATCAGAATCAGAAACAAACGATTATTAATAAATGCTTATTCCTCTCGATGGTTGCGTTGCGTTGGGTTGTAGCGGAGTATTTCGTAGATTGCATACTGATAGTTGTCATGTAAATTCTTTACCTTTCTTACCCCAATTGCTTATGGATTTCCATTTGGGATTCAATGGAAATCCAATTGGGGGTCCAAAATGATAAAACATGAAAGCTATCATTGCCGGCCACGCCCATCTTCTCCGTTACTAGGAAAGGGAAGGAAATGATGATATGACATCTACTTAACGAGAGGCCAGCAACTCACCGACGCCCTCATAGATGTCAAGGAATTGGATGGTGGGTAGGGTATGTGGTTTAGGAGTATCATTATAAGCAAATGATAGAAAATTTGTGGAAATACGTTGGGAGTGACTTTGCTAAGAAATTTATGTCACTCCATTATCCTTGCCGATGATTTTCCTCGGATGGGGCGAAGGTATTAGCCTTGCCCTGGCTAATAGCCTAGGTTTAAGCGCCTTTGCTCGCTCTCTGAAATGAAAAAAGAGCAAAAAGAAATTAAATTCCCCTCCCCCTGATATGATAATGATTTTGACCAACAAATGAATTCTAAGTGGATGAATAAATGATCAAACGGCTGCAAACAAGCCTCTATTGTCGTAGCAGAAGCAAACCCGCCTCAATACGACAGGCAGAAACACATGTTTGTGATTCAAACGCGATCGACTGTTGTTCAATTTCGATACACATAAGGTACACCGGGGCAAGTTGAAATGCGGGGTAAGTTGAAACGGAAGCTGTAATTTGGATCGGAAATTACCCAATGCCCTGATTATTTTTTACAACAAACTACTCCCCTGAACGCACCTTCTGACTGCCATTCCCGGAAGATTGCAGCTACAAAAACGCAATCCCTGCATATGTTTATTTTTCGCCCTTTGCAAAATTTTAACCAAATTTTTGACGTACCAATAAAACAGGTCTCAAAATGATGTTTGGGAGAGTGCTTTCCTCAAATTTTCACGGTAGGTAATCATTCAATGTTGAACAAACATAATGATTATGAAAAATCGATGGGAGGTCCGTTTTAATTTTTGTATTTCGGTCGTTTAAAATTGCTCCGCGGAGTAAGATCTACCACACTGTGCTCTAGTTCTTACTATTCTTGTTAATACTTATGAGTTATGGTCGGAAGAGTATGGAACGACTATAATTTGCTTTTAGATGACCCATTTTTGCTCCTTTTGGATGGAGTCAATGGAGTAAATTGTAAAAACGTAACTCAACCTTAGGCTGGTTTTCGAAGCCGACGACATGAATCTCCAAGCTCCAGAGCGCTGATTAATTAGGAAAGAAGCGGATACGAATTTGGTGGATCTGCTGAACCCTCTGACTGATTAGAGCTCTGTGTAAAGGTGAGATTCGGAAATGCCAAACGCAATGAAATCAGATCTCTATACAAAAACGAATTCGGAACTCATAAGAAGAAGCAAAAATATGTTTGAACTTCAGTACCGATGCATGGTCAAAATCAGTATTATCCCACTTATTGTTGAGCCGAAACTGATTGAGGGGCGCGCCTTTGAGAGTTGGTATAAGCCATTTTTCGAAGGGTATAAATAGCGGTACCTTAATCTAAAGAGGCCTTACATTAAGCTTGAGAAATATATGAATAAAAAATGACTACTTCATTTCTTCTCAATAGAAATGGAGCAGAAAGACATGCACTAAACAAATGACACGGGTATACTACAAAAGTTCAATGAAATGGACGCAGTGGTTCATCCCGAACAAAAAAAAATTCACATGTTTTTCGTATTTTTTATGTGTAAATGTGGAACACTTCAAAAGTAGAAGCCTTCATGTTCCCTTGTCAATGACAAACGTTTCATTTGCATTGGATGTCTATAGTCTAGTCTAGAGTACGGATTTCGATGTCCCACGGTATATATTGATATGAGACAATTGAATGGACCATATTTAAGTTTATTTTTTGAATAAAAGAATATCAATATTTGGAATGTGACTTTTATGCAAGTAAATATCAAGATGAGGCGACACAATTGGGGATTTGGTTTTAAAATTTTTAGAACAAAGCCTACTATGTTATCAGTTTTTCTTAAACAGGAGACAATTTCAGGCTAGTTTCTAGAAAGAAAATCAAAATCCTCAAAAAATTACATGGGACTCTTATGCGAATTTAGTCACCTTTACAACCTCGTGCATCTTGAGTCTCACTGAGTACATATATTGTTATTTTATTACGGAGAAAATAGCTTATCTCTGTATGTAGCGCAGTGTTTCAACTTGCCCCGATACGCGGGGCAAGTTGAAACGATGCACATAAAAAAGTAATTCCAATATACAAAATATTCATAAAAAAGTTTGGTGAGGTTGCTTATTTTTTATATATAATCTTTGGCCCGAACTAGCAAACACCGCAAACGGATTCAAAATTTATTAAAAAGCTATTTTTTTATAGCACTTCAAAGTTCAACTTTGAAAAAACCGTTTCAACTTGCCCCGGTGTACCTTAGTTGGGTAGAGAGAAAAGATGTGAAATATTGCTAAAGTAGGATTCGATGGATACGGGGAATTGACTCATATGCCACCGTTATTAGCTGGTTATGGGACAGCTTTCTCGCAAGGGCAGCTGTTGTATAATTGGTAATACGCACCCTTTTAATGACAAAAAGATCAACAGAAACTATATCATTTCGAGGGCAGAATTTAGTTAAACAGACGGTGAATACTCCACCCGATTGCAAATCAACATACACATATTTCGACCTCAACAATAAGAGAACCTTCTCAGTGCTTCATTCTTGGCTCAAGCATAAGTACGAGTCACTAAATAAGATCCAATCGTTGAGGTCGGAAAATGTATCAATAAAGCCACAATTAAGCGAGAAAACTAAATGGAACAACTTTGGCCCACTCCGTAACAAACAGTGGAATAAATGGTTATTGCTTCTTTGTACTTATATTTTAAGGTTTTCCACTAACCTGTTGATATACCGCCGAGCGCTTCATAAAATTTTGTTCCTAACCTACTTACCTAGGCTCCAAAGCACAACTGAAACTATTTAAAGTTGCAAATTGTTTTCTTGGAAGAAGACCGTCTGCTACCGGGTTACCTTCCATTCGAAATCACCGAGTCCCCGTGAAATTCCGTCTTCATCGTAGCTGGTGTAAGCGTAACTAGACGTTGGACCGTTTCTCTGTTGCCGCTACAAGGTTGAAATTTCACTTTAAATATTTCTATTTTTCAATTGGGTTATCTGCGAGAAGCGAATAAAAAAAAATTGACGGTAAAAAATGTCCGTCCACTTCATACCGCGACCTACTTCGATCCCAAATGCTTATTCCTCTCGATGGTAACCGATAATATTGAATTCGATACTAAGTTTTTTTTTAATATTCTATTTATTTACATGTTTATTATTTCAGTTTTTATTATATAAATTCTGCGTTACAACGTTCGTTCAAGAACCTTTCAACCGCATAGAATTTTCGGAAAATTTCCGGAGGTACATTATCTGTAGCCGCTAGTGCGTTATGAATAGATTGCAGATGAAACTGCATGGACTGCATTTGAATCAATATCGCAATAGGCTTGAAAAGATACCTTTAAATCCAGGTCAAACATTTTTGTATCAGAAGCATGATCTTGGGATCCTGATTCTGGGAATATGTCTGGTTCATCATTGAAAGCGAATCCACCCTTCCGGAAGCAGTTCGATATTGTTGATGGTTTGAGGTCCATTTCCCAGGCTCGTCCGTTTATTGCATCCAGTACTGTAATTTCTGAATAATCCTAAAATTGTTGAATGCCAAGGTAATTAGATTATTTTTAAATAATCACGAAATGATTTTGATTATTGATCATTACCTTGGTTTGTTCCATTTCGTGCAGTCGTCGTTTTACAAGAGAATATCGATAATGGTACTTGAGTGTTTTGATGATGCCGAGATCCAACGGTTGGAGCACTGATGTAGCGTTCGGCGTAAAAAAAACATTAGTGTGATGCATTTGAGTTTCTGCTGTACAGCTTTTGGATGAGCCGTACAGTTATCTACGAACATCAACACCCGACGATCTTCTCGTTCGAATTTTTCATCCAATCAACCACTTTTCGAAAATAACGGAAGTCATCCAGGCTTTCGTATTGCTTTCATACAATACAGGAAATGATTTCACGTTCTTGAAACAACGCGGATACGTCTACGCTGGCGCTTTCTCCACAGAGTTTCTTGAATGAAAGCTTTTGGCACAGAGAAACAGACGTCACACTCAACACATGTTCCATCGTTCAGCTTTTTAACGGTGGATTCAATTTTTTTGTAGGTGGTCGATCGGCCACCGATGGCGCTTCCATCGGTTTTGTTTGTGTTTGACGTTTGCTCACTAACGCCATCTGGTTGCCGCTTGACCACACACAGGGTATTTAGCATTGGGCGATAATGTTTTCATGACGATGATTGTGATTGCATTTTGTTCAAAGTGAGACGTCTGTTTATCTGTGCTTTTGGCGTTTTACGAATTTGGTCAGCCACCCAGAAGATTGAAATGCTGAACGAATTCTCTTGCTTTCTCCTGGATAATGGTTCTCGCTCATGGCAGGTTATTTGCACGTACTTGCTGGACGAAAATTTCCATCGACTTTTCCAACCGTGAATCCGCGACTGATTTAAGCTTTTTCGTCATCGGATCGTTCCTCCTTTTCCTATCCAGCCATTTGCTCTTTTTTTCACGATCGTAGAAACGGTGATCTGTGGAAGCCGGAACGTCGCGGCAATTTCCGGCTTCATGCTTCTCGATAACTTGTAGGCGTTTGTGGGAGCGTACCTTGGATTTAGCGACTCCAAGCGTTACTTGATTGCTGTTTGCTATTCTGGCAACACGCTAGCCTTACGCTGCCACATAATCGCGGTTATCATCGCAGCAGCCTGGCACAGCCTGGCCTTTCACTTCGTGTGCGTCGTCCGGTTAGGTCGTAAATCGGGGCGATTCTTCCGCAGTCGAAAACAGATTCACCACAAATGGCGATCCTGCCAGACATTTTCCATTTTTGAAAAGGAGAAGGTAAATTTCCTGGCATTGTTTTCGGTGTGGAAGAATCGCCCCTTGATTGAACATTATCTTATCTGGAAGTTTTTTTTTACGTGGAACATTTTATGTGAAAAGTGTATCGGTGAGTATTGTGCTTCAGTGAACTCATTTTGCTAGTACAGTGGGTTAGTCGTTATTTTGCAGACGTTCGATTCTATTTAATCGCTACGCAAATATCCCAGGGGAAACCCCAAAAAGCTTGATAATGCTGGTTGTTTTGCATAAAAGCAAATGGCGCATTGACGGATGTCCAAATGATGTTGTTTTGCAGTTATGCAAATGTCATGGTGGCCTAAACAAGAATTTACAGTGCTGGTTGTTTTGCTTTAAAGCAAATGTCGCATTGACAGATGCCCGAAGGTTGTCGTTCTGCAGACGTGCGATTCTCTCGAATCGCTGCGCAAATGTAATCGGCAAAATAATAAAAAAAAAAAAACAATGCTGGTTGTTTTGCATAGAAGCAAATGACTTATTGGGGGATGCCTGAATGTTGTTTTGCAGTTTTGCAAATGTCATGGTGGTTTAACCAGAAACTCGCATTGCTGTTTGTTTTGCTCCAAAGCAAATGACGCATTGACGGATGCCCGAGTGTTGTTGTTTGCAGATGTGCAATTTCTCTGGAATCGCTGTCTGAATGTCATAGCGGCAAAAATAAAAAGACTGCTGATTGTTTTGCATACGAGCAAATGACGCATTGACGGATGCCCGAATGTTGTTGTTTTGCAGTGCTGTAAATGTCATGGTGGCCTAACCAAGAACTCGCAGTGCTGGTTGTTTTCTCCAAAGCAAATGGCAGATGCTCGAGTGTTGTTTTTCTGCAGACGTGCGATTCTCTGCAAAATCAAAAACAAAACATAGCTGATTGTTTTGCTTTAAAGCGAATGAGACTTTAACGATATTGTTTGGCAGACGTGCGTCAGTGGTGGTTGTTTTGCTGCAAAGCAAATGGCCGTTCATGGATACCCGAGTGTGTGTAAATGTCAAGGCGGCTAAACAAAAAGTTTGCAGTGCTGGTTGTGTTGTTTCGAAACAAATGACTTTAATCAATGGAACATAAGCACAGAACTGAGCAATCGACTTAGAAAAGTCGAAGCATGTCTTCTTTCATAAATTGGAGACGGATGCAATTCCAGGTATAAAAATTATATAATACATTGGAGTCTTGGTATTGAAGCGAAATCTGATATTTAAATGCTATACAACACCTATATAACACATATAATTTTGTTCCCAGAATGAACGGAAATTATATTTGAATTTACAATTAAAATAAGTATGTTTATAAGGGCCGATGTCCACGTAGCGGTTTTGTACTTGCGTGCAGGCAGCGTCAACGCAATTGCGGTAGGAAGTACCCAACATCAAATAGAATCATGCACACGCACTTGCGTTAACGCGGCGTCGACAAGCGTTTCATTTGCGGCGAGAGTTACCGCAAAGTCACCGCAATTCCCCACAGGAACGCTGCGTGCACGCGAGTATTTTTTGACATTTCTCTATTCTTTTTCTTTCCAACAAGATTTCTAATGGGAAAATCTGTGATGTGAAAGAATGTGTCAGAGCGAAATCAAAACAAACAAAAATACTTCGCAAATCAGTTCATTTTGGTTTCGCAAATTAATTTGCAAATTGCAACACTTTTCAAATCTAGCTTCTTTAAATAATAGCAATTGTAATAGTTCGGAGCGGTAAGTGTTTCTTTCGTTCCTGTGTTAGTACCAGTCGCGGTCAAAACACCTTTGGAAAGAACTGACAAGCAACCATCCCAGGCTGGTGGATAGAGTCAAAGTCAACGGAAGTATGTGCCGGATAGTGTTGTGATGTGACGTTAATTGTACCAACTTTATCAGAATAAATTGATTTCCGAACAGACGGTGATGTGGCAGTTTTGGGATGAATAACGGACCAGGCAAAATTCAACCAACATTCCGCGGGACACTGTATACACCAAGGAAGGCGATACCAGTTCCGCCATGGGAAGAATTATTAAATATAGGTTTGATACGGAGGTTCCTATATCTTGGCTTTTCTATTGCTGATATATGTTCATGTTTTTAGGAATGTCAACGGAAGGAAATCGTCAAATAATGTGGATTGCAATTGCAAGAAGAAACGAGATCAGATAAAGAGATGGCGAGCTACAGTACTAATGCGTTTCTTCTAGTGTTGTGGGCAACGCTACTGCGATCGGTCCGTGTTGCAGTGAAGTGAAAATTGCAATGATAATAACGACGTTTGGCATTTAGATAGCACTTCTTTGGAAGAACAACGACAAACGTAGCAACACGCCAGCAATCGCTTGTGATGCTTTCGGAGGAAGATTTTGAGCACCTTATTTGTAGGAGTGACTGCAGTATCTGACCAAAATGTTTAATGACTTTTTATTCGTGAGCAAATGATTACCGATAAATGGAACTAATAAAAATCGTACCCCAAATGAAACAGATGCTCAATTCAAGACAAGAACAATTGAAGGCCTGAATCCACTATTATTCAAGATTAATCTATGAAGTAATAAATTTAAGTTGGAAATAAAGAATGAGCAACATTATGAAATTGTAATAATATTCATTTATTATGATTGTAGAAAACATATTGGGATTAAGCAAAGCGAGGCCAAATTTCTGTCTCTCTGTATTGAAAACGTTTTTATTCAAACAATCGAATTGTGCGGCACGATTTCAATTTCAAAGATCTACAATTAATTTCGAAAGTTCAAACTTTTCATTTTAGAAGTAATGGAAGACTTTTAAATCTACAGTGAGTTATTTTTTTCTACTCTATATACTAAAAAGCATTAATTGAACTTTTTATTTTGGAATAATACTGAGTTACCTTCACTAGTCTGTCTTCATATAGGTATGTTAAAGCTCATGAAATGTTTAGAATAGCATTATACCCATTGAATATTGTTCGGGGGCGATGAGCTTCATACAAATCAAAATCTAAATATTTCACGTTTGATGTCTTTATGTGAATGGAGAACTCGATTCATATTGGAAGAGAATGAAAAATGACAGACTGACAACAGCTGGCAGGCGGATGACATTTGGCGTGACAGATAGGTTTGACGTTAGAAGTTTTGCGGCAAATTACCGCTTTTCGTGTGCATTCCCAGCCTGATTGAACGCCGAATAACGCTGCGTCAACGCAGCTTGAAAAACCGCTACGTGGACATCGGCCCTAATACTGCTGTTTTGCGACCATGCGCCGTGAGTCGCAGCCGAAGTCGTTGCATAAATGTTTTGGCCAGGGTTTGCAGAAATCGCCTTCATTAGATAACTAGTAACGAGAAAAGAAAGCCAAAAACTGTTTCGAATTATTAAAAGCCATGATAGCAACTTCATCAAGCTTTTATACAAGTGCAAAAAAAAAACAAAATCCTATAGTTAGCCCCCACCGGAAAGTGATGATATCTCGATCATTTTGCGTTGGGGACCATAGTTGAAATGCATAATCAGGATCAGTTCTCTTTGCATTTGGAGCTTTTTACACGAAATTAATCATGGGGTATAGCCTCCAGAATAAGTTCTTTAACATGATAGCTTGCGAAAAAAGTCTCTCACGGTATACTACATATCGTAAATGTATATAGAGATGATAAGTGAGAGATTTATTCATTCTCTTCTCGCGGCAAAAGATGGAAAATTGTGAAAAGGCAGAATGTTTTTGTCTCAATAGAAATGAAGCACTAACGTACACGCGCAGATCAAATAATCAAATATTTGAGTCTTGATTTGAGTTGTTAAAGATATGTCTTTCTTCTCATCGAATCCACCCGTTGGTATGAAAAACAAAAGAAGAAAAATACCTAACGATATTAGTTTAATGGGGAATTTTAGATTAAATGGGTTGAACAGGTTGAAAACAAGTTAGTGTGGTTGTGTGCTTTGAACTGAAGATGAATTCAATTATGTTTACTTGAGAAACATTTTTGAACTCCTGTGGATTAAGAAAGTCTTAAAAGTAGTAGAAGAGCCTTGTGATACATCCTGACATATGTCCGAATGTTGATGTTGAGACTGTGCATCTCGTCGTTGCGCAAATAGCATGAAGGCTAAAGGAATGGACACACTATCAACTTAATAATATGTGAATCAGTCATATTCGTATGCTTATGATAAGAAAATGGGTCGTATCAATTTGAATCAATTGACATATTCATAAATGCACCAGCTACATTCAGAAATGGATCAAACCTGTAATAATTTTCATATTAGCTAAGTTTATTCTAAACTAGTTTGAAAAAGTAATCTATTTAAAACGTTTATCTCTGTATAATTCGAGAAATACGGAGGTTATACTATTCGAGTATAAACTACCCATAAACGGAGCTGGGTCCAAACAGAAGAAGCGCGATTAGTATAGATTTTATTTTTCAGAGTATATGTTGTGGTGCTGATCAGTGCCTTTCGTGGGCCGCGGGCCAACAGTTATTTGAAATTCTTCACACTCCGTTATATTCAAAACTACCCGACGAACTTCGTTTCGCCTAAAATAATTCCTTCTTTGCTTAGTTCTCGAGTTATGCAGAAATTTCTGTTTCATTCGTGTGGTAGCCCCCCTTTCAAAAGGAGGGAGGGATCTTGAACCATCTTAAGAACCTTCCCCGGCCCCAAAAACCTGCGCATACAAATTTTTCACGCCGATCGGTTCAGTAGTTTTGGAGTCTATAAGGTTCAGACAGACAGAAATTCATTTTTATGTATATAGAAGAAGAAGATAAAGATAATAACGAGGCTTGAATTTCTATGAGATAGTTTGGGTTCGAACATTTTGTGAGTTGCTGGTAGCATAAACAGCAAACGTCACATTTCTAAAATACATAGAATAAAGTCTAGTAGCCTGTGATCAAAAGCACATCGACATAAGGAGAGTGAATCCCGAACAAAAAATAACAAGAATGCACTGAGATAGCGAGAGATCGAGATAAGGAGGGTATCGAGATATGGGAAGGAAAACTATATGAAAACTGAAGGGACCAAAGGAACCATCGACATAGGGGAAAATATCGAGATGTAGAACATCGAGATGTGGAGAGTCGAGAGTATTGCTTTAGGGAGAATTCCTATTCTGGCTAATTGGATTGATTCGAAAATGATTTTCAATAAGATGTTTACTTGTTGGTCGTTTACATGTTTGATTACCTTGTTGATCTTTGTCTGAAAATCGTCGTTAATGCGTATTTGTCTTTGGTTGTTTTCTATCAAGGTATTTGTTTTTGTCCTAGAGTAAACTGACCCGATGTCCCAAATTATGCGGGACAGTCCCGGATTAGGCCTACTTGTCCCGCATTGCCAGGTGTCGCGAAAAACGTCCCGCATTCCTTGATGAACTTGTATAGGTTGGAGAATCTATGGAATCTGTAGGAAATAGGATTTTCAGAAAATCTGTAACAGATCCGATTAACCAAAAGAACTTGGGCAGTCCAGAGGGTGAACTGAACGTGAAAAATGGTTTTAATAACTTTGATGTTCTATACAACATCCGTAAATGTTGAAGAATCTAGGCATTCTAATTGATCCACAAAAGTTGAGCTGATTTGTCAGACTCTGGATAACGTAAGAATTTCGGGAAATTGAGGACTGGTAGTTTGAAATGATGCTGCATTTTTCGACACATGGGCACAACAAATTACGTAACCACCAATCTGCGAAGCAACGCATCATAGTTGAAGCTCCATGAAATCGGTGATTTAATTATTTTGTAAATGTTCATGTCATCTGTGTGAAACAAGCAGAAATTGGCAGATAGCAATATTTCTGACTCCGGCGAACCGATCTTAACTGTAACGAGTGCCGTCGTCAAATCCATATGTCTTAATTTTCCATCTTGCGTCCAAGATACACAAATCGTTGAAACTGATTTTTTACAGCAGGGAAAACGTGACCTCTGCTCAATTATTGCGAACAGCTTTGAACTAGCGCACAAAGAGGTGACTCCACGATAATTCATGATAACTCGTTTGTCGCCTTTCTAGTAGATTAAGGGTTTGTAAGATCTGTGGGTAGCAGGGGCAGCAGGGACTATGTCCAAGGGCTTGACGACCCCTCCCCAGGGTATCTGCGAGTTGTGGTGCCTGCCTAGGATGTGGTGGGGTTTGACAGTGGGCTCTGTTTAACTTCTATAAAAAGCTGCATGTATCCGCAAGTAGGCTCCGCCAAAGCGACCGTGTGCCGCTCAAAGCGCACAAGGCCAAGTCCTGGTGTCAGGTGGGACGCTAAACAGACCTGACACGACGGCCCTCCTACGAGACAGTAGATTTGCGCAGGCCCAATGGGCTGCCCTTAAAATCAACCATTACGAACGACATAGAAGATAATACAACTCGATACAATCGGCAACGACCTAAGCGACGAATAAAGGATCACGATTGGAAGCTTGGAACATGGAACTGCAAGTCGCTAGGCTTCGCAGGTTGCGACAGGATAATCTACGATGAATTACATCCCCGCAACTTCGACGTCGTAGCGCTGCTACGAAATCTGCTCCACCATCGAATTGGGAACCGGCTTCATAGTGCTGGTCAAGATGCGCCAACATGTGATTGGGTGGCAATCAATCAACGCAAGGATGTGCAAGCTGATGATAAAAGGCTGTTTCTTCAACTATAGCATCATCAACGTGCACAGCCCACACGAAAGGAGACCCGACGACGAGAAAGAAGCGTTCTATGCACAGCTGGAGCAGACATACGATGGATGCCCACTGCGGGACGTCAATATCGTCATCGCTGACAAGAACGCTCATCGGGCCGGATAGTCTGCATACCGTATCGAACGACAACGGCCAACGATGCATAAACTTTGCAGCCTCCCGCGGAATGGTAGTCCGAAGCACTTTCTTCCCCCGCAAGAATATCCAAAACCAAATCGACCACGTTCTAATCGACGGTAAATTCTTCTCCGACATCACGAACGTACGCACTCACAGAAGTGCGAATATTGAATCCGACCACTACCTCGTTGCAGTATGCCTGCGCTCAAAATTCTCGACGGTGTACAACACGCGTTGGATTCGTCCGCCGCGGCTAAACATTGGGCGGCTACAAGACGGTAGACTAGCCCAAGACTACGCGCAGCAGCTGGAAGTGGCACTCTCAACGGAAGAGCAACTAGGTGCAGCATCTCTTGAAGATAGCTGGAGAGATATTCGATCCGCCATTGGAGGCACCGCAACCGCTGCACTAGGCACGGTGGCTCCGGATCTGAGAAACGACTGGTATGACGGCGAATGTGAGCAGTTAGTTGTGGAGAAGAACGCAGCATGGGCGAGATTGCTGCAACACCGCACGAGGGCAAACGAGGCACGATACAAACGGGCGCGGAACAGACAAAACTTGATTTTCTGTAGGAAAAAGCGCCAACAGGAAGATCGAGACCGCGAACAGCCGTAGGAACTGTACCGCGCTAATAACGCACGAAAGTTCTATGAGAAGTTGAACCGTTCACGTAAGGACCACGTGCCACAGCCCGATATGTGTAAGGACATAAACGGGAACCTTCTTACAAACGAGCGTGAGGTGATCCAAAGGTGGCGGCAGCACTACGAAGAGCACCTGAATGGCGATGTGACAGATAACGGTGGCGGTATGGTAATGAACCTAGGAGCACGCGCGCAGGACATGCGACTTCCGGCTCAGACTCTTCAAGAAATCCAGAAGGAGATCGGCCGGCCGAAAAACAACAAAGCCCCTGGAGTTGACCAACTACTACCAGGAGAGCGTAGTTCGAGTTTCAGGGGCATTCTCGAGTCCCTTCGAAAAAATTTACACGAGTGGTATGATTTTCACGAAGTCTGTCAAGTTATTTGGTTTCGCCGACGACATTGATATCATGGCACGTAACTTTGAGAGGATCTAGGAAGCCTAAATCAGACTGAAAAGCGAAGCTAAACGGATTGGACTAGTCATCAACACGTCGAAGACGAAGTACATTATAGGAAGAGGCTCAAGAGAGGTAAATGTAAGCCACCCACCACGAGTTTCTATCGGTGGTGACGAAATCGAGGTGGTTGAAGAATTCGTCTAATTGGGACCACTGGTGACGATACCAGCCGAGAAATTCGGAGACGCATCATGGCAGGAAATCGTACTTACTTTGGACTCCGCAAAACGCTCCGATCGAATAGAGTTCGCCGCCGTACCAAACTGACTATCTACAAAACGCTTATTAGACCGGTAGTTCTCTACGGACACGAGACCTGGACGATGCTCGTGGAGGACCAACGCGCACTGGGAGTTTTTGAAAGGAAAGTGCTGCGTACCATCTATTGTGGGGTGCAGATGGCGGACGGTACGTGGAGGAGGCGAATGAACCACGAGTTGCATCAGCTGTTGGGAGAACCATCCATCGTTCACACCCTCCACACGTTTGCGGACCCTCCGCAGACTGCGTGGTTGGTGAAGTGCAACCTTGGACCGAGCTGAATGAAGAAGACTTTTATGTAATGCACAGACCACTCCGGCCTTAGTCTGGTAATAAATAAAAAGAAACCAGCATATGCTAAAACCACTTTTGCTAAAACCAGCATATGCTCGAAAGTAGTCGCATCGATCGATTCGTAATTCGAGCCGTAATCTTTACATCGTTGTAATCGATTTGCGAACGTAAGCGATGCGGTGTAAACGATCGCACGTTTTCGCGATTCTAGGATTGGCTCATATTTTGCATTACACTGGTTATTTTTCGCCAGTTTTAAATAAATTTTCAATTTGTTCAGTATCACTGTTTTTTTAAAATAGATTTCCACATCAACTTTCAGTTCTGAAAAGCTCTCTTTCCCTCTTTTTATAGAAAGTCCTTGAATGATTTCTACGAATCTTCAAGCACTTTCATTTAACTTTTTAACACTTTTCATTGTCACTTAATTTGCTGTGAGCATAATCGGATCCGTACGACTGCGCCAGTTAATAATTTATGGATCGCGGAAACGTTTTTAAAAAAATATATTAAACTAACCGATCCTACTGTTAACACAAGACTGACTTTATTTCTATCATTCAGACCTGCGCTAAGTTCCCTAACGAGGCACGCGGTTGTGTCACATTATGCTGAATCTGCGGTCTGTCGACGAAGGTTCCGGTGCGCTCCCAATCGATAAGTGGACGTTCACCTGGCCGTTGTCGGAATGCAGACCACGCCGTGTTTCAGTTCTACGCCGCGTGGTTCCAGTGTGCTGAAGGATTGGTTTACGCTGAGTTGATGATATCAGAATGCGAATCGTAGCTGAGCTTCGAGTGGATGAAGATTCTCTCGTTAACTTATGTTAACTAACCCCAGTCCTCCTTAAAACCTGTGACATCATTTCTGAACGACCTTTCATCCTAATTCGCAATGGCTAAACAGTGGCTTTGTTGCAGAGTAAGGAATGTTGTCATCCGGGAACAATTGAAAAAAAAAACCTATTCGTACTTAAGGTACACCGGGGCAAGTTGAAATGCGGGGTAAGTTGAAACGGAAGCTTCAATTTATTTAGGAAATGACCGAATGCTCTGATTATTTTTTCCAACAATCTGCTCCCCTAAACACACCTTCTGACTGCTATTCCCGGAAGATTGCAGCTTTCAAAAGCAATCCCTGTCATTGTTTATTTTTCGCCCTCTGCAAAATCCAAACCAACTATTTGACGTGCCACTGAATCAGGTCTCAAAACGAAGTTTGGAAGAGTTTTTTCATCAAATTTTCACGGTAGGTAATCATTCAATGTTGAATAAGCAAAATGATTATGAAAAATCGATGAAAGACCCGTTTTAATTTTTGTATTTTGGTTGTTTGATATTGCTCCGCATGTTCAACTCATCGGGGCAAATAGAAATACTTGGTGCGGGGCAAGTTGAAACAACGATTCGAAACGTCACCCTCGCAATTAAAAGTAATATTTTTTCCGAAACATAAGTTTATAAAAACATGCAAACTTCTTTATTTGAGAGGTTTTCAGCCCTAGGCTGAAAAAGCTCTTAGACACGAAACCTCCTCTTCTTTTAATATCAACAGAAATTACAATTTCCAACATAAACAATATTTCTTAATTCTATTTCAATTTTACAATGTCATAACGCGAAACGAACAAATTTGCGTCGGATTGCCTCGATACGCAGGATAGTTTTTTTTGTGAAATGGTACCCAAACATCAGAAGAGAATTCAGGAAATACTTATATTGTTCGGTTCATTTGCCACATGATGAACAGTTCTTTTCCTCTCTGGAGCCACCAAATGTCACCGATGGACGCGTTAGCGATCTTATGACATCGATTGGGAGCTGAAATAAATCAACATGGATTTTAGTTTCTCAAGCAGGGTCCAAGAAATTGTCCCGTCACGCCCTTTTAAAGCGCTTGATAGTTGAACTACAAAACGAGAAACCTTGACACGTCCCATTATAGTAGATCACACATCTGCTCCCCTAATTGATGCCGGTACGATCTACTTTTTTCGTAAAACCGGTAGCCATTATTGCATGCTTGACAATGTTTTCCACCTTCTATAGACATGGTATGTCCCAATCGCTGATGCCATAGCCGATACCGAGTCGCTTCCAGCTACAGGTGACACAGATCAAACAATGTATGAGATTATTTGATATGAGGTAGAAATAAGTGAGTATTATAATAGCTTGACATCAAACATGAACTGAAATTGATAACGATGCACTGTTGCTTAGGATTTGTAGAACGAATAAGAACGATTCAGTAGAAATTAAAGATTGTTGAAGCATTTTTTATTAGGAAATATACGAAAAGGTTTTTTTACTTTATTGTGTACATAAATAAGATAAGAATGAAAAGAAGTAATCAAAATCGCTTTCCTACATGTAACATAACCGGAAAAAATGTAATGATGTTAAGCTTGAACTATTGATGATTATTGATGATAAATTGAAATTTGACCAACACATTGACAATGTCATCAAGAAAATAGCCAAGAAGTATGGAATCCTCTGTCGACTGAAAAACGAATTAAATATTGCTAGCAAAATACAATTGTACAAATCAATCATCTCTCCTCACTTGGACTTTTGTCCTTCCATTTTGTTTTAGCAAATCAGACACAAATATCGAGATTGCAGCGTTTGCAGAATAAGATTATGCGTTTGATTTTGAGATGTAGCAGATTCACTTCCTCAACTTTTTGTTGGATGCTTTGCAGTGGCTCTCGGTGAAGCAAAGAATTGTGTATTTGACAATGGTGTTCATTTTAAAGTAATTAACGGATTGCTGCCTCGATATTTGTGTGATCGAATTGAAAGAGGAAGTGACATTCATAGATATAACACTAGAAACGCGGAAGATATAAGAACACCGTACTTTTTGCATGGAGCTTCACAAAATTCTTTGTTTTTAAAGGTATCAATTATTTCAATTCGATGCCTACACATATCAAACGATGCAACTACACTATCACAGTTTAAGAGACTTTGTGTTTCACACGTAAAAGCTGCCTTTTAAGCAGCTACTTAGTTGACTTTTATAATTCAATAAATTTTGTATCTTGACGAAGTTTGACCTACGGATTGTTTGTTTGGACAATTGTATTTTTTATTTATTGAGGCACTGATAAACTGTTTTGTTCGCCTCGATGATGATGATGGATTTTATATATATTGACGTAATTGTAATTTGACCTTTTTTTGTGTAGTCTACAAAAGTTTGAGTCTCGCGCGCGCAAAGCAGATATGGATGATTTTTAAAATTTATGTACAGTCTTGCGCATTTTCAACTGTTTGAATGATTCTTCGGATTAGTAATGGGCTATCTGGTAGAGTTTTGTTCCCGTGGTTGATACCGAAACTTTTGATATCGACGGAGCGGTAACACAAGTTTTAGTTTTGTTGACGACTTAGATTATTAATTTTATTGATGCTTACGAGTGATAAACGTTAAGTGGTCTTGTATAAACATGAAACGCGATTCTTGGTGGAACTTTTGAAATCTGTGCGAGAGGTATCACAAGTTTTGCATTTTAGTATAAACTCGAAGTATCACTACCGATGCTTATGAGAATCTGTAGATGAAAACAACAGTTTTTCTTAATTTACCTTTTTTGCTGGATAGTAATGAAAAGTTAAGTAATTCATATCTGTGATGGTAATCAGATCGTTTTTGTTTTTTGCAAATCTGATTAAATTGTTATTATATCATTCAATTAATTATCTTAAAGATAAATCGTCTAGCTCAAACCTTTGTAGGGGTATGTGGCGGGACCATCATCATCATCATCAACTAAACTAGGTTAAATCGAGTTAATCGTAGCTTTGTGGTCATAAAATATAGATGATGTTTAAATGTCCCGTTAATAATAAATGTGTTTAATGAATCAATTTCAATCATTTTTTGTTGGTAACTGATGACAGCCTTAATTGTTATTAAACAAATTATCCGCTGAAGAATATGTGAGTTGGAACCTTTAGGGTCTGTCTCATTTGGAGAATTAAACTGGAATTAAACTTAAAAGTGACATTTCAATAATTATCGAATAACCATGCTCGCAGAGCAAGATTACTTTTGACAGATATCGAATCATTTTTCATCGATGTCTTATTGGAATTGCTGGGTAGCACCAGCCATTCTTATGACCGGGTGATTTTCTAATTTTCAAACTGTCACTTTTAAGTTTAATTCTCCAAATGAGACAGACCCTTAGTCTCATTCATTTAATTAGCTTACCTCTAAACAGCAAAAATAAACAATCTGACGCAACAATACATGGTTTAAGATCCATTCTCGAGTGCGCCTCACACTCGCTAAATCGTTCTGCTCCTGGTAAGCTCACCTCGCTCGCTGCGCTCCACGCCTTCTTGTACCTGTCGGGTCGGAAACGAACACCATCTTTGCTGTGAGGGAGACGACACTCATCCGATTGGTGCGATATTTCCGCTAAACTTGATTACGCCCATTTTATTTGATTTTCTCGACTTCATATCCGATTAAAACCTTTGTATCAGACCCTCATATTGTTTTCATGCCCATCGTAACTGTATCGATTGAGACGGGTATGGTAAAGTATAAAGATTGAAAAAGAGGGCATCCGTCATGAGTACCACTTGTGAGAGTGAGAGATTTACGGAACTAGCCTTCAGCTTTGTAATGTATTTCGCGGGAAGAGCTGATGCTTCTGGGCTGCTGCGGATCGAGCAGCAGCTGGAGACGGCTAATTCGGCTGCAACCGCCTCCTCCTAACACGACACACACACGCCAATTGGTGGTTTTTCATTGGCATTACCCTCGGGAGATGACCGGGCGCTGGTACCAGTTCACTGGTTCCCAGCCAGCCTAAGCGGAATCGGCCTAGGGGACGTGGCGGAGGTTTAACGATGGGCTCTGTTGAATCTCTACAAAGAAACACAGGTCTTTAAGCAGCTCTGTACAAGCGACCCGTGCCGCTTCCAAAGCACTTCAGCCCCATCAACAGGAGTGCCAACCGGCACATAAGGATCGATACCAGTAAGGTCCTAATTACGATACACTGGTCACGGCTTACAACAACGGATAGAATCTGGATAGTGAATTGGAAACGACGACATTGGGCGGACGGTCGTACTGTTCTACTCCCTGAGTAAGGAAGGGTGACACCGGCTTGAAATGGCGAGTGGGCCAACAGTACGGCCGCCTCCGTCCCGGTAAAAAACTAGCAGTCCTCCGAATACGTTCAATACTCGTCCACCAAGTTTCTTGGTGAGTAGTAGGCTCGGTTGAGATTTTCCCGATTGCGCGATTGGCTCTGAACACGGCCATATAAGTGCGTCCGTGTCAACCCTCGCGTGGACCTCACTGCTTGCAAAGATAATCCATGGATCATAAGCGACTACGTACGACGGGTGGAGATAACGGTTTGGAGGGGGACCCTATAGAATGATCAATTCAACAAATCACGCAGAAGCAGATGCAGGAGTGGCGAACCCTTTCGCCAGTAGTGGGTTGGTGAGATCACCGCCCTCAGTAGCAGTAGTGCTACAGCAACAACAGCAGCAGAAGAAGCAGGAACAACTGCAGCTGCAGGAACAACGGCCAGGGCAGAGCGAGTTGGACAAGCCCCCACAAAAGCCGAAAATTCACAATTTCGTGAATGGGAGGAACAATGTCCATAAGGAGATTAAGGACATGATTCACAGGATCCGTAAGGCGTTATTATCGACAGTAAACGAATTCGATACAGCAGCACTGAGAGCCAATGTAACGGAGCGCGCATTGGCACAAACTAAGGCACATGATGTATCGAGACATTCCCGTTATATCCTAAGAAGCAGGGGAAAGGGAAACTGCTTAAGGTGGAGAGTACACCAGCCTCCATGACTCCGAAAAGGCCAAGAACCTCACCGGGAGATGACAGGCCAGGCGGACTCAAGAGGCAGACACGGGCAGACGCTGTCGCCGTCGAAGGGACAGACGCTGACGCTACTCCATAGGGAGAAGGATGGAGTACGATATGGTCCATAATGCGAACACATCAAAATTAGATAACTAGTAGGCCCTCCTTAGCCGTGCGGTAAGATGCGCGGCTACAAAGCAAGACCATGCTGAGGGTGGTTGGGTTCGATTCCCTGTGCCGGTCTAGGCAATTTTCGGATTGGAAATTGTCTCGACTTCCCTGGGCATAAAAGTATCATCGTGTTAGCCTCATGATATTTTTTTTTTTTTTTTTTTTTTCTTGAGCAAGGGTAAACGGAAATCTGCAACCAGACACCTGAGGAGGTACTCAGGTAGTGTGGGGATGGGTATGTCATGTAACTCTTACCCGACCCACTAAAACCAAAACCCTTTCGCCAGTCCGTACTCGCGGCCCGCAATTAAGCAATACATCAGGGGGGGACTATTGAGAACGCTCACGCCTATGCTAACGCACTTGACGTCAATACACACAACATCGACTTCAAGGGTGGCTACCTCACCACCCGTCGATCGCAAGCTATGATAGTAACCTAGCGGTCCGTATCATAATCTCACGTTGGAGACGAGCACCCCGACAACAACCACCGCGCGCGAACCGCAATGACCTCTATATCTACATACTGAGGTCCCCGCAGCCCACCCGCGACATGTTGGTTGTCGGGGTGAGCAAAGTGTTCACTGCATCACAGGTGCCCTTACTGCACTCGTTGGTTTTGTTCAAGACGCCACCACCGCTGCAGTTTCGACATAATCTGTTGAGATGCTGTGTTCACCGCATTCCATATAGCTTCTTCCCGGCACATCCTCTCGACGAGGTTGTCCGGGGTTGTATCCATACCACTAATGAGCAGCATGGTATTGCGTTCTACCTCGAATCGCGGACATGCGAACATCACATGCTCTGCCGATTCTACCTCACCTACACATTCAGGACACTCCGCAGAATCTGCGAAGCCAAACCTGTGTAGGAATTTCTTAAAGCAGCCATGTTCAGACAATACCTGTGTTAGGTGGAAGTTGACTTGACCATGCTTCCTATCAACCCAGTTGGACACATCTGGAATCAGTCTGTGGGTCCAACGACCTTTGACTGCGGTGTCCCATGCTCTTTGCCATTTGAGCAACGAAGCTGCTCTCTTGACACGTCGCACTTGCACCGAGTCCCTTTCGTTGTAGCACTCCACATCCTCCTCTAGGAGTGTGTCTATCGGCATCATTCCAGCTATAACGCACACCGCCTCATATGATATGGTGCGATATGCGCTCGCGACACGTAAGCACATCAGCCGGTGTACTCTGATCAATTTCTTTACATTGTACTCGGCTTTTAGTGCTACGGCCCATGCCGGCACGCCATAACGGATGATAGACAATGCTACGCCAGCTATCAGCCTACGCACTTGACTATGCACCGCCGATCTGTTGGACATCATTCGTGATAAAGATTTTATCGCCAATGAAGCCCGCTGACATGCATAATCGACGTGGCTCGTAAAATTGAGCTTATCATCGATCATCACGCCCAGATGCTTGAGAGACCTCACGGAGTTAACTGTGCAGGTCCCTACTCTTATCCTCGCCTGTTGCAGCCCATGACGGTTATGCACTACCACAACTTCTGTCTTGTGATGTGCAAGGGACAACCGCCTCGAGTTGAGCCATTCCTCCACTCTGCCAATCGCGTATGAAGCCTTCAGTTCGACTTCGTCGAGAGTGTCACCTGCTACTTCTAGCATTACGTCATCCGCGAAGCCTTCTATCTTCACTCCGGCCGGAAGACTTAGGCGTAATACTCCATCGTACATAATATTCCACAGAACCGGTCCGAGGATCGATCCCTGTGGAACACCCGCGGACACTACGATCGACTTTTGACCGGCATCAGTGTTGTATAACAGCACCCTATTCTGAAAATAGCTTTCAGTATCCTGCACAGGTAATCCGGAACTCTCAATCGGTGCAGGAGTCAGCAATTGCTGCCCAGCTAGCATTGTTGAACGCGTTTTTTACATCGAGTGTAATCAACGCGCAGTACCTAATACCTCTTCTGTTTAGACCTCTCGCTATCTTGGCCGTATCCGTTACCGCTCGAATTGCTTCGATGGTAGAACGGCCCTTACGGAAGCCATACTGGTTGCTAGATAAGCCACCAGCACACTCTGTATAGGCCGACAATCTATTCAGAATGACCCTCTCTGCCAGCTTTCCAGCTGTGTCGAGTAGGCAAATTGGTCTGTATGCCGAAGGATCCCCCGGCTGTTTGCCAGGCTTCGGTAATAGCACCAATTTCTGCCGTTTCCATCGATCTGGGAAGTTTCCTTCGTCCATGCATCTCTGGAGGCAGCTCCTGAACATATCTGGATTGGCAAGAATGGCGTGTTTAAGGGCCAGGTTTGGAATACCATCCGGGCCTGGCGCCTTATTGAGCTTAAGTTTTCTTGCTGCTACGATAAGCTCTTCGTTAGTCACTAACGGTACCACGTCAACTGACTCGTACGGTGTAGCGGGCCAGTCCGATGGTTCATGTATCGGAAACAGTCCCTCTACTATACTGGCTAACAGCTCTGGGGATCTTTCAGGAGGTGTGCTATTGGTCCTAGACATCACTATCCTGTATGCAACGCCCCACGGGGTGTCATTCGCCATCCTGCACAGCTGTTCGAAGCAGGCTCGCTTGCTACATTTAATCTCGTAGTTCAGGGCTCTGCTCGCTGTCCGGAATACCCCTCGTCTATCGAGTCGCTCAGCGTCTGTTCTAGCACGTCGCAACCTTCTTTTAGCTTTAAGACAGGTTCTACGAAGATCTGCAATCGTGTCAGACCACCAGTACACTGGTTGACGATTTCCTGGGGGCTGGGTCTTCCTTGGCATCGCCACGTCGCAAGCACGTGTAAGTACTTCCGTCAGGTCGTTACCGCTTAGTCCTGTAGTCCTACTCTCCCAGCGCAGCGCCTCCACCAACAGCTCTTGATTGAACTGTGACGTGCGCCATCCGGGATCCGTTGCACCACCTCTTCTCGTCGTAGTTCTCCGGGTATACTCGACCATAAAACGTACTTCCTGATGGTCGCTAGAAGTATGGCCCTCGTGGACCATCCATCTCGGTTCTTCAGTCCATCCTGCGCTGCAGAAGGTGACATCGATACATGAATCACCGCTCGGTCCTCTGAACGTTGGCACTTGACCTTCGTTCAGCAGAACTACGTTCAATACCGCTAGTGACTCTAACAGAATATGACCTCTAGCGTTAGTAAACCGGGAACCCCAGTCCACTGCCCACGCATTGAAGTCACCTGCTACAACTACTGGTTTAAGGCCAGTTAGCTTCGCCGCAAGAGTATCAACTACCCTAGTGTACTGCTCTATACTCCATCTAGGAGGACAGTAGCAGCTACAAAAGTAAACACCGTTTACCTTTGCTATGACGAAACCCTCATCGTTAGGCGAAGATATTATCTTCTGGATGGGGTAGCGCCCACAAGTCCAGATTCCCACCATACCGGACTTGTCCGCAATCCAGCTGCCGTTTGATATACAAATGAAAAATGGTAAATTATCTTAGAAAACTCGCAGTCAATAACTATAGAAGTGCTTAATGAACACTAAGCTGCGAGGCGGCTCTGTCCCAGAGTGGGGATGTAATGCCAATAAGAAAAATATCAAAATTATAGTTACGTAGATACATAGTTGAGCGACTATGTTACATAGTTACAATTATTTTCATGAATGCATTTACTAGACACAAATGTTTTTTTTTCATGGTACGTTTGCTTACACACATTTATATGAATAGTAGAAATAACCCTTTAATGTACAAAAACTTAAGTTAAAAATTCTGATTAATCCACCTAGCGGTAATGGTGCATTTTTCGTGCATTATAAAAATAGTATTTTGGTCATTACTCTTGAGCCCATAGTCCGATCTGCCCAATTTTCAATAGGAAGCAATGGTAGAGTATCTTGCGTCGAATGCAATTTGTTGCGAGTAAATCGACTAAGGATATGTGCCTGAAAAATGAGTGACATTTTTTACTCAATTTTTCTATAAAAAAGTGGTATTTAGGCCATAACTTTCGAGCCCATAGTCCGATCTGACCAATTTTCAATAGGAAACAATGGCAGAGTGTCCTGCGTCGAATACAACTTGTTGCGAGTAAATCGGTTAAGGATAACTACCTGAAAAATGAGTGACATTTTTTTTAGGTGGGTGCGCACAGACGCACACACATACACACACACACACACACACACACACACACACACACACACACACACACACACACACACACACACACACACACACACACACACATCACCACAATTCGTCGAGCTGAGTCGCTCGGTATATAACACTATGGGTCTCCGGGACTTCTATGAAAGTTTGTTTTTGGAGCGATCATATAGCCTTTACCGTATACTTAGGGTCTGTCTCATTTGGAGAATTAAACTTAAAAGTGACAGTTCGAAAATTAGCAAATAACCCGGCCATAAGAATGGCTGGTGCTACCCAGCAATTCCAATAAGACATCGATACAAAATGATTCGATATCTGTCAAAAGTAATCTTGCTCTGCGAGCAGGGTTATTCGATAATTATTGAAATGTCACTTTTAAGTTTAATTTCAGTTTAATTCTCCAAATGAGACAGACCCTTAGTATACGAGAAAGGCAAAAACATTTTCGCATTTATTTATGGGCCATACTGTACCGTAGTAGGTCAGAAGGAGAAGAGAAAGAAACAGCTGAAGCGAATAGAGGCAAGGAAAATGGAGCAGAACGGGAAAAAAAAGCCTTCACCTCGTAAAAAGACGCCAAAGGGGGAAGCTGTGCTAGTGAGCTAGCGCACACAAACCGGAGAGATGCTCTTCGAGTTAAAGAAGGACTCTGCGGTTCATAGCTGGGTTATGCAGAAGCGCATTGCGAAATCATTGGGCTCAGAGGCGGAAGTCAAAGCCTTAACTCCAGAGATGGTGATTTTGTGCAGAGACCTAGACGAGATCACGTCGGAAGAAGAGCTGCGGGGTGCACTACAGGCGCAGTGCAATCTAGGCGAGGTACAAATGTCGATCCGGATTAGGAAGGCGTACGGAGGCACACAGACAGCGATGATTCGTCTGCCAGTAACCGCTGCTCATAAGGCACTGGAAGTAGGCAAACTTACGGTTGGATGGTCGAAATGCCCATTGAAATCCGCCCCAAAAGTGAGCAAATCTGCGGAAAGGTGCTTCAAGTGTTTGGGATTTGGACACCGGGCAGGAGCTTGTAAAGGTCCAGACAGATCAAACATGTGTTGGAAATGTGGGGAAACAGGTAATCTTGTGAGAGACTGCACGCAAAGACCGAAGTGTATGCTTTGCACATCAGAGGACGGAAATGACCATCAGACGGGTGGCTACAGATGCCCAGCCTACAAGAGGACGATCGCAAGCCAGCAGTAGTGAAGATAATTCAGATTAATCTGAATCATTGTGATATCACACAGCAACTGTTATGGCAGTCTACAGCAGAAACGATGTGCGATGTCGCGATAATTGCAGAGCCGTATCGAGTTCCCCCTGATAACGGCAACTGGGTGATAAATAGTACGGGGTTGGCTGCGATACAAGTTATGGGCTATTCAAGAAGTGATGGAGAGTTCATGCGAAGGCTTCGTGATTGCCAAAATCAACGACGTCTTTTTATGCAGCTGCTATGCACCTCCAAGGTGGACCGTGGAGCAGTTCAGCCAGATATTGGATCAGTTAACCAATAAGTTGATCGGACGAAGGTCGGTAGTCATAGGAGGTGACTTCTATGCCTGAAGAGTGGAGTGGGGCAGTCGAGTGACCAACACAAGAGGATATATCCTGCAGGAAGCTCTAGCGAAGCTAGATGTACGATTGTAATGAAGGCTCGGTGAGTACATTTCGGAGAGATGGGAGGGAGTCTATCATCGACATCACGTTCTGCAGTTCTTCGTTAACGGCAAGTATGGACTGGAGAGTTAGCGAGGAGTACACCCACAGCGACCACCAAGCGATTCGATTGGCCACCGTATTGGCCAACGAAAACCTGGTGCCACACGAAGAAGGATAACCAGTGAACGGAGGTGGAAAATGAAAGCCTTCAACAAAAACCTATTCGTTGAGGCACTTCGACCGGACAGCAGTACCGAGATCATTGATGCGGCCGAGCTAACAAGAGCAGGGTTGGTTCGCTCTGAGGAGAAATCAAAGTGTAAGTGTAAAAATTTCTCTTTCTCAATTCGTTTTTCAAGAGAATTGTGCAGGAATACCCTTTCTCTTTATATGGAAGAGCGTGTGTCATATCCACTCTTTATCACACAAACGCACAAGTGTAAAGAATACAGAAAAATGTCAATTGTAAACAGTCAATAAGGCATACATTTAGGCTGAGTCCTAAATCTTCAATGGAAATTAACGTTTTAAGCGCCTGAACATAGACCTTTTTTATATACAACAGCAAAACACACGCGACTGAAAAAGTTCTCACTCTTTATCGATCATGTTTCTCCCGGCTTGATATACACGCAAGTGTAAGCGCTCGCAAGTGTGAATCGATACACTTCTCTTTATAGGTAAGAGCTCCACACATTTCAAGGCAAAGAGTGAGAAATGACCAACTCTGAACAAGAGTGATGGTAAGGGCTTGCGACGCTACAATGCCACGAAAACTAGAACCGAGAAGCAAACGGCGTCCAGCTTACTGGTGGAACGACAGGCTAAGTACGCTACGCGCTGCTTGTCTCAAAGCTCGGTTGCGGGCACAGAGAGCAAGGACGGAACCAGCGAGAGAGGAACGCAAGGGAAGCTAGGACCGCATTGAAACGGGCTATCCAACTTAGCAAGTCAGACTGCTACAAGGAGCTGTGCCGAGAAGCAGACGCCAACCTCTGGGGGACACGTATCGGGTCGTGATGGCAAAGATCAAAGGCCCATCGACGCCAGCTGAAATGTTCCCGGACAAGCTGAAGGCAATTGTGGAGTGTCTTTTCCCGTGCCTGGATGAAGGCCATTTTCCAGAAATGTGGAAATCCAGAAGCTGGTGTTGCTGCCTCAGCCAGGAAAGTCATCCGGCAATCCGGCCGCGTACAGCCCTATATGCCTGTTAGACACGCTCGGGAAGCTCCTGGAAAGAATCATCCTCAATAGACTGACGAAATCTTGTTGAGAAACGACCTCTCCGTGATAAAAGGGGATTAGTCGGCTGGGCTAGTCAACTACAAACGCCACAAAACAAGACTTAGTGTGCAAACATTTTATTAATGTGCTTCATACCCTTCATGCTTCTTTCTGCGGCCCTACTCTCCTGCTCACTGTGCATGCTTCTTTCTTTTCATCTTCTTCACGTCTTAAACATAACACTCACGTCCGCTGCATCTGTCGCTTCCTCCGTCCTTCCGCATACCTGTCATCAGCCAGACCTGCTGTCCGCCGAAGGTGAGTTGGGGACCCCTGCCTGTATCAAGGGCTGGGCGAGCCGCGGGCACCTCGCAGCTGAGGCGCTATGTCGGCCGGAGAAGAATTAGATTTGCCTCGCCACCGCTGCTAGGAGCTGACCGAGTGTGATCCGTGCACACCGCCTCTCGAATGAGCTGGTTTACTCCACTCGAACGCCTTTCGCCTCCTACCCCTCACGCAGTGTGGTTCTTACTCGGATCCCTCGGATCTGACCCTCGGTAGTCCTTCACCACAATCGTCGTCGCTCTTTGCTTCTCGTTCGGGGAGCCGTGGCTCTTGTTCAGCGTGTCTAGCTGCAGAAAATACAAAAGAAAGAGCCCTGAGGCAAATTTCTGGTTAGAACGAGTGCGGCTAAAAATGCCCGTTCATTCGTACTTCCTGTGAAGGCTCTTCTGTTGCTCAAATGCTCAAATGCATTAAATGCACTATTAAAACACTTTCTGACCATCATGACAAGTTTTCTTACCCGTCGGTTTGCTTCTCCGATCGCCAACAATGTGTGTTCACTTTAGCTTCCTGGGACAGCACTTCTGTTGGTCGGATGTGGACCGTGTCCGGAAAGAACGACGCCGTGCGAGATCCTGCATCAAGTCCACCATTAGAAACCATTCCAAGTTTCCATTCCAATAGCAAGTTTCTTACCCCTCAGTGCGCTCCCCCTGTCGTTCGATCGTGTGGTAATCGACACTGGTGCTGGATGTCTGGCCCCCCGGAATCTCGATGCTTGCGCCAAACCAACACACGTTGTGTGGTTGTTCCAGAGCTCAATTTGCCGCGCTAATTCTGTGTTCGGAGGTGCTATTAATCACCAATTGCAAAGCGATCCAGTGGATGGAGATCGTCGTCGGAGGCCATGCGATAGCTTCGAAGCGATCACTGAAGCACCCAGGTGTGATGATCGACGATCGGCTAAATTTCAACAGCCACGTTGACTACGCCTGTGAAAAGTCGGCGAAGGCAATGAACGCAATAGCGAGGATCATGCCAAACGAGGATCAAAGCGGACCAAGAAGCAGCACGAGGCGTATGCTAGCTAGTGTCTCTTTATCGATACTGCGGTATGGGGTTCCTACACTGCAAACCAAGCGGAACTGGGAAAAGCTGAAAACTGTGTTCCGGCTGATGGCCATTCGAGTCGCGAGCGCATATAGAACGATATCGTCGGAGGCTGTATGCGTTATTGCTGGGATGCAACCCATCTGTATAACCCTGGAGGAAGACATCGAGTGCTATCGGCGAAGAGACGCCAGAAACGTAAGGAAGGAGGTGAGAATCCATTCGATGGCGAGATGGCAACAAGAGTGGGACAGTACGGAGAAAGGGAGGTGGACCCACTGGCTCATTCCAAACATGTCGGTGTGGATGAACAGAAAGCATGGTGAAGTAAACTTTCACCTGACGCAGTTTCTGTCGGGTAACGGATGCTTCCGGAAGTACTTACATCGGTTTGGACATACTAATTCACCGTTATGTCCAGAGTGTGAGAATGTTGAAGAGACTCCAGACCACTTGGTATTCGATTGCCCAAGGTTTGCGGAAGTACGTAGAGGAATGCCTGCTCTACGGGCGGGCAACATCACGGAGCAAATGTGTCACGAAGAAGGCACGTGGAATGTAGGCAGCAGAGTCGTGACGCAAATACTGTCAGAGCTGCAGTGTAGATGGAGAAGTGACCAGCGAATACCCAAGCAGCACAACTTGTTTCACTACTGAACTTCACTGTGTTGCAACTATTCGGAAAAAAAAACTATCGTTGCGTATGTGCTTTTACTTTACTTACTTGCGTATGTGCCATCAAATATAACTCTTTTGCAATCAAAAAACACAAGGGGTGCTTACGGAAACATCCTTCGATTGCAGTAAAATTGCAATAATGTTGCAAAATACTACAGCGAAAAAAATGAATAAAATAAAAATATAAAACTGGATTCGATTTATGGATTTTGTGATTGATAGTCCTTCACTCTACCACATCACCATTCAACACTTCGAAGGGACTGCATGTTGACTCAGCATAAAAACCATACGATTCTGAAGTTTCGCACTCGGGTTCCCCGTAACTTGATTGCACCATCAACGGAATAAATTGTAAGTTGTCAAAACGATGAACGATGCTAAGTCAAACATGAAGATACACTCAACTTATTTGTAACTTAATTTAAACAAACAATTTAATTTTGAAAGACGCATTGAAGTCACATGGTAAAAAATATGCAACTTGTTGATTTTGTTTCGTGTTTGCAACATGCATTACAGTATTCTTTGTTTGTTTGTTTCCAAATGTCAAACGCATACTATATTGCAATGTTGATGAAACATTTGAAACTAGAGTTTCCTGAATCGTCAACAATCAATAGCCAGGCCAGACCAGGACACAAGAGACTCTCCGGCAATCCCAGGGTCGGCTAACTACTGGGTAATCAAGGGTTTTTCGCGGTAAACAAAAACTAACACCGGGAACTTTCACTTTACTCATATAATTTTATTGGTTCCTAATTGTGGCGTGTGCGTGTTGTTCTGTGTAATCAAATTGTGTGTTAATTTGTTAAGTGTATCCTAATTCTATCGATCGTACCGGTACATACCGCTGCTGCTGTTGATGACGGGGCCGAAATAGCCGGCACAGCGACTCCTGTCCAGCTGTGCGGCCAGAAATCTCGCCGGAATAGCGAGGCGAGCGGCTATGCGGACGATCGTCGTCCGACGGGACCAGCGGGCGTTGCTGGACGATGGTGGGCAGGCGTCTTCCCTCGTAGGCGCGATCGGCCGGCCGTGGCTTAGCCACCTTGGACGGCCGAGAGGGGAAATCTCCTTTTCGGTTAGGGCCTACGGCCCGAGATAAAGGTCCTCCTTTGAGGATCCACGATCTTTTACGGTTAGGCGCGGAAGCCGATTGGCTTCGCGGGCCGAGCCGTGTGCTGAGCGGAATCTACCACAAAAGGTAGAGGAAGAAACAAAAGAGGTCCTAAAGGACCGATTGGTATTAAAACCGGGTTTTCCAGTGCACAGCGTCGCTTTACCTGAACAGGTTTCTTCAATGATGAAATCTAGCTCCTGCTAGGAAGGGGGGGAGTTTTCACACACTGTTTCAACTGCACTTTAAAAAAAAACACTTCTTCAGCACACGGACGCCTGATATTAAAGAGGCCGAATTTGGGCAATGGCTCCTCTTTTAAAAGAAATTCCCTCCATATTTTCCCGCTATTTTCATTTCTGTTTCACCCAACATGACATTTGCACATCATGATGCCATGTTGGATTTTGGTAGCTTCCTCATGTAATTACAGCGGTACAATCCCTAACGTTTCTGTGGTAGCATCTACTGTTATTGCACAAGAAACGTGAAGCTTCTGACACAACAACATAATGACAAAACAAAAATCCACAATTTGTAACCAAACGGTTACACATTGATCACAATTCGAACGCTTTTGACATCTTGATGCAACTTTTTCGCGCTTTGATGTTTTTCCAATGTCTTCAATGAAACTGAATAGAAACAAAGTGCTTTTTGGAAGATGTTGCGTGTGCTACTTGGGTAAGCGTAGTCTCGGTGGAATATCCAGCGCAGTGAGCAGTGTTTGGCCTCAGGTCGTCGGGGCGCCAGCGAACCGGAAGTCTTCTGCCAACCGGAATCGTCGGACCGACTTCGGCACTCGATCAGCCAACCTGCTGAAGAAAGAATAAAGAAGAAGGAAGTGCTTCGGGTATGTAGGGCACTGCCAGTGCGGACGTCATCCACCACCGGAACTGTCGGACCACCTCTGCAACCCGAAGACGAAGTCGGCGCAATGCGCGAAAGCGTCCCCTGCGATAGCCGCCGGTACTCGGGGCACCATCAGTGCGGAAGTTTCCTTCACCGGAACTGGTGGACCACCCTCGACGCCGGGGGAAGTCAGGAGGATTCGAGTGAGGAAGTTTGCGGCACGACCTCCGAGGGATCGAGACAACGTAGCAGTAGATCTCAGCAAGCCAGTCGGCGAACTAGCCTAAGCTAGGGCACGGAGCCTGTGGGGTACCTGGGCATTTAACGGAGCTTGTGGGGTACCTGGGCACCCTCCACAGTAATTGTCCCTAACCGCGTTATGCTGGGCTCTGGCGTGGTGGACCTCTTTTCTCGAGCATCTCGTGGGACCAAAATGAAAAACCAAGTCAATTGGGTTGTTTAGCAAAGAAAAATATGAGGTTTTTTATAGTTTAACATAAAGAGCATGCTTTTCCAATCTCCAACATATTTTTATTTTGTTTGTAAACCCTTTATTCACGTTTTTATACAGCAAACAATAAACCATTTTAATCGATAGAGTGACACTAACATTCATAGAATGACAGTTGGCCCATGCAGCATAAGAACAAATTTTTAGTCCCATATAAATTTAAAAAGTAAATTAAAAATGGTTCCGGTGCTCCAAAAATTCTGAAAAATTGGGGTTAGGCTCAGTTTTTAATGCAGATTCAGAATATGTAAAAACATATATACCCCTAAACAACCCAATTCTTCAATTATTGATAGTAGTGTAGGCGACAACCCCTTCGCAAGAGGTGGGTTGTTCAGGTCTCCGGCTACGCCGGTAGAGGTTATGGACGGCCCATGGCTTGGGGAGGCGATGAACCGCAAACGCGATGGGCTTTCGGCCTTCGAGGTGGCGACGGAACAGCTGGACGACATCATCGACTTTGCGTCATCGAAGCATAATATCAGTAAGGACCTTAAGACCCAAGTAACCGTAAACATTATAATGCTGCTTTAATTCAGCTACCCAACTAACATTTAATGTCAATGTAAATGTTATTTCAACTCGTCTATACGGCTTCAAGCTGAATATGTGTGCTATACAGTAGACGTTCGATAACTGCAAGTCATTTAACTGCAATGCTTTTTAACTGCAATTCGATAGTTGCAACAGTTTTGCAGTTATCGGACCGCTAAATTTCAAACTGATGTCTGACTCAATGACAGCTGCATTGCGCTGCACATTTAGATGCACTTTTATTGCATCTGACGTCGATTGACAACCGTTTGACGTCTAGAGCTAGAATGCGTTGCAGTTATCGAACTGCAATCGAACAGTTATCGGTTAACTGAAAAGTAAACATTTTGCATTTATCGAACGGCTACTGCACATATGATCAAGAACTTCTATTCAATGCTTTTACCAGCAAATCTGGCGAATCTATTCAGCTGTTTTTGACGTGCCTGCACAACAACTTTACAGCATGTTACACATGTTTTTCTCAATCTTTTCTAAACCATTTAGTAATATAATTCGCTACAATGGCGCTTATTCAGATTTTTTGAATCTGTTAAATAAGTTTTATACAGCCACTGAATTCAATTTGATTAAATATTATTTGAGCGGAGAGTAAATTTCGGAGTTTATTTTTTTTTTGTGAATACTGAAATATCAATTTTGTTGCTACCTAGATTAGAACTCCTGATCTCCTGATTCAATGGCCGCTGCTCTGTTATCACCGTCACTTTGACATATGTAAATAACAAAGAAAATTATGGATGTGCTTCTTCGCATACCCTATAGGTTATTTTGCTAACGCTATTTTCGGATTCATGCTGTATAAACGTTAGAAAGAGGCCTACATGCTGCTTTTAGCACATAAGCTTAAAAATAATGCCTTCAGCATTATTTCAACCATTATTCAAACATCTGTCAGCATGTTCTGTTGGCTAACTTTTATGCATCATCAATCGCTGAAATTATTTTTAGGCAACATTTTCTCGATCTGTATAGATGCTACTCTGCTGCTAATCGTTTAACAGTAGCCGTAAACAGAAATATCGCTTTTAAATGGCTTGTTTTCTTACACTATCTGCTAGCATTAATGACAGCGCTTTGTCAGTTGCTATAAGAGCAGGTGAATACCTTTGTAGCTGAATTACAGAAATCAATAGCTCATACACAGCAACAAAAATCAAATGTAAACATTGCGGTTTTGACGTTCCATACTGATAAGCTATTAAAAGAAGCAGTATAAGGTTTACTTAAACGTTGTGTAATCTTCAAAGATACAGAAGTTGCCTAAAAGCTTCGTTAGTTCATTTATAGCGCCATTACGCTATATTGTTAGTGCTATAACAACAGCGAAAACGTTTTCATTGTGAATGCTACTCACCGTAATATGGGAAGTTGCTAACAAGCAACACAATTGGATACATGAGCTCTTAATCGATACGCTGGATTGCTAATTCAGACAGAGCTGTTTTATGACTATATGAAAGCTGCATAAACGATAAAAGATTAAATATATTCGACATAAACTGACTAGCTGATAGATATTTGGGTAATAGTTGAGTTGAAGTTCAAGGGATTATTTGCGGAGGCTTTTCTTTTATTCAGCATTGCCCAGGTAACCATAAGCATTAAAATAAGCCATACGTGCGACTATAAGGCTACCACAAAGCTAACAAACTTCATACTGGCTCTATAATAGCCCTATATAGCCGAAAAGGCGAAATAAAGTGCTAATGGTTACCTGGGTATACCCAACTAACAATTTTGGTGCTAAAAGCTTCAACTTCTAGCCTTTGGCTGTACAATATTTGAATAAAAGCAGCCACCCAGGTAACCATTAGCACTTTATTTCGCCTTTTCGGCTATATAGGGCTATTATAGAGCCAGTATGAAGTTTGTTAGCTTTGTGGTAGCCTTATAGTCGCACGTATGGCTTATTTTAATGCTTATGGTTACCTGGGTATAACTGCACGTAATGCTACCCGTTTAATGTTTATCAGCTTTGAGTGCAGATACAATGCTGATATAATGCCGGAAAAGGCGAATTAGCATGCTACTATAATGCACAGACGAAAGCTCAATTGCTGCATTAGTGATGCTAATATAGGGTTAAGAGAGAAACGTCAGATTTTTTCGCTCATTATTTCGAGCGAATTTTTCGCGCACTTTTAAAAAGCTTTTGCGGTCAGCTGATCAGCTGCCTATAATGAGCAACTTCCGAATCACCACGAATAAGAGGAATTGAAGCAAAACAAAAATATATTTTTGCCACCATTATTTGTTGGTGATTCAAGTTATTTATAAATAGGTATTGTGTATCCGGATTAAATTTATACCGCTTTTTATTCGCGACTACGAAGCAAATTTTGACAGCTTGTGTGCGTGAACGGAAAAGTAAACAAACGTAAGAAAAAAAACAGTTTTTGATTCAATCAATTTTGTTATTTTACGAGTTTTTAATCAACAATGGTAAGTAGTGAGTGCAAGAATATTTCATAAATTATCAAAATATTGCATCATATCAACCATAGAAATAGTGTGAAATAGATTTTTCGTCACAACAAAATGTACCACTTTTTTTTACCTCAAATGTAACCGTTTTTGTGACGATAAATTATTAATGAAAAATTAATTGAAAATAATCTATTGAAGCATAGAACATCTCCCTTACATCAGTTGTATATGGTGTGAAAGTTGTTTGGTGAAAAATTGTTATGAATCGAGAAGAAACTGTATCGTTTTTATTCATTGATTGTAGGAGTCAAACCTCGACTGCGGAACATATGAGGTACCCGTGCAGCTAACTCACATTTTCGATTTTGCTGCTGGCGGAAGTCGCCTAGTCCATGAGGGGGAAAGAGTGTATAACGCTGGCCATTTATTGATTGTTGGAGTGGAACAAATATACGAGGATGGAGTAAGCATTTTTGCAACATGTTTGCAGTCATCTTCACCTAGCTCTGCACCACACGTGATCAAGATCCGGACAAATGAATCGCAAGTGCAATGGACTTTTTCTTGTACTTGTAAAGCCGGGAAAGGAAAGTGCAAACATCAAATGGCCGTACTATACCATTTGTTGAAGTGAGTATTCATCCAATTTGTATTTTATGTATATAATAATTCGATTTTTCGTCAAAAAGGGATGCAACAGTTCCTCTGCTTACAGTAACCGATTTACAACAAAAATGGGGCAAAATTGCCGCTCAAACCGCATCGGACATGTATAGAGCTAAGCGGCTGAAAGATCTGTGTTTCAGTGAAAGATCGGGCTCAGCAATGCAGGATAGTTTAAACGTATCTGAAGTTGAAGAACCATTTGAAAACAGCAAACCGATCAAAAACACCAAGTATCAGCAATACATGGTGTCGGAAACAGAACAATCGCAAATTCTGCAACAATTTGTAAAAAGTAAGTGCTAAGTGTAAAATTAAGCACTTATTGAAATATAGAGTAGTATCAACTATAAACGGTATGTTATTTTCACGTTTGTTACAGGTTTTCCGAACAGTGCACTGGGATATGAACTCTGTGGCAGACCTTCAGTTCAAGACGATATCAACCCAGAAACGGAAACAAACATTGATTTACAATGTATTGAAGTTTCAACACGCAAGTTGTCTTTAAATTCGTCATGCTCAATCATATCGTTCGAAGATTTTTCTATGCAAACTCTGAAACTATTCGTTCAAGAGCTATTTCGGCCTGAATTTGATCTTACCTATAAATATTTTGTTGGTCCTTTGGAAACAAACCTTTCAACTTATTATGAAATGAAAATATGCGTTTCCGCGAAAGAATCCACCGACATTTGCTTAAGGACGGTTTCACAAAACTCGGATGAATGGCTTGAGGAACGCAGTTTGCGCATAACGGCTTCAAACGCATACTCACTCTTCACTTACTATGCGACCGAAAAGGAGAAGTCTAAAGATTGGAAACGCAAAGTTGTGAGGATGATAATGCCAGAAAACCTTAAGACAGCAGCCATTGAACATGGACGACGCTGCGAGCAAATGGCGATCGAATCCTACATAGCTCAAACCGGATACTCTGTAGAGCGATGTGGATTTGTTATTCCACCACAAATACCATGGATTGGATGTTCTCCTGATGGTGTGATAATTAGCGAACGAAAAATCATCGAAGTGAAATGTCCATTGGCAGGGAAAACATCTAGTACCGACGATTTCTTGGGGGATTTACCGTATCTGACCAAATCATCTAAGCAACTCCGAAGAAGACACCAGTATTTTGCACAAATACAAATAAATATGTTTGTGCTTCAGTGTACCAAAGCCGATTTCATCATATATTCAGAGTTTGAGGATAAATGTTTTATATCAACGATTGATTTGGAAGAAGAGTACGTGTACGAACTTTTGAACGCTCTCAAAGAAGTTTATTTCAACATTTACTTGAAATACCTGTATACACTTAAAACTGAGGACATTTTGGAAATAAATCTATCTTGTTATTCTGTAATTTAAAATATATATTTTTTTATAATTAAGGACCCTTGTTTTCAACTTCTGTGATAATCTCGAGAATATGATCTGTGATTTGGAATTGAAGTACTTTCGAAATTCATTTTTTTTAAATTTTTTGCTTTTGATTAAAATTCATTATTGGCAATAATTGGACTGGACATATTCACAATGGCACAAGCGATGATCATAAGATCGTCGAGAATCAGCAAAAAAAGAATATCAATTTTATTGTTGAAGAACGAATTCGAATTCGTTGAATAGCTCTTTCGACGTGGACTCGAGCTGCAGCAATAGGTACATTTTGTGCTGCTTCCACTTTGCTTAGCTGTGTCTGGGGTGCTCTCAGGAATGGAGGACGTACCAATTTCACATTTCGTCGTTTACATTCTTCATCTATCATGAATCCTTTGTCGGTCATCACTGCTTCGCCTGGAGCTAAGCGATCCAACACTTCTTCTTCTACGACGATCTGCTTATCAGAGGATTTTCCTCCATATCCAGAACTTACGTACGAAATACTTCCACCGGGCGTAACACCAATCAAATATTTAGCTGTTTCACGTGACTTGTAATGAGAGTAAGTATTTATGCGACAATGCAAGCATTTGGGCTTCGTGATTGGCAGTTCGGTGCAATCAAGTACTACAACCACATCTTCGAATTTTGGCTTGAAGTAATGAGGAATGTTTTTTGCAATTTGTTCTGTAGTAGGCCAGTATATCAAAGCCTTCAAGGCTGCGGACAAAATTGGAACCGTACGGTGAAAGCAAGCAGATACGGTTTGTACATGGATACGAAACAGCACCGATATACACCGAAAAGATAAATTAGTTTTAAGCTTAACAAATACAATGAGAATTTCTTCTTCAATTGTCAATGTAGAATTCTTTTTCGTTTAAAGTCCTTCAATGTACTTATAACAGTGCCGATGAAATGCAACATGGACTTCGATTGCAATCCTGTCCAAGCAACCAGTTCATCTTCATCCTCATCAAAAGAGATGGCACATGACCGTTTCATTTGACGTTTCTCGATGTCGGTTGTATCAACCTGAATCCCGGCATCCATAAAAGTGGGCACGGAATACTGGAACGTCTCAATATTTTCGAAATCCTTCTTGTGACAATCCTTTTGGAGCGATCGATTTTCAGCCCTCTCGGCGCGACGCTTTATGCTTGCTTCCTTGGAAGCTGATACGTGGGGTAAACTCGAATCTGGAACAGCAGATGGTTTCAGTATCAGGCGGTCGGTTTGTCGATTAACGGCTATAATAAAGAAGGATGAAAATGAATATATTTCATGTTATATTAGGCTGATTTTAAACATTATACTTACTTGGCGAAATAAAGTTTTTAATGCTGAAATGAAGACTGCAAACACGAGTCGTCTTAGTCGGTTCATACTTCAAACTGAGGTTCTTCGTCCAAACGCGATATCGCTTTTCATCACTTTTCGGGGGAAAAGCATGAAAAGATATTCCCGGCTTGTATCGCTGCTTGCAACCCGGAACACAGCAAATTGTCCGGTTACGAAAAACTGGTGCTGTTTCTTGAGTGTGCTTCGCTTTCCCGGCATCTACACTGTTAACCTCCAAATTTCCAGGAAAAACACTCGCCTTTTCAGTGCTCATTTTGGCCTCTGTAATAGGTACAAACGAAAAAATGATTATGGTATTTATTCTTTCAGTCCAATTCTATCACTAGAGTTATTAAACATAACGTATCATCGATAATAGAATAAAAAATGCTTTATCTAAAGTAGACAGTTTTTTGTGGTACTGAAACATACCCAAATTGGAAAGGTTTTTCTATGCACAAATCGAATAAATAGAACAAGTTTCTACTTACCGGCAGTAAATTTACTATTCAGATAATCGATATCACCTAAAAGATCCACTAGATCGAGTTGAATTTACTGAAAATAAACCAAATTCAAACGCTACGAAAATAACTTTGTTTGTTTACTTTTTCGTCACGCACATTCCTAACTAAAGTAGGTGGCGACACCGTACCTTCGACCGAAGTTGGATTTTTCTCCAGATACAGGCAACTTTCCCAACTTCGGAAGTAGTGCGCTGGATTCGCCTAAAGATGCGCTAAACAACGCATCAATTAGTTTGACAAATAAAACTTCGGAAGAAAGTTCGGTTCGGAAGTCCCGACTTCCGAATTCTAACTTGGTGCTACGCCGACAATATTACTTAGCAAGTTTACCGATGATATTCCCAGGTAACCATAAGCATTCAAATAAGCCGTACGTGCGACTATAAGGCTACCACAGAGCTAACAAATTTCATACTGGCTCTATAATAGCCCTGTATAGCCGAAAAGGCGAAATAAAGTGCTAATGGTTACCTGGGTTGTGTTTTGCTAATTTTTCGTCGTAGAATGTCCTTATATGGGTCTCGAACCTGGAAGCATGACACGGGTCTCTCAAAGTTGTCCTTCCTTGCTCTTTTGGCCACGTATGCGATGTCATATCTTTCTGCTGAAAGGCATATTTAAACCATTGCCTCTTTTTTATCGATAGAAATTGTAGTAGTGGTTGTGACACATTCACCCGAGGAAGTTCTCACTACTACATACAGAAATTCCAACCGGTTTTTCTACCAAAATATTTGATTGCATTAAACACTGCTTTTATTACGCATATAATGCTCACGTAATGCTAATTTAATGTCAATAAACATTTGATTTTGCAGCATTAACGATGCAGATATAATGCTAGATGAGAACTTCATTGCATTTGCAGGGCTGTTATAAAGCTTTGAAGCACCTTTAATGCCGATTTAAAGCCTTAAATTAATGCTTACGGTTACTTGGGGAGGAGCTTGTTGAAACTTCGAAAGTCGATGTTGGACGCCAAGCTGGAGAGGGCGGTCGGGACGGCCAAGTGTAAACCCGTGAAATCCGTGGAGTCGAGGTCTACCCAGACTGAGGCCCAAGGATTCGTGGACTCAGGCAAGGTCGAAGGCGTGCCAGCGAAGACGGTGGTGCCAAAGTCTACCCAGACTGAGGCTCAAGTATTCGCGGACACGTCGGGGGTGACTGCTCCAACGGAGCAGACACAAAACTGGGGGAGACAGTCTCCAGGAGATGAGCTCCCTGGGGGCTGCTCCAAAACGCGGAGGGTTACTACCCCGAACAAGGGTAGTGGGGCTGGGAAGCTAAACCCCGGCCAGGTACCTCCAAAACCGGGGGAGGAAGGACGTGGAATGGTCCGTCCACCCAGGAAAGACGGTGGTAAGGGGTTACGGCAGGCTGAGAGTTCTCAGCCGCACCAGACCAGGGAAATAGAGGGGGATGACGCCTCCTGGGCCCTGGTCAAGAACAAGAGGAAACCGAAGACGTCAAGGGCCGAAAAGAAGGCCCAGGCGAATGAGGGTAGCAAGAAGGCTAGAGTAGGCGCCAATAGCTCCAGGGGCGATGCCCTAGTCATCAAGACGGACGAGGCTAAGTACTCGGACGTCTTGAAGGCGATGAGGAGTGACGTTAAGCTCGGTGAACTCGGCGCCGACGTACGTCGAATAAGACGTGCCCGTACGGGCGAGATGATCCTCGAGCTGAAGCGGGGCGTCTCGCAAAAGGGCGCCGCCTACAAGAAGTTGGCGGAGGAAGTCGTAGGCGAGACAGTCAAGGTGAGGGCACTCACGACGGAGGTGAATCTAAGGGTTAAAGACCTGGACGAGATCACCGAAGTCGAAGAGCTCGTCACGGTACTGCGGCGACAGTGTGAAGTGGAGACGCCCACCGCAGCCGTTCGGCTACGCAAAGGTCCAGCAGGGACACAGGTAGCATTGGTTCGGTTATCTGCAGCGGATGCCTCCAAGGTAGTCAAGTTAAGGAGCGTCAAGGTGGGATGGTCGGTGTGCCCTGTGGGCATCTACGAGCAACCCGAAATTTGCTTCAAGTGCCTGGAACCGGGGCACAAGCAATGGGACTGCAAAAGCCCTGACAGAAGCAAGTCTGAGCGGCGAGCAGCTGGTATCAGTACTCTCGCGTGCATGCGATGCCACCATGCCTAAGAAAGTCCACCCTAGGAATGGGAGGCCACCAGCTTACTAGTGGACTCAAGCAATTGCGAACCTGCGCCGCTCCTGCCTACGGGCGCGGAGGCGGATGCAGCGAGCACGCACAGAAGCGGAGCGTGTTGAACGACGGGTGGCGTTCATGGCTGCTAGAGCCGCTCTAAAGACTGAGATTAGATCAAGCAAAAAAGCCTGCTTCGAGGGCCTGTATCAAAGTGCCAACGCAAATCCATGGGGTGACGCCTATAGGGTCGTAATGGACAAGACACGTGGGGCGATGGCCCCTACAGAGCGGTCTCCAGAGATGCTGGAGAGGATCATCGCGGGGCTCTTCCCACGTCACGACCCAACTCCCTGGCCTCACTTTGTGGAGCTGCCAAGGGCCAGGGTGGCCGACGAGGAAAGAGTAACTGTGGCGGAACTTGCGGGGATTGCACAGTCCCTTAGTGTAGGTAAGGCGCCAGGACCGGATGGTATTCCGAACCTGGCCATCAAAGCGGCCATTGCTGAGGCTCCCGAGATGTTCAGATCTATCATGCAGAGATGCCTGGACGAGGGAGTCTTCCCTGAAGCATGGAAAAGGCAAAGCTTGGTCCTATTGCCAAAGGCGGGAAAACCACCGGGGGATCCATCGACATATAGACCAATATGCCTGCTTGATACGGCGGAGAAGGTGCTCGAGAAGATCATCCTCAATAGGTTGTTGATACGCACGGAGGGTGTTGATGGTCTATCGAGTAACCAGTTTGGCTTCCGAAAGGGTAAGTCGACCGTAGACGCTATCTTGGCGGTTAACAAATCCGCGGAGATAGCTATCCAGCGCAAGAGGAGGGAAGTTCGCTATTGTGCAGTAGTGACTCTTGACGTGAGGAATGCATTCAATAGGGCCAGTTGGGCAGCTATTGCAGATGCGCTCCTGCGTCTTGGAATTCCAGAGTACCTGTACAAGATTCTCGAAAGCTACTTCCAGAATCGAGTACTGGTATACGATACATAGGCAGGGCGGAAGTGCGTTGACATAACCTCAGGGGTTCCGCAAAGTTCCATACTGGGTCTGGTGTTATGGAACGTCATGTACGACGGTGGACCACCCAGAGGGAATTAGGAGGATTCGAGGGATCGAGACAACGTAACAGTAGAACAGTGGATCAGCCAGTCGGCGAACTAGCCTAAGCTAAGGGCCGGAAGTTTAGTAGAAGTTCGGAGGATCGAGGCACTTTTTTAGCAGGTCGGACAGGTTTCAAAACTTTGCTTTGCATTTTTTTCTACTTTTTCAGTTTTTGACAAAAAATATGCAATTTTGTCGCTTTATCTGATGCACATACTTTTGATTTTCGGAAATAATTATGGACAGAACTCACTCATTTATTAACGATTTCTATATTTTGCCATTTTTTCTTGTAAGTAGTGTCTTCTTTCTTTAATGTCCGGTATACGAAAAAGCGAAATAGATAAATGTACACTAAAATTTGAATTAGAATAATAATAAAACGTTCCCTGCCTACCCGCACCCATTCGCTTTGTCTCGTTTTCCGAAGTTGTCAATCGAGAGCTTTGGACTCTTCTTCCGCTTGGGGGTACCGTGCCTGGTGGCCATTCCCAAACCGAACAGAACTGGCTACAGCAAAATGACGCTAATCATAGAACTCCATTTACATTACAAGTACAAGAACGCTAACTAGTAGAAGCTTTCCCTTTGTTGACCTCAGGGCGATTGCGGTGGTTCCCGACTGAAGTAGGGTGCCGTGTCCTGGACCAGGAGCGTGTGGCACACATCGCAAACCCGAGCCTGGCGCCGATTCGGTCCGGTCGGGACCGTTTTGGTGAGACACGTCTGACAGTAGATCGTTCCGCAGTGGCGGCAGTGCTGCTTCCGCCTCGTCACCGTGAACTCCTTCCGACAGTTGGGGCACTGGTCGACGTCTTCCTCTTCCTGCCAGCGGACCTGCGTATCCGCCGATCGAATTTTTTCCAGCTGCATCTGAAGTGATTGGGACAGCTTGACAAAGTCCTTCTGGACGGCCTCGTTGTTGGCCAAGTCTTCCTGGAGAACGCTCATTTTGTTTCTTACGTCCTGATTCTGTTTGTCCAGTTTTTCGTTATTGGCCTGCAGCTCTATGATTTGCATTCGAAGTTCGGATATTTGCCGCTTATTGTCGGCGTCAGCCCGCTCCAGTTCCTCTTTGTGCGCGGCCAAGCGTTGATAGTGCTGATACTGCTGCCGAAGTTGGTCCTCCAGTTGATTGATTTTGTTGGAGTAGTTTTTCTCGGCAAGACGAACGTCTCGCTCGCGAGACTGTTGGACCCCTCGCAGAATACTGACTTCATCCTGCATGCTGAGCGTTTTCCGTTCAGCGAATTCACAGCCCGCTTTGGTGACAATAAGGTTCTCGTGCAAGGTCAGAACAAGCTCGTGGAGCTCGTCTATGCTCTGCGGAAGGTTAATTTCTTGATCCTTTAGCTTCTCGGAGTTTTCAAGGTACTTTCCCGAGAGGAAGTTGTTGTCCTTCTCCAAGACATCCAAATGCCGGTAGACCTGAAATAGGACGGAGACTACGGTGAGTCTCTATGGGAAGAATCTAACAAAGAAGTCGTTTCGGTTTAGTCAGTGGTCAAAGTCAAAGTTCAGGTCGTTGTAGTATAAATATTTTACAATTTAATTATAATCTAACCCAGAATTTTACGATATTTGAACAGAAATCCCCTTCTCCCGCCACTTTCGGTTACCTTTTCTCTTTCTTCGGTCAGATTTTGTAACTCATCGTTTACAGTTTGTTTAAATTGATCGTAATCCTTCCTAAGAGCACCAAGTTCCTGCTCCGCTTTGGCCGTTTGTTCGTTCAGTTGCTGCACCTCGGCTTTATGTTCTTCGCGTTTCTGCTGCCACTGGGACTCCAAGTCGGCTCGCATAGCCCCTTCCTTGGCCAGTTCTTCTTTCATCCGCTCAACACTCTTCTCCAGCTGCTGGGCCTTTTGCTTCTCATCGTTGATCTGTTCCTGGCATTTCACCAATTTTGTTTCGTAATTAGGACACATCTCACAAGCCGAAGGTGTGTCATCCTTCGGATGATCCTTTTCCGCCAATGGAGACGGATCTTTATGTTCTGCTTCCTTCAGCATTCCAACCAAAGCCGACTCCGGAGGCTTCCGCGCCTCATCTCCTCGATGCTTTTCCAGCTCTTCATATGCGTTCCGAAGCTTCTCTTTCAGAGTCTTTATCTCTTCTTCCAGTGGAACTACTAGCGATCGTAGCACCTCCGCATCTTCCTGAGCCTGTTTAATTAACAACATATGAAAGATCGTCTCGAATTTCGTAAGCCACAGTATCTACTCATGCGAATAATTTTCCAAAAAGCAACCAATCAAATACAACCAAATAGAAGGACATAAATCGCAATTTCGCGCTGGTACGTACATATTTGTTTACCTTCCGCATGGAATCCTCCAGATTGTCATGGCTGTTGGAATCGGCTGCTCCGAGCTTGCGAATAATCTTCTTCGCCTGGTTTAGCACCGGTGCCAGGCTCGGAGAATCCTGAAAAATTAATTGATTTGATTATTATATAATGTAATTTTCCCAAACATTTAAAACTCACCTGTTGCGCGACAGCAAGCGCTTCCTTCAGTTCCTGTTGTTCCGTCCTCAGACGTTCATTCTCCTCGGCCAGTCGACGAATCTCCGCGTGACTGTAAGTCGATTCATCCACCGTTTCCTGGACCAACTGTTGCAGCGTCTGAATTTCTTCCTGCGCCCGTCTGTTCTGGTCTTCCAGATCCTTCTCCCGATTGAATTCCATCACCATGATTTGCGACTTGGCCTCCTCTAATTCCTTCCGCATTGCAGCCGCTTCTTTCGCAAATCGCTTGCACTCCCCTACACACGAAATGAATTCAACGCGTTTAATAACCTAAATAGGATTATCATTTCGGACCGATCTTACCTTCCTTCGCCAGGTACAATTCCTTCATCTTGGCCCGCTGCTGGTTGAACTCGTCACGTATCCGTTTCAGTTCTAGCTGCAACTCGCGAGTCCTCTCCGTTTCCACCGTGCCACCGTCACTAGTGACGGTTTTGGCTGGAACCTCATTGCCCAGATTTTTATCCAGCTCGTCCTGCTGGGAATCGGTTTTTGGTTCCAGCATTTTTTTTACCAGCTTTTCTATTGTACTCCTAAATCTCACACAAACCTTTGTTACGACGAACGATGGAAGCAGTTTTCTCCAGCAGACAATAAACTGCTAACCATCTCCACTTTTTTTTTCACGTACACAATACAGTCAGAAATAAGATTCGTTTATTTACAGTTCTTGGAAATTGCTATTTTGGTTGAAATATCACTCAAAACTAAATCGGGACCACTCTGTTGGAAATATTGCTATATTCCTTTCAAAAAATATAAATTAGAGCTAGGTACCTATTATTTCCAGATTGGATTTTTTCCACTACAGTGCAATTTATTTTGGTTTTCACTTTTTTGACGTTTTGCTGGACTCGCGATCGCGGATGGTAGCAAATTTGACAAATCGCGTTACCAGTTAAATTTGGTAGCGCGCGATGAAATAGGTGCTTGGGAAAAGATGCTAGACGTATCTGTTTCCTTATATACACTGAGAAAAAAATTATAGTAGAAACTACCATTTTATAAACTGAGGATACTGGCCGTAAGAACATCATAAGATACTCTTTTGAAATTTCGCCACAAGAAAATGTATTGATTTTTATACGATTCTGTATTGCCTGATTTTCTCAAAATTGCACGCGGCGAACCCTTCATGAAAGGTACCGCCGCGCTTTCTGCACCCCGTTTACTTGATTCTTATGGGTAGACTGACTAGATCATTTTGGTGAAAAAACGGGACAAACGTACCTACCTGCAAAACGGGACATGTAAGAAAAACCTTGTGACAAAATTCAAGAGTTATGGAAATTTTAAAATTTATGGGCTTAATTTTTATTTTCCGTGTAAGAAGTTACAGAAAAATTCACCTATGTTGTCATCAATCACCTTCTATTGTAATAAGTTAGTTGTGAAAAAATATTAACCTTCAAATATTTCACTCTTCAAAGGGCACTGACAAAAACACGAATAAGGAATAAAAAATTACGCATTTTCCAATACAGGCGGAATTCGCTGGTTGGGATCTTAATACTTGGGTCACTTTTAGTTGGGTCTTCGCTGGTTGGGCCATGGCCCAACTAAAAGCAACCGAACGTCAAAATTCAATGTAAACATAGAAAACGGATTGAGCGTCACTGGACATCATTTCTAGATTGCTTTGAGAATAGGTCGTATGTGCAAAAGAGAGTCTCTCTTTGGATCTATTCTCTTTCGATTATTACGAAACTATACAAAAGTTTACTTCGAATTTCTTGGCAGATATCCAAAGACGATAGCTTCGTCTATCATGCTGAAGTGGAAATGTAGCAAAACATGCAAAACTAGCCGAAATTTTAGCGAAAGAGAGAAACTCTTTTTTGCACATACGACCTATTCTCAAAGCAATCTAGATTTGTGATGTTCAAGTCGAAATACACGTGTTCAAATGGCTGTCAGTTGGCCGAGGTTGTGGCTCAACCAGCGAAACGCGACTGTATTTAAAAAAATGTGTAATTTTGAAAATATATTTTAATCAGCTCTTAAGGCTACACTCAGAAATAAATTTATACTATTTAGATTTGAAGTTACGCTAAATCTGGGTGGTGCGGATAGAATCGATTTGGTTGTCAAAGTGAAGCCAAAATTTTCTATTGTGCCGGAGCCAAACATTGAAGATTGTGGTTATGTTCGTTTTGAATCTTATATTGAGAAGTATTGTTATCATTTGAGGAAAAAATAAAAATAAACTTAGTTTGAGTTTTGCATTTTTTTAAACAAATATATTCACATTATATTTCGAGTGGAAAAATAGTAAGAATGCAACTGAAATGCACTCGTTACGAGATTTCACGAAATACAACAGCTGATTGGAGCCGGAATGTACGTAAACCATCGTAAAGTCATGTAGAGTCTCGCGCATTTGTGTGCCTTCATGCAGCATGGAAAGAGAAATTCGAAGAGCGGGAAATGTTTGACAGTCAAGTAACTGCAAAATAATTTTGCCTATGGGATTGATTTCAAAATATCCCCCTACTCGCTTGAGAGCACAAAAACGGCTCTATCCGCAGCACCCAGCGCTAAATCACTATTCGCCTGGTTGACCCCAAAATAGATTAACAATCAATAATACGGCGCTTAGTATAACTTTGGTTTAAACGTATTTAGTATAGTTTTGTTCACAATATAATCTAGGAATGTAGGTGGATTCTGCACCAGTTTTGGTTTGTTTACTCAGAACGAAGGGGAATTAATTAATAAAAACAAACCAACCATCCAAACATAATATTTATATCACATTCGAATTACTTAACACTACAGTCGCGATTCGCTGGTTGAGCCACAACCGCGACTCAAGTAACGAATTCGATTTTTTAGTTGGGTCAACTGACAATCATTTGAACACGTGTATTTCGACTTGAACATCACAAATGATGTCCAGTGACGCTCAATCCCGTTTTCCGTGTTTACATTGAATTTTGACGTTCGGTTGCTTTTTAGTTGGGCCATGGCCCAACCAGCGGAGGCCCAACTAAAAAGTGACCCAAGTATTAAGATCCCAACCAGCGAATTCCGACTGTACCATTTTATAATTGAAGTAATCTTGATATTCTGGTCAACATTTGCTTCCCACTTCCCGATGGCTCCGAAAATGAAGGATGATGATGATTCGTGATCGCAAACGTCTGTTGCAACATCGAATGGTTCCGGGAATGCCATTATAAGACATTTTGCTGGAATACTGACTGGATCCACTAGATCGTCACGGTAAATCGGTACGCTTTTCAGCTGTTAAGGAAAATACAACTGTTGGTTATTTGTCTGAACAAACGTGTGCAGGATTACTCACCGTAGGGACACGGCAGGTATTTTCGTCTGTTGGTCATAGTCTCGAAAACCAATAAAAGAGACGCTTTTTTGTAAAACTCATACGGACGGAAATACCTGCCGTGTCCCTATATAGATATTTATAGTGAACTTCTGCCGAGGCGATGTGATAATCGTGAAACTGCTCGGAATTCACTATTAAACCTTACATATCATAGTTCCTAAATTTATTTGTATTTTCCACACTTTTTCTGTTTTCTTCTTGAAATCCTGTGGTTTCAGCTAACTGGAAGCGAGTTGTCATCACCGAATATACTGAAGAAAATACTTTCGCGCAAATCGGTCACAGAATAATTTCTATGCTAGTATAGTATACATTTGAATACAAGCATTCAATAAATCTCAAAAATGATAGAAATGTTTAGATTTCATACTATCGATGATTTTTTTCATTTCTGAGTGTACCTTACACCTCGGGAAAATTTTCCGCCGGATTTTGAACCCCGTGCATTTTAAATGGGGTCGGGATTTTGATTTTCCGTGTCCGAATTCCAAAAAAATCGCATATGCAAAAATGAATTAAGCCCCAAACGCAATACAACGGAACGGCGACGGAAACGGAAAATTTAACAGTTAGCCCATATATTTTCTGTCAAATTTGCCGTTTCCGTCGCCGTTCCGTTGTATTGCGTTTGGGGCTTTAGGGTCTCGCCGACATTTCTCACCAACACGAACGCAGGTTCGTGGTTGCAAACAATCCCATTAGCCTGTGCACGCAGGGATGTCGACCACTTGGGTCGACATGAGATGATATTTCTATCATTTACCCAAGGGGACGACACAAGACAATTCTTAAAAAATACCCATACTTTTTATCGGATTTTTTGTAATATTTTGTTCCGGATTGTCTTTCAGGAGATTAGAGAAGCTTAGAAACGGATATTTAGGGTCTGTCTCATTTGGAGAATTAAACTTAAAAGTGACAGTTCAAAAATTAAAAAAATCACCCCGTTATAAGAATGGCTGGTGCTACCCAGCAATTCCAATAGGACATCGATGGAAAATGATTCGATATCTGTCAAAAGTAATCTTGCTCTGCGAGCAGGGTTATTTGATAATTATTGAAATGTCACTTTTAAGTTTAATTTCAGTTTAATTATCCAATTGAGACAGACCCTTAAAGATATTTCCGTGTGGCATACTGTCAAGATACTGTCAGAATGACAAACAGAAAAAGGAAATAATAATTACATACGACAACAAAGGGAAATAATATCTTTGATTTTATTTTGGAATTATTCTAAACAATAACCTCTATAGATTTTTGGACAAAAAAATTTAATGCATACTAGGTACCGACGTCAGCAACATTTTGTGCAGTATCTAGAAGCTTCCTACGGTACAGCAACTGAAATAGGAATGAAATAATTTGTGAAAGAATGATCTGATATCAATGATAGCTATTCCTGTCCCGGTTCCTGTACTGTTGGCTGGCGCAACAGTCTTGTTTGCTCAAAATTGAGCACAATGGTATGCTCTCGGGTATGCGACATTATCACGACCCAGGACAAACTCACTGTGAGGATGTGCCGGGATGAGGTATGCAAATATTGCAGTTCATCCGCGGTGGTTGTTACCGGGGTGCTTTTCCCAACATGAGTTAGTGATAGATCACTTTCACGGCTTGCGATCGACGGGTGGTGATGGTTGCCACCTCCTAGTCGATGTTGTGCGTTAAATACTTTGCGTTAGCATAAGTATGAACGTTCTCGATAGTCCCCCCTGATGTATTGCTTAATTGCGGTCCTGGGGGAATCTTATCAGGTGGCTGATTGCAAACTTCCGTTTGCAATTTGTTTGTTTGTTTTTGTGTATCTCTTTTATTTGTCGTTTCATCACATCGTTTTGCCTTGTCACATCTGTGTTGACTTGCCAAATTTTGACATATTCTTAAAAGAAATATCTACACGCTTAGATTGATTTACCTATTTATGGGTACTTCATTCACTCAAATATGGGTAAATGTTATTTCACCCATCATCATCATCATCTTCATCTTATTGGCATTACATCCCCACACTGGGACAGAGCCGCCTCGCAGCTTAGTGTTCATTAAGCACTTCCACAGTTATTAACTGCGAGGTTTCTAAGCCAGGTTACCATTTTTGCATTCGTATATCATGAGGCTAACACGATGATACTTTATGCCCAGGGAAGTCGAGACAATTCTCAATCCGAAAATTGCCTAGACCGGCACCGGGAATCGAACCCAGCCACCCTCAGCATGGTCTTGCTTTGTAGCCGCGCGTCTTACCGCACGGCCAAGGAGGGTCCCATATTATTTCACCCATATTATTAGTAAAAAAAACCTAGAAAATCAATCAAATTTACTATTTTTTTTTCAAAAGCTGGCTTTACCAAGGGGTGGGACGCTGAGCACAATATTCCAAGCACACATTTTAAGGATTTTATTCACAAGTGTGGCACACTCTGCGGCACACTTTTGACATTTTAGTGATCAGAATAAAAAATACCGGCAACCTTGCTAAATTTTGTTTCGACTTATGAACGAATGCAGCGTGACGTCATCTGACATCATATTAGGACAATATTTACATGTTTCCGACCGCGTATAAATCCGAGTGGATTCACGTGGGGGCAATGTTTATATTTTTCTATGGAGTTTTGGGAACAAAATAATTAAAGAAATAAAGAAGTAAAAGATAGTGCAGATCTTTATGTGTTTCTCGTTGAGGCAGTTATAGCTAGTCGATCATGCAAATCATTGATTTTTTTAAAAGAAAATTGTTGTTTGTCTAAATTTCTTTGCTTTTGCTGAACAAACGGCCATCCACAAAGTACGTCACGATTTCAGGAGGAAGGGCTCCGAGCAGCGTGATGATTCATTCAAAAAATTCAGAGGTTCAATACAAAAAGTGTGAAGAAAGAGGATGGGGGCGTTGAAAATCGCCGATCACGTGACGTACTTTGTGGATCTTCCCCAATAGGAAGCAAAATGTGTGAAGTAGCCCTTGATTTAAGAATAAGGGTTGCTGACGTTTGATCATCTTTCTCTTTCAAGCGCGTGGCAAGGATAGGATTTGTTTTCATCGGGAAACGTTTCCCGATGAAAACAAATCCTATCTTTCCTTTGCGCTTGGAAGAGAGGGATGCTCAAACGCCAGCAACCTCTATTGTCTTCTTTTGAACAATCTACTCTATTTTTGTTACCACCGAATCATGCGGATTTACTTTGTCTGCGGATATACTGCACCCGATGCTAATGAACTGCATTGCACTCCGATTTTTCCCATCACGGCAAGAGTCAGCTTGATGCTAAGCAAAAACATCCACAAAAACGATGTTGGGAGGAGTGCCATTGTATCGCGTGGTATCACGTCTTATGACAGCCGTTTCACTCTGCTGATGTCTAGTCGCTAGTGTTGCCAGATATTTCTGACTGTCATCATGACAATGTGTCATACTTAAGGTGAGGCACAATTTATGGCACACAGAGTCACAAGAAATGTGATGAACACAAATTTAACTGTGCTCAGCGACCCACCCCTTGGCTTTACCCATATTTGAGTAATTTAATTTACCCATATTTGGTTGAAAAAATAAACATCAACAAATCCAGATTGATGGCCGCCGCGCAATAATCGAAAATTAAAAGTTCTATTTGTCGAATCTTTCCTGATGCAGTCACGGTTGCAAACAATGTCGTGGTTCGTGAAATAAGGTAATTGTGTTGTAGTTTTTTGTTATATTTTATTAATATGAGTTATCGATACATTTCTTTTATGTTGGAACTTCTAGACGATAATCAAAGTTCTGACCAGAAGCAGCAAAACAGCCAATTCGCTACTGGCCTCGTCCATGGCAAAGCAGCTAGCGAAAACGTTCCCGAAGCTCCCGAACGTGCCTCGTTTCCTCTCATCCCGGATCATCCCGTCATCAATTTGTCCAAGGAAAACATATTGTGTCATTATGTACATTATGGGTAAATTGCGTACGATCCGATCCGAAGTTTATCGCCTGATTACGCTCACTTACTGGTCGCTAATCCAACAAACCAACGAAATACACCATCGCTTCTTATCGCCTTGGCCATCGTGATCGCTTCCCGCCATCATAGTGCAAGTGCAAACGAAAAATCTCGGACGCCGGAGAAAATGACACAGGTTTCATTCGGACTGTTACTTGCTGGTATCGGAGTCGAAATTCGTCAGGCAGGCTTCCGGATCATGAAGAACTGGTCAACTCTTGGTCAACTTCAAATTTCGTCAGAGAAAACTAGATGACATGAATTAACAAAACGGTAAGTTACATTATGTTATTGATTAGGAGAAGATGCCCATCATAGTGTATTTTTTTGTTTTCACATTTACAGGGCGAACTTCTCCATTCGTTGAAACAACACGTAAAAAGCACCAGGGGCGGATCCAATTACACCAACGGAAGCACCTGGTACCATAGACTGAGGCAAATGGACGTACGGTTTTCAATAAAAAGCTTTATGGAAATTTGCCACAAGGAATCGGTATGAATTTCAATATGGGAAGATCCATTAATTACGTAACGCAAAAATGGGCATTTTCAACCCCCCCTCCCCCCTATGTCACACGTTTTGTAAGAAACATCTAAAAATTTTGTATGGATCGTCACACTTTGGCCAACCCCCCCCCCCTCAAAGCGTTACGTAATTTGTGGACGCTCCCTATGTTGCCTTATGAACGATGATTTTCATTTGAAAAAAGGGAAGTGCGGCAGACTGGATTCGAACCATGGACGTCGAGGTCGGGAGGCCAATATGTAAACCACACAGCCCATCGACGCTTGGGTATTCGAAGAGGTAACTGCGTATAAGAAGCACTGATAGTGGAATAATCAGTCGAACATTTATAAGGCGCCAGTTATGAATTTCGATAGTCCAGTTCGCTGAGTGTAGGACTTTCGCATTCTCATCCGGATTCCAAAACTACCTTAGCCGTTGCCTAAAATCGCATTCAATCCTGAAGGATGGGGGACACCTTATCGTAAGTAAATATAGTTTATTCGTCTTTTTATATTTAACAGAAATTTCATCTCTCCCACAGCCGGAGGAAGGGAAGGTCATGTAATTCTGTGCTGTACTGTGCAGAGTACGTCCATAAATCTCCAGTAGCAGCGGACCATCCAGCTAATCCCTGTAGGCATGTTTAGGCCCTCGGTCGCATATGATCCAGAGCAACAAAGGCGGTACAATTATGGTACTCAACCAGGATCGGCTTCTACTGTTCACGGTTCCGAGGGGAACCCGATTATTTTTAATTAGCCACCAATGAATTTTCAGATTGCTTATTAATACTATTTTAACAAATTTGGATGATTTGTTATTTTTTTTATAGAAATATAGAATCTGTATACAGAAGATCATATATATTTAAATAATTATTTATTTTATAAATGAAAAAAAACCTTTGAAATATACCGAACAAAAAGACAGGAGAATCACCCAAATATGGGTGAAATTTACCAATAATTCTCACTTCTTCAAGTACCTATATATGGGTAGCATTAGGTTACCCATATATAGGTACTAGTCGATTCACCCAAATCTAGGTATGTGCACTTTTTGGCGATTTTAGGTACTCTTCACCCATATTTGGGTGAACTGAACTAAGCGTTTAGAGATGTGAACGGTTAGAAACAGATATCAATACTAGACAAAATTTTCAAAACGACTTATCTGCTTTTGTAAACAAAGATTCAAACGACGATTTGACGAATCTGATAGCTTTCTCACGCAAACCAACACCATCAATAGGTAGATGAAGGTTTCCGCTACCTGTTGATGGTGTTGGTTTGCGTGGGAGAGCTATCAGATTCGCCAAATCGTCGTTTGAATCTTTGTTTACAAAAGCAGATAAGTCTTTTTGAAAATTTTGTCTTGAACTTGACAAATCTCGGGTACTTATTCAAAAGGACGTATGTGATTTTATAAACAAAGATTCAAACGTCGATTTGTCCAATCTGATAGGACTCCCACGCTAAAGGCTGCCTTACACCTCGGGAAAATTTTCCGCCGGATTTTGGTCCCCGTGCATTTTAAATGGGGCCGGGATTTTAATTTTCCGTGCCCAAATCCCGAAAACATCGCATATGCAAAAATACATACACGGAGAAACACGTTTACTCATTAATGGGTACTTTTTTTTGCTATCTCTTTCCCTCTGCTGAAAAATTTACCCATTTTGAGAGAATAAGTGGATCTACTCATTTAAATGAGTAAATCCACTTATTCTCCCAAAATGGGTAAATTTTTCAGCAGAGAGAAAGAGATAGCAGACAAAAAGTACCCATTAATGAGTAAACGATTTTTACCGGGTAGGGAAAAAATCCGTGAACCGAATTCCCGAGGTGTGAGGCTACCTTAAAGGTAGCCTCACACCTCGGGAATTTGGTTCATGGATTTTTTCCCCATGCATTTTTGCATATGCGATGTTTTCGGAATTTGGACACGGAAAATCAAAATCCTGGCCCCATTTAAAATACTGGGCTCAAAATCCGCTGGAAAATTTTCCTGAGGTGTGAGGCAGTTTTAAGTTACCTTACACCTCGGGAATTTGGTCCGCGGATTTTTTCCCCATGCATTTTTGCATATGCGATGTTTTCGGGATTTGGGCACGGAAAATCAAAATCCCGGCCCCATTTAAAATGCACGGGGATCAAAATCCGGCGGAAAATTTTCCCGAGGTGTAAGGCAGCCTTAACCATCACCACATACAGGTAGGGGAAGCCTTCGGCTACCTGTTGGTGGTGTTGGTTTGCATGGGAGTGCCATCAGATTCGATAAATCGACGTTTCAATCTTTATTTACAAAAACACATACGTCCTTTTGAATAAGTACCCGAGAAATATTTGTCAATATGACAAACTGTGGGCTTGGCTCTTGATTCACCTTGAATTATTCCTTAATTTTTCTCGGAGTGTCATCAATAATGACAGTTAAAACATCGAACTGTGAGAAGAGATACATCGCACGTTTTTGGCAACACTTGTTCTCTCTTCTTTCTTCCGTCTTCGCTGATCGCTCTCGAACGTCTCGAACTCGCGTGAAAAATTCCGTTTTCCTTTCTCAGACCAGTGCGAGACTTGAACCAAAACGCTTCGTTTTATTTGACGCGCGGTCGCGAAAAATCATTTCGGTGTGTGTTCGGAGGTCAGCAGCGGTTTTCTTTTCTGTGTGGTGACGAAAATACAGGGCTGAAAAGCGGTGTGCAGAAGAACGGTGAAAACTGAAAATTTCCAGTTCGATTGATTCCAAGTGATAATCAGATTTTCCAGCCAATCAATCAAGTAGTAAAGTGTGCAGTGTGTCGACGACGAGACGACTTCGAGAAGAAACCCTTGCGTGTTGGGAATTTTTGTGTGAAATTGATTCGCGTGAAGAAGAGGAGACCCGTTCCGTTCGTCGAGGAGGGCCGAAAAGAAGCAGTAAGCAAAGAGAGAGAGAGTGACACCGCTCTCTAGACAGGGATGCCAAATGTAAAACAATTCGCGACCACTGAATGATTGGCAAATTTGTAAATGCGTTTTTTCAATTTCGAAAAATATGTTGATTTTCTATTCATTTATTTTTCTGAGCGACAATATAGGGGAAATGACGGCTTTGGCAAGTTTTCTTCTATTATTCTATAACTAATTATACTGAAACTTGGCCAAAACATTCTTTGCATATCAAAGAATATTGTGGTCAAGTTTCATAAAATTTGATTAACAAAAACCCCCTGACAATAATAGACGAATCCAAGTAAAAATAAGAAGAAGACACACGACGGTGTTAACTTTGACAGATCCTACAGCACAGCATAGGAAGATAATTTTAAAATGCTTATAATAAATTCTAGACAAATTGCAATTGAAATCTGATTGATGTACGATACGGAAATAGTTCTGAATTACATATTAAATATGTAATGTCAAAGGTCAAAGTTAACACCGTCGTGTGTCTTCTTCTTGTTTTTACTTGGATAGTCTATAGAACAAAACCTGCCAAAGCCGTAATTTCTAATGTAAACTAATAATAACATGCATTTTTTTTTATAAATTTCTCTGACAAATAACTCACTTTGACAGCTTGTCCCATAGTAAAATCTACACGTAAATTGAATGTTATTTTTAATTATTCTAAAACTTATTTGAAAAAGTATTACTTATATAAAAAAACTTATACATTGCATTAGCCACATACATTCCAAAATTTATATATATATATTTTTTTTAATTTATGAATGCTATATATTTAAGCTGTTTGGTATGCATTAGTATTTCCGAATGAGTAGTAGTTCCCGGGCGCCAAAATTTAGAAAATTTAAGATGTAGCATCAGTTTGATTAATAATCCAGGACAGATAATAATCTCGATATGTACTCCTAAAACTCATTCAGGAATTCCAGGAGTATTAACATTAGATCATATCAAGCATAATTTTTCATAACGACGTATGTAACAATTATGAGGATTCGAGAAATCCTTTGCAGAAAGTTGGCAAAACTTTTCTAAAACTGTTTTAAAACTAAATCTTTTTTCAATACTTTTTCCGCTGGCATGCATCATTACATGACACGTAATAAGCGTGCTTCACAGCAAAGCTCAGTTCATTCAAATTCACTGTGAAAAACGATAAAATTATACATACACCGGTATGCTACACGTACGTCGGTGTACATTGGTCGGTTTTCCATAGTTGCACGATTGACGCAACTGCAGTTTTGTTTTGTTTTGCTTTTTTTGTTACATAGGTCGCTCTCAGTTCCCATATGTTAAAGCGACGTATGTAACAGTGAGACTTCAAAATAGAAATTTTTACATACGTCGATTCGCAAAAGATCGAATTAAAGAATTTTAAGATCTAAAATCAGTAAAATCGATGCGTATTATTTAAAGCCGCGTGTGATTGTCACGTTGTATTAAAAACCCCGTTTTGTTTACTTTTTGTTACATACGTCGTTATGAAAAATTTTGCTTGATATCTTCATTCTGTTATAAAACCTGAGGCTAAATCTAAAATTTTACGGATATTGGTACTCGTCAAGTATTTCAAATAGATTTTTATTGCTAAGCTTCATTTTTGTGATTTTTTCCCTTCATGTAATTTCATCTTCTCTTAAATAGATTTCGAAAAACTTAACATTTTTGATTATGGAACATTCCTATCTTGATTTTACAAAGGGTAAGCATTCAAACAGTGAGCTTACTGTCAAAAAGTCATAGAAAAATAATTTAAATTGTTAACATTAAGGTCTCCGAGCGTTAAAAAATTGTCGCTTGCAAAGTATGAACGAGTAGAGAAACAATGATTTTTTTTCAAATTGAAACCTCAGATTTATCCCCTTAGCCTTTCGCGACACAATCGTTTGATTTTGTTTAAGCGTGATACCAAAAGTATTTGCGTACCTTACGAATCTTATGGCAAAACATATACATTAGGTGTACCAACCTTGTATGGTTCGAAATTCATGGAAATAGCGGCCAATGTTCATCACTTCGTTTCATCACTGACCGTTTCATAACATGACCGGAGGCCGAAGCGCGTATACGACGTCTCTTTACAGGTCAGGGTCGATATCATTTAAAGCTCATCATAGGAAAAATTCAAAATGATAGGAGTCGCTTCTGTGACATAGTAAAAGAAAATTCCGAACATTTGTTATGACGTTGTCCGGCACTTTTTTTTAAACAAGACAAGACGAAAGGTCTTCATCAAGAGGCTTTTAGAACCCATTGAAGTTGATTGAGCAAATCCTTCTTCGGTGTTGCATTTCATTCGAAATATGGTAGGCTGCTTTGGGGAAAACATGTTAAATGCACTGCAAAAAAAAATTGGGACAAACGCTTATTGCGAGTTGAGTTTGTTCTGACACTTACAAAACAGGACAATATTGTTGTCATTGGCAATGGTTCAGTTTTACATTCCTTGTTGGTGGAACAAATAGTCGAAATTTATATCATTTGGACATACACAAAAAAGTTAAAAAAGAATTGAATAGAAAATTTTTGTTTCCGTATAAAGTGTGGTCCTAAAATTAGTTGGGTTTGTGAAAATGTAATTTTGAAATTTGTCTAAAAACTTTAAATCGACGGTTAGACGTTTTTATATGTCGATCCTAATTTTGAATGCTTCTTATTGCCCCACGTTCAAATAAAATCGTATTCATAAATTTTATCAAATTCAAAACATTGAAGCTTTATAGAAATGCCTGAGTTTCTAAGCAAACATGAGACAACTGTGATTTATTCTGACATACATAATTACCTATCGATTGAAAATTTAAAAATTGTTCTCTCTTTCCCAAAAACCCTCAAACAGTAGCTACGTTGGACAGGTTTTGTCAAAAATATTTCGTCCTATTCAGAAGCGCATCCACGTCACAACCGACATCGAAGTACGTTTTACATAAATTAATGATATTTGGACTTCTCAACAGAATGTCCACATAATTTATGAAATTTCCATCGATTATCAAAACGAATATTGCTTTTTCTATTAGCATGATTGTACATTTCGTAGTTGCTAGTGGCTCTTTAAATCCAAACGATGGTCAATGCAGGATAATGAGACGAAAATTCATTCGACGATTATTGCTATAAGAGGAATGGTACCTACCTGGATACCTGGTTGGCTACAGCGTCGATACACCTATGTCTGGCGTATTGTAGAGCTCCATAATCGTCGGTCTTGGGCGATGTTCCTCCAGTTTCCCCGAACGTTCAGGGTCTCCAGGTCCGATTCTACCGCGTGCAGCCAGCGTGTTCGTGGCCTTCCACGAAGTCGCCGGCCCCTATCTAATTCTCTGTTGAATATTGTTTTCGCTATTCTTTCTTCCGACATTCACACTAAGTGACCAGCCCACTGAAGTCTGCCGTATTTTATACGATTCACAATATTTTCTTCTTTGTATACTTGATACAGCTCATGATTCATGCGTCTGCGCCACACTCTATTTTCTAGTTTCCCTCCGAGTATTGTACGCAGCACTTTTCGCTCGAAAACCCCGAAAGCTCTCCGGTCCGCCTCTTTTAATGTCCATGCTCAGGGAATCAATATTCGAGCAACGCCTAACAATACACCCTTTGTCATCAACAGAGTTTGTTACTGACAAACGCACCTCACAACAAGCCTTTATTAGAACCCGAACACAATATGACAAGAATCATTTGCCTTGCATGCTTTGATCTTTCCGAAAATACAAAGCTATTTTTGTTATTACAGTTAGATTATCAAATATTTCCATAAAAGCAAAAGCTACGATAGCATAAAACCGAAAATTGAGAGATAATGAAAAATAACGGAATGAAAAGTTAGCAACAAAATTGTTTTCTTTTTTGTTGCTGACAAAACTTTTCGGATCTTTGTCATTATTATCTCCGACAAAAACAAAGCTTTGTCGTTGGTTCTCTTTTGTCGCTTGTTTTACATGTGCATCCAAGAAAAATTGATCCCCTGTCCATGCTTCATGTCTATAAAGGACCACTGGTAGAATCAGAGTTTTGTATAGAGCAAATTTCGTTTCTGTCTGCATGTTGAGGGACCTAAGCTGGTTACGTAATCCGTAAAAGTCCCTATTCGCAGCAGCATGTCACATGTCACAAGCGTTCTAAGGTAAACAAATTCTTCAACAACTTCAAACACATCCCCATCAAGCACTACCTCAGCACCAACACCACTAGGTCGTCCTCTATCTCTACCTGCCACCATGTACTTTGTCTTGGTAGAGTTAATGGTTAAGCCTATCCTCGCCGCCTCCCTCTTCAGTGAGACAAAAGCTTCCACTACTGCTCTGCGATCGATTCCAATAAGGTCGTCCAATAGAGGTAGTAAACTATAGAGGACGATTGTCGCTGCGGTTCCCTTTGTTATCGTCTCCAAACAAGTTGGGTACCTATCTGTCAAAACGTACTGATTTTCCTTCATTGACATTTAGTGCCCTATCCTCACCAGCAAAAGATGTTTCGCCAGTGACGGCAGCGACAATCTTCCTCTATAGTTTATTACTTGATTTCGAGCCATCCAGCGTTGCACGTATCAGTCTAATCAGTTTCGCCGGAAAACCATGTTTGGACATTATTTGCCACAGCTCATTTTGTTTCACTGAATCGTACGCTGCTTTGAAATCAATGAACAGATGGTGACTATGCAAGTTGTACTCCCAGAATTTATCAAGGATCATCCGTAGGCTAAACATCTGATCCGTCGTTGATCGGCCCTCACAAAAACCTGCCTGGTATTCGCCGACGAAGGACTCCTCAAGCGGTCTCAGTCTGTTAAACAGGATACGCGACAGGATTTTGTACGCCGAGTTCAGAAGGGTGATCCCTCTGTAATTGGCACACTCTAGTCTGTGCCCTTTCTTATATGTGGATTGATTGATGCAGCTGCTCACTTCCGTGTTTGAGAAGCTCGATCTTTACTGTTTTTCAGCTCGTTTCTTAACCTCGTCCAGCGTTGGTGGTTCCACAGCTTGTCCGTCGCTCCTTAATACACTTTCATTTTCACCGTTCAACAAATCTTTGAAGTGCTCCTTCCACCTGGCTCTTGGTCATTGCACTTGGCGGGAAGTCTTATGCCGCGCGCCATTGACAGTTGCGTAAAACCTTCGCATATCGTTTCTATCCATGTTCTCCTGCGCTTCAGCTATCACACTCTCTTCGTGTTGCCTTTTTGTTCTACGGTGCATTCGTTTCTCTTCTGCCCTTGCTACACTGTACCGTTCTCTGTTGAAACGGGTACGAGCCACTATCATTTGACTCCTAGCTACATTTTTCTCGTCCGTTACTCGCTGGCACTCCTTATCGAACCAACCATTGAGTCGCTGTGCAGTGCCTAACACTTCCTGCGCTGTTGTAGTCACAGCTTCGTGGATATTTTCCCACAATCTGTTGACGTCGCCAGATCCGGTGGCATCTCCTATCCGCTCGTCCAGCGTCTGGTGGTACTGTTCAGCAACTCCTTCAACTGACAAGCGTTGGATATTGAAACGCATAGTTCTGTTGTTTCGTGAATTCAAGATAGTTATCCGAGTCGATGTTCGGACCTCTGAAGGACCTTACATCTATAGCATCCGAGAAATGTCGTCCGTTGACCAGCACGTGGTCTATCTGTGAGCAAGTGTCTCCACTCGGATGTTGCCAAATGTGTTAGCGGATATTCTTACGTGCCAAGTAGGTACTGCTTATTGCCACCCTCTAGCAGCAGCAAAGGTTACAAGTCGCAGACCATTATCGTTGGTAGCGGAATGAAGGCTTTCCGTACCAATGACAGGGCGGAAGAAACTTTCTCTTCCGATCTGCGCATTTGCATACCCGATGACAATCTTTACATCGTGTGTTGGGCACTCTCCGTAGGCCTTATCAAGGATCTCATAGAACTCATCCTTCACGTCATCAGGCTTATCGTTTGTTGGGGCATAGCTGCTGGTCAGGCTATAATTGAAGAATTTGCCCTTCATTTTCAACACGCAAATGCGGTCACTTATCGGCTTCTACCGGATAACACGATAACTCCTCGTTCTGCTCTGTCACCGCCGCTATAGTAGATGTGGTACTTGAATGAAGTGTTTGCTATGGGATCCACCGCCCGGAATTTACGTTCTCCAGTTCTGGGCCACCGTATTTCCTGGATTGCTGCCACACTCACGCCGACCTTCTGCAGCTCACGAGCCAGGAGCCCAACACGTGCTGGTTCATTCAAAGTTCTCACGTTCCAAGATCCGACTCGCTGGCACTCGGACGATGATCAGCCGCCCCTAACATGGGGAACAGACGCTCGATCAAATTTGCACCTCCGGAGAGGAGCAAATCCTCCCTTCCCTGTCAGCATACGACCATAGTTTCCACCGGGGTTGGTTACCCGATCTTACCTAAGGTTGCTAGTATCCCAGCGCCACGAGGAGGTAGAGATAAGAGTTTCTGAGTAAGAGGCTAAGGACCGCAAAATGGTGTCTATTTTATTCCTTCAGGTACGCGAAGTAGCAATGCGAGTCGTTTTATAGTAGACACCTTTACGTGGTGTGTTACGGGGTAAGATCTACCACGGTTACATTGCCAGCTACAGGCAAATCCTGACCCAACGAATACCTTCCTCATTATCCAACTCCGTGGTATTTATGAGGGTGTCGCTAAGTCGGTGGCCTCTCGTTAAGTAAGTACCACATCAACATTTCCTTCCCCTCTCTAGTTACGGTGAAGATGGGCGTGGCCAGGAGTAGTAATCTTCATGCTTTTGTTATTTTTGTTTAAGACTGAAATCAAGGACCACTCCCCTTCTTGATTTCTGATAGCATTCTAGATAAGGATCTCAAAAGTAAAACATGAGTATCACTAGTGTCCAATCTACGAATTACACCGTAACAATGCTAATGCTAATGCTAATTTTTATGCGTGTCGTTTTATAGGCGACAATTTTTACGCGGATTATTTTAATGAGTCTCTACGCGGTTTTTAATAAAAATCCGGAAATATACGGAAACTACGACAAAACTATTGTTAATGAAATAGTTTTTTATGCGGTTTTCGGAATTTGCGTAGTTTTTGAAGATTCACGCGGTTTCGATTTACACGGAACGTATCCTCCGCGTGAAAACCGACTTCAGTACATTCCAGTGGCTTGTGAAGAATCAGACTTATTTGAACAGAATCGACGCGTTCTACAAGTGAACGATCGATCAAACACTAATGAAAACGCTTATGAAATAAAGAAGGAGGAATTCTGAGGAATTATAAGTTAGTTTTGACTAGAGGCATGCTTTTAACATTATTGTCATGTCAGCAGAGTTTGAATCCAAAAGAGAATGAGAAAATCTCTCACTTATCATGTCTGTATACACTCTCGATAGGTAGCATACCGTGAGAGACGGTTTTCGGTAGCTGTTACGATAATGAACTGATTCGGGGGGCTACAACCCATAATAAATTTCTTTTAATAAACCCCAATTTCGGAAGGCACCGGTTCTGATGATGCATTTCAACTTGTTTTACACAGCTGTGCGAAAAAATGAGCGAGAACAAAGCGTTTTATCAAACCCGCTCGGTGGGGGCCGGCTATCCGAATTAGTTTTTTTTCAACTTGTATACTGCCGTGAATCGCATATTTGTCCCATATGAATAGGAAAACCATCTAAGATGGGAAAGATATGCGAATAAAGGCAGTATACAAGTGCGATAGTTTTGTTTTCATATAGCTTGTTATGATTCGAAGAGGTTTTTGCCTCTTTTTTATCGTTGTTCGTTATCTATTTAGAGCAATTTCTGCAATCCCTGCATGTCAGTCATCAGTCATGTATATAAAATTGAACCTTAAAGGGCGTAATAGATCATTTATTAAAATAATTATCGAGTTAAATATTAGAAATAAAATTGAATGTATTGGGGATTGGCATCAAGTTACTCATAAATGACTTAATCTGAATAGGCTAAAAGGCGATTTTTCTAGAAATTCTAGAAAAATATTTCTAACGTAAATCCAGTAATATCTTGATTTTATTCTTCCCCTGGTGAGTTTTGGGGTGATAAAATAGGGGCTGTTACAAAATCAGAAAAAATATTTCATTTAATTTTTTAATTAATTTCACTAATATGAATAAGTTTATGGCTTGGATAGGCAAAATGCGCGAACGGTACCCGTTATTTATTTTTTGAAATGCTTACAGAATCCTTCACAGTTACTTAGAAGTCGTTCATAATAAACCACAGGTGATAAAAGTTATTTCATAAAAATCATTGTTGTTTGCGGTATTATTTACTCATTTGAACTATTACCTACGGAAGTTAACATTAACGCATCAACAACCACAAGAGCATACATACTTTATTGACTGATACAATCATTTGCCTCACTTTTTTGACATTTCATAGAGCTTGTTGAATTAAAATCGATAAACCGAATATATATTTTTTTAATTTCCATTCAAAGTCATTTTGATCCGAATATTCCAGTGATTATTTTGCTTTGCTTCTTACCATAAATCAATCACACTAGACATCAACATTCTTGATAAATCGCAAAACAGTTTTTCCGGAAGCTGCTCTAGAGACTAAGTCCCTGTGATCTGTCAAACTACGTCATTATACAATAATCTATGCTTGTCATAAGACGAGTTTGTACCTTCCCATTTAATTCCACCACTTTATTGTACCTTGACAGATACGTATTTCGACCTCAACAGTAAGGGCGTCTTCAGTGTCTCGTACTTGACTCGACTTGAAGTCGTGAAGTCGAATCAAGTACGGGACACTGAAGATGATCTTACTGTTGAGGTCGAAATACGTATCTGTCAAGGTACAATCAAGTGGTGGAATTAAATGGGAAGGTACACACTCGTCTTATGACAAGTGAAGCTCAAAATAATTTTCTTATGTAATCTATGCTTTGATTGTAAACTTCGTCAATTTGACAAGTGGCAAGGTGGTGTAAAATTTCCCATACAGCCACGAGAAAAGATAATCAAGCAAAACAGAATTCCATTTGGCATCCCTGCCATTCACGCTGTTGCAGCGCTGCTGCTGAGCACTGCGAGGCGAGCTGCTGCTGCTGGTTCTTGTTTCACACGTTTCAGTATTTTTTCATTCGCTTGCGAGCTGTGATGTGCCAGTTCGGGGCTCTTGGGTAGTTTTTTTTGGTTTGAATTATTTTCGAGAGTGGTGTGTTCTCAAGGTCTTCGAATTTTCAGGTGTGTGGAAGCCATTTTTTGACAGAAAAAGGAAGTTTTTCACGCGATTCGGGCTCTCGTGACCAGTGTGACAAGTGTGTGCTCGGAGCAGGAGGATTTTCCGCCCGGAAGTTGCCGATGCAGGTTGCGCTGTGCGGTTGGTTCAAGAACCGAAAATCGGGAAAAGTGCCGTCCGTAATCAGAGTGGATTTGCTGCCGCTGTCATAAGAAGAAGAGCTTCTTCACCGACGACGGTGTGTGGATGATGATGGTGATGATGATTGAGGAGAAGAAGGACCATCCGAAGCAAAGAGGTGAATAAAAGAAGAGCAAACAGGCATAAGCAAAATTGGACTTTCGAGTTTCGTCCGGCCGGGAGATTCTGCTGGCCGGTGTGCGGTGAGGTGTGAACAAGTGTGTGTTGGATAAGGTTTTTTCCCTGCTGGTTGCGGTGAATCGTCCGTTCTGTTCTGGCGGTGTTGTTGTTGTGTTGTTGAAGACGGACGATGGTCAAAAATCGCGTGAGAATGTGTTGGTGATTCATTGATTGTTGAAGAAGAAAACATTATCCATCGACGATATGTTCTGAAGACCCGGGCAAAAACTAGAGGATTATTTACTTTCGCTGTGGTAAACGATCGATGGATTATTTTTTTCGGAACACTTAGGCAGGTGGATTTGGATAAGTGTGCAGATTATACCAAGGTAAGAAGATGGGAAATGTTATCGAAAAGAGAAATATCAGAAAATCGAGGAAGTTCATTACTATTAGGAAAAGGGTGCATTAAAATTTATTTTGCGCTTTCGGCCGAACATTTTTGGACTCCTTTTGCGTGATATGTACATTGGGCATAAGCAAAATAACCGCAAATTTCGTAGTTGCATCGTGAAGCATACGATTTTGCCTTACAACCTCAATGTGCACAGTCCAAGAGTTCTGGAATTCCTAAATGATCAATAACGGCTCTGATCACGTCCTTGGAATTGATGAGTCGCCCACTGCCACGAGTTTACGTGTCATTTGGGGGCTTATGTTCTATGGCGGAGGTTCATCTTGGTTAACGGATTGTCAATTAGATAACAATGAAGAGAAATGGCATTCTAATTGACTGCAGTAACGAGTTTCGTTCACTTCGAATTCTAACAGTTATTGCTAGAAGTGTCAAGTAGTAGGGGAACTGTTCCGTTTTCAGCACCAATCTCGTTGCTTTTTTTTGCTAACACGCGTGCTCACAAATCACAAAAATAAATGACAAACCAAATTCCTTTTCATTGCTTTGTTTTTGATGGGATGGAAATGGGAGCTATGGGATGAAGTATCGAACCGTTCCCCTATATCAGCGGTTTCCAACTTTTTTCTTGAGAGGTATTCCGTCGAACTAATTCTCGCTTAACTTTTCAAAAGGACCTAAGTAACATTTTTTTCATGAATTAATTTGAATGCGCAATCAACATAACAACATGAACGCTATTGATTGCAGTATTCAAATTAAATCATGAAAAAATGTTACTTAGGTCCTTTTGAAAAGTTAAGCAAGAATTCATTCATTAAGGTACCCCCGATTTTTACCGCCGTAATGAAAATTAGCGTAACTAACAAGATATTATATGAAAAACGGACCAGAAACCCCGGCCCCCGAAAACTGTCAGCCCCGGGCTCTTGCCAAAGTCCGGCCATGCTCTCCATTATCCACATGGTTCCAATCCAAAAAGTTGTTAGTAATTTTCGTTATTCCGAGGAACTTTCCAAATCAATCCGAGCAGGAGAAATTATTTCAATAATACTTAATTCTGTTATTGAGCCTCTTGAAACGGGTTTTCGAATCCCTTGGAAGGAGGCTTCCGAGCCTCTTGAAAGGAGGCTTCCGAGCGTCTTAAAAGGCAATTTAAAAGTAGGCTTTTGAGTGTCTTGCAAGTACTTTTAAATTTGGATTGCGTGAGGATTGCTTTTGAGCCTCTTAAATGGGCGTTTCCGAACCTTCAGATTCTAGATTTTAGTTCAGAAGCATATTACAAACATATCATTCAACATGCTTTTGTCTTAATCAGATCGGTTACATTAAGGATTTTCAAAATTTGTTCTTTCGCCGTTTTGTTTGTTTTTACCTATTGTCCTTCAGCCTTTCATACACTTAGCTGGTTGTGGTAGTCAATATTGATTAGGCTTTGATTTACTGATCGCTATTGATATTATGTACAATACGAAGCCTTAGAATCAAAAATTAAACAATTATCCAGACTTAATTGAAAAAATTTCAAAAAAACATCCACCATTACGAATTTTTGTCCGATGTACCCCCTGGGGCCAACCTAGATCTTTAGGATCTTTAGACAATCACAAGAAACACAATGGAATTTATTGCCAGCAAAGGTTGATTCTAAGTTTTTATCCATGAAAAGCATCTTAAGATACAGGGAGAAACCGCTTTGGCTGACTTGGAAGCTGAAACGGATTACCCAAATAGTCTTGAGAACATTATCAACGAGGTAGCATGCACAGCAGATTGATTTTCATCGCCGATAAGACCGGGCTGTTTTGGAAGAAGATGCCAACTCGAAATTATTTGTCGTCTTTATTGGAAGCGACCACAATATATGAATAGTGATAACTTTGAGAACCTTCCTGTTCTCTGGATGAGCAATCCAAAAGCATAAGTGGCAAAGGTTATTTTCAAACAGTGGCTTGAGAGCCTTTTTGTGCCGAAGGTAAAATCTTACATCGATTCGATGGGATTAGAGTTCCAGATGCTTCTCATTATAAATGCAACTGGGCAGATGGATTTTATATACCCACACGTCAAGATGGTTTTTGCTGGCACCTAACACGGCCTTAGTTATACAACCTCTAGATCAGGGTATAATTCTTACGCTTAACAATATTACATTAAGTCAACGTTCGATGTTACATACTTCAGCAAATTGAAGAAAGCTCGTCTTTCAATGTTATCGACGCCCTGAAAAAAAATCCATGAAGAATTGTTGGAAACAGCTAAGGCCGGCAAGTGTAAACAACTGTAAAGCAAGTCAAGAAATTGACAGTGGAAAAAAATGTCAGAGGAGAAGGGTTCCAGAATGCGACAATCAAAGGAGCTCTTAGTTGACATTATTAGTGACGTCCGAGAAGGCGAAGGTGTCGATGATGAACCCGAAACAGAAATTTGTTTGCAATGAATACATGCCGATGGTTGAGGATCTAGTTACTTTTTTTTTGTAGAGCATGATCCTCATTTGGAAAGGGACACGAGCTTTAAAAATGATTTTAAGTATTGAGTAGCTCGTGATATAGAAGTGTTCAAAGAACTTGCATCGCAGGCCAGTAATAAATTTATTATTTAAACGATCAAATACAGTCTCTTCCCGATTTCGGCAACATGACCGGATTTTAATGTTGCCAAAATGGGGATGTTACTACAAAGTATGTGGAGTGTGTTTAAGTGATGCACGTGCATCATAATTGTCATTTTTGCGATATTATTCATAACACGGAGATTGTAGCTCGAACAAAATTGAAACAAACTTAAGAATGGTAATCAAAACATAATGTAACTAATTAGCCAATTTCATAATACAAATTTAATAATAAATAATATTTGAAACTAACAATAGCGTCGGTCATGTCCTTACAAAAATTGTAGTAATAAAAAACGTTTCTATAGTAGTCCATTGAAGTGCTGACTTCAATCTGACATCTCATATAAGTTTTAGTCCACCGAAAATGCTTGTTTTTATCATAATTCACTATATAGGGGGAAAGACGACTTTGGCAGGTTTTGTTCTATTATTGGCAGGGGGGTTTTTGTCGACCAAATTTTATGAAATTTGGCCACAATATTCTTTGATATGCAAAGAATGTTTAGGCCAAATTTGAGCCTAAAAACCCCCTGCCAATAATAGAACAAAACCTGCCAAAGCCGTCTTTTCCCCTAAATCAAATAGCGATCCGACGGATACAAAATGACTAAATTGCTACAAATGAATCGCCTGCTTTGGGCATGCTTACAGCGGCACACTAAGAGTTAACTTTCTGAAATCAGTATGGCGAAAGGCACCTAAGGTTTGATTTCTCAAAATTAAGCACCTCAATCGAAAAAATATTTGGTAGGCGTAGTAGCGGACACCATCCTTCATATCCGGTAACAAATATTTTTTCATGAAAAGTCAGAGGCGTCGCGTCCGCATGTGCAACCTGTGCACTGCACATGTGGCAATTCTATCCCCAACATTTAAACTCTCGATAGATTTCTTGTCTTTCTAATCCAAACATATATTTGAATTATGTGCATTTAATAGATGTTTCATGCAAATTTGACTATTAGATACATAAACGGAAAATATGCGTGCTTTTTATAGGCGGCATGTAATGTGAGGCAACTAAATGCTGCGATGGGGGCGCGTTATATTTTTCTGTACGATATCGAACCCACCCCCCCACACCACATGTTGATTCAACACGGAACTTTCAGCCGAAAACGCTTTGTCATGCATCATACACGCATTATTTTGTATGTGTGGATCATCTGCTGTAACCGCAATCGGCGATGTATAGGTAGTCAAAGCGTTCTTCGCTTGCAGTGCACGGTTTGGTGCCTATCGAGAACCCCTTCAAACAGCGCATGCGCGATTCGGTGAAGAGAGCGCAATCGGAACAAAATCGAAAGAGAAGAGTAAAGGCTCCCCCAGACCTAAGCGATTTCATCGCCGCGACGGCGACAACTAGTCGCCGCGATTCTAACGTTGGGTCGCTGCAGGCAATTTTCTATCTACGCTTCCATACCAATGGCGACAGAATCGCTGTCGCCAAGCGATAGAATCGCGTCGCGACTGTCGCGTCGCGTGTGTTTGGGGGAACCTTAAAGCGCGCGCATTTCTGCTCCCTCAAAGCGTTCCATAACGAAAGTTCCGCGTTGAATAAGCACCGCGAAGCAAAAGCGCTTTTGATATTTGATATTGAATGCGATGGCCAGTTTACATATCCACTAATCCTGGCGACAATGTACTGTCCGATAATACTAGCGCGACATTAGCTCAATTTAAACAGAAATTTTCATCTCTAATAAGCGTTTGCAGTAAAGCCTGTTTACAAATACGCTTATTATATTCGACATTGAAGTATCCGACAATATTAACATAATGTAAGCAGACATTTCATCTTCTGATGAAAATCAGAAATCCAATATATATAGTTAAGGAGGGGGGTACGTCAAATGTCAATGGTCCACACAAATTTAAGAATTTTTTATGAGGAAATGGACGGAAAATTGTTCTGTCCAGTCCAGAATATTGATCAAAGAAATAAATTGTAAATAGAATAATTATTAATTGAGAAGAGTTAAGGCTATGAACTTCATTGTTTATTGTATAGACTTTTTTTCTGATGTGACATGCTAATTCAAGTTATTATTAGTAACTTTGCATGATTGATATAGTCCTTTTCCTTTTCTCTATTTAAAACTTTGTCTTATTTTACGAAATAACTCAAATTAGAATTGAAAGTGCCAGCTCAATAATTTCCGAATAGATGTATGTCTTATTTGTCACATTGAAAACGATTCTGGTGATAGTAATTTTTAATTTTACGAACTATCACTTTTAAGCTATCACTATCAAGTATCTAGAACCAGTTAGATGCAACAAAATAAGCAAAACTTATTGAGAAACGCGCTGGGAAATAACTCGTTTATCATTTCAGGTACCTTTTATGTGTTTTTCTCGAAATATTAAAATAGTGCACAGGTTGAAGAATTGACCACGCGACGCCTCTGTGAAAAGTTCCTAATTTTGAGAAAACTCGCATTAGATGTCTTTCGCCATACAAATTTCTAGCGGTTATCTCATGCTGGCTATTTGCGCAAATACTATAGCGCCTGGAACTATGAGATGAAGTGGCGAACCGTTCCCCTATAATGGATTTTTATGGAGGCAAACTTTTTTGTGGTCGGTGTGATTAAGAGTAAAGTTCTGTGCACAATTTTCGCTGACATTATGGAAAAAACGAACGCAAGGCATAGGACGTTCCATTGTTTTAGAAAATGGTATCGGAAATCTCTATTCTGCACATTGGTCAAGCGTATCCAACTTAGTGTGTGTATGGGTTAACTACACTCGACTCACTAAAACCAAATCCCTTTGCACTAGTCGGTCTCCTAGCACTCAACCCAGGAGTATTTCAGGCGGCAATGATTGATCCATGCGCATTATGTACACCTCGCACGACGAGTGATATAGCCACACTATGTGGAAGCTGGAAGACCATTTGCGGCATGCCACAGGGTAGCTGGGTTCGATTCCCGGTGCCGGTCTAGGCAATTTTTGGATTGGAAATTGTCTAGACTTCCCTGGGCATAAAAGTATCATCGTGCTAGCCTCATGATAATACGATTGCAAAAATGGTAACCTGGTTTAGAAACCTCGCAGTTAATAACTGTGGAAGTGCTTAATGAACACTAAGCTGCGAAGCGGCTCTGTCCCAGTGTGGGGATGTAATGCCAATAAGAAGAAAGAATCGTTTTAATTTCTTGACCAACATTTGAAAAGGGCGTAACAGCCAAAATTTATTCCTTCTGATTCTTCGTCTACATATATAGCTATATATGTGGACGAAGAATCAGAAGGAATAAATTTTGGCTGTTACGCCCTTTTCAAATGTTGATCTAGATTTAATCATTTTAATTCAGTAGCGATTGAAAATGATAATAATAAGGCTCTAGTAACAACATTATGATGTAGAGTTGTTTGGCTTATGTTGGAATAAAAGCTCAAATGCATCTTGAGCGGTGATGATGCCTTTCTGGATATGTTTTATTTTGCCTTAGTGTGATACATTCCAACATTAATTGCCTACTGTAAGGCTTTTACAAAAGCTTACTGGGTTTCCTGAGATCAAACCCAAACATTTTTCAAATTAAATCTTCCACATGTTGTGCAATTGCACAAATCGAGTTTCAGGCATAGTAATCAATTTTCACTCTGGGTGGCTAATACCCGGAATACAGGCAATTAAGTTTGAGTGTACATTCAATTTTGACAATACAATTTTTATCCATTTTTAATTTTTGAAATTGTTTATAAACCGGGTAGAACTCATTTTACTCTCAAAAAACTGCTCAGATATCAAAACCAGAGTAAAAAAATCGCGTTAAAGGAATTTTCCAAGAAAAATGTCAAGATTTAAAAATCTGCGTAAAGAAGTGTCACAGTGTCACAATACGTGTAGAAATGTGAAGTATGATGAAAAAACATATTTATCACCCAGCGGTGATGGTGGCTTTCTCGATGCAAAACGCTTTTTTCACCTCGGTGTACTGCCCATGATCGCATATTTGTAACATTTGCATTTTGGTTGATTTTGTAAATCGTTTGTCAATCCTACCCCACAAACTCAATCATTTCCAGCTTACCAAAGATAAGCAAGATGGTAAAACCTATTTTACTGTTGTGGGATTAGAAGCAGTAAATTTAACTTTCTTGACGATTCACAGGCTTTTTGCAAAATGAACAAAAAAGCGAGTGTTACAAATATGCGATCATAGGCAGTGTAATACGTAGGCAGGGGAGGAGGTTCGGTTGTAGGCACCGTTCGGTGATGGGCACCCCTATGTATCTTTTGACAGATAAGAGATGCTGTCATTCTGACAACCGTCATTTGTTTGCTATAATAGCATGCTGTTTTGTGCTCAATATCAAACTGGATGGGCATCTCTACTTTGAACTAGGTACAAATATTTTTTTTGTACTGGAAAAACAACACGAAAGTTTTTTTTGCCTTTTTCAAAGTGTCATACAGTCGACTTTCTACATCTCGATGTTCTATATCTCGATATCTCTCCCTATGTCGATGGTTTGTTCGGTCCCTTCAAACTACATACATTCGGGCATTCTACATCTCGATAACCTCCCTATCTCGATATCTCTCTATCTCGATGTGTTCTGAGTATATTTTGTTCTGAATTCACTCTCCGTATGTCGATATGTTAAAATTTTTAGGCTACTATAGACCTGGGTGCTGCGGATAGAGTCGCTTTTCTGCGCTCAAGCGAGCAGAGGGATATTTTGAAATCACTCCCATGAACAAAATTATTTTGCAGTTATTTGGCTGTCAAACATTTCCCGCTCTTTGAATTTCTCTTCCAACCTTGCATGAGGGCGCACAAATGCGCTAGACTCTACATGACTTTACGATTGTTTACATACATTCATGCTCCAATCAGCTGCTGAATCTCGTGAAATTTCGTAACGAGTGCTTTTTAGTTGCATTCCCACTAATTTTCCACTCGAAATATAATGTGAGAATATTTGTTACAAAGAATACAAAACTCAAACAAAGTTTATTTTATTTTTCCCAACATAATAACAATACTTCACAATATTAGTTCAGAAACGAACATAACCACAATCTTCAATGTTTGGCTCCGGCACAATAGAAAATTTTGGCTTCAGTTTGACAACCAAATCGATTCTATCCGCACCACCCAGCTATAGACCATTTCTGGACAATAACAAACACATCAACAATAAGAAATGACATTTGTTTTGTTGTCGTTTTTCATAACAACAAGCTTTTTCGGATCTAGTGCCCATTTCAATTTTCCTTCCATTTCTCGATCTCTCCCTATATCGATGGTCCCTTCAATATCGAGATGTGGAGAGGCGACTGTAATTTGAAGTGATTTAATTCAAAAAGTGAGTTCCAATGCGTATTTACACAGTAAATTTCATCTATTTTGAGCCCCAATGTCGATTGCCATCAAAATTTTAGAGCGATTTTTTTTCTTCACATTCTAAAAAGGCTGCGAAATTCGGTTGTGGGCACCATTTTTGTTTCGGTTATGGGCACCCTCATTTTATTGATAAATCATCCAATATCGTTTTAGTTGTCCCTCAGCTTATTTTCAATAACGTTTTTATGCAATTATTTGACATAATTGATCGAAATAATGAGTTTATTTAATATTTTTGTTCTTTGGGCATGTCTAGTTATTATACACACACTTTTTGGAACAAAGCGTTGACCGATTTGCTTGCAACAAGTTGAATTCGACGGGGAATGCTTTCCCATTGTTTCCTATTAAAAATTATCAGATCGGACTATGGGATCAAAGTTTATGGCCAAAATATTATTTTTTGTAATGAACGAGAAAGGCACTATTGCCGCTAGGGTGATTAATCAGGATTTTTTTGACTGAGATGCATACCAATAAAACGTAAAAACGTCACCTGAAGTGCTATTTAAGACCTTTCTTATGTGATTTTTTTTTCAACATCCTTTTTAATGCACCGAGGGAGATACAGGGGATGGACAAAATAATTAGGATAGGCAAATTTTGGGTAAAATTAGATGTGATGCAACTACCTTATTTATCATCCGATTTTGACAATTCAGGTATGCCTGAACTAGGAAATTAATGCAGTTTGACGGTATGTCAATTCCATGACTATGGTCACCGGATTCCGGAGATATTCCGGGTTTTTCGGAGGTAGGTTCAAAACCGTAAATTTGAGGTGGATATTAGGAGAAGTTGTGGTTGAAAATTGAGTAATATTAGTAACCACAAATGAAGTAGGGCTCTTGCTGAATGAAACCATATATTGAGATTTGGAATCGGGCCAGAATCAAGTGAGATATGGCCATTTCTTTATAATCGGTTCCGATCGATACTTATCAAAGGGGTCAGGCCACAACTTCATTTGAATCTCGCTTTTTGATAAATGCTCCACTATGATTTTATTCTAGAAGGCCTCTAAAGTGTCAAGAATGAAAAACCAATTGAATAAACGGATCCTGGAGACGCTGGGAAGTCCCCGGGGAACCTGTGAATGGGGACATTTAAGTTTTAGCACCAAAATCAGTCATTCGACGGCTCTTTTTTCATGGTTTTCGATCAGGAAGCGAAGTATTAATCTAAAATGGTCAATTTACTGTTCTGACCGCTTCCAGGACCTACGGATTGGACCCGGGGAACCATTGACGGCTCTGACCAAGATGAATACACCACTAGGTGTTCCAAACTGCCAAATTCACGATTCAGCCATCTTGGATTTTAGTATGAGAGAGCCAGCCGTTGTTTATGTTTTGCACCGAAAATGAATTTTTCACCGCCTTCTTCTCGTCCATAAATTGGGAAGATTGAAACACCTAGCTGTGTATTCATCTTGGCTCTGACCACTTCCAGGATCTACGGATTGGCCCCGGGGAACCTGTGGAAGGGAACATTTAAGTTTTAGCACCAAAACCAGTCGTTCGACGGCTCTTTTTTCATGGTTTTCGATCAGGAAGCGAAGTATGAATATAAAATGGTCCATTGACGGCTCTGACCGCTCCCAGGACCTACTGGTTGCCTCCGTGGAACCTGTGGAAGAGGGCATTTTATTTTTAGTACCAAAACCAATCATTCGACGGCCCTTTTTCCATGGTTTTCGATCAGGAAGCAAAGTATGAATATAAAATGGTCCATTGTCGGTCCTGACCTTTTCCAGGGTTTACGGATTGGTCCCGGGGAACCTGTGGAAGGGGACAATTTAGTTTTAGCACCAAAACTAGTCATTCGACGGCACTTTTTTCATGGTTTTCGATCAGGAAGCGAAATATGAATTAAAAATTCCAGGACCTACTGATTGCCCCCGTGGAACCTGTGAATGAGGACATTTTAGTTTTAGCACTAAAACCAGTCATTCGATTTTCGATCAGGATGCGAAGTATGAATATAAAATGGTCCATTGACGGCTCTGACCGCTTCCAAGACCCACGCATTGCTCCTGGACAATCTGTGTAAGGGGACATTTTATTTTAAGCATCATAACCAGTCATTCGACGTTTTGCCTTTCTCGTATACTAAGTATACGTAAAGGCTATAATTTCACTCCAAAACCAAACTTTTGATTGAAGGCTCGGAGACCCATAGTGTTATATACCAATCGACTCAGCTCGACGAATTGAGGTGATGTCTGTTTGTGTGTATGTATGTATGTGTGTGTGTGTGTATGTGTGTATGTGTACAAAATTTGTAGACACACTTTTTGGAACTTAGCATTATCCGATTTACTCGCAACAAGTTGCATTCGACGGGGAATGTTTGCTATTGAAAATTGGCCCGATCGGACATTGCGTTTCGGAATTATTTAAAAATCATTGTTTTTTCCAAAGGTTCCCCTCGAAAAAAAAAATTTCAAAATCGAAAAAAAATGTTTTTTTTTAGAATTGTTGCAATTCATAGTAATTAATGCAAAAACATGCAAAATGATAGAAAATATGCGATTTATTCTCCTAAAGTGCTTTTTTGACCATTAATATGTGGTTTTTTCAGTACATTTTACGATCATCATCGCCGCTAGGTGGATTAATCTGTTTTTTTTTTAGTGGTTTCGATTAGGAATCGAGAAAAGAATATAAAAGGGACCATTGAGGGGTCTGACCGCTTTCTGTACCTACAGATTGACCCAGGAAACCTGTGGAAGGGGACATTTTAGTTTTAGCACCAAAACTAGTCATACAACGGCTCTTTTGTCATGGCTTTGGACCAGGAAGCAAAGTAAGAAGTAGGCAGCTTCCCCGTGAGCTATCCGTAGGTCCAGAAAACGGTCAGAGCCGTCAATGGTCCATTTCTTGTTCATACTTCACATTCTGATTGATATATAAATGAAAAAAGAGCCGTCCAATGATTGTTTTTTGTGTTAAAACTAAAATGTCCCCTTCCACAGTTCCCCGGGGGCAATCCGTAAGTCCTGGAAGCGGTTAGATCCATTAATGGTCCAATTTATACTCATACTTCGCTTTCTGATCAAAAATCACGAAAAAAAGTTATTGGTTTTAGTGCTGCAACTTAAATGTTCCTTTCCACTGGTTTTCAGGGGGGAATCTGTAGGTCCTGAGAGCGGTCAGAGTAATCAATGGTCAATTTTATATTCATACTTTGCTTATATTAAAGAAGAGCTGTCGAATGATTGATTTTGGTGTAAAAACTAAAATGTCCCCTTATACAGGTTCCTCGGGGGCAACCAGTAGGTCCTGGAAGCGGTGCTTAAACTTATATGTTCCCTTCCACAGGTTCCCCGGGGATAATCCTTGGGTCCTGGAAGCGGTTAGAGCCGTCAATGATCCATTTTATTTTCGTACTTCGCTTCCTGATCGATAACCATGAATAAAGAGCTGTCGAATGGATGGTTTTAGTGCTAAAACTAAAATGTCCCCTTCCACAGGTTCCTCGGGGCCAATCCGTAGATCCTGGAAGCGGTCAGAGCCGACAATGGACCATTTTTTATTCATACTTCGCTTCCTGATCGAAAACCTTGAAAAAAGAGCCGTCGAACGACTGGTTTTGGTGGTTAAACTAAAATGTCCCCTTCCACAGGTCCCCCGGGGCCAATCCGTAGGTCCTGAAAGCGGTCAGAACCGTAAATTGACCATTTTATATTTATGCTTCGCTTCCTGATCGAAAACCATGAAAAAAGAGCCGTCGAACGACTGGTTTTGGTGCTAAAACTTAAATGTCCCCATTCACAGGTTCCCCGGGGACATCCCAGCGACTCCAGGATCCGTTTATTCAATTGGTTTTTCATTCTTGACACATGAGAGGCCTTCTAGAATAAAATCATAGTGGACCATCTATCAAAAGCGAGATTCAAATGAAGTTGTGGCCTGACTTCTTTGATAAGTATCGATCGGAACCGATTATAAAGAAATGGCCATATCTCACTTGATTCTGGTCCGATTCTAAATCTCAATATATGGTTCCAATCAGCAAGAGCCCTACTTCATTTGTGGTTACTAATATTATTCAATTTTTAACCACAACTTATCCTAATATCCACCTCAAATTTACGGTTTTGAACCTACCTCTGAAAACCAGGAATATCTCCGGAATGCGGTGACCATAGTCGGTTCCATTGACATACCGTGAAACTGCATTAATTTTCTAGTTCAGGCATGCCTGAATTGTCAAAATCGGATGATAACTACACATCTAATTTTACCCAAAATTTGCCTATCCTTATTATTTTGTCCATCCCCTGTATTATCACTGCTAGGTGAATTGATTTGAGTTTTTAGTGTTTTCTGGATTTTAGAATAAATAAACTATTCCTTGTCTTTAAATCTGGGTGGTTTTTATTCATGCTTCTTTATTTTTAGCCAAGTTTTCAAGGGTGCCCACAACCGAACCACAAAATGAAAATGTTCAAAAATGTCAAATTTTCTAAATTGCCAATATTTTTTCCCAAATCGATGAAATCATACTAATTTCTTTGCTAGTAGTAAGGTTATACGTTTAGCTTTCCATTGCTATACAAATGTCGGCACAAGATCAACCAGGGCCAAAGTTATGGACCAAACAAAAAAGGGTGCCCACAACCGAACCTCCTCGCCTACCAAAAATAATTGCCTACATTTCGGCGGATGCACATGATTTATAGCGAGTCATACACGCTGGGTAAATATTAGTTAATTACTAGGGTTATGGTTTCCCCCTTTTCTTAACCTTCAGCAACTCGCTTCAGCTTTCATAACACGAGAACTCGCGTGTTGTAAAAAGTACAACAGTATGTACTAAAATCCGTTACAGTCAAACCTCCATGAGTCGATGTTCTATGACTCGATATCGACTCATGGAAGCAAATTATGCCATGTTAAAACATATTTTCCGGGTTACTGTGATGGCCCCTTCAAACAGCTCTCCAAGGATTTTCTCTTCCACATCTCGATATTTCCATGAGTCGATGGTCCCTTCAGTATCGACTCATGGAGGTTTGACTGTATAATGAAGCCAATTCAAATGATATTAATGTGATTTTTTCGGGAAAATAATAAAGGGGATATATTCTCTCATATTTTTTAAGTCCAATAGATCTTCTGCTGGTCCTCCTGAAGATCCGGAACCAACGGAACACCGGTGAAAAAAGCCCATCTTCACAATAAATGGCGCATCGTTTCTTATTAGAATTCTAGAAACTCTAAAAACTCTGAAAAAAATCTAAGTTCATCTATAATCCCATGCGGCCCTATGAGTCTCGGAATCTGTGGGAATTAGAAAGGCACCATCTTCTACAAAGTTGTTCGAGGATTTGAATCCAATATGTTGAGAAGCTAATTAGTTTGAAATTCATCAGTTTGGTTTGATATCTCAGAATCTATTGGTTTTGGAAAGTTGCCATTTTCTATAAAGTTGTTTGCATTGGAAACCCATATGTTGAGACACTGTTTAGTTCAGAATTGATCCGTAAGGCGGCGCTAGTGTATATGAGAGATCAGTTTAGCTCGATATCTCGCGATCTGTGGGATTTAGTAAATTGCCGTTTTCTACAACGTTGTTCGAGTACAGAGAGCCAATATGTTGAGAAACTGAATAATTTATAATTCAACCGCAAGGAGGCGTTACTGTATATGAGAGATCAGTTCTTCGATATCTCGGGATCTGTGGGATTTAGAAAGTTGCCGTCTTCTACAAAGTTGTTCGAGGATTTTAAATCAATATGTTGAGAGTCTAATTAGTTTAGAATTCATTCGCAAGGTGGCGCTACTGTATATGAGAGATCAGTTTGGTTCGATATTTCGGGATCTATTGGTTTTGGAAAGTTGCTATCTTCTATATTCTATAAAGTTGTTTGAGCATTGGAAACCAATATGTTGAGAAACTGTTAAGTTCAGAATCAAGCCATAAGGCAACGCTAGTGTATATGAGAGATCAGTTTAGTTCGATATTTTGGAATCTGTGAAATTTAGAAAATTGCCGTCTTCAACAAAATTGTTCGAGGACTTGAAACCAATATGTTGAAAAACAGAATGATTTAAAATTCACCAGCAAGGAGGTGCTACTGCATATGAGATATCAGTTCTTCGATATCTTGGGATCTGGGGGATTTAGAAAATTGCCGTTTTCTACAAAGTTGTTCGGGGATTGGAAACCAATATATTGAAGTATTGTGAAGTTTAAAATTCATCAGTAGAGTACTGATAGCACACGTGAGACCACCAGTTTGATTATATAACCTCGGATCTGTTATATTAGAGAGTGGTCGTCTTCTGAAAAACTGTTTGGATTACATCCGCTGGGTGGTGATATATGGTTTAACCAGTTTTGTTAGATGTCGCAGGATATTTAAAAGTGTCGTCATTTACAGTTATTTGGCTTTTGGAAACCAATGTGTTCAGAAAAGTGTGTCGTATAACTACCGTTTCTGCCTCATACACAGGATGCCTTTGGTTCGATCTAAGGTCCATTTAATTCGCCTACTTTGTATCTTTTTGTATACTTCTCATGCTACAGCAATCGCTAGAACAGGAAATGGATTTCCGTAGCGTTTCCTTTTCAATCCTTTACCTTCAACTTGACTAGTCTAACAGTAACTGTTAGTATTATTTCTTACATACAATTAGAATTCCGTATTTTGCGTTCCTATCACATTCCAACAAAGTTTTTTATATCTCGAATTTCTAATTATCAATGACTACTATATAGGTATTATTATGATAGAATTCATTATTCATTTGTTTGCGTAGTACATATATTTTTGGGCTATTATTATGCCTTTGGCGAAGGTGGAAAACTCTATACAATATTTGATGGTAAAGAGCATTGACTAACATTGACTAATGCTCAAACATCCCCATCAGAAATGGTTTAGAAAAATTAAGCTGCTCTAGAACGAACTTCATAAAATGACCATTTTGACGGATGTTCCGGATTTTCCGGAAAGCCGCCTGGTTTCCATCTGCGGTCATAGCAGTGTGAGAAATGTGTTTTAGCTCAAATATCCCCATCAGAAATGGGTTAGAAAAAATTGCGTTGCTCACGGATGAACTTTCCAGAATGACCATTTTTACGGACGTTCCAGATTATATGGAAGGCCGTCTGATGGCCACATATGGTTATAGCAGAGTAAGAACTGTGGAATATCTCCAAAATCACCATCAGGAATGGTTTAGAAAAAATTGCTCTGCTCTAGGACGAATTTCAAAAAATGGCAATTTTTACGGACGTTCCGGATTTTTCGGAAGGCCGACTGGTATCTTTCATATATTTCTCATGTTCTAGCAATCGCTAGAACCTGGAAATGGGCTTTCATACCGTTTCCATCTTCTATCCCTATATCTACAACTTGATTAGTAGTTCTAGCAGGCAACTGTTAGAATTGTAAATGAGCGAAAAAGCTCGTTTCGACATTCAATTTGTACATACCATCCTTTCATTACTATTACATTGGCAATCCGTTAACCAAGACGAACCTCTGCCATAGAACCTAACCCCCAGATTCCAATAAAATTCCGCATGAACTCGTGGCGAGTGCAGAGGTGTTCTCGGCTTGCAGTGGGCTAGTGATCATCAATTCCTTCCCACCCCCGATAGCCCGTGAGGACGTGGCCAGCGCCGTTATCAACCATTCAAAATACTAGAGCTCTTGGACTGTGCACATTGAGGTTAAAGAGTAAATCCCATGCTTCCATCCATTGGTTCCCTGTGCAATTGCCATTGTTCGATCAATCACGGAGTACAACTACGAAATTCGATTCGATTCGATAATTGAGAATCTATGAGGGCGTCTGTGATTCGCTGGTTATCAGTTCCTCACCTTCCTTAGTAGCAGAGAAAATGGGCATGGGCGAATTACTCCGTTTCAACGCAACTCAATGTTTTTTTCGGAAAATGATATTTTTCGAATACATATAACATTGCAATATTGTGTTGTGATGTAATTTCGTAACTTCACGCTATTTGTTTTCTCAGGCAAATTATTATTTTTGGTGTAAAGTTTTTTCGTGAAAATGTAGTTTTTGGAGAAATTTTTAATTCGGCGAATTGTACAATTTCAAAGAAAATTCAATTAAAATTAGAATGGAAAAATCAAAGTATGGCTAACAAGCGAACAAGTTGCAACACTGTTATTGTGCTTCATTTTAGGGATCCTATACTTTTCCAGACGATTTAGCAATGCTGTTGCTTTAGTTAAAAACGCTGCCTGCACTGGCCACAGTGTTAAATGTTGGAGTTTGTCAAGACTTCACATTTGATGACATATTTGGATTATTTTATCTACCCTTCAGTAGTGCATTTTTACTTAAAATCAAGAGCATTACGAACGAGCATAATACAATGCATAAACTAAACTACTTCTACACCAGATTCACACCCGAGGTAATTTTTTTTTAATTTGAAAATCCGTGTGAAAAAAGTCTTATGATTTCGAATAAACATTCGATAAAACTTTTCATAAAATCTTTTTCATTACTATCCCAATACCTTTCAATCTGCAATGAACAATAACAATGTTCGTTTGACTTAGATTCTGACAGTTCTCAACGCTCGATTGGCTTAAGATGGCCGCTTTCGCATATCTCTGAATATAGGATCCCTACTTCAGTTGTTAGATGGCATCCTTAACTTCCCTATAAGTGAGACTGGTTCATACGTTGGGCTGACGTATTCATCTCTTCCGCTGTCTTGACCTATCGTAAATTAATTCGACCTAAACATAGACATGATTGAATTTCTTCCCTGAATTGCAGGAATCGCGAAAAATAAACCCAGTCCATTTATTTCAATTTCAATTTCTAGCGGAAACGGATTAAAAACGTATTATTTTTTTTTGCAGCCGGATTGACTTTTTTTGGAACTGAATTCCGATTAAATTTGTGATTAAATTGCTGAATATATAATTCCCATCGCATCAAACTCGAACTACCGGGCATTTACTCCAGTGGTAAGGTCAGGGTACGTGACTGCTTTTGAGCTAATCGATTTATATTTCAGAGTCAATGTATCTCAATGCAATGAACTTTTTTTTGCGCTGTAATCGATCCAAAATCAAACATTGCAGGAAAAAGCTTACCCCAGCAGTAAACTGCATTACCGCGCTCCGCAGTCGTCAGCTTTTCAAGTTCCTGCCAGCACGACTTGAAGTCTGGTCCGTCGCAGCGAAACTCCTAGCCCGGCTATCCCGTCGACGTAGGAACTGCATCGCAATGCAATGCCAAACCATTATTCGCCTCGAAGTACAACCGGTCTAGCACCGACCAACTGACTTCTCGTTGCGATTGTGTGTGTCGGTCGATACTTACCCTATGAATGTGTATATCCCAGCCCCATTAGTCGATAGCATTGATAGTATTCCAAACCGACGACCACGACGACGACGACGTTGACGAGACTTCAAGGCAAGATACGAACTAATGAGACAAACTCGCACGTTTATTGTTCTAAACTAAGACTGAAAATCGACTCGCGGTTGAACGGAAACCGGCGCTGCTGTTGCTGCTTCCACTGCTCCACATTCGATCATCCATTCTGTATTTTCCGACGGTGTGCGATTGCGGGGCGCGTGTGGACCTTCTCCGAAGTCGAAGCTATTTTTCAGGGAATTCGCTAGCGGAGGAAGGTGGTGCCCCAAAGAAGAAGAGTACCGAAAAATGGTACACGTAGCCCCTTTCGCGTTCCGATATCTACCGACATATGAGGTGCCCGATTCGTACAGAAAGGGAATGGAATCGTTGATTCTAATTATGGACAGACTTTGAGGAAATTGTTCGTCGAATTTGTTACGCTACGCCTAGGTTCTTATGAACTTGTGTCAAAAGTGTTTTTGGTTGGACCTATCGCAATAGGCACCATCACTACCTAGGTAGATAGATCCGGCCTTTTTCTACCGTCTGCTGATTTTGTGTTTGCTCAATCCAACCTGATCCAACATTTGCGAAATTGGGTAAGTGGCGGTTGACCGACACGGCGGTGGCGACGGTGGACGGACGGACTGTGGAAAACAGAACGCAAGAAGTGCATATACATAGGCAAAGGTACTTGCACTGGCAGCAATGTGCTGATTTGGCGTTGCACTGCCGCCTTCTGTAGCTGGAACTGGAAGACCAAAACGATTCCTCAAGCGCAATGAGTTCCAATTTGACTCTCTATCTACGTTTTGCTGCCAGGCTGGGATTTTTCGTTCTGCATGTGCACTTCCACGGATTAGTCATATCGCTCGGTTGTTGCTGCTCAGTCAGACATTGTTTGTCATTTCCATCATCAATCAGGTGAACTAACAACTCTGAAAGCTGTGTTAGTTCTGAGATTACTTTCGTAACATGCCGCGGTTGTTATTACTTATCGATTAAATCGCACTGAACACCAAATTGTAGCTTACCGATCGGAGATGTTGCACAGCAGCTGAGGAAGTTGTTCACGTTGCAAATTTGATATCCGTTTTGTACTGAAGTTCTTCAACCGCCGTATCATTCAACGAGAAACTCAAAGTTTTTCTACTGCTTACCTTATTCTCAATTCGCCGGCTGGTAATTAGATTTTCACGTCGTCGTAGTCGTCGTTTTCGTTGGCTGCGCAAAGTCGATGAGGCTGCTCGCATTCCCGAGAAATAGGTAGGTGCGATCGAGCGAACGCGATAGCTTCACCGCCTTCCCATGGTCAGGGAAGAAAAACGAAACCACGCCGCAAAATAATGGCAAGAAAAGGAAATCGGTTTTGTTAAATAAGTTTTTTCTTCAGATTCTCGTACATCGATAGCGGAGGTGATTATATTTGTGTTAAAAACTACTCAACTATCAAACAATTAATAACTTTACCCGGCCATTTTCGACAACCGTCGCCGTGCTGAAAATGTAGGATGATGGATTGCGGCGTTGTCGAGCGATGTCAGAATTTTACACACCCACATTGGACGCGATCGAGACGCCACGGTTCGAGCCGTGTATGGTCGCGTGGTCTTCCTTCTTTTCGCCGTGTCATGTGAACCATATCTGGTCGGGAATTATGTAGTGTGGAAGATAGTCTAAATTTAAAAAGTGTACTTTGAGTGAAAAACAAGTCGAGGGGGTAAACGCGTTTGGTAATTGAAAAAGATCGATTGTAGTTCGTTGGAGATATTGAACATGCTTGATGATTTACGGCTTTTTCGAAATTTAGAAATGTATTGTTGTTGGTTTATAAAAATTCATTTCTAAATAATGAAAAAATCCTAGATGGGGTCTCCAGCACCCTTGCGAGCAAAGGCGTAAGATTGCCAACCCGGAGATGGTGATCTCGATGTTTTCAAGTTGGAAACATTCTCGACTCCCTGGGCATAGTTTTGCCGCTCAAGATAAATACTCATGCGATGGCGGGGATAGAAAAGCTTTCAATTAATAACTGAGGAAATGCGAATAGAAGACTTAAGTTGAAAAGCAGGCCAAGCTCCAGTTGGAATAAAGAGCCATTGGAAAGAAAAAGAAGGAGAAGAGATGATCCTCTTGGAAGAGGACTTTCAAGCATCTTGGAAGGGGACATTCAAGCCTCTCTGGGGTCTTCCAAGCCTCTTGGGAGGGGACTTCCAGGCACCTTAACAGGTGACTTCCAAGTCTCTTGTAAGGAGTCTTCCAAACCACTTTGAAAGGGGACTTCCAAGCCTTTTGGAAGGGAACTTCAAAACCTCTTGGAAGGGGACAACCAAGTCTTTTGGAATGGGAGTTCCAAGCCTCTTTCCAAGGAAGCCTTTTGGAAATAAACTTCCAAGTCTCTTAGAAGCGAACCTCCAAGCATCTTGAAATGGGACTCACAATCCTCTTGAAATGGGACTAACAAGCCTCTTGGAAGGAGACTTCCAAGTCTCTTGGAAGTGGACTTCCAAGCGTTTTGGAAGGGGATCTCCAAGAGAACTGGGACTAACAAGCCTCTTACAAGGAGGCTTCCAAGCCTCTTGAAAGGAGACTTCTAAGCCTCTTGGAAGAGGACTTCCAAGCCTCTTGGAAGAAGACTTCCAAGCCTAGGAAGGGGACTACTCAGATTCTTGGAAGGGGAATTCTCAGCCTCTTGGAAGAGGACTTCCAAGTCTCTTGGAAAAGGACTTACAAGCCTCTTGGAAGGGAACTTCCAAGCCTCTTGGAAGGGAACTTCCAAGCCTCTTGGAAGGGAACTTCCAAGTCTCTTGGAAGGGAACTTTCACGTCTCTTGGAAGGGAACTTCCAAGCCTCTGAGGAGGGAACTTCCAAGCCTCTTGGAAGGGAACTTCATAACCTCCTAGGAGGGAGCTTTTAAGCCTCTTGGAAGGGAACTTCCAAGTCTCTTGGAAGGGAACTTCCAAGCCTCTTGGAAAGGAACTTCCAAGCCTCTTGGAAGGGAACTTCCAAGCCTCTTGGAAGGGAACTTCCAAGCCTCTTGGAAGGGAACTTCCAAGCCTCTTGGAAGGGAACTTTCAAGCCTCTTAGAAAGGAACTTCCAAGTCTCTTGGAAGGGGATTTCCAAGCCTCTTGGAAGGAGGCTTTCAAGTCTATTGGAAGGGGACTTCGAAGCCTTTTGGAAGGGAACTTCCAAGCCTCTTGGAAGGAATTTCCAAGCCTCTTGGAAGGACCTTTCCAAGCCTCTTGGAAGGAACTTCCAAGCCTCTTGGAAGGAACTTCCAAGCCTCTTGGAAGGAAACTTCCAAGCCTCTTGGAAGGAAACTTCCAAGCCTCTTGGAAGGGAACTTTCAAGCCTCTTGGAAGGAAACTTCCAACCCTCTTGGAAGGGAATTCCCAAGCCTCTTGGAAGGGAACTCCCAAGCGTCTTGGAAGGGAACTCCCAAGCCTCTTGGAAGGGAACTCCCAAGCCTCTTGGAAGGGAACTTCTAAGCCTTCTAGGAGGGAGCTTTTAAGCCTCTTGGAAGGGAACTTCCAAGTCTCTTGGAACGAGACTTCCAAATCTCATGGAACGGAACTTCCAAGCCTCTTGGAAGGGAACTTCCAAGCCTCTTGGAAGGGAACTTCCACGTCACTTGGAAGGGAACTTCCAAGCCTCTTGGAAGGGAACTTCCAAGCCTCTTGGAAGGGAACTTCCAAGCCTCTTGGAAGGGAACTTCTAAGCCTCTTGGAAGGGAACTTCCAAGCCTCTTGGAAGGGAACTTCCAAGCCTCTTGGAAGGGAACTTCCAAGCCTCTTGGAAGGGAACTTCCAAGCCTCTTGGAAGGGAACTTCCAAGCCTCTTGGAAGGGAACTTCCAAGCCTCTTGGAAGGGAACTTCCTAGCCTCTTGGAAGGGGATTTCCAAGCCACTTGGAAGGGAACTTCCAAGCCTCTTGGAAGGGAACTTCCAAGCCTCTTGGAAGGGAACTTCCAAGCCTCTTGGAAGGGAACTTCCAACCCTCTTGGAAGGGAACTTCCAACCCTCTTGGGAGGGAACTTCCAACCCTCTTGGAGGGGAACTTCCAAGCCTCTTGGAAAGGAACTTCCAAGCCTTTTGGAAAGGAACTTCCAAGCCTCTTGGAAATGAACCTCCAAGCCTCTTGGAAGGGGATTTCCAAGCCTCTTGGAAGGGGATTTCCAAGCCACTTGGAAGGGAACTTCCAAGCCTCTTGAGAGGGAACTTACAAGCCTCTTGGAAGGGAACTTCCAAGCCTTTTGGAAAGGAACTTCCAAGCCTATTGGAAATGAACCTCCAGGCCTCTTGGAAGGGGATTTCCAAGCCTCTTGGAAGGGGATTTCCAAGCCTCTTGGAAGGGAACTTCCAAGCCTCTTGAGAGGGAACTTCCAAGCCTCTTGGAAGGGAACTTTCAAGCCTTTTGGAAGGGAACTTCCAACCCTCTTGGAAAGGAACTTCCAAACCTCTTGGAAGGGAACTCCCAAGCCTCTTGGAAGGGAACTCCCAAGCCTCTTGGAAGGGAACTTCTAAGCCTCTTGGAAGGGAACTTCTAAGCCTCCTAGGAGGGAGCTTTTAAGCCTCTTGGAAGGGAACTTCCAAGTTTCTTGGAACGAGACTTCCAAATCTCATGGAACGGAACTTCCAAGCCTCTTAGAAGGGAACTTCCAAGCCTTCCGAGCCTCTTGGAAGGAAACTTCCAAGCCTTCCAAGCCTCTTGGAAAGGAACTTCCAAGCCTCTTGGAAGGGAACTTCCAAGCCTCTTGGAAGGGAACTTCCAAGCCTCTTGGAAGGGAACTTCCAAGCCTCTTGGAAGGGAACTTCCAAGCCTCTTGGAAGGGAACTTCCAAGCCTCTTGGAAGGGAACTTCCAAGCCTCTTGGAAGGGAACTTCCAAGCCTCTTGGAAGGGAACTTCCAAGCCTCTTGGAAGGGAACTTCCAAGCCTCTTGAAAGGGAACTTCCAAGCCTCTTAGAAGGGAACTTCCAAACCTCTTGGAACGAAACTTTCAAACCTCTTGGAAGGGAACTTCCAAGCCTCTTGGAAGGGAACTTCCAAGCCTTTTGGAAGGGGTCTTCCAAGCCTCTTGGAAGGGAACTTCCAAGCCTCTTGGAAGGGAACTTCCGAGCTTCTTGGAAGGCAACTTCCAAGCCTCTTGGAAGGGAACTTCCAAGCCTCTTGGAAGGGAACTTTCAAGCCTCTTGGAAGGGAACTTCCAAGGCCTTTTGGAAGGGAACTTCCAAGCCTTTTGGAAGGGAACTTCCAAGCCTATTGGAAGAGGACTTCTCATACTTTTGGAAGGGGTCTTCCAAGTTCCTTGGAAGGGAAGTTCCAAGTCTCTTGGAAAGGAACTTCCAAGTCTCTTAGAAAGGAACTTCCAAGTCCCTTGGAAGAGAACTTCCAAGCCTCTTTGAAGGGATCTTCCAAGCTTCTTAGAAGGAAACTTCCAATACTCTTGGAAGGGAACTTCCAAGTGTCTTGGAATGGAACTTCCAAGTCTCTTGGAAGGAAACTTCCAAGTCTCTTGGAAGGGAACTTCCAAGCCTCTTGGAAAGGATCTTCCAAGCTTCTTAGAAGGGAACTTCCAAGACTCTTGAAAGGTAGCTTCCAAGCCTCTTCGAAGGGAACTTCCAAAACTCTTGGAATGGAACTTCCAAACCTCTTGGAATGGAACTTCCAAGCCTCTTGGAAGGGAACTTCCAAGCCTCTTGGAAGGGAACTTCCAAGCCTCTTGCAAGGGAACTTTCAAGCCTCTTGGAAGGGAACTTCCAAGCCTCTTGGAAGGGATCTTCTAAGCCTCTTGGAAGGGACTTCCAAGCCTCTTAGAAGGAAACATCCAAGCCTCTTGGAAGGGAACTTCCAAGCCTCTTGAAAGAAAACTTCCAAGCCTCTTGGAAAGGGACTTCCAAGCCTCTTGGAAGGGAACTTCCAAGCCTTTTGGAAGGGAACTTCCAAGCCTCTTGGAAGAGGACTTCTCATACTTTTGGAAGGGGTCTTCCAAGCCTCTTGGAAGGGAACTTCCAAGTCTCTTGGAAAGGAACTTCCAAGTCCCTTGGAAGGGAACTTCCAAGCCTCTTTGAAAGGATCTTCCAAGCTTCTTAGAAGGGAACTTCCAACACTCTTGGAATGGAACTTCCAAACCTCTTGGAATGGAACATCCAAGCCTCTTGGTAGGGAACTTCCAAGCCTCTTGGAAGGGAACTTCCAAGCCTCTTGGAAGGGAACTTCCAAGCCTCTTGGAAGGGAACTTCCAAGCCTTTTGGAAGAAATCTTTCAAACCTTTTGGAAGAAAACTTCTAAGCCTCTCGGAAAGGGACTTCCAAGCCTCTTAGAAGGGAACTTCCAAGCTTCTTGGAAGAGGACTTCTCATGCTTTTGGAAGGGGTCTTCCAAGCCTCTTGGAATGGGAATTCTCAGCCTCTTGGAAGGGAGCTTCTAAGCCTTTTGCAAGGAAACTTGTAAGCCTTTTGGAAAGGGACTTCCAAGCCTCTTGGAAGGGATCTTCCAAGCCTCTTGGAAGGGAACTTTCAAGTCTCTTGGAAGGGAACTTCCAAGCCTCTTTGAAGGGAACTTCCAAGCCTCTTTGAAGAGAACTTCCAAGGCTCTTGGAAGGGAACTTCCAAGCCTCTTCGAAAGGAACTTCCAAGCATTTTGTTGGAAGTGGACTTCTTTGCATCTTGGAAGAGGACTTCCAAGTCTATTGGAAGGAGACTTTCTAATCTCTTAGAAAAGGACTTCCAAGTGTCTTGGAAGGAACTTCCAAGACTATTGGAAGGGAACTTCCAAGACTATTGGAAGGGAACTTCAAAGCCTATTGCAAGGGAACTTCCAAGTCTTTTGGAAAGGAACTTCCAAGCCTCTTGAGAGGGGACTTCTCAGCCTTTTGGAAGGGGACTTCCAAGAATCTTAGAAAGCGACTTCTAAACCTCTTGAAAAGGGAATTCCAAGCCTCTTGGAATGGGACTTCCAAGTCTCTTGGGATGGGACTTCCAAGTCTCTTGGAAGGGGACTTCCAAGCCTTTTGGAAGTGGAGCCTCTTGGAAGGGGACTTCTCATCGTTTTTGAAGGGGACTTCCAAGCCTCTTGGAAGGAACTGCCAAGCCTTTGGAAGGGGACTTACAAGGTTTTTAGAAGGGGATTTCCAAGCCACTTGGAAAGGGACTTCTAAGCCTTTTGGAAAGGGACTTCCAAGCCTCCTAAAAGAGATCTTTCATGCTCCTTGGAAGGGACTTCCATGCTACTTAGAAGGGGACTTACAAGGCTTTTAGAAGGGGAATTCCTAGCCTCTTGGAAAAGGACTTCCAAGCCTAATAAAAGAGATCTTCCATGCTCCTTGGAAGGGACTTTCTTGCTCCTTGAAAGGGGACTTTCAAGCCCTTTGGAAGAGGACTTCCAAGCTCTATAGAAGAGGACTTCCAAGCCTCTTAGAAAAGGGGTGGAATATTCTTAATGATATCTCCTAGTTTAATTTTTGTATCGATTGCTACAAAGTGAAAGTTTTCATCATTAAGCCATAAACCTTTTTATAACAAATGCGCAAATTTTTTTTTTGTTTTTTTTTTCTAATAGTTCTATCATGTTTGATTCTGGGCCCGCTAGTAAATTTGGAATGATCATGAGGGTGGAAATCGCCCTTATGCCTCGGCAAGGGTCATTCATACCAGTAGGTGGAAGACTTTTCCCGACACTGACAAATTTGTCTCGCTCCAAGCAATCAATCAGACAGAATCATTGAACGAGGTTTCGACTGTTAATTAGATCTACACTAAAAACATCTTTTTTTTAACCATATCGCATTGAACAAACGATGTTAACATTTTGTTTCTCTTTCATTTGCAGATATTCTCCAGCGTTAAGTGCCCTGTGTTTGTGTAAATGGTGAAGTGACGTCTAAAAATACCATGCGAAAGCTGAAGAAATCGGATCACTTTGGCATACCGGTCGTTGCCACCGGTAGCCACCGTCCCACTACTGCAAATGAAGAAGCTTTTCCGAATCGAAGCTAATATTTAAATATAAAATCGGTATCGAAAGTGACCCCTCAGGTGTCAATTCGTGTGTTTCAAGTGTAGCGTAAAGTGACGCTTTCTAAAAATCGTCGTTCAATAATTGCGTTCAGTGTCGTGAAATTCCTGTGCCAGGAAACGAGAAAACGAAGTGAAGTTTCAAACGGTCTCTCCTTCAGAAAGCGTATATTAATCTGAAACGTGAAGCGCTGAAAAATGGAATCATTTTACGCATCGTCATCGCCCTCTTCGTCGAGAGGAGCCACTGGTGGTAGCGGTGGTGGTGGTCGAAGACCGTCGTCCTCCGGAGATCAGCAGGGCAGCAGTGCCGGCGGCAGCAGCAGCAGCAGCAGCCACATAACACTCGAACGGCTCAAAGAGAAGGGCAAAAAGCTAGCGTCCGCTCACGTGCAGCGCGAACTAGCCGTCACGGGGCAATCGGAAGCTCTGGAACTGCTGTTGGATGAATTCCTGTCGCCGATACGACCGATTGCCGACGCCGACAGCATCGAGTGGTGCAAGTGGTTGATTGCCGGTGGCCGAACTCCGGGCGAATTTGCCTCCATAGGTGAGTCGATTCAGGGTTAAGGGTTATTGTCTGCTTAAAGGTAAATTTGGGATGATTATGCGACTAAGAGGGTGGGAATCGCCCTAATTGACTGGGCGTGAATTATTTCTTATGCCTCGGCAAGGGTCATTCATACCAGGAGGTGGATGACTCTTCCCAACACTGACAAATTTATCTCGCTCCAAGCAATCAATCAGAATCATTGAACGAGGTCTCGGCTGTTAATTAGATCTACGCTAAATGAAAAGTTGCCTCTCTTTGATCAAAGGCATTCAGACAAAAGTTCATTGGCGTTTTCGTCGATCGTTGACTGCACTGCACCTTTAAACGGGCTGGCAGCTAGACTCGACCAAAGTCGGATGGAAGGTGTTGGTGAAACCATTAAAGCCTTCTATTAACAATAATAATAGCAGCGCGAATGGGTTCGATAAACGAAGAGCGAAAAAGTAAAATTGCACACAACATAAAACCAAAGCTTCGGTGCTAATAATAGGTAGGTCTGGCATAAAGTAGAGAAGAGTATGGAATAGATAGAGCACCGATAGACGAAGAAAAAGACAAGAAAAGACGAAGGCTAATGTGTGAGAGGTAGAAGAAACAAAACATTACAGAAACCTCAGCAAGGCAAGTTAGCAACTTGGTCCACGTTCCGTCCCTTGAACCCTCTCCGGCTGAGGTGAGTGATCCGAACGATGCGCTCTGGTACCTCTTCCGTCGTCAGCAGAAGACCTCACTTTTCTCCGGGCAAGGCGCTTGCTGGCAAAGTCGTATTAGTTACCAGCAGGATACGCACTCGGCTCTCATCGTCCGCGGTCCATCGTCGGTCGTCATGCTGCGGCATTTGGAAGATTGGTACCTACTTGTCGCCGGCCCGTTGTCGTTTCGTTTCGACTTGCCATTAATGAGTACCGGTTTGGACTAAGACGACGGCGTCGTCGTCGTCGTTATCTTCTACTCTTTGAAGTTATGCACATGAGGTAGCAATGTGCGATAAAAGCCGGACACAGCGTCCTCGACATTGAAATGGCGACACCGCAACAGCAGCAACGGGGCGGAACCGTTAGGGGCAAGGCTGAGGTCAACGCGATTGGAGTATCCGGGACGTGAGAAAAGTTGCTTGGGAGGAGGAATGTTTTTATTGAACTTGAGTTAGTTTTGCTTTGGACATTTAAGTTTGTGCTGCATTTGAGTCACAAGAGTGAAACATAATTTAAATGATAGTAACAACAAATGTACAACTGTTATTAATAATTTTTGATCATCTCTGGCAAGATTAAAGATTTTGATGATTGGCTTGTTCCTAGGCACTGATAAATATATGCCGTTCAATGCACTTCGGTACACGAAAAATCCAATATGATTAAAAAAAAAATCTACGGTTGATAGTTTTCTAAACAACTATTGCAGTCCCATAAAGTGCTTCAAAAATTCCCGGAACCCTTTTATGTGAGTTAAATTTAGAACATCACATCACACTGGATCGCCTTTCAAACGATAAAGTTAATTGATTCAACAATGTGATCAAAACAGCTTGTGACATATCATGGTTATGTTTATTTTGTTTATGTAGCAAATATTAGATTCGATTTTCTGTTTATTGTAAACTGATACTAAATTGAACGGTTTGCTTAATGCAAATGTCTCGGTATGACCCACATTTAAATTCTGATTAATCCGAAAACAAATAAACAACGAATTCATTTGTCTAGCGTAGGAATATTTCGACAATCATCGCCTCATAAAGTAACAATAACAAATAAAACACGTTATCTAATCTGAAAATGTTGATTAGTTCGATTCTAATATTCATGTTGTTGTCAATAAAAGCACACAAAATCCATAAAAGTTGCATAATTTGTTGCCTTTTTTCGGTTTGACTCACCGCGTCGTCAGTAATCGATACTCGACAAACTCTGCCTCTGTACAGCGGGTGACACACTTTCCGCTCCCCAAGTCAAGCCCTGAAGAATCCACATAGAATTTCGTCCAGCTGCGTTCCCAACCAGAACAAACAACTGCTGTTGCGAAAAACAAAACAACAGCGACCTGCAACGCAAAAGTTTCCTGCCCGGTTCTCCGCAAAGCCAGCTGTGGATGACGTCACGCCAGGCGTTCCAATGTCCGCACCACACCACTAACCGCGTTCGGCCCACCAGAACGGAGGCCACACGCGGTTGGTTTGTTTGCTTCCTAGCAGTGCAGTGCCAGCGGTGCGAGCGCTGAAAGCCCCCCAGCGGAACCTCACACAATGATCATCGCAAACGGCAAGAGTAACCCCATCCAACCACCACCAACAGAAGCTACGAGGAAAACAGGTACCTTCCTACCATCAGCAGCCGGTAGGTAGTCTTGTGACTGTGTGTGGCATCAGCTTAGGGGCAAACCGATACAGCCACGTTTGATTCTGTCGAGTTCGCTTCCAGTGGCGGCGGACCGGATCGTCGGTATGCGAGTCCACTCTGGAACTAGTTTCGAGCTTTTTACCACCCTGGTCTCGGTGTGCGTTAACCGGACGGATGGACGGACGAACGAACGAACGAGAGTCCTCGTGAGGAAGTGCTTCACGCGCTGCTGACACCCCGAGAAATTTGTCACGTTGTTTCGTGCATCGCAACCGAAACTGGTGAAACCGGTCACAACGTTTTCCCTCGGTGTCACGCCGCGAAGCAACGTGCATTGAACTCTTGTGCGCGGTTTATTTACACCTCAAGTCAAGACTCGGCCAGGGCCGTTGCTGGTTGTCGTCGTCAACAACATCTCGGTCGCGCCGTGGTGTGGTGGTCGAGCTGCTAGAATGCTGCGGGATAGAAGCGAGAAATGATTGTGTGGATTCGTCGGATGGTTCCTATGGGTCAGGTGTTGCGCGATGCGACGACGCCTTTGGTTGCTTGAAGGGTGTACCGCAGAGGCAGAGGCTCGTCGTCTTTTACCTATTTCGCAATCTTACGTCGACGACTGAAACCCCATACTTAGTCATATAACTTTCAGTGACTTTGTTTGGGCAGCATTCATGATGACTTGGCGATTTTGATTTGATTAATTTCAATTGAGAAGGATTCAGATTTTATTCGAATAACATCGGTTTGAATCACGGAATCATCGGATTTACATCTTGGTTTTGAATCACGAATTAATGCGATTTATGTATATTGGAACTGGATTAGAATTTGTTTTGCATTGGACTATTTTTGAACCATAATTGTTTGGTTTGGTTAGATATGTAATGGACTTGAATTAAATCTGAATTGACTTTAGATTGGATTTCAATTGAACTTAAATTGGATTTAGAATGATTTGTTTTTGATTAGAGATTTTGTTCTTCTCATACACTATTTGAGTGTACGTACGATCACTCCAAAACCGAACTTCCGATAGAAGACCCAGAGACGTGAGAAAGGCACTATTTCATTGTATTTAAATTGATTTGGGTTTGGATTTGGACTGATTGGATTTAAACAAGATCGGTACTGGATTTGGATTGAATACGGATTGGTTTTAAATTTTATTGAGGCTGGGTTCAGATTGAATGGGGTTGTATTGAATTGAATTTGAATTGCAAAGGGAAAGGATTTGAAATTGGATTTTGATTAAATTTTTGTTTGGTTGGAATTCGATTCATATTGTAATGAAACATTGAATTGGATTACGATTGAATTTGAATTGGATTAGGCTGAATTCAATTGGGCTGAATTTGGATTAAATTTTTATTTGGTTTAGATAGGATTTAGACGCAGAGGCAATACACTCATGTCATTATTCAAATCTAAACCAAATCTAGTCCAAATCTAATTCAAATCCAATCCAAATCCATTTTAAATTCAATCCAAGTCCAATTCAAATCCAATCTAAATCCATTTCAAGTCCAATCCAATTCAAATCCAAAACCAATTTTAATTCAAATTCAATCTAAATCCATTCCAAATTCGACCCGAATCCAATGTAAATCCAATTCCAATCAAAATCTAATCTAATTCTGTTCCAAATCCAATTCAAATCCAATCGTAATCTTATCCAAATCCAATACAATTCCATTTCAAATCTAATTCAAATACAATCCAAATCCCAGCCAATCCAAACACAAAACCAGTTAAAATTCAATCCAAATCTATTCCAAATCCAATCCAAATTCATTTATTAAGATAAAAATCCAATGCAAATCAAATACAAATCTTATCCAAATCCAATCCAAATCCAATCCAAATCCATTCAAATCCAAATGCATTCAAATGCTATACAAATCTTATTGAATTCCAATCCAAATCCTAACCAATCAAGATTCAATCCAACCAAAATTCAATCTAATTTCAATCTAAATTCAAATCCATTCAAAATTTACCCTGTCCATGGATAAGGGGCTTGACGTTGATATTTCAAGTGTCTTAAAAAGATTTTTATTTTATTTTTATTTTTGTTGTTTGATAGAGTGCTTTTTTCAAACAAAGGTTAAGTTCAACACTAAATAAAAAAATAGAGATATTTTTCCATTTTTATATCTCCTTCACAAGAATATCGTTATTTTAATGGTAATGGTTTGAAAATAAGCTCCGTAGAGAAACTTTTATCACATCTTACTTAAATAAGGTCAACAGTTATACCAAACACTTGAGGTACCATGCCTCCAAGTTAACTAATGGTTAGTGTCGCACGATCTAACAACAACTGCCTATTGGTAAATTTGGAGGTGCCGGCAGGGCTCAGTAGGGTCTAACTAACATAACTCTAATACTAACAAGACCCTGAAACAAACGCTTATCCAAATAGCATACATCTATTTATACTTGTAGTAGTAGCTAACAATAATTCCTTTTGTACCCCTATAGCTGACGTAAAACTTTAGTAGTGAAAAGTAGAATTTGTAGATTTACTAATTTGGCATTGGAGATAGTGAATGTATCTATTATATCTTCTCGATAATCTTTTTATTTTAGTCTCTCTAGCTGCATGGATCAACGCAAAAAACTGTTTCTCTCTTCCTTCTATTAGGTTAGTTAGAAAAATTAGCGGATATATAGGGGACATGACTTAGTGTTTCTCGTATTAAGACAAATTCGCTGACCTTTACCTTATAATAAAATAAATGACCGATAGTAAAAAATGACTGAAATTTAAAGATATCAAATAAATAATAAAAACGAAAATGAATACATGACCATCGGTGGACAGAAAGACAAGAGCCAGAGCTCTGTTTAGAATAGTTAATTGAGACCATTGCACTCACAAGATAGAGAACAACTAGTCCCATTATTATTGCTACAAGACTAATAACTTGACCACTTACGGAAATGAGGATAGACCATATGATGCGTTCATCCGCTATTATATTGAATATTGTATACCCTGAATCTGAATAACTGAATTTTAGACCTCATTATTTTAATAAATAATAAAGGTTTGAATATTAGAAAAGGGAATAGAACTTGACCAACAAAAAGCAATTACGGAACAACTGGAGAGAAATTTTGTATAATGATCACTATTAGACTACTGAAACTTTAACATATGACATTACTGTGATACAATTATCTCGACGACGTATTGACAAACATCCGATACTCAACCGTGTTAAAATAAGGGAAGCTCTTCAATGTGTCCATTTATTACAATAGTACTTAAATTAATCTATTTTGAAACTACCCTACCAGAATGATATCATTACATCTTTATTCGAAATTGTTACTTGGAAATGGCAACAGTACCACCCGTTGTCAACATAGACTACTATTAGGTATTGAATGTCGGCTCCAAGTAACTAATAATTAAATTTACATGTTAACTACTTATTCAGAAAACATCTATGTACATGTTGAGCTTCCATTATTTGTTCGGTTTATAATTGACAGACTGTAGATAGAAAGAATAATGTATCGGTATGATCACAATACAAACCCAGGCCGCAGTGACCTAGTGAGCAACATAGCTTGAGTCGTCTGCTAGTATTGTGTATCACATGGAGAGCCCAGCCGAGATACCAGTCTATTAAGACTACAACTGGTCAACTCTCGAAAAAAAAAAAAAAAAAAAAAAAAAAAATTCAAATCCATTCAAAATTCAATCACAATTTTATCCAAATCCTATCCAAATCCAATTCAAACCCAATCCGAATTCAATTCAAGTCCAATCTAAACTCAATCCAATTCAAATCCAAACCTAATCCAAATTCAATCAAATTATAATCTAAAACCATTTAAAATATAATTCAAATCCAATCCAAATCTAATAGAAATCCAATCCAAATAGAATCCAAGTGGTGTCAGGTTTTTTGGCCGAAGGTCATTAGGTCGAATGGTCACTAGACCGAACGGTCATTAGGCCGAAAGAGAAAGAAGTGAAAAATGATAAGTTCTTCCTTCACCTTACCCTTTCTTCCTTCTCCCTTCTTGCACTTTCCTTCTTCTATCTGTCTTTTTTTCCTTCTTCTTCCCTTCTTCCTTCTTTCTTCTTTCTTTTTCCTTCTTTTTGCCTTTCTCGTATACTAAACTAAGTATACGGTAAAGGCTATATGATCGCTCCAAAAACAAACTTTTTATAGAAGGCCCGGAGACCCATAGTGTTATATACCGATCGACTCAGCTCGACGAATTGAGGTGATGTCTGTGTGTATGTGTGTGTGTCTGTGCGCACCCACCCAAAAAAAATGTCACTCATTTTTCAGGCACTTAGCCTTAACCGATTTACTCGCAACAAGTTGTATTCGACGAAGAATACTCTCCCATTGTTTCCTATTGAAAATTGGCCAGATCGGACTATGGGCTCAAGAGTAATGGCCAAAATACTATTTTTATAATGCACGAGAAATGCACCATCACCGCTAGGTGGATTAATCAGGGTTTTTCTTTCTTTTTCTTTCTTATTTCTTAGAAATAAGGAAAACGGAAGAAAGAAGAAAGAAAAAGTTATTTCTCCTTTCTTCCGTTTTCCTTCTTTCTTCCATCTTTTTTCTTCCTTCTTTTTTCTTTTTTCTTATTTCTTCCTTTTTCTTTCTTCTTTCTTCCGTCTTCCTTCTTTCTTCTTCTTTCTCTCTTCTTCCTTCATCCTTCGTTTTCCTTCCTTCTTTCTTCCTTATTCTTTATTCCTTCCCTCAGCCTTCTTCATTCCATCTTCTTCCTTCTTCTTTCCTTCTTATTTCTTCCATTTTTCTTCTTCCTTCTACTTTCTTTCTTTTTCCTTCTTCTTTCTTCTTTTTTCCTTCTGCTTTCTTCCTTCTTTCTACTTCCTTCTTCCTTCTACTTTCTTTCTTCTTTTTTCCTTCTTTCTTCTTTTTTCCCTTTTTCTTCCGTTTCCCATCTTCTTTCTTTTTTTATTCCTTCTTACTCTTCCTCTCCGCCTCCTTCTTCCTTCTTCTTTTTAACTTCTTACTTCTTCTTTTTAACTTCTTCCTTCTTACTTCTTCCTTCTTACTTCTTCCTCCTTTTTCCTTCTTTCTTCTTTTCTATTTCTTTCTTCTTCTTTTCTATTTCTTTCTCACTTCGATCTAATCACTTCTCACTCCCACTTCTCATTCGACCTAATGACCCAGCATCAATCCAAAACTAATCCAAATCCATTTCAGATCCAAATTCAATCCAGATCTATTTCAAATCTAATTAAAATCCTATCAAAATCCTATCCAAATCCATTTCAAACCCAATCTAAATTCAATTCAAGTCCTATTTATACGCAATCCAATTCAAATCCAAACCCAATTCAAGTACGTTAAAAATTCAATCAAATTATAATCCAAATCCATTTCAAATATAATCCAAATACAATCCAAATCTAATCCAAATCAATTTCAAATCCAAATTCAATCAAAAGCTAATCCAGATCCTATACAAATCATATTAAAAACGAATTTAAATCCAATCAAAATCCTATCCAATCCAAATTCAATCAAAATCTAATCCAAATCCTATACAAATCCATTTCAAACCCAATCCAAATCCAATCCAAATCCAATCCAAATCCAATCCAAATCCAATCCAAATCCAATCCAAATCCAATCCAAATCCAATCCAAATCCAATCCAAATCCAATCCAAATCCAATCCAAATCCAATCCAAATCCAATCCAAACCAATCCAAACCAATCCAAACCAATCCAAACCAATCCAAACCAACCAAACCAATCCAAACCAATCCAAACCAATCCAAACCAATCCAAACCCAACCAAACCAATCCAAACCAATCCAAACCAATCCAAACCAACCAAACCAATCCAAACCAATCCAAACCAATCCAAACCAATCCAAATCCAATCCAAATCCAATCCAAATCCAATCCAAATCCAATCCAAATCCAATCCAAATCCAATCCAAATCCAATCCAAATCCAATCCAAATCCAATCCAAATCCAATCCAAATCCAATCCAAATCCAATCCAAATCCCAATCCAAATCCAATCCAGATTCAATCTAAAACTAGTCTAAATCCAATCCGAATGCTATCCAATCCAAATCCAATCCAAATACAATTCAAATCCAAATCCAATCCAAATCCAAGTCCAATCCAAATCCAATCCAAATCCAATCCAAATCCAATCCAAATCCAATCCAAATCCAATCCAAATCCAATCCAAATCCAATCAAAATCCAATCCAAATTCAATCCAAATCCAACCCAAATCCAAATTCAATCCAAATCCATTCCAAATCCAATCCAAATCCAATTCAAATCCAATCCAAATCCAATCCAAATTCAATCCAAATCCAATCTGAATCCAATCCAAATCCAATCCGAATCCAAGTCCAATCCGAATCCAATCCAAATCCAATCCAAATTCAATCCAAATCCAACCCAAATCCAAATCCAATTTAAATCCATTCCAAATCCAATTCAAATCCAATCCAAATCCAATCCAAATCCAATCCGAATCCAATCCAATCCAAATTAATTCCAAATCAGATACAAATCAAATGCAAATCAAATCCTAATCCAATTCAAATCCAAATCTAATTTAAATCTAATCCAAATCTTACCACAAATGGATCCAATCCAAATCCAATCCAAATTTATTTCAAATCAGATACAAATCAAATGCAAATCAAATCCAATCCAATTCAAATCCAAATCTAATTTAAATCTAATCCAAATATTACCACAAATGGATCCAATCCAAATCCAATCCAAATACAATCCAAATCAAATCGAAATCCATTCCAAATCAAATCCAAATCAAATTCAAATCCAATCCAAATACAACCCAAATCAAATCCAAATCAAATACGAATCCAATCCAAATCCAATCCAAATCCAATCCAAATTCAATCCAAATCCAATCCAAATCCAATCCAAACCAACCAAACCAACCAAATCCAATCCAAACCAATCCAAACCATCCAAACCATCCAAACCAATCCAAACCAATCCAAACCAATCCAACCCAATCCAAACCAATCCAAACCAATCCAAACCAACCAAACCAATCCAAATCCAATCCAATCCAAACCCAATCCAAACCAATCCAAACCAATCCAAACCAATCCAAACCAATCCAAACCAATCCAAACCCAATCCAAACCAATCCAGATTCAATCTAAAACCAGTCCAAACCAACCGAATGCCATCCAATCCAAACCAATCCAAACCAACCAAACCAATCCAAACCAACCAAACCAATCCAAACCAATCCAAACCAATCCAAACCAATCCAAACCAATCCAAACCAATCCAAACCAATCCAAACCAATCCAAACCAATCCAAACCAACCAAACCAATCCAAACCAATCCAAACCAATCCAAACCAACCAAACCAATCCAAACCAATCCAAACCAATCCAAACCAACCAAACCAATCCAAACCAATCCAAACCAATCCAAACCAATCCAAACCAACCAAACCAACCAAACCAATCCAAACCAATCCAAACCAACCAATCCAAACCAATCCAAACCAACCAAACCAACCAATTCCCAACCAAACCAACCCAAACCAATCCAAACCAATCCAAACCAAAACAACCAAACCAATCCAATCCAATCCAAACCAATCCAATCCAAACCAAACCAATCCAACCAAACCAATCCAAACCAATCCAAACCAATCCAAATCGAACCAAACCAATCCAAACCAATCCAAACCAATCCAAACCAATCCAAACCAATCCAAACCAATCCAAACCAATCCAAATCCAATCCAAACCAATCCAAACCAATCCAAACGCAACCAAACCCAATCCAATTCCAACCAATTCCAATCCAAATCAAACCAAACCAATCCAAACCAATCCAAACCAATCCAAACCAATCCAAACCAATCCAAACCAATCCAATCCAATCCAATCCAAACCAATCCAAACACAATCCAAATCAAATCGAAACCAATCCAAATCAAACCAAACCAAACCAAACCAATCCAAACGCAACCAAATCAAACCGAACCAATCCAAATCAAACCAAACCAAATTAAACCAATCCAAACCAATCCAAACCAATCCAAACCAATCCAAACCAACCAAACCAATCCAAACCAATCCAAACCAATCCAAACCAACCAAACCAATCCAAACCAATCCAAACCAATCCAAACCAATCCAAACCAATCCAAACCAATCCAAACCAATCCAAACCAATCCAAACCAAACCAATCCAAACCAACCAAACCAATCCAAACCAATCCAAACCAATCCAAACCAATCCAAACCAACCAAACCAATCCAAACCAATCCAAACCAATCCAAACCAATCCAAACCAATCCAAATGCAATCCAATTCCAATCAAAAACCAATCCAATTCCAATCCAAATCAAATCCAAATCCAATCCAAATCCAATCCAAACCCAATCCAATCCAATTCCAATCCAAATCCAATCCAAATACAATCCAAATCAAATCTAAATCAAATCCAAATCAAATCCAAATCAAATTCAAATCCAATCCAAATGCAATCTAAATCAAATCGAAATCCAATCCAAATCAAATCCAAATCAAATTAAACCAACCAAACCAATCCAAACCAATCCAAACCAATCCAAACCAATCCAAACCAATCCAAACCAATCCAAACCAATCCAAACCAATCCAAACCAATCCAAACCAATCCAAACCAACCAAACCAATCCAAACCAATCCAAACCAATCCAAACCAACCAAACCAATCCAAACCAACCAAACCAATCCAAACCAATCCAAACCAATCCAAACCAATCCAAACCAATCCAAACCAATCCAAACCAATCCAAACCAATCCAAACCAATCCAATTCCAATCCAATCCAACCAAACCAATCCAAACCAAAACAATCCAAACCAAAAACAATCCAAACCAATCCAATCCAATCCAAACCAATCCAATCCAAACCAAACCAACCAATCCAAACCAACCAAACCAATCCAAACCAATCCAAACCAATCCAACCAATCCAAACCAACCAAACCAATCCAAACCAATCCAAACCAATCCAAACCAACCAAACCAATCCAAACCAATCCAATCCAATTCCAATCCAAACCAATCCAAACACAATCCAAATCAAATCGAACCAATCCAAATCAAATCCACATCAACCAAACCAATCCAAACGCAATCCAAATCAAATCGAAACCAATCCAAACCAAACCAAACCAAATTAAAACCAATCCAAACCAACCAAACCAATCCAAACCAATCCAAACCAATCCAAACCAATCCAAACCAACCAAACCAACCAAACCAATCCAAACCAATCCAAACCAACCAAACCAATCCAAACCAATCCAAACCAACCAAACCAATCCAAACCAACCAAACCAATCCAAACCAATCCAAACCAATCCAAACCAATCCAAACCAATCCAAACCAATCCAAACCAACCAAACCAATCCAAACCAATCCAAACCAACCAAACGCAATCCAAACCAATCCAATTCCAACCAACCCAATCCAAATCAAACCAAACCAATCCAAACCAATCCAAACCAACCAAACCAACCAAACCAATCCAAACCAATCCAAACCAATCCAAACCAATCCAAACCAAACCAATCCAAACCAACCAATCCAATCCAAACCAATCCAAACCAAACCAATCCAACCAAACCAACCAAACCAATCCAAACCAATCCAAATCGAATCCAAATCGAACCAAACCAATCCAAACCAATCCAAACCAATCCAAACCAATCCAAACCAATCCAAACCAATCCAAACCAATCCAAACCAACCAAACCAATCCAAACCAACCAATTCCAATCCAAACCAATCCAACCAATCCAAACCAATCCAAACCAATCCAAACCAATCCAAACCAATCCAAACACAATCCAAACACAATCCAAATCAATCCAAATCAAATCCAAATCAAATCCAAACCAATCCAATCCAACCAATCCAAATCAAATCCAAATCAAATTAAAACCAATCCAACCAATCCAAACCAATCCAAACCAATCCAAACCAATCCAAACCAATCCAATCCAAACCAATTCAAACCAATCCAAACCAATCCAAACCAATCCAAACCAATCCAACCAATCCAAATCCCAATCCAAATCCGAATCAGAATCCAAATCAAAATCCAAATCAAAATACAAATCCAATCCAGATTCAATCTAAAACTAGTCTAAATCCAATCCGAATGCTATCTAATCCAAACCAATCCAAACCAAGCCAAACCAAGCCAAATCCAATCCAAACCAATCCAACCAATCCAACCAATCCAAATCCAATCCAAATCCAATCCAAATCCAATCCAAATCCAATCCAAATCCATTTCAAATCTAATCCAAATCCAATCCAAATCCAATCCCAATCCAATTCAAATCCAATTCAAATCCAATCCAGATTCAGTCTAAAACTAGTCTAAATCCAATCCAAATCTAATTCAAATCCAATCCAGATTTATTCCAAATCAGATACAAATCCAATCCATATCAAATAATATCCAAATCTAATTTCAATCTAATCCAAATTTTATCCAAATCTTATCCAAATCCATTCCAAATGTAATCCAAATCCTATTAAAATCCAATTCAGATTCATTTAAATAATTCAAATCCAATCCAAATCCTACCCAATCAAAATCCAATCCATCTCAAATTCAATCAAAACGTAATCCAAATCCTATCCAAATTCATTTAAAATCCAATCTAAATTCAAGTCAAGTCCAATCTAAACTAAATCCAAACCTAAACCAAATCCGATCCAAATTTAATCAAAATATAATCCAAGTCCATTTCAAATCTAATCCAAACCCTATCCAAATTCCAGCCAAATTTCAATAAAAATTAAATTCAAATCCAATACAAATCCAACGCAAATCCAATTCAAACCCAATTTAAATCCAATCCAATTCAAAAGTAATTTACCCTCAATCTAATCCAAATCCAATCGATATTCCATCTATTTCAAATTCATATACAATTCATATCCAATTCTATTTCAATTTAATTCCAATCAAAATACCGATTCTGATCAAATCCGTTGCAAATCCAAACCAAATCTAATCCAAATCCAATCCAATCAAAATCTAATCCAAATCTCCTTCAAATCCAATTCAATTCAAATTTAAATTTAGTCATACGACAATCAAATTTCAATCCAATTTCAGTTCAATTTCAATAGGAGCACTACCAATCCAAATTGAATTCAATTACAACTCAACTGTCCAAATTTAAGTAGAATCCTAATCTATTTCACATACTATTTGGATGTGGATAGTATTGGAAATGGATTTGGAATGGAATGGATTTCGCATCAAAATTCACATCCAATCCTCATCCAATTGAAATCTCATTTTAATTCTAAACCAATCCCAATTAAATCAATATCCAATCTAATCCGTCTTTTCCAGCTTGTTTCTTTTTGCACTTACTATTAAGTTGGGAAGAAGTCAGACCTTCACATTAACATCTTATTAGTTTATTGGTCTAATTGACGCCCCGTACTTCTTTTAACTATCCATAAAATGTAACATGTGTTTGCATGTTTAGGTGTTCTATTCAGCAAACTGCTTTCACTGATCGTCTTCTTCCATATAAGAGACGGTTCACCGCACTCGGTTTGACCGATCGTTGTTGCAAATGCCATTGCCAAGGTCATTCAGTTTCGCGAACTCTTTCCTATTACAGTAGCGTCGTTATTCGCGCTAACAAAAAAGACCAATATGAACTTGATCGGATAGCAAAAATCATGATCACGGCCCCGATGACGTCAATAATGACGGCGATGAAGCTGAAAAGAATTCAATTTTTCGCATGAAATAGCTCAACTTTACGCGAGAGGTTCGTTTCTCGCTGTTTGCTCAGCAATTATGAGATCTCGCGTGCACGATCATGTACGCGAGTGAATAAGTTCAAAAAAATGTTGAATCAAATAAAAGCAACTCCCAATCTTATCTATGATCTCGCCACTGACTGACTGTGCCTGAGAAGCGCGTGATTCCCGCCAAAAAGTGGCCCTTGACCAATGACAAACAAATTGAGCGTCAAGTGCCTCAAGTACGCGCGCTTCCATAGGCCTCTAATCAACGCGCAGCAACTGGACGGACACTTCCAGTTCCACCCGAGCAAGAACCAGTTTCCATCTGCTGTTGCTCGGCTGGGCTGTGTCGGTCGTCGGGGAGGCTTCCATTCCAGTTCCAGCAGCGCTTCGAACCGACCGACCGACCGACCGATGATCGACCAAAGTCATTGAACTTGCACCGATGGATCAACAATCTTACGGATCGGGGAACTTGCGCTCGGCACGGCATAACAACAACCCGAGACGGAGAGCTCGCAGACCGTGAGCGGTTTCACGTGGTCTGATTCGATCGCGTTGCCTTCTACTTGTAGGGTCGGCCGCAAGCGGAATGAACGGGTGGACGGGAGAATTCCCCGGTTGGTTTTTTGATCTAGCACTTGCACGCAATCCGGCACCACGCATAGATCCATGAATCGATCGCGTTGTTTCACGAAAGGGGGGAACCAAACGGCAGCCCGAAAAGCAAGAACTCAAACGCCCATACGTCGTCGTCGTCGTCATCGTGATCGAGTAGCAGACGGAGAGACGGAGATCATTGACACCAACAACAGCGGTGAGGAGCGAGTCGAGCAAGCAGCACGATCGAGTCGTTTCATTTTTTGGGACTTGTGGTGTATTGTGCTCCACGCGTTCGATCGACAACGATCGCCGCGATGACGACGTTGGTGGAGAATGGGTTATGGCATGTAAACAACAACGCAACGCAGTTCTACTCCGAGGCCATCAAAACAACATGCCTCCGAAGGTGCTCATTAATATTCATGAGGTTCGTGTCAGTCGGTGGTGTGAGTCTTTCTCGGTTGCGTATCGACTTTCGACTGTGAATCAAGTTGCGATGGCGAGATATTTTTATGAACATTCAAATATCGATTTGAGATCGGCTTGATTGGGAGTATGGCAGCATTCCGCGATTGAAACCAGAAACCGAATATATGCGGCGACTCACGTTGATCTCCATCCAATCCAATGAAGTTCATTATAGCGGAAAAACAAACCGGTCAGCGTTTGCTCTGGATATCACCCATACCAATCGCGGGTTCGTTGTGTTGGGGCATGAACTTGAACAGGAGAGCACATCACCCATATTACTTAGAATATTGGACCTTTGAATAGTGCAACATCCGTGGTGGTATTTAATTTTTTCTCATACCAATAAAAAGAGTATAAACACTTAAGTTGCAAATATTATGCGATTTCCGGATATTCAACAGCTGAGATTTCGGATTTGTCCGTCGAGATTTCGATGAACTTTGCAGAGACTTCCGTAGTCGCGGCCATGATCATGGCAAAAATCAATACCGCCGAATGTGATCTTGATTCAGAATACTGTCCATGATTGCATATTTTTAACATTTCAAGTTTATATCGATTTTGAGTTAACTTCGTAGATTGTCTTGAAATCAGTCCCATCTTTGCTGAATTTCTTATTCATATGGGACAGATATGTTTTTGTGGGCAGTATAGTTCTATAAGCTGTGTCATTATAAGGAAGTATAATGAACTTATGAAACCTGTTAAGTTAGTAGGCATGCATCAAAATGTCAGGTTCTTATATACGTTAGTAACATTTAACATATTTTCTATGCAATATTCGTAGAAGTATCTGAGGACCCAGTAATTGTATTCCCAGTTTAAAAAAAAAAAGAGCCGTAGCGTGGACTCCCGGCGCCCTTGGCGAAATCTTTTTAGGGCGCCCCTCTCGTATTAAGGAAAAATGTGCAATGTTTCACAATCCAATAACATTTTGAATCTCACCTTAAAGTTTTATAAATTTTTATTAACGAGATTTTCTTCACTATGTTGGCTCATCTTGTAGAACAATAAGATTAAAAAGTTTAGTAGATTGAAGATGCTTCATATAACAAGCAATATAAAGCCTGTCCACGTTAAATTTCGGACAGTCAGATAATGTTCAATTCATTTGTCGCCATTTCATCAGTTTGGACGAGAGCTAAAACATGCTGAAAGCAGCGGTTAAGCGAAGAGATTGAGCTGTCATGTAAATAGTTCGTCTCAGTGGTTGGTAAAAATGTTTAAAAATCGCGTTGGATGATGGGTGTCCGAAATTTAACGTGGACAGGCTTTATTAGGCGGTATGTCCCTGGAAAGTTTTTAAATTTTGTGACCTTTTACACTAATTTGCAAAATATGGTAAGAACTTGGTAGAGTCGTGGACAATTCTGGATCCTCGTATGAAATCTGTTGGAACATCCAGGCTGAAAGATCATTAAAATTGCTGAAAGTTATTTTACTTACAGCTCATAGTGTCCTAACGGCTATTTCTTGCTCTTGGTGGAAGGAACTGACGTACTTGCAAATACATAGCAGAGAAAAGAGATTTGAAAATCATGACAAATCATATACTAATGTCCAATGGTTGGAACAAGAAAATCCAACTCTGAAGTGGATCGATCGATGATCGAAATCGCTATCGGATTTAGGATATGGATATGGATGTTGGGTCAATAACATCCAACTTTGAAGTAGTCGAAATCGACATCGGAAGCAGGAGGGCCAGGAAGTGAGGAAATGAGGCTATGAATGCTTAGATAGCACATGCCTTGGCACATGTTGTATGTATTGCAGATAAATTTTGCTAATCAATGAGAGCTTTGATAAATGATAACCAAAGAAGTAATTTAATTATATTATTGCTACTCAGTCTTGCAATTATTACAATGAGTTTTTTTTATTTACCCGACGTTTCGACACGGGAATTGTATCTTTTTCAAGGGGAAAATATTTTTGTTGTTTGTCCCTTGTAAAAGACACAATCCCCGTGTTGAAACGTCGTGTAAATTAAAAAAAACTCGTTGTAATAATTGCAAGACTATGTAGCCGTTCAACGCACAGTCGATCCATAATCAGTAGTCATTTAATCAAGGCACATTATCACTGCTTATCGTAAGTTTTTCTGAATGAAATGAGAGTTGTCTTAAATCTACACCATCCTTACCTTTACCTCATCCCGATATAAGTCATTAGCGCAAAAGGTCTTTTACAATTTTGGTCAACACCTGTGGCAGATTGTGCCCGAAAATGGCAACAACCCGATCTACAATTTTCAAATAACTTGGCCCCTTGTAGATGGTTCCAAAAGGCTCAAAGAAACCGAAAGGGCAGTCAAAGTTAAGATCAAATCATTCGACTTGTTTATTTGAGATAGAAGAAAGATTAGATTTCTTGAAATTTCTCCGCCATAGACCTTTAGACTTTTTGGTCGGTTTGTTATTATTTGGCCATGTAACGAATAAAATTGTTCTGTTTCCCATACCGTGATTCTTGATTCTGGCGTCCCCTGAGGGCTGGCGCCCTTGGCGGGGGCCAACCCGGCCAACCCCACGCTACGGCGCTGGGCACACTCGACTGATAATACCAGCAGCAGGGTTTGCAGAAATCGATCTCAATAGATAACGAACAACAATACAATAGAGGCAAAAACCTTTTCAAATCATCACAAGCCATGAAAACAAGTTAGTCGAACTTGTATACAAGTGCGAAAAAAACAAATTCGAATAGGCTGCCCCCACCGGGAGGCTTTGACAAAACGCTTCGTTCTCGCTCATTTTATGTTGATCATATTTTTCCACACAGCTGTGTAAAACAAGTTGTAATGCATTATCAAAACTGGTGACCCCCATAATTGGTGATTTTTTAAAGGAATTCATCATGAAGTATAGACCCACTTCCTAATCAGTTCATTATCGTAACAGCTTGCGAAAAACGTCTCTCCCGGTATGCTACCTGTCGATTTTTTCATTCTCCTTTGGATTCGATGCCTGACCAGCAGTCAAAGAATGAATCAAGCTGATGACAAAGGGTATTGTCAATTTGGAGTTTCAAGAAGGGCCAAGAGAAGTGGAAGATGTTTCACGAGTTTTGTGCGAAAAACATTCCTTAAAAAAAGGGTTGTAAAGTTCGCGGTGAGCACTTGATTCAAGAGAATGGGATGTACAATTTTTTTTTTTTTTTTTATCATGATGACCGTGCATTTCGTAGTTGCTACTCCGTGATCGACCAGAACAATCGCAATTGCACAGGGAACCAATGGATGGAAGCATGGGATTTGCTCTCCAACCTCAATGTGCACAGTCCGAGAGCTCTAGTATTTTGGATAGTCGATAACGGCGCTGGCCACGTCCTCACGGTCATCGGGGATGGGAAGGAATTGATGATGCAGTCACTCGCCCACTGCAAGCCGAGAACACCTCTGCACTCGCCACGAGCTCCTGCGGAATTTTATTGGAATCTTGGGGTTAAGGTTTTATGGCAGAGGTTCGTCTTGGTTAACGGGTTGCCAATGTGATAGTTATGAAAGGGTGGTGTAGTATTCTAATTGGATGCCGAAACGAACTTTTTCGCTCATTTCGAATTCTAACAGTAACCTGCTAGAACTAATCAAGTTGTAGGTATAGGGATAGAAGATGGAAACGGTATGAAAGCCCATTTCCAGTTCTAGCGATTGCTAGAACATGAGAAATATATGAAAAGATACAAAGTAGGAGAAATGGAACGGGCCTGGGATTGAACCCACGACCTCCTGCGTATGAGGCAGAAGCGGTAGCCATATGACCACCAAGCCCGATACTTGATTCAAGAGAATGGGATGTACAATTATACAAAAATAAGTCGAATAAAGAACTAATTGAGGACCTTCTATAGCGACTATCTTCGTTCTATGCATTCAAGGTCAGCACGCAAGAAGTTTATCCATGTCTAGTCCTTCAAAATCGATTTGGTGAAATCATCCGTTACGTCGTGACTTTTGTTGACGATGCCAGTCGCCAGGTGTTCGTGTACTTTATAGAATCTAAAAATAAGGCCGACGAGTTATATGAAAAGTTAAGGGCACTGACTGGAAGACAGGCGGGGTTTCTGAACAGACTGAATTCGTTGGAATTCCGAGCGGAATGTGTTGTGATTTCGAACAAACAACGTCGAGATTACGAGTGGAATACGTTCAGGATTACGAGTGGAATCCGTTTGAGACTCGAATGCAATCTGTTTGGGATCTAAAGAAGATTTTGTTTGTGGTTTTGTGTGAAATATTTCCGTGGAATTCCGAATAAAATTCGTTGGGATGCTGAGTGGAGTTACTTTGGGATTCCGAGTGGAATCCGTTAAGGATTCCAAGTAGAATCTATTCAGAATTCCAAGTGGAAACTTTTTGGGACTCCAAGTGGAATCCGTTTGAGACTTTGAGTGGAATCCTTTTGCAATTCCGAGTGGAAACTGTTGTGGCAAACAGTTTGAGATTCTTAGTGGAATCCGTTTGCGATTGTAATCCATTTGAGATTCCATGTGGAATCTGTTTGATATTCCAAGTTGAAACCGGTTGAGATTACGAGTGAAAACCTTTTGGGTTTCCGAGTGGAATCTGTGTGTGATTCCGAGTAGAAACCGCTTCCGAGTCAATTTAGTTTGGCATTCCGAATGGAATCCGTTTGGGATTCCTAGCGCAATTGAGATTGCGAGTGGAATCCGTTTATAATACCGAGTGGAATCCGTTAAAGATCCACAGTGGAATGCGTTTGGGATTCCGAGTGGAATCTGTTCGGGATTTCGAGTAGAAACCGCTTGGGATGTCTAGAGAAATCCGTTTGAAATTACAAGTGGAATCTGTTTAAGATTCCGAATGGAATCCATTTTAGATTCCAAGTGCAATCCATTGAAGATTCCTAGGGAAAGCTGTTTGGGATTTCGAGTGGATTTTTTTATGGGATTTCTAATGAAATCCGTTTGGTATATGGAAGGGAATCCGTTTGGTATTTCGAGTGAAATTCTTTGAGATTCGAGTGGAATCTATTTGGAATTCGTTTGGGATTCCGAGTGAAATCTGTTTGGGAATCCGTTTGGGATTATGAGCGGAAATCATTGGAGATTCCGAGTGGAATCGGTTTGGGATTCCGAGTGGAATCCGTTTGGGATTCTGAGTGGAATCCGTTTGGGATTCCGAGTAGAATCCGTTTGGGATCCCGAGTAGAATCCGTTTGGGATTTTGAGTGGAATCCATTTGGGATTCCGAGTGGAATTCGTTTGGGAATTCGAGTGGAGTTAGTTTTGGATTCCGAGTGGGATCGGTTTGGGATTCCGATTAGAATCCATTTGGGATTCTGAGTGGAATCCGTTTGGGATTTTGAGTGGAATCCAATTGGGATTCCGAGTGGTATCTATTTGGGATTCCGAGTGGCATCCGTTTAAGATTCCGAGTGGAATCCGTTTGGGATTCCGAGTGGAAGTCGTTTGGGATTCCGAATGGAATCGGTTTGGGATTCCGATTGGAATCGGTTTGGGATTCCTAGTGAAATCGATTTGGGATTCCCAGTGGAATCCGTTTGGGATTCGAATGTAATCTGTTTTAGGTTCCGAGTGGAATCTGTTTGGGATCTCAAGAAAATTTTGTTTGTGATTTTGTGTGAAATCTGTTAGGGAACTCGAGCTGAATCCATTAAGGATTCCAAGTGGAATCTTTTCAGGATTACGAGCTGAATAAGTTTGGGGTTTAGGGTGGAGTCCGTTTGGAATTGTAAAAAAAACCCAGATTAATCCACCTAGCGGTTATGGTGCCTTTCTCGCGCAAAAAGGTAATAAATGTAGCCTTTACGCTTACACCTCGATGATGTACAAGAAAGGCAAAACAGTTACACCGTCTAATGTTATGATAGAAAATTTACACTAGAAGACGACAGATGGCGCTGCCAAAAGTTTCTCGAATTTCCTATGTTCGAATTTTGACTTTCGGCCAATTTCACAGTACTATGAAACTGAACGAAGAGCATACTTACGCCTAAATGCGGGCAACACGAGCATCTTTATAGTACGATGAAACTCTAAATTAGAGCACGCCACGGATAAACTTTAAAAATATTCATAGATGCCAGGCATTTTTCATAACACATTATTTTTCTATGTAACTATGTCACATCACTATTTCAATATTATCTATTTTTTGCAATTCGTGATTATTATGAAATTCAATAGTGATCAACAGCGTTTTAGTCACTGTCGGATGCAACTGGTTGCAAGAAAATCGGTTAAGAGTTTCTATGTGAAAATTTGGCTAATGTTTTTTATGGCATTTTATGCACACACACACGCACACACATACACACACACGCACACACGGACAGACAGACATTTGTTCAGCTCATCGAGCTGAGTCGAATGGTATATAACACTATGGGTCTCCGGGACTTCTATCAAAAGTTCGAATTTGGAGTGAAATGATAGCCTTTCGGTACAACTTAGTTGTACGAGAAAGGCAAAAATCGTTGAGATTCCGAGTGGAGTTAGTTTGGGATTCTCCGAGTAGAATTCGTTGGAGATTCCGAGTGGAATCGGTTTGGGATTCCGAGAGGAATCCGTTTGGGATCCCGAGTAGAATCCGTTTGGGATTTTGAGTGGAATCCAATTGGGATTCCGAGTGGAATCTGTTTGGGATTCCGAGTGGAATCCGTTTAAGATTCCGAGTGGAAGTCGTTTGGGATTCCGAGTGGAGTTAGTTTGGGATTCCGAGTGGAATTCGTTTGGGATTCCGATTGGAAATCGTTTGGGATTCCGAATGAAATCGGTTTGGGATTCCGATTGGAATCGGTTATGGATTCCGAGTAGAATCGATTTGGGATTCCCAGTGGAATCCGTTTGGGATTCGAATGTAATCTGTTTTAGGTTCCGAGGGGAATCTGTTTGGGATCTCAAGAAGATTTTGTTTGTGATTTTGTGTGAAATCTGATAGGGAACTCGAGTGGAATCCATTAAGGATTCCAAGTGGAATCTTTTCAGGATTACGAGTGGAATAAGTTTGGGGTTTAGGGTGGAGTCCGTTTGGAATTCCGAATAAAAAATCGTTGGGATTCCGAGTGGAGTTAGTTTGGGATTCTCCGAGTGGAAATCGTTTGGGATTCCGAGTGGAATCCGTTTGGGATTATGAGCGGAAATCGTTGGAGATTCCGAGTGGAATCGGTTTGGGATTCCGAGTGGAATCCGTTTGGGATTCTGAGTGGAATCCGTTTGGGATCCCGAGTAGAATCCGTTTGGGATTTTGAGTAGAATTCGTTTGGGATTCCGAGTGGAATTCGTTTGGGATTCCGAGTGGAGTTAGTTTTGGATTCCGAGTGGAATCGGTTTGGGATTCCGAGTAGAATCCGTTTGGGATTCCGAGTGGAATCCGTTTGGGATTTTGAGTGGAATCCAATTGGGATTCCGAGTGGAATCTGTTTGGGATTCCGAGTGGCATCCGTTTAAGATTCCGAGTGGAATCCGTTTGGGATTCCGAGTGGAAGTCGTTTGGGATTCCGAATGGAATCGGTTTGGGATTCCGATTGAAATCGGTTTGGGATTCCTAGTGGAATCGATTTGGGATTCCCAGTGGAATCCGTTTGGGATTCGAATGTAATCTGTTTTAGGTTCCGAGTGGAATTGTTTGGGATCTCAAGAAGATTTTGTTTGTGATTTTGTGTGAAATCTGTTAGGGAACTCGAGCTGAATCCATTAAGGATTCCAAGTGGAATCTTTTCAGGATTACGAGCTGAATAAGTTTGGGGTTTAGGGTGGAGTCCGTTTGGAATTTAAAAAAAAATCGTTTGAGATTCCGAGTGGAGTTAGTTTGGGATTCTCCGAGTGGAATTCGTTTGAGATTCCGAGTGGAATCCGTTTGGGATTCCGAGTGGAATCCGTTTGGGATTTTGAGTGGAATCCATTTGGGATTCCGAGTGGAATCCGTTTGGGATTTCGAGTGGCATCCGTTTTTTATTCCGAGTGGAATCCGTTTGGGATTCGGAGTAGAAATCGTTTGGGATTCCGAGTGGAGTTAGTTTTGGATTCCGAGTGGAATCGGTTTGGGATTCCGAGTAGAATCCGTTTGGGATTCCGAGTGGAATCCATTTGGGATTCCGAGTGGAATCCGTTTAAGATTCCGAGTGGAGTTAGTTTTGGATTCCGAGTGGAATCGGTTTGGGATTCCGAGTAGAATCCGTTTGGGATTCCGAGTGGAATCCGTTTGGGATTTTGAGTGGAATCCAATTGGGATTCCGAGTGGCATCCGTTTAAGATTCCGAGTGGAAGTCGTTTGGGATTCCGAGTGGAGTTAGTTTGGGATTCCGATTGGAAATCGTTTTGGATTCCGAATGAAATCGGTTTGGGATTCCGATTGGAATCGGTTATGGATTCCGAGTGGAATCCGTTTGGGATTCGAATGTAATCTGTTTTAGGTTCCGAGGGGAATCTGTTTGGGATCTCAAGAAGATTTTGTTTGTGATTTTGTGTGAAATCTGATAGGGAACTCGAGTGGAATCCATTAAGGATTCCAAGTGGAATCTTTTCAGGATTACGAGTGGAATAAGTTTGGGGTTTAGGGTGGAGTCCGTTTGGAATTGAAAAAAAAAAATCGTTGAGATTCCGAGTGGAGATAGTTTGGGATTCTCCGAGTGGAAATCGTTTGGGATTCCGAGTGGAATCCGTCTGGGATTATGAGCGGAAATCGTTGGAGATTCCGAGTGGAATCGGTTTGGGATTCCGAGTGGAAGAAGTTTGGGATTCTGAGTGGAATCCGTTTGGGATCCCGAGTAGCATCCGTTTGGGATTTTGAGTGGAATCCAATTGGGATTCCGAGTGGAAATTGTTTGGGATTCCGAGTGGCATACGTTTAAGATTCCGAGTGGAAGTCGTTTGGGATTCCGAGTGGAGTTAGTTGGGGATTCGGAGTGGAATTCGTTTAAGGTTCCGAGTGGAAATCGTTTGGGATTCCGAATGAAATCGGTTATGGATTCCGAGTAGAATCGATTTAGGATTCCCAGTGGAATCCGTTTGGGATTCGAATGTAATCTGTTTTAGGTTCCGAGGGGAATCTGTTTTGGATCTCAAGAAGATTTTGTTTGTGATTTTGTGTGAAATCTGATAGGGAACTCGAGTGGAATATATTAAGGATTCCAAGTGGAATCTTTTCAGGATTACGAGTGGAATAAGTTTGGGGTTTAGGGTGGAGTCCGTTTGGAATTTAAAAAAAAAATCGTTGAGATTCCGAGTGGAGTTAGTTTGGGATTCTCCGAGTGAAAATCGTTTGGGATTCCGAGTGGAATTAGTTTGGGATTCTCCGAGTGAAAATCGTTTGGGATTCCGAGTGGAATCGGTTTGGGATTCCGAGTGGAATCCGTTTGGGATTCTGAGTGGAATCCGTTTAGGATCCCGAGTAGAATTCAATTGAGATTCCGAGTGGAATTCGTTTGGGATTCCGAGTGGAGTTAGTTTTGGATTTCGAGTGGAATCGGTTTGGGATTCCGAGTAGAATCCGTTTGGGATTCCGAGTGGCATCCGTATAAGATCCCGAGTGGAATCCGTTTGGGATTCCGAGTGGAAGTCGTTTGGGATTCCGAGTGGAATCCGTTTGGGATTCCAAGTGGAATCCGTTTGGAATTCAGAGTGGAAGTCATTTGGGATTCCGAATAGAATCGGTTTGGGATTCCTAGTGGAATCGATTCGGGATTCCCAGTGGAATGCGTTTGGGATTCGAATGTTATCTGTTTTAGATTCCGAGAGATTTTGTTTGTGATTTTGTGTGAAATCTGTTAGGGAACTCGAGTGGAATCTTTAAAGATTCCGAGTGGAATCTTTTTAGGATTACGAGCTGAATAAGTTTGGGGTTTAGGGTGGAGTCCGTTTGGAATTCAAAAAAAAAATCGTTGAGATTCCGAGTGTAGTGAGTTTGGGATTCTCCGAGTAGAATTCGCTTCAGATTCCGAATAGAATCCGTTTGGGATTCCGAGTGGAATCCGTTTGGGATTCGTAGTGGAAATCGTTTGGGATTCCGGGTGGAATCCATTTGGGATTCCGGGTGGAATTCGTTAAGGATTTCGAGTAGAATTTATTCGGGATTCCGAGTGGAATCCGTTTGAGATTTCGAGTGGGAACCACTTGGGATTTCGAATGGAATTCGTTCGAGTGGAATTCATTTGGGATTACGAGTGGAACCATCCGTTTGAGATTTCTTGTGGAGTTAATTTGGGATTCCAAGTGGAATCCATTTGGGATGATATGTGGAATCAATTTGGAATTTCGAGTGAATTTTTTTAGGATTTCGAGTGGAACCCGTTCGAGATTCCGAGTAAAAACGTTTGAGTTTCCGAGTGGACTTTTTTTGATTTGGAGTATAATTCATTTGAGGTTTCGAGTGATTTTTCTGCGATTCCGAGTGGAAACCGTTTAGGGATTTTGGGATTCTGATTGGAAACTTTTCGGAATTCCGAGTGGAATCCGTTGGGATTCTGAATAGAATCATTTGGGATTGCGAGTAGAATCCGTTCGATATTCCGAGTGATTTTTTTGGGATTCCGAGTGGAATCAGTTTGGGATGTCAAATGGAATCCGTTTGCGATTCCGAGTGGAATCCACTCGGGATTCCGTGTCGAAACCTTTTGGGATTCCGAGTGGAATCTGTTTTTAGATTTCGAGAATCCTTTCGCGATTTGTAGTGGAAACCGTTTAGGATTATGAGCAGAATTTATTTGGGTTTCAGAGTGTACTCCTTGTGAGATTTCTAGTGGAATAATTTTAATCGTTTGGGATTTCGAGTGCAATCCGTTCGAGTAGAATTCATTTGAGGTTACAAGTGGAACAAATTCGAGATTCCGTGTTAAAACCGTATGGAATTCAGAGTGGAATAAAAAACGTAAAAACGTTTGAGTTTCCGAGTGGACTTTTTTTGATTTGGAGTATAATTCATTTGAGGTTTCGAGTGATTTTTCTGCGATTCCGAGTGGAAATCGTTTAGGAATTTTGGGATTCTGATTGGAAACTTTTCGGAATTCCGAGTGGAATCCGTTGGGATTCTGAATAGAATCATTTGGGATTGCGAGTAGAATCCGTTCGAGATTACGAGTGATTTTTTTGGGATTCCGAGTGGAATCAGTTTGGGATGTCAAATGGAATCCGTTTGATATTCCGAGTGGAATCCACTCGGGATTCCGTGTCGAAACCTTTTGGGATTCCGAGTGGAATCTGTTTTTAGATTCCTAGTGGAATCCTTTTGCGAAACGTAGTGGAAACCGTTTAGGATTATGAGTAGAATTTATTTGGGGTTCCGAGTGTATTCCTTGTGAGATTTCTAGTGGAATAATTTTGCGATTCCGAGGGGAAATCGTTTGGGATTTCGAGTGCAATCCGTTCGAGTAGAATTCATTTGAGTTTACAAGTGGAACAAATTCGAGATTCCGTGTTAAAACCGTATGGAATTCAGAGTGGAATCCTTTTGGGATTCTGAGTGGAGTTAATTTGGAATTTCGACTGGAATGCTTTTAGGATTCCGACTCGAATATTGAAAATCCGATTGGATTCAGTTTGAAATTCCTAGTGGAATTTATTTGGGATTACGACTAGAATCCGTTTGAGATTCCGAGCGGATTTTTTTTTGGATTTCGTGTAGAACTCGTTCAAGATTTAGAGTAGATTTTTTTTTTTGCGATTGCGAATGGAAACCGTTTGGTATTTTGGGTAGAATCCGTTTGCGATTTTGAATGTAATTTATTTTAGATTACGAGTGGAATCTGTTCGTTTTTTCGAGCTGAAACCGTTTGGGATTCAAAGTGTTTTTTTTCTGGGATTTCGAGTAGAATTCGGTTCAAATTTCGATTGGATTTTTTTTGCGATTCAGAGTGGAAACCGTTTGAGATTCCTAGTGGAATTCGTTTGGGATTTCGTGTGGAATAATTTTAGGATAACGTGTGGAACCCGTTCATGATTCCAAGTGGAAACCATTTGGGATTACGAGTGAAAACCTTTTGGGATTCCGAGTGGAATTTGTTTTTGGGGTTTCGTGTAGAATTATTCTAAGTGGATTTTTTTGCGATTCCGAGTAAAAACCGTTTCAGATTCCTATTGGAATTCGTTTGGGATGCCGAGTAGAACCAGTTCGATATTCCGCATTGAAACCATTTAGGAATCCGAGTTTGGGATTATAGTGGAATTAATAAGTTGATTCAGTTTGGGATTCCGAGTGGGATCCTTTCGAGATTCCTAGTGGAATCTGTTTGGGATTCTGAGTGGAATCTGTTTGGCATTTCGAGTGGAGTTTATTTGGGCTTACGAGTGGAACGCATTCAGATTTCAAGTGGGAACCGTTTGGGTTTCTGAATGAATTGTTTTGGCATTTCGAGTGGTTTTTTTTTGCGTTTCCGAGTGACAACCTTTTGGTATTCTGGGTGAAATCCGTTCGGAATCGTGAATTAAAAGTATCGTAGATACTGTAATCAAATATTATTTCAATTCAAAAGTTATGCTGCCAAATTAAAAACCCCGGATTAATCCACCTAGCGGCGATGATGCCTTTCTCGTGCATCGTAAAATGTACTGAAAAAATCACATAAGAAAAGTCATAAAAGCGCTTTAGGAGAATAGATCCCATTTTTTCTATCATTTTGCATGTTTTTGCAGTAATTACTGTCAGGGTTCGTAATGCTCACTCAATCTCAGGAGCACATGATGCTCCCTCACGAACATTTTCGGGGAGAAATCGCTTTTCGGGAAAGAAAAACAGCCTGGAGAGTGATAACAATTTTTCGCTCACTTCGATTGCCGCCAAACGTTGGTTTGCTCTTTTTCTTTTATATTCGAGTCTTTTCGTGGCATCATAAATGCAAATGGTAGTAGCTTATGTGGAACAAATAACTTAACGCTTTTATACAGATAGCGTGGTGATGTGGCTAGAGTAGGCGCATTCCCACAGCTATTATTGTTACTATTCTGGGTTCGAATCCCGGCGCAGCCAAACAATTTTGTAATTGTTCTGCGATAATTCTCGCGAAAAGTGAGTGAGAGGTGAAAAGTGATGAAACGAAAAAGGATTTTCATTTAATATGCAAGATTTTCGTTTATCTTCCAAGGCTAAGTCTAAAGAAAGATTGATGGGTGAAAGATGATTCTCAACATAAACAACGAAAAAAGATTTTCCCTTGGCCCGAAAACCGCTTGCTTTGGTCTCATTGAAATGAAAAGTCGAAACCCTGCTTACTCTACATTATCACCATTCTTGATTTTTTTTCCCTAGGTGAGGGGGGTCCTTGGGTAGAAACAATGATTTTTCAATAATTCCGAAATGCAATGTCCGATCAGGCCAATTTTCAATAGCGAACAATGGGACCGCATTCTCCGTCGAATGCAACTTGTTACGAGCAAATCGGGCAATGCCAAATTCCAAAAGTGTGTCTACAAAATGTATACACATACACACATACAGACATCTTCTCGGTTCGTCGAGCTGATTCGATCGATATATATCACTATGGGTCTCCGGGCCTTCTATCAAAACTTCTTTTTTTGGAGTAATCCTACAATTTTGTACAATTTTGTTGCACAAAAAAGGCAAAAATGCCAAAACAAATCAAATTTTGGAAAAACGTGAACCAACGTGAACTAACGGACGACTTGTCTTGGAGCTTGGAATGGTAATGCAGTGAGGTGGACCTCTTTCCTCAGCAATAATGAAGTGAGATCTGACGTGTTCCCTGATGATGATGAGTCGTTGCTACGCTTAAATCTAGCTAGATATGTATTTATGTATATATGTAGGGAAAATGTAATTAACTTTATCGACATTAATAGGAAATTGACATTCGCTGAGTAGAAGTTTTTTCAAAACTAGGAGCGTGGCGCCTCTCTTATTTTGTTATGTCTCAAATTAAAGAGGCATAATATAAAATACCACACATGACAACTATGGTACACAAACAATCTAATAATAGCTTCATTCTAGATAAATGTTATTAACAGATAGGGAATAGGCGTGATGAAGCTTTATTTTGCCACCGAAAAGTGAATCCTATAGCTAACCACGATTTATACAATGACAGTTATTTTACACTTGCTTGTAAGGACGATTAGAAACGGTGGGAACAATTTCATTATCTTCGCTCAACTTTAAAGCTTTCATACTTTTAAACTAGGTTTTTCATCTATGCGCAAACGTTTCACTAACTGGGAGATTGGTCAAATTAGATAAATAAAATGAAGGAACGACGCAACATAATCTACAATGAGTATCGACTTAAACTGAATTACGTATAGAACACAAAAAACGAAGAAAGACAATGTGATAGGTGAATTAAACAAGTTAAAACAAAATGGCATTTTAAGAAATATTAAAAGACAGGAACACCGTCTTCGACCAGAGGTCGTACAGACTGAACACTTAACACCTAGCATGAGATAACGGACAATACACCCAATGGACCAGTAGTGGAGAATTTTTCGATCACGAAAAGTTTCTTCCTTACCGGGGCGGGAATCGAACCCACACTCCATAGCACATGCGTCTAGACGATTGACGTCGCTAACCGCACGGCCACGAAGCCCACAATATTAGACGAATTTAGAACTAAACTTACTGTTTGACTATTAAAATTTGTAATACCAGACATCACTGCAATTGGTAGGAGATATAGAGATAGGTACAATTCTCTAAACTACTTCTTTAACCGCATCAAAACAAGGGAAGCTCTTAGATTAATATTTCTACTCATTATAACATAACTTGTATAAACACTATCAGAATAATATCCTCAATTTAAATGTTACTCGGAGGTGGCAATAGTATCACCCGTTGTTCGCTGGGTCAGCTAGTTTCATATGAATTTGTTTCACTAACTTGAATAGAAATAAAAACCTTAACAAAAACCATCAATTTTCATAATTTTATGACGCATTGATAGGCAATCGCAATTACGTTATCATGCAAACTCATCAACCGCTGAGCATTTAACACGATGTAAACTCTATCTCTCTCGATCACTCTCACTGATCTCACTTTTAGTTGTTTAGTCCTGAACCGCAGATATGCTAAAATTAAACTTCACAGAGGTTTTGCAGTTATTGTTTGTATTTCAACTCACATCGATTGCAGTAAAGCCTGTGTAGACCCATGATCGCATCTGAAATTGATTTTGGTGTGTACGTGACTCTCACGCTGAGTATCTAATTACCGTGTAGCTCACTTTTAGCGTGAATATTTTCCTCTCCGGCGGCGGCCTCGCTCATTGATTCATTGGTTCATTGACATTGAAAGCATTTTCTTTATGGCAACTACGACGTGCGTCCGCTATAGCGGATCGCTTCTGTGGTGTGCGTTCCATCACGGTTTTATAGCAAGCGATCGCACACCGCACCAATATCGAACAACACCACCGGCACACGATCGTGCGCCTCTGTTGGTCACTACTGCTTAGTACTGGGTTCTGGGCAAAATGTATGTAGAAGGAAGTTTTGCGCAACGCATACAGACACAATTGAATTCCCGAGTGCGTACATAGCACTCGAGCATTTTTCATTGATAATCCACATTCGTTCCCCTTGCGCGTTACGATGAGCGGCGGATTACCCAAGAACTAGGTTGCATCATCGATCGGCACTGCGGTGTCCGTGATCGTGGAGGTGGTCCCTCTCGATCGAAGTTTACCGCGGTTCCCTTTTTTTTTTCTTTGCTGCAGTGCAGGAGATCATCGACCTCAATGGATGGGGTTGACCGCGCGGCATGTTGTTGTTGCTGCTGCAACACTACCGATCGCGTTCCATCAGGTAGCAATCGAGCGACCTTGAAGTCGTTAACGCTCTGCGACGCACAATCGCACCTTGCAATGCATTGCGCCTTGCCACGCGCTGCTCTCCACCCTTATTTTTTCTTGTGCAAAAATTAGCTATTATGAAAGGGTACCATTTCAGTGGCTTTTTTTCACCGAATCCTTGTAGCATTAGATACAGATTAACAATTCACTCAATTCTTCGAATGTGCGTATGTTCCTAACAGTTATTGTCTAAAAAATTAAATATTACAAACAACATGGTTTTGTCCGTCCTAAAGTTCGACATTCTAAAGTTCTAACACAACTGGTGTATAAGTCAGCATAGCATCACCACTAGATGAATCGATCGATTTTTTTATTCACAAAAGGAGTCGCACATAGCGGGAAATGCCTCCGCGATAATGACTAGGTCCAATACGCAAATGGAGAAGTCAAGTGCAATGCACTAAACGTCGAGCGAACAGTGGCGGTGGTTCCGTTGGGTTCGTGGCTGCACAGTTAGTGGGAAGATTGCAAGCAAAACGCCAGGTGGCTCGTTGATGTTGGTGGGTCGGTCATTCGATCTTGTTCGATGCTCTGGGCATTGCAGGCAGGCAGGCAGGCAGGCTGCAAGCGTTGGAGAGGTCAAGGAACCAGGCGCGCTGTGGACCGTTGTTCGTTTTGTTGTTGGGCCAGATAGTGTTATCCGGATGTTGTGCACGCGAGCGATCATGCGTGGTAGTTAAGGGTTGTTGAATGGTAGTTTGATCAACCAACTCATGCGGTGAAGTGGTAAGTGGGCGTGGTTGGTTACCTAAAGAAAACAGTTCATTGATAAGGAATTTGAATGTTTTTTTTGCGATACTTATATTGATTCTTTGCACGTTGCATTTGATCTGCAACTAGTGTGACTTCAATTATTTATTTAAACTAATACGAGGTAGTTTAAAAAATGCTTTGAATCCCGAAAGTTTACCCTACGTCAAAATGCAGCTTTTACTTTAGATACTGTTTGAGAAAACATGAGAATTTTTTTTATTGCCACGGAAAATTTATTTGTAGTTTTACGAGAAATTCTCTTTGAATTATCATAGGATTTTATTATTGAACTAGCTGACGATGTTGAACTTTGTCAAAATCAATTAGTTAGCAGAAACATGTTTTGTATTCACAATTTAAGTTTTGACGTTTGCTCTGCGATTGGAAACAGGAAACCTCTTTCTCGAGAAAGACGATGAAGTATTCTGAAGGGGCAAATGCAGGGCTGTTACAACAGTCGAGGATTTCGTGATTTTCGCCTTATTCGTGAATTTCACAGATTTGTCACGGATCTGCTCCTCCAGTCTTCGCGACAATCGCGGTTCCTTTAAATGCTGTCGGGAAAATTGATTGGATTGTGTTTAGAACTTAATCTACGTCTCCAATATGTTTTACAGTGGTTCCTACAAAAGTTCTAACAAAATCGAGGATTATTATTACGTTTTGGGGAACGACTCTTTTACTCTCCATGATCCATGCATTGATCATTCTAACTAGTCGTTATTTAGTCCTTTGTAATGGTATAACCTATTTATTTATTATCAGACTAAGGCCGGAGTGGCATGTGCTGCACATAAAAGTCTTCTCCATTCAGCTCGGTCCATGGCTGCACTTCGCCAACCACGCAGTCTGCGGAGGGTCCGCAAATCGTCCTCCTGGTATAACCTAATTCCCATCATAGATTAGTCAACTATTTTTTCTATTTAAAACGTTTCTGCCATTCTGGACACACTCGACCCTCGTATAGCTTCGGTGAGCTTCCGTACAACTTGCAACGTCTGTGATGTTCGTGGAACATTTTGCCTGTCGATGCTTCGAATATCAGGTTCCTAGACATACTTACGGGATGTTTCTTAAAAGATAGGGGCCTATACAAACAAATGTAACCCAAATGGCATAATGGGCATCCTGTGATAGATCTCGAGAGTAAGTCCCCGTCCTCCAGTGATCAGGGCAGGCACTTCGGAGACTATTATCGGATTTATCCAAACAGTCTCAGAATTGACTTCCGAACGCAAATTTCATGACCAAAGGGTTAGTTTGTGACTTCTGGGATATTTTCAATGCCTCAAGCCAGCTCAAGCAACTCCGGAGAGCAGTGCACTCTTATTTTTTCAGGAAACAAATCTTGGACACCAATATATTTTTGAATTTCATCGTACTATGCTTCCTGGAATGGGATGACTTTATGAATGTTGCCTGTCATAGTTTTCATTCGTCAATCAGTTTTACTCATTAACTGTTTTACTCAAATTTTGAAGTATTAGTATTATGTTGTAAAATGTTATTATTAGGTTCTATTTAAGTAAATGTTGTCAATGGAAGATTGCACGGTTGGACCTGTCTCCTTCGACAATTTACTGCTCACGATGGTCATGATGGTAGTCAATAGACGACGCAATCCCTCCGATCTGCTACACCCAAAAAACAAATCTGACAATTATTGTATAAAATCTGGGCATATACAATTCTGTAAGCTTTTTATACAAATATTGTATTAAAATAATACAAATCTGTATTATTTCAATACAATAATTGTATTACAATCTTCCGAAATTGTATATGCCCAATTATTATACAGTTTCTGTAATGTTCTTATGCAGAACTGTATTAAAATCTGCCATTCGCTGGTTGGGTGTACTTGTTTGTTCATTTGAAGCAGATTAGTGCAAGTCCTGCATACCCCTCTGCTTCAATTCTTCACATCGTCGGCAGCACACGACCATTTTGCAGACCTTTCAAACTTTTTTTTACCGGGATTTCAGCAAAATCATATTTTTTTACCGAGATTCGCACAGCCGTGTCCCAGCAAAAATTGTTTTTGCCGAGATTTCTGTCAAAGCTGCCGAAAATCAGCAAATAATTTGCGGAAAATCAGCTAACAAACGTTATTTTTGCCGGAATACCAGTTATATCAAAATATTAATTTTGCTGATGCACGGCTGTGCGGATTTTTGCCGAGAAATAAAAACTAAGCGTGTAAAGTCATTTTTGTCCACCCTGTATTGTTTTGTAAAATAAAGACAGGAACACCGTCTTCGACCAAGTCGTACAGATTGAACACTTGACACCTAGCATAAGACAACGGAGAGGACACAACACCCAGTGGGCCAGTGGAGAATTTTTCGATTACGAAAAGTTTCCTCCTTGCCGAGGCGGGAATCGAACCCACACTCCCTGCACGGCCCAGAAGTACATAATTAATTTATCAGAGATTTCTTAAGATCTGTTTGGTAAAATTTTGAACTTATTTTCAGAAGCAGTTAAAAAAAGTCGGGTGCTAAAAGAATCTGGGCCTCAAGTTTTTAACTAGTTAAAGAATTTTTAATTAAATCTTTTTAAGATTTTGTTAAATGATGGTAGACTACTGAGTAATATTCTTATTTGGGGGATTAATTTATCCCCCAGTGTCAAATAACTTCAATACTGTTATATTTTTCAAGAGTGTACGCACATTTCGAATGTTTACATTTTTTACAAGAGATTATAATATTAAACGCTCAAACAAGTGAATAATTCTTCATGATACATCATGAAATCAGCTCCAAATGATGGTTATATGTAGATTTTGATGTTTTCCACTTTTTTTTTTAAAGAAAATCAATTTTAATAACGCTTTTATTTACTTGATGGTCTACAGCTCTTCCTCGATGAACCTATGCCGAATGGAGTATCCTTCTCCACTGGACTCTATCCTGGGCCAATCGCTTCCAGTCGCCCTGAACATTGAGCGCCCTCAGGTCCTCTTGAACTGCAAAAAGCCATCGTGTACGCGGCCTTCCACGAAGCCTGCGGCCTCTTCCGGGTTCTCTACTAAATATTATCTTTGCATGACGTTCTTCCGGCATACGAACAACGTGTTCAGCCTATCGTAGCATGTCGTGTTGTATAAGCTTAATACCCTTTATACACCTGGTACAATTCGTGATTCATGCGACGCCGCCAGATACCGTTCTCCTGTTTACCGCAGAGTATTGTCCGCAGCACCTTACGCTCAAAAACTCCGAAAGCTCTCCGATCAGCCTTCTTAACGTCCATGTTTCATGGCCGTATAAAACCGCCGGAAGAATCAGAGCAGTATACAGCGCGAATTTTCTCTTCATTTGCAGACTACGGGACTTAAGCTGGCTTCGAAGTCCGTAATAAGCCCTATTTGCAGCAGCAATACCCCTTTTCACCTCGCGGGTAACATCATTATCGCACGTCACTAATGTTCCAAGATACACAATATCTTCCACCACTTCAAATTTTTCACCATCCAGCACTATTTCACTACCACCACCACTACTGAACCCACGTTGATTGCCAGCGACCATGTACTTCGTTTTGCTGATATTGATCGTGAGTCCAATCCTCGCTGATATCGTACGCAAATCCCAGGAGCATAGGCGATATTGTGATAATGGTATCGCTTATTTGCACATCAGCTCTCCTAATCCCTCCCTCGAGCACTATATTAAACAGTAGATTCGTTTTAATCCATCTAAGGTAACAAATGATGTCAATATTTCATCCGCAACCCTTACATTTGATTTCGATCCGTCTAACGTTATACGAATCAGCCGTATCAGTTTCGCCGGAAAACCATGTTCAAGCATAATTTGCCATAATTCATTCCGTTTCACTGAATCGTACGCCGCCTTGAAATCAGTAAACAGATGATGTGTCTGCAAGTTGTACTCCCGGAATTTATCAAGGATTTGTCTCAGGGGAAGCATCGGAGCCGGCGTTGATCGGCCCTCACGAAAACCTGCTTGGTATGCGCCGACGAAGGACTCTTCAAGCGGTCTCAATCTGTTGAACAGAATACGGGACATAATTTTGTACGCCAAATTAAGGAGGGTTATTCCTCGGTAATTGGCGCATTCCAGTCTGTGCACTTTCTTACAGATAGCGCAAATGAGGCCGTCCAACTAGCTAGCAGGCATTTTCTCCATAATATGGTGCAGAACTTCATAAAGCTACTGCCATGTTTGAGAAGTTAAGCCGGGAGCTGGGCCTTCTCCGCAGCCTTATTGTTTTTCAGCTCTTTAACAGCTTTTTTTAACCTCATCAAGTGTAGGCGACTCCACAGGTTGTCCATCGCCCTTAATATTTATTCTGCTCACCGATGCAACGGTCATTTCAGCCCAAATCCTGGCCAAAAGTCAAAAACAATATTTTTAGACATTTCCATATTATTTTTTCGTTTTTGTACTCTCAAATAGTTATATGTACTAATTTGCCATTGCTAGCTTTTTTTACCTTTTTGCCTTTCTAGTATGCAAAGTATACGTAAAGGCTATAGAATCACTCCAAAACCGAACTTTTGATAGAAGGCTCGGAGACCCATAGTGTTATATACCAATCGACTCAGTTCGACGAATTGAGGTGATGTCTGTATGTGTGTGTGTGTGTACAAAAATGTGAGACACACTTTTTGGTACTTAGCATTATTAGATTTGCTCGCAACAAGTTGCAGTCGACGCGGATTGCGGTCTAGTTGTTTCCTATTGAAAATTGGCCCGATCGGTCATTGCGTTCCAAAGTTATTGAAAAAACATTGATTTTCTGCCAAGGGTCCCCCCTTGGGAAACAAAATTTCAAAAAACGAAAAAAAAATTTTTTTTAAGGATTTCAGCAATGCATTCAAATGACCGCAAATACATATGAATTGATGGAAAAAGTTAAATCTATCCCCCTGAAGTGCTATGTCAACCTCTCTTATTTGTTTTTCTTATTATTTTAATGCGCGAGAAAGGCACCACCAACGCTAGGTGGATTGATCTGGGTTTTTATAATAATGTTTTACAAAATTAAACTTTTGATTAGGTTCCAAACACAATCAAGCAACAAATTTGTCAGCGTTGGAAAGATTGGAGTTTCCTTAATAAGCTCCACGAAAAACATTTCACGCATCCTTACGCAATCGTGAATTATTTTTATTTTAATATAGTTAAGTTTGCTAAGAAAAGCTAAACGAAAAAAATAAATATTTATGATTATCACATAAATGGTTCGCTTTCAAAGAAGAGCTGGACATTGATGAAAAGCATATGCATTTTTCGTATGTAAAAGGTTGTTAAGAAATAAAGCGGTTAAAGTGCAACGTCTGATCTGCTCCATTAATTGTAATATCAATACATGTTGGAATTAATTTGGAGCATCCCTAGTTTTATGAATCTATATTGAACTGTATGAAATAAAAGCTAATAAAACAGTATCTATCAGCATGTGGTTGAAGATAGCCGCTCATGCAAACTATAAGTTGAAGTTGTTTCTCTTTACCTTTCTAGTCTAGAAGTTTTGGTAGTTCAAGTCCGTGGTCCCTTAAACTACAAATTTGGGGGCTCGTCCGGGCACCACGGTGAAGAAGATAGTTTGTGTAAATGAGATGATTCTCGAGTAGTAAGTGCGTATACTTTTGCGAGAATGTGGTGAAAAAAGAACTATAGTTTGTATCGAGTACTGAACAATAAGTAAATCTCGACGATAGCACAATGGATTTGTATGATTATCACTACCCTGTGAATCAATTAACGTACGATGAAGAACAGAAATTATGCACCGTCATATCGGATTATTTGTCGAATCTGGACCGTGCATTAAATTCAATTACACAACATGTAGCAGAAATAAGAAGTGATATGTACGAGATGGCTTCTAATAATAAGAATATTGTGCTAAACCTGGAGTGGTGTCACGAAACAAAGGCCGCTCCAAATCAACTAGCGACACATGCCTCTTGTGAACTTGAACCACAACGAGAGTATATGATTGATACTGTCGCCGTTACATCAACAAGCGATGTGGAGTGCAAACAAATTCACGCGGACAAAGTAAGAAGCATGGAATTAGTTCCTGTAGGCAACTGTGAATATAAAACTGAGATTCGAGAAGTGGATGAAGAAATGCAGAATTCAGTTGTGCCAAAACAAACAAGAAATGGGCTCGTATACAACTTCAAGTGTAAACAGCCAAAATCTACCCGATTTGCAGATGTACGAAACATTCTATTCAAGCTTTCCTATTGCACAAATAACGACGAAAAGAGGCGAGAACAACACGCTGTAATAAAGTCAGGAAGGCGATTCAGGAAACGCAGTAAAATTAAAGAGTACTATTGGACTTCGTTAATTATCATCCGGGCCGAATGATGGTCAGTATGGCCGAATGTTGGAATTATTTTGGAGCATCCCTAGTTTTATGAATCTGTATTGAACTGTATGAAATAAAAGCTAATAAAACAGTATCTATCAGCATGTGGTTGAAGATAGCCGCTCATGCAAACTATAAGTTGAAGTTGTTTCTCTTTACCTTTCTAGTCTAGAAGTTTTGGTAGTTCAAGTCCGTGGTCCCTTAAACCTACATACATTACCCAAGGACTTTACCATTTATATCAGGCCTGCCCAACCTTTTCACGCCACGGGCCAATTTTTAGAATTCACACTTGCTGGCGGGCCAGAAAATATTCGGTACATAACTTTTTAAAATTTTCAAAATTATCAGTGTTTTTTTTTTCATTATCTAAAAAAAACTAAACTCGATCGTTGCATGAGGAATCCATTTGAAACATTTCAGGTAAATTATTCAAATCGGTAAACGGTGTTGATAAAATGGGAAATTCGTTACTTTACCAGCATATTTGCATGAACTGTTTTCAACGGGATGAGAGAAATGTACCAGATTTCAGCAACCCACTGTGCCAAAGTGCTTCATGTTCAAGTCATTGAGATGTTTGGCGATATCTGCTAGAAAAGCCAAGCCAAGGATCATTCAGCTCGAGAAGTGGTTTTCCTTCAGCTTGTAAAAATAGTTCCATTTTCTTTTCGAAAAAAAATCTTTCAAGCATAGTACCAAGGCGTAGTTAATGAACTTCGCAATAATACAGGAAGTCTTCGTATTCGTCATTTCCGTCAACATCATTTATAATTGGTGGTGGTTGAGATCCCTAACGTTGATAAAGTTGATTGTCTTCATAAAAAACGTCATTACTTGAGGAGTATTGATCGTTTTCGCATATCGATTCTATTGGTGAATATGCTGTATGGCAGGGAATATCGCCATATCTTTGTGATTGCTTTTCCATGCTTAGAATTGTCACAACGTCATTGTTATTTTCTGTCATTGATTGCTGGTGCTGCATCAATCGTAAGGTCACTTAAGTTTTCCAAGGAGAAAAATATTTCCTTCGCACAGGTCTTATCAGCCCTCAGGGTTTCCCGCTAGTTGATCCCTGCAACTCCCTGAGAACTTTTACTCTTCACCGTGTTCCACGCAAACTAATGCTTCTGAAGGAGGCTAATTCCCTGAGACTTACGGTGGTCTGAACCAGAACCGAAATGCTTTCCTTAACAAACAAAATCCTACTAACAGCAAAACTGGCCCGTACTGCATTTTCTGACTTCGTATTTTCTTGAGTGAAAAGAATTGTTGTTTCTTTAATCCATTGTACCAATAATTTAAATCAATGAATGTAAATTTAAATTGATTGAGCGCCCTACCTTTGAAGTTCTACTAATTTTTGTTTCGTACCTGAGCCTTCAAATTTGAGAGTTTCAAATATCATATTTCATAGAATGCTTGGATTCAGATTTTATTCTTTCAATATAGCCAAACTTTCTGAACGAATTGAGCAAACCAGTCTTCCTTTTTTCAACGTGAACGTAAACTACTCATGCCAATCTTTATTGGAAACGTTTCAAGATTTGATTTAAAACTTACGTATTAAATAATGTATAATAAAAAAGAGCTTCCCGAGCCAGCTAGAAAAACTGACGGGCCGAATCTGAGTTTATTTGTCTTACGCGCCGCGGGCCACAAAAATGGAGCCGAGGGCCGCATCCGGCCCGCGGGCTGTACGTTGGGCAGCCCTGATTTATATAGAGAAGTGATTATTAAAGAATGACCATTCGTCGCAAGCACGCTGTAGTTTCCAAAGGCAGCGTTCTTACGCCAAGTGATGCTCTACCCAATAACAATAACTGACATCGCCAGTGGTCAAACTTCACTACTAGATCAATACAAAGAACACAAACCCAGCAAAAAATACGCTTTGCTGTTTATTGAATGCATTTACTGATGGCAGAATGATTGACATAGTTTTGACCACGCTTTTACACTGCGTACTCCTATGTGCTACGCCTCGCTAATCACTTCTCACGGCGATTAAGGATGTAAAGTTACAAATTTATTGGCTATTATTGGGCGGATTAGATATTTTACATGGTTAGTAACTTACATAAAGCTGGTAGTATATTTATTGTTTGCAGAGACCTCGAACCTCAATATTAAATAACTTAGAACTAACCGATGAACTAACCATTATATGAATGAAGATTACGAGCAATGATAAAAAGGGAAACATCCAAACCCTGATCATATCAACTGTAATAGTAGTATAATAACTCAATAATATTTCAAAGATTTTTAAGCCTTTTCGACAAGAAATAACGGGTACCAATCACGTATTTTACCTTTCCAAGGCATAAACTGATTAATATTTGTGAAATGAATTAAAAAATTGAAAATCGATTTTGTCACATTCCTTATTTTATCACCCCAAAATTTACCAGACGGACGGGGAAGGGTCGTTTGGGCGAAACCTATTCGGTCGAAAGCCATTTCACCGAACGCCACTAGGCCGAACAACCCAATAGGTCGAAACCCATCTGGTCGAAAGTAATTTGGCTGAACGGGTCATTTGGCCGAATAGGACATTTGGCCAAATTAGTCATTTGAAAATTGAGAAATGAGGTGTGAAAAATGAGTTGTCTCACCTCTCATTACTTATTTCCCACTTCTCACTTCCCACAACTTGTTATGTCGTTTTCGTTTATTCCGAACGGTGTACACCGGCGGTGCAACATTTGCCACCGCAAATACGAACGGTTTGGGTGCAACTTTTTGAGCTTTTTGACTGCCAACACATCTTTTTGATGGTGTTGGTGATGTCGTCAATCAAATTTATCAAATATCATATAGCGAGTAAATATTATTGAGATTTATGTAAGCATGTAATATTTGTAAGGATGTAATCGGATTATGTAATATTTTTGTCTTGTTTTTAATGTTTTTTTTTAAATATCTACTTTATATTACACAAAGCGTTACACAAATTTTGTAATTTAATTTTGCAAATTGAAAACGTATAAAGTAGTTTCTTATGCGTTTTGTTTTGTAACATATTTAAATGTAGAAAAATATTCAAAAAAAAAAAGCCCTTGTAGAATTTGATAAATTGTGAATGTAAGAAATTCATGAAATCTAGCCGTTTATATTTATTTGAAAACTAATCAAAACGAAGATCGATTCAACTACCGCCATCGGGGGTGACGATGAGTTAAAAATGAGTCATCGCTGTTATTGGCAGCCAAGAGGTCGATAACAAAATCGTTGGAAAACGACTCTTATTGTTAATTAGTTTTCTTGCTACTAAAAACATTTTAAGTTGTTGACAATGACATATTTTCAACCCCATTTGATTCTTTGTCACCCCCAATGCCGGTATCAAAATGATCAATAGATTTTAAGTTTTACCAGAAAATAATGCCATACGAGTTTATGGACTTCAACATAAATTTTCACATCTCTACGTGATTGATTTAAAAAAAAATCTAATACGTTACGTTACGGATTTACTCCAAAGCTGGTCTTTGGAAACTTGACATTTTTTCCTTTACTTCAATAATTTCATATGAATTGAACATACATATATAAATTTGTTAGATTGAATTAAATATAGAAAGATTTGTCTCTCTTTTGTTGATTTTGATATATTTATTTAATGGTAATTAAAAAATAACTAATAATTAGAATAATTCATTAATATTATAACAAATTGTACATTTATAGAAACTTTGGATAATGATTCTTTGCAGCTTTTGATTCTACTTCAACAACATTGATACACATTATTAAATATAATATCAATGATGAATAGATATCAGCAGATAATAAAATAAAAACAAAGCCACCCGAAGAACCTAATAAGAAACGCAGTAGGAAACTTATGACAGCTCCGCATCGCATAAGTATTGGTACCACGCGGTGCCTACCCGCTACACTCGCTTCGGGTAGGGTGTAGATTTTTCTGCACCGGTGGCAAAAAGGTGCAAAACGGAACTGCACCGTTTTTAAAAACGAACGATTCCAGTGCAAGTTTGCTTACAGCGGTGCAAGCGGTGCGAATAAACGAAAACGACATTACATTTTACAGTGAGAAGTGAGTAGTGAGACGTGACAAGCATGCAGTGAGTAGCGAGACTTCGTACTTCTCAGAGGCGTCAGAGAGGCGTCTCCCTTCTCACTTTGCTTTTCTCACTTTTTACAGTGAGAAGTGAGAAATAAGAAATGACGGGTGAAAAGTGTGAAGTGAGACGTCTCACTAGTCACTTCGTGCTTGTCAATTTTTAGCTTGAGTAGTTGTTACCTCATTATGACCATATCAGCTGTTCTTGCACAGAGAATCAACATATCATACGTAATTACCACGAGATCATACAGATTTTATTGGAATTTTTGGTTGGAGAGGCAGAGGTTCGTCTTGGGTAACGAGCTGCCAATGTTATAGAAGAAAGCAACTGATGGAATTTCTAATTGGATGTAGGAAACGAGCTTTTAGTTCATTTCCAATTCTAGCATCTACTGCTAGAATAATCAAGTTGAAGGTATAGGGAAGAAATGGAAACGGTATAGAAGTCCATTTCCTGTTTTAGTGATTGCTAGAACATGAGAAATATAGATAAAGATACAAAGTAGGAGAAAGGAGCGAACCTGGGATTGAACCCACGAGCTCCTGCGTATGAGGCAGAAGCAGTAGCCATATGACTACCAAGCCCGTGCTTGTCACTTTTTACAGTAAAAAGCAGAGCTTTAAATAATCGATTATGTTTTATGAAGTCCATCGGGCTTTTTTGTCACTTCATTTCTAAACATATTCATATTCGGTACAGTGATGTCGTTTTCGGTTTTAAACCTGGGTCAGGTCCGACCCCGACTCTGAATAACCGAACGAAAAACCAATCGGGGTTGAGTCAGTATGATGGTGTTAGTGAGAACTCAAGCCATATCATCTGTTTTGTTTTCAGTTCGCACTTTTATCAGCTGGCAAAAACAGACATATTTTATCTATTGAATTTTGCTATGAGTTAATTTTCTTGTTTTATGAATTATAGGGAAAGTCAGATTTTTCTTCTGTTAATTGTTTATTTTATGTGGATTGCCGTGAAGGAATTTTGGCGCTCCGGAACATTGCCGGTAGCTATGTCAATCCGTGTTTTCTAATAAACTACATATTATGCTGGTTCAATGTGGCGTTCTGAGTAACACTAATTTTGTTACAGTAGATTTGAATTATCAAATGTCTTACAAATGGAACAGTACAAAAAAAATAAGGGAACACTTTGTAAAAAATAGGATTTGGGGCCTGTTATTTTAAAACATAAAATCAAATGCCACAAGAGTTGACTAGCACTCTCTTTTGCCTATTTGCATTTTTCCCTCAAGCGGGGACCCTTTTGGATAACCACGATTTCGTCAAACTGCAAAAACCAAATATACAAGAAAGTCAAATAATTTTTCGCTACATAATCTAAACGATTCTATAACATTCCCCAGAAAATCGTTCCCCAGAAAACCATTTCCCAGAATGAACCGTTCCCCAGAAAACCATTCCCCAGAATGCACCATATCCCAGATTTTTTTTTTCATACCTTTAAAAAGATTCCTGCAATAAAGAAAAAAGGTTTTGGCAACTAAAAAACTGGAATAAAAAGAACGGCTCGGGCAAAAACTACAAAGAAGTACAGTTCAATCCGATATAATAGATTGTGTGTGTTATACAAAGAGATGCCCTTAGTCTTCAAACTTAGACTAATGAATACAGTCCTATCCCGATTTTGGCAACACCCGTTTTTGTCTACCCCCGATTTTGGCAACACCCGTTTTTGGCAACATTTTCTTCCCGATTTTGGCAACAACCTCGAAAATATTTTTTTTAATACTTTTTAGAGCTAAAACTTTTTTATTAATATGTAATAGGATAAACAAAACCAAAAGTGAATATCATTAAGGTTTATATGCGTATTATGGGCTCTGTACGAATAGTGGGCACTTTCAATGAGATAATGAATCACCACTTGTATCACCGCTCATTGCAAACAATTTCTATTGAAACTTTTCTGCTCTTTTTATTCAAGTTTTCCACGTCCCTATTCACACTACCCTAATATAACCAGCCCACCGTAGGATGTCGTTTTTTGGGATTCTCACTGATTTTATCGTCGACCAGCTGACTTACACCGTTGTACATAGTACAACACCTATTAACAAAGCCCGCTGTTTACATCACAATGCAACCGATACTACATGAGTGATCCAGGGGCAAGCATTCCCCCAGTAGGTTTAATTGCTAGTGATTAGCACATTCGAATTTCTAAATACGCTATATAGCCATCAAGTCGTTTTGCTCATTATGCGCCTCTTTTCCAATATCAGCCGAGAAACTGTCATTTTATCATTTTACCCGTATTTCTGCTGGATTCCCGTATAGATAATAAGCAACAATTTTATTTCAAAGAGTCTTATTGTTTAAAATTGACGCAAAATTGTTTAGCGATTAATATCAGAACTCTGTTGGCTGTTTCCTGATGTGTCATTTGCATAAAGAGCCTTTTGATTCCAGCATGTTTACAACAGTTCAACAGTAATGGTAAGAGTTTGGTAACATATAACCGTAAGGTTCTCAAGCAGGCATTGAAAAAAGTCAGAATATGAGGAAAATCGGGTTAATCTAAGCCAACTTGATGCTCTGCCGCGGGGCAAGTTATGAGCTTCCTAAGATCTTTGAAATTGGACGTTCGATGATTCACCGTTTAAGGACAACGCACAAAAGTCGCAGCAAAGCTGAAATAATGAAAATGACAGTTGTGCGTTGCTTCCGTATTAAGTGGTGTGCCCTTGAAAACGCGAGTACTTTTAAATTTGGATTCTATGATGCTTGTCCTTAATTATCTTCAACGCTCACCAATATAGCACTGCACGGAAGAATCTCTTTCTCTTTCGTTCTTCATGAAATTTGACGTTTACTGGCCTTGTTGTTTTCAGATTTCTTTGCAGCAGATACAAAGATACAAAGATGCAAAAGATACAAAGCAGTCCGTGCAGTGCCCAATGGGAGCCTATTGAGTGAAGCGAATCACTTGCTAACACAACAATGAGCGTCGATACGGTGCGCTATTAGAAGAAGACATTCAAGCATTCGAAATATGAAGACCTTTAAGAGTCTAGAACTCTAGCACACTGAATGGGAGGCGTTGATACTTTCTCTCGACTATCTTATCACCTCGAATGAAGAGCGAATAAAGCAGAACGCATGATGTGGTTTGATTGCTTGACGTGATTGTACTAGAGCTAGCGGGATACGCATACAAAAATCGTAGCTTACATTGTTACATGGCTTGGCTTGTTAGACGGTGTTGCTCATTGTTTATCACAGCAACGATCGCTCCTACTCGTTGTTTGGCATCCATCTGAGCGAGGCAGTTCACTCATTGGCTATGGATGCTACGATTACAATAGCTCAATGCTCACTCACACTTCCAATGGCTGCTCTCGAGTGTTCTGTTTGTGAAGTATCAGAAGTGGAGTACCTCCTGTGAAGTTCCCATGAGATCGCTGGTGTAATTCTAGCTGCTTCGATGATGCGTTAGATGTGGTTTTATTATTATTTATTCAGCCTAAGGCTGGAGTGGCCTCAGTCAAGCAGTCTACGGAGGGCCCGTAAATCGTCTTCAACCTGATCGATCCACCTTGTTCGCTGCACACCTCGTCTTCTTGTGCCTGTCGGATCGTTGTAGAGAACCATTTTTACTCCAAATGCGCGTTGAGAGGAGGAGGACTACCGCCACCGGTTTAATGAGGGAGTCTGTTTGGTACGGCGGCGAACTCTATTCGATCGGAGTGTTTTTTGGAGTCCAAAGTACGTACGCTTTTCTGCCACGTTGCGTCTCCGAATTTGTCTGCTGGTATAGTTATCGGAGGACAAGTGAGCCCAAGTATGCGAATTCTTTTGTCGCTATTGTTACAAGCTTGTGGTGAATGGCCGTTGTCTTCTCTGGAGCCTACTTCGTCTTCAACGTGTTAATGACTAGTCCGATCTGCTTTGCTTCCCTCTTCAGTCTGATGTAGGATTCTCTCATCTACATTGGATACGCTTGACCAATGTGCAGAATGCAGATTTCTGTTACCATTTTCTTAAACAATGGAATGTGTTATGCCTTGCGTTCATTTTTTCCATAATGTCAGCGAAAATTGTGCACAGAACTTTACTCTTAATCACACCGACCACAAAAAAGTTCGCCTACAATAGAAACGTTTTTTTATCACCATAAATTTTTGTAAGGACGTGGCCGACGCTATTGTTAATTTCAAATATTATTTATTATTCAATTTGTATTATGAAATTGACGAAATATGAAATTGAAATTAGAGATTGTTTCAATTTTGTGTAAACTACAATCTCCGAGTTATGCATAATATCGCAAAAATGTCAATTATGATGCACGTGCATCTCTTAAACACACTCCACATACTTTGTAGTGCATATTCTAAGTATTTAAATCAAACAAACAAACAAAAAAATTGAAATTTTGCATGAAATTTTTTTCCCGTTTTTGGCAACATCCCCATTTTGGCAACATTAAAATCCGGTCGTGTTTCCAAAATCGGGAAGGGACTGTATTTGCATATGATCCATGGTTCGCCATGCGGCGCAGCTTAGTTTTGCTGGTATGACATGACCGCTGGAAGGCTCTGCCACATCGAATTTCGAAACACTGCTTCTGATCCTGCTTATGAGTTGCTTTGTGATTTTGGCCTTACAATTACCTTTGCATACAATAGAGCTTAGTTGACCAAAAAAAGCTATGACAGTTTTCGAAACATTTTCACGCTTAAAATGTTCGACCGTGTACTTTTCCCATGGTCTTGGTTCACTTGATAAAGTGTACAATGCGCGCCACAATACTTCCTGTTTCGACGGCATGTTGTAAGAATTCATTCACATAAAGTAATATTTCGGTGAAAGCATTATTATTGTGATGGAAAAGTATTGAAGTCATTCCAATGTTTTAGTTGCCACCCGGTATAAGCCTAAATCAGTCATGCATGCTTCAAAATAGGAAGATTTTTTTTTCTGTTTTGGGGTGAAGTCAGAATAGACATGACCATGTGCTACGCTAAGCCAGAATATACGTGACGCGACAGTGCTGTTTGACAGTTCATTGATAATAATTGTTATTCTATTGCGTGAGTCCGTCGCGTCGAATCGCACATCGCGGTTAGGGTGCGGCCAGAGTGATGCGAAATGCAATGCGAAGCGAAGCATCCATACGATTTGACAGCTCCTTATTATTGATTGTTATTCCTTTGTGTGCAATTTTCGCGCGACTTCGCGTAGGCGCGTTTACTACGGCTGGAAGTTTACTCTGGCGGGCACCTTATGGTCATTATACCAAAAGGCACATTGTATTTGAAACTATTTTTTTTTTTTTTGTTGGGATTTTAACCACTGCGACCATTACGTTGATCTATTGTGGTATACCCCTTTTTAGTGTTGCATCTACTCAAAATAGCTAGTTACCATTTAGGGTTACCGCCATTGTCTGTCGATGCGAAGAATCCCAATCTGGTACAACCGTTTCTATAAACTTCACTACCACATTGGGGTTTGCTGTCCAGATATCGATAGGACTTAATATGCCCTTCTCAAAGTACTTCTTTCTTCGCACGAATAGTGCTGAACAATCACACAGCAGATGTTGAGAGGTCTCAATCTCACAATCACAGAAGCGACAGATATCAGTTTGACTTCTGTTTATCTTTTTCAAATGATATCTTGCCGGACAATGACCTGTAAGCAAACCAATAATTATTCTCAGAGAACTTTTTCAGGCTCAACAATTTATTCGACATTTTCTTGTTTGGAGTGATGAACTGTTTAGCCTGTCTTAAGGCTTTCGAAGCAATCCAGCTCGACTGTATAGTATTATCTTCCCAGTTTTTAATCTCCATTTGTATAACACATGTAGAGACTCCGCAGAAAGGTTCGGGTCCTATGAACTGGACATTTGAACCTTGTCTTGCGAGTAAATCCGCTTTTTCATTTCCTTCGATGCCACAATGTCCCGGCACCCAGTACAGATGCACTTGGTTTGAAATAGCTAGTTGTTTCAACAATTTTATGCATTCCCAAACCAATTTAGATTGGCATTTGAATGATTTTAATGCATTTAGAGCGGCCTGGCTATCTGAAAATATACAAATCCGGGCATGTCTGTATTTTCTTTGCAAGCATACGAATGTGCATTCTAAGATTGCATATATTTCTGCAAGGAAAACAGTAGTCCACTTTCCCATTGGTATTGATAAGTTTAGTCCTGGGCCTGTGATTCCTGCTCCAGTACTGTCATTCATTTTTGATCCATCTGTGTAGAACTTAATCGATCCTGGTGGAATATTTGGTTCCCCTAATTCCCATATTTGGCGGTCTGTTTGAACTACTTTGTATGGTATATCTAGGTTCAGCCTCTTTTCTACGATTGGATTAATAGGAAAAGCTCTCAGTATACTAAGATGTCCTAAAAGATTGCCATCTAAAAACTCGTTACATCTTCGTAATCTTAGTGCACATTTTTCAGCTTCCATTCTCACGTATTGATGCAATGGTAGCTTATAAAGAGCTGCTTCTAATGCTCTCGATGGTGTACTATGCATTGCACCTGTTATGGCCGTACAAGCCAAACGATAGTTTCTAATAATTACCACAATGGCCATTGCACATCCAACTCATCAAGACAAATGATTTTAATTATGATCTTGAAATGATGTTTGTAAGAAAACAAGGAAATGAAATCATGTTTATCTATATATTCGGTATTCTGGAGAATGGTACATTCTGAGGAATAGTATAGAACCAATCTAAACAGGAGATTCAACATAATAAATATCAATGGGATAAAATATGTCTATCGTTTATTTTGACGAATTACAACAAAAAATCCTTCTTCCACTCGAAAATTACGCACAATTTGTATAAAAACTGTTCCCAAATTGACATTTGAATACACAACGTAATAGTGAATAAATAGCAGCTACCTTCTCGCCACTGCATTTATCGATCACATTTTCAAAAAAAAATTCAGGCCTCATTTTGTTTATAATGGCGAAAAATATGTCGGTATCTGAATCCGATTCACCATCAGAGAAACTTGGATACAGTACACCATAAAAATAAACCATTTTTGCTTGAAAGACGGCAACAAAATTGATGAATTTAACAAATGAAACAGAAACGTGTCTCATCCGTGTCTTTTGCGTTTTTATTTTCCTTTAGCGTAAACTTAAACACCAGTTTGACAGTTTGTGTTCGAATGTATTGCTGAACCTAGGTTGGATCTCGATAAATCGAACCTCATTCATTTTAAGTCGGATCTGGTGCGGATCGCGATCCAACCATCCAACCTGAACGAATAACCGAACGTTTTGACAGCTGTTGGAGCGGATCCGGGGCAGAACTAGGTTCGACCCAGCAATAACCGAAAACGACATGAGAGGTATGAGATGAGGAGTGACTAGTGAGACGTCTCACTTTGCAGCCGTCATTTCTTATTTCTCACTTCTTTCTGTAAAAAGTGAGAAGAGCAAAGTGAGAAGGAAGACGCCTCTCTTCTTACTCATAATTTCTAACTTCTTGTTTCTCACTTTTCACAGTGAGAAGTGAGATGTGAGACGTCAAATTACACATTCGGCCAAATGTCCTATTCGCCCAAGTGGCATATTCGGCTCTATGACCCTCGGCCTAATGGCCTATTCGGACAAATGGAATATTCGGCCAAACAACTTTCGTCCTACTTTGGCCAAATTCCATTCGTCCGAACGGTATTATGTCAAACGGCCCGGTTTGTTGAAATCGCTCTGAATAGATAACAAACAACGATAAAAGAAAGGCAAAAACTGTTCCGAGTCATAACAAGCCATGATAACAAATTTATCAAACTTGTATACAACTGCGAAAAAATAGAATCGGTTAGGTAGCCCCCACAGAGAAGTGATGGTTTCGCTTTGTTATCACTCATTTTGTATTAAGGACCGCACAGCTTTGTAGAACAAGTTGAGAAATGCATCATCAGAACCAGTGATTTGGAGCTTTTAAAAGAAATTTATCACGAGGTCTTGCGAAAAAAGTATCTCACGGTATGCTACATATTGTATATGTAAGATCGAGAGAGAAGGCAACTCGTTTTGTTTATCTTCATCCTAAAGTCACCGCGAACCAGTCACTGCTATAGATAGTGAAATATATAGATGAGCGAAGAAAAATCTTCTGTCTACAAACGAACTGTCAAACGTGTCTCCAAACGATCATGACGTCACAATTTCAAATATGGAATGTCACCTAGATTTGTTGAGTTTCCACGGTTTCCACACACATGATGAAGAAGATGTGGTCAATAAACGATCAGTCATTCAGCTGGCTTTTCTCTCTCAGTGTAAGATGATAAGTGAGAGACTTTTTCATTCTCTTTTAGATTCAATCCCTGCTTTTCCCCAATGTAAGATTATTGTAAAATCTCGTGTTAATGTTTGTTTTTGTTTTCATAGCAAGTTTGATATGCTTAAATCTACTTTAAAGCAATCCTACAGTAACATAGAACTAAGCATAAAGCTTAAGACTTACACACACATGAAAAGTCTAAAACTCCTACATATTGAAAAGCCTTGTGTACATGAAGGCTAACATGAGTGTTGCGTAAATAGCATTCCTAAACCAGAGCCAGAACTAAATTCATTCACCATTTTCTGATTAGCGAAATGATTAATGATAGAGCTGTCATCGCCCTAACTAGTTTCCAATCAATCAATCAAAAAGCATCTACTGGCTCCTGGCGGACTAATTAAATTATAAAGTCGCTACACCCACAATCGGTTACAACAAATGACACAAGTTTCAACACTTTTCGCTCCAAATACAGGAAGCCTACTCCCTGCGGACTGATAGAACCAACAGTCCGTGAAACCGTGCGTCAAGTTCAACAGCACAAGCCCGTCAACGACTTAACAACCCACTACTGCAGCAGCACTGCACTCACGTTTCATGCTGCTCCAGCTCTAATGCCGCTCTAGTTTGTAAGCTGCTGCTGCTGCTACTACTGCTTCAAGCAGATCCGATGACCTTATCCAAGTCGATTGAAACGGTTGGCGACACGTGCCGCCATGTGTGTAATCCCATTCCCAGCGCCGTCATCATCATCATCATCACCACAAAGCTCTCCGCAACCATCGTATCGTCGCGTTACGCTAATAAGCTTATCGGGTTCGTATCGGTGCCGCTTGGGACGACTTCACAGGCACAGGGCGGCATCTTTTTCTCCACCTAGTTACACCTTTCGCCGACTAACTAGACGAGAATGCAAGCAATTTGATGGTTATCGTGCTTTGCTACTTAAGTAGCTCCCAAATGAGTCATCAAAGGCCGACCGACCGGCGGTGAACCGTGACACAAGTGCAAAATTTTTGAGCTTGCAATATAATTTACAATATTTGGCGCCCCTTCGTTGGATGGAACCGGTCCGTCAATTGGCGTTTGGATTTATGATTTTCTTATCACATCTTTGATTGTTCATTCGCGATTATAGGTAGTTTTATTGTGGATTCGGTTGATAGCATGATGAATTCGAATTGTGATTTATATTCTTCTTGAAATAGTAAACATTGACATATAACTACGTGGGCTAGAAAAGGTGGAAATGAAATAAATCAAGAAGGCTTTCATATGTTGGAGTTTAAGTGGTCTGTATCAATCTGAATAGAGTCTGTTCGTGTGCTCGTTGGAAACGATGTTTAAAAGGAAATGCAATGCCTTTTTCTGGAATTCATTGGCGAGTTATCCAATACGAAGTTTTTGTAGATAAGTTTTTTTAAGTTTTTCAGTTGTATTTCAAACATATTTTCAAAACGAACTCTGAGAATTGCAATAAAAGTTGTCCAAAGTTTTTTTTGACAGTTACATTCTTTCTGAACTTCAAAATGCTTCGAAGAAATTTTTTTTATTTGAGGTTTTATTTGTAAACTTTAGGTAGACATTTGTAACTAAACTTGAATAAGCCGCCTTGGAGTTTTTCCTACAGTTTCTTTTAAGAACTAAGTTAGGAATTTTCTTGGAAGTCTTCCAGAATTCATACATCTATAGAAGAATAGTTTTGTATTTATTCAACCGAATGACTCACATCTTACCACCCATGATGAAAAACTAATTTTACTCACGCCTTTGTCGTCATTGTGTGCTAATAGTAAATAATTGAGATATCGTTCGGCCAACCCAGGTCAGGGTCTGGCTAGAGCTTGTCTATCGCATGCCGTATGTCTGATCACTTGCTGGACCGGTAGCATCATCAACAAACAAGTTTCTCCCCAAACACCTGAGGAGGACATGAACTTCCAGGCCGAGTTCGTTCGGTCGTAGGTGGATCGTAAAACTGTTGAAAGCGCAGGCTGACAGCTCATGTCCAGTCAAATCATCCGCGGCGAATGATGTCACTCGTTCCGCGTCGATGTCATGAGATCAGACACGCTACGGGCGTGAATCGAAAATGGAATTTTAATTGAATTCTAATTGATCGTTAGCATTTTTTGTTGTTGTTATTGCTGTTTGTTAGCGAACGAACAATTGTGTAATTGTGGGCTTGCGTAGAACGGTTAGTTGTAATCCTTGAGAGTCTAATCCCCTTTTTTTCTTGTTTCCTTCTCTATTCGCAGTGCGCAATTACGACAACCATGCCAAGTGCGGTCTGGTCTGGATTCCGCACGTCGTCGCCTATCGGTGTCGAACGTGTGGCATCTCGCCATGCATGTCCATCTGTCGGGATTGCTTCAAGCGGGGCAACCACACGGATCACGATTTCAACATGTTCCTCTCGTTGGCCGGCGGAGCCTGCGACTGCGGTGACACCTCCGTGATGAAGGCGGAAGGGTTCTGCAGCGATCATGGGATCAACAACTGTCAGAACAAATCACCCGTGCCGGACGACCTCATGGTGGTGGCGGAAGCCATGATGCCACGATTGCTACTGCGGCTGCTGCTGCATTTCCGCGACAACAATGCCAAAAACCACAACTCGACGGTTTACAGCCGGACGGCCAAGTACTGTGATGATTACTGTAGTATGCTGATGGAGTTCAACAACATGGGCGAACTGATGCGACGGGTCATGACCAAAGCGCTGATAGACGAACGGACGTACAGGAAGCTGGTGGAACCGCCGTTTCCCCAAAACTCGTACGGAAATTTTCTCGAATACGGACGACGAAAGTACGAGGAAGCGGTTCGGTTATTTCCATCCCCGGAACCACCCGACGAATACAAACATCTGCCGGCACTCGGCCAAACGATTGTTCACAAAACCCTCCTCGAAGAATTTATCTTTTGGACGTTTAAGTACGAGTTCCCGCAGAACATTGTTTGCTTCCTGCTAAATATGCTTCCCGATCAGGACTATAAGGTTTGAGTTGTAATAAACCTAAGCCCGAACAAATTTGAACTAATTTACTGTTTCCTTTCCGCAGGAACACTTGACCCGCACCTTTGTGATGCACTACTGTCGGATACCGAGCGTGCTGGAAATGTCCAACGATCCGGACACACTGAGTAATCGGGTGGTGCACATGAGTGTGCAGCTCTTCTCGAACGAAAGCCTCGCCCTCAAGATGGTCGAAGAACTGAGCTTGCTGCACGTGATGATCATCAGCCTCAAGCAGATGATGTCGAAAATTTTGATTCCGAATACGTTGCATGGTATGTTACCTGGCTTGGAACTTGCTTGGAAAAAATACTAATTTTCGTTGATTTTTAGATCCGGCTCGGAATTTTCACTACGTGATCGACTGTGCCAAGCGGGTGATGAAGGATCACTGCTACTGGCCGCTGGCGTCCGATTTCAACAATGTGCTGTCGCACGAGTCGGTCGCGCTGGTGTTCCTCAAGGATGACAACCTGATCGATATGTGGTTCCAGTTTCTGTCGATGTTGCAAGGTGAGTGCAGTTTTCTTCGTCGACGAACAAGTGTCGAGTGTTCTCCGCTGTTCTCCGCTGTGTTCTCACACCATGTTTCGCTGGCATATAGCAGCACAGATTTTACGTTAGGAAGAAAAAAAAATCGAATTTTAGTGCGTTCACTTCTTCTTCTTCTTATTGGCATCACATCCCCACACTGGGACAGAGCCGCCTCACAGCTTAGTGTTCATTAAGCACTTCCACAGTTATTAACTGCGAGGTTTCTAAGCCAGGTTACCACTTTTGCATTCGTATATCATGAGGCTAGCACGATGATACTTTTATGCCCAGGGAAGTCGAGACAATTTCCAATCCGAAAATTGCCTAGACCGGCACCGGGAATCGAACCCAGCCACCCTCAGCATGGTCTTGCTTTGTAGCCGCGCGTCTTACCGCACGGCTAAGGAGGGCGTTCACTTTTCTGCCTCTTTTTCCAGTTATGTTTTAAACTCGCAAAAGCAGAACTTGTTTTAAAATGGACTTGGACGTTAACCATGGAGCGTTTAGCACTGAATGTAAAGTTTATAAAAGATAGTATGATCGAAAAAAAGCAGCTTACATTTCAATGAATAGCAACCAAGTTCCAGAAGTAATGTAAACAATTTTGATATTCTATATTTCAATATTGCTGGTTTATCTACTAATTACATTGCACTACGTGAGATTGTAGAAAATAAACGTCCATTTTTAGTATTTTTATCAGAAACTCATATTGTTGACATAGAAGCATTTGATCAATATAGCATCCCGGGATATAGTGTAGCTGCTTGTTTATCACATTCGAGACACACTGGCGGTGTTGCTATTTATGTCAAAGAATCGGTTCAATACAAGCTTCAAATGAACGAAGTTTGTGATGGGAATTGGTTTTTGGGCATTACAGTTGTATGTGGCATGACGATGGGCAATTATGGTGTTTTGTATCATTCTCCCAGTTCAAGTGACCAGCGATTTATTGAAATTTTAGAAAACTGGATGGAGATATTTATAGATAATAGTAAATTAAATATACTTGCTGGAGATTTTAATATAAATTGGTGTGACGACCATAATTCGAATCATTTGAAAAGACTTGCTGATTTCTTAAATTTAAAACAAAAAGTGCTTGATTATACACGTATTTCCCGACACAGTAGAACGTTAATTGATCATGTTTATTCCAACTTTGATACAGTTAGTACTAGAACTCATATTGACTTGAAAATAACCGATCATGAAACAATAGTAATCAATGTTGATGATAATAGTAGTAGCGATTGCGATTTAGTAAAATTGAAGTGCTGGAGGAAATACTCAAAACAAGCAATTACAAATCTTGTTGAAAGAAACGTGGATTTTCAAACTAGTTCCGGGACATTAGAACATAAATCAGCTGTTTTAACCGACGTTTTGAAAACCTGTACCAATCAATTAGTAGAACAAAAATGTGTGCATGTAAATAATTCAAACAGCTGGTACAATTTAGATCTTCTGCGTCTCAAACGTAAAAGAGATAAATTGTATAAGAAATTTTGTAGAAGCAATAATCAAAATCATTGGAATAAGTATCAGGTTGCGCGGAACAAATATTCGCAATCTTTAAAGCGTACGCGTTGCGAATATATACAGAGGAGAATTGATCAGCACCAAAACAACAGCAAAGAGTTATGGAAAATTTTGAAATCACTTTTGAAACCTAGTACAAGTAAACCGCGGTCCATAACTTTTGATGGCACATTAGAACAATCAGAACAAAGAGTTGCAGATAAGTTTAATGAATATTTTGTTAACAGCGTTTCATCAATTAATCAATCAATTGAATTGGTTGATGAACCTGACGAAATAAAACAGCCGATTAATGTTAATTGCTTTTTTATGGCTTTCGCCCTATAACGTTGGAAGAACTTAGAATTATTTGCTTTTCTATGGGAAAAACGGCTGGCGTAGATAACGTAAATGCAAAAGTGATACAAGATTGCTTCGATGTCATCGGAAACAACCTGCTGGACCTGATTAATTAATCATTGCAAACGGGGCACGTGCCACGCGTTTGGAAGGAATCATTAGTGATTCCTATTCAAAAGTTGCTGGGACGATTAAAGCCGAAGAGTTTCGTCCCATCAATATGTTGCAAACAGTAGAGAAAATTTTAGAATATGTTGCTAAAGGCCAGCTGATAACTTACTTGAATAATAAAAGCTTGCTGATACCAGAACAATCAGGATAGGCCAGAGAAGGCCATTCTTGTGAAACAGCATTGAATTTGGTATTGGCGAAGTGGAAAGAAACCATGGAGCGTAAAGATACGATTGTTGCTGTGTTTTGGATCTAAAACGCGCTTTCGAAACAATTTCTAGGCCCTTGTTGTTGAGAACAATCAAGCGCTTTGGAATTTCGGGTTCTGCATATAAATGGTTTGAAAGCTATTTGTCTGATAGAACCCAAAGGACTGTTTTTAATGATTTTGTGTCGAGCCCCGTGGAGAACACACTCGGAGTGCCACAGGGGAGTGTATTAGGGCCCATTCTATTTATTATGTACATAAATGATATGCGACGAGTTTTACGATTTTGTGATGTTAACCTTTTTGCTGATGATACCGTAATATTCATTGCAGCTAAGAACCTAGATGAAGCCGTTTCGCGCTTAAATGAAGATTTGCGTTCTTTAAGTAGATGGTTGAAGTACAAACAATTAAAATTGAATATAAGTAAAACTAAATTTATGTTGATTTCGTGAAACCGTATAGATGTAGATGTCTCTGTAAAAATCAATGATGAGACAATTGATCGCGTATGCGAGATTAAATATCTTGGCGTGATTATTGATGACAAGCTCAAATTTGACACACATATTGACAATGTTATCAAGAAAATTGCCAAGAAGTATGGAATTCTCTGCCGATTGAAAACGACTTAACTATTGCTAGCAAAATACAATTGTATAAATCGATCATCTCTCCTCATTTGGACTTTTGCTCTTCTATCTTGTTCCTAGCTAATGAAACGCAAATATCGAGATTACAGCGTTTACAAAATAAAGTAATGCGTTTGATTTTAAGATGTAATAGATTCACTTCTTCTACGTTTTTATTAAGTGCCCTGCAGTGGCTGTCCGTGAAGCAGAGAATAGTATATTTGGCAATGGTGTTCATTTTTAAAGTAGTTAACGGTTTGCTGCCTCGATATTTGTGTGATCGAATTGAAAGAGGAAGTGATATTCATAGCTATAACACTAGAAACGCGGGAGAATTAAAAACACCCTATTTTTGAACGGAGCTTTGCAAAACTTTTTCAAAGGAATAAATGTTTTCAATTCGATGCCTACACATATAAAACGTGCAACAACACTTACGCAATTTAAGAGACAATGTATTTCACACGTCAAAGCTGCTTTTTGAACAGCTACCTGATCATTTTTTTTAGTTTATATACACGTATATTTTGACGAAGTTTTTACGACGGATGATTTAGTATGACCAAATGTTTATTTTCTATTTATTGGGGCACATATAAACTATAACTTTCGCCTCGATGATGATGATGGATTTTATTTTTTGACGTAATGTTAGTTTGAACCTTTTTTTGTGTAGTCTACAAAAGTTTGAGTCTCGCGCGCGGAATACAGGTATAAATGATTTCAAATTTATAATCAATATTGCTTGTTTCGAGCCGATTGAATGATTCATTGGATAAGTAGTAAGCATTCTGGTAGATTGTTTTGTATTCGCGTCTATTGCCGAAACTTCTGATATCGACGGAGCGGTAACACAAGATTTGGCTTCTGTGTTGTCGTACATTAAATTTAACTCTGAAAGATACTTACGAGTTATTATCTACTGCTTGTATTATGACTTTATGAAGCGCGTGTCATGGTGAAACTTTTGAAATCTGTGCGAGAGGTATCACAAGTTTTACATTCTTGTTAAACTGTAAGTATCTCTACTGATGTTTACGAAAGTTCGAAGTTGAAATCAACGGCTCATTTTTTTCAATTATGTTTTTGCTGTATAGTAATGGACATTTTTTAGGAATTTATATCTGTAAAATAATCGGATCGTTTTTTTTGTAAATCTGATTAAATTGATCTTAATTAAATATCTTAACGATAACTCGTCCAGCTCAAACCTTTGTAGTGGAATGTGGCGGGACCATCATCATCATCATCATCATCAGAACTTGCTTTCTTGATCCGTGCGCCTATGTCCATCTTGGCACCGCCGTCTGACGCAATTTGGCCAACCATCAAATTTTGCACCTTCCAGCCTTCATCGAATTGTTCCAACGACAAAAAGCAATATTTGGCACTTCCTTATGATTCCATTAGACTGCAAATATAATCAGTTTGGAGTAAAAATAATTAAGCTATTGAAAACAGTTAATAAACTATTGATTCCTTCCCATTGAAATCTTCGAAAAAAGTCGTGGACGGGAAAGATTTAAAGCCGAACTGTCAGGTCAAGAATAATGCGGTTGTTTTCCAGGTGTTGTTCGATACGTTTTAGAAGCGCTGTTTCGAGCAGTTTGCTGAATGTGGGCAACAGACTTACTGGCCTATAGTTGGACGCGTTCGTGGAATCCTTGTTTGATTTATGAATGGCAACTACAACACAACTACAACAGCCACAGCATGTTCCCAATTGTTCGAAAAGTACCCAAGTTTGATGCAAGCGGAGAAGGTTTTTGCGAGCTAAATGTGCGCCTCTTGGGGCAGCTTTTTGAGCACACAGTTTCGGATGTTATCTTGACCTGGAGACTTTTTGGACTTAAGCCAGGACTTAAGCAACTTCCTTCGGACGAATTAGCCAAGGATGGGCGTCGGTCAGCTGTGGCTGGTCGATGAATGCGATGGACTCGTTCATCGCGGTAACGGCTACTGATTCACCTGCTATTTTATAGGATCGTGCCTCTGCGAATCTCGTGGTTTGTAGCTGCGCTTCCTCAGTCGAATATAGGTGATAATATGGCGGTACCCCGTTTGGCATAATGCACATTTGACATTAGGGGCGGTTGGCATAATTTGTACGCGGTGTCAAATTAAGGGCCGTTTAGCATACTTTTTTTTAACTATCGTTTATTTGGAAGGCTCATTACGGAGCCGGAATCATGTTTTTGAATACAGTTTTTCATTATTCTTATGCACTAATGTTAGTTTTGGGGAACCGAAAGACTCGCGGTTTGGTCGAGGTTAGGGAATACAATTATACAATAAGAGGTGGGGCACCACTCGTCGCAAGCACGCTTTGTTGTCAAAGGCAACGTTCTTGCACAAAGTGGTACCCTACAAAAAATATGACAACAACTTTTCGTTTCTGTACGTTAGCAAGGGAAAAGCATCATGCGACCCTCTGATAACGAATAAGTTTTCATTGAAAAAGTCAGGTTATGCATCATTTCAGCTATATTTAGGCCACAGTATTCCAGAATATTGAACAAGATAGAATTAATTTCAGGGACGGCAAATGCTGGGTAAAGCATACCATCAGGTACGCGTAACTGAAGGAATAAAATAGACCCCATCTCGCGGTCCTTAGCCTCTTACCCAGCAACTCTTATCCCTACCTCCCCGGGATGCTGGCCGGGATAAGATCAACCTTAGGGAAGATCGGGTAACCAACCCCGGTGGGAACTATGGTCGTAGGCTGACAGGGAAAAGGGGGGTTTGCTCCTCTCCGGAAGTGCAAATCTTACTGAGCGGTTGTTCTCCAGATTAGTAGAGTCTCACAACAGCGTCTGTTCTCCTTGTTAGGGGCGGCTGATCATCGTCCGAGTGCCAGCGAGGGACTCTAAGTGAAACGATGCACCATGGTCCACCGGGAATAAGGAGGAATGGTCCTACGGAAATTTAGGAGGTTTGGTGTCAGGCCCTGCAAGCCAGCCTTGAAAAATACATATGCAACGAACAATCAATAAGAGAGAACGGACCGGAACCATCGGCGAAGCACTGCGACGAAAATGGACTAGCGATTGGAAACTCGGTTCATGGAACTGCAAATCTCAACTTCATCGGGAGCACACGCATACTAACCGATGTGTTCAAGGACCGTGGATTCGTAGCGCTGCAGGCTGTTTGTTGGAAGAGATCAATGGTGCAAACGTATAGAGGTAATCATACCGTCTACCAAAGCAACACACACGAGCTGGGAACAGCTTTCATAGTGATGGGCGATATGCAAAGGCGCATGATCGGGTGGTGGCCGATCAACGAGAGAATGTGCAGGTTGAGGATCAAAGGCCGGTTCTTCAACTTCAGCATAATCAACGTCCATAGCCCACAATCCGGAAGCACTGATGATGATAAGGACGCATTCTACGCGCAGCTGGAACGTGAGTACAACAGCTGACCAAGCCACGACGTCAAAATCATCATAGGAGATTTGGTTGGCCAAGCGGAGGAGTTTAGACCGACTATTGGAAAGTTCAGCGCTCACCGATTAACGAACGAAAACGGTCTACGACTAATTGATTTCGCCGCCTCCAAGAATATGGCCATTCGCAGCACCTACTTCCAACACAGCCTCCCGTATCGGTACACCTGGAGATCACCACTGCAGACAGAATCACAAATCGACCACGTCCTGATTGATGGACGGCACTTCTCTGACATTATCGACATCAGGACATATAGTGGCGCTAACATCGACTCTGACCACTATCTGGTGATTCATCATCACCCAAAACTATGCGTCATCAACAATGTTCGGTACCGACGACCGCCGCGGTACGACCTAGAGCGACTGAAGCAACCTGATGTCGCCACTGCATACGCGCAGTATCTCGAGGCAGCGTTGCCGGAAGAGGGTGAGCTTGATGGACCCCATCTTGAGCACTGCTGGAATACAGTCAAAGCAGCCATTAACGACGCAGCGGAGAACAACGTTGGGTATATGGGACGACGTCGACGGAACGATTGGTTCGACGAAGAGTGCAGACAGATTCTGGAGGAGAAGGAAGCAGCGCTGGCGGTCGCGCTGCAGCAAGGTATTCGGCAGAACGTGGAACGTTATAGACGGAAGCGGAGACAGCAGACCCGCCTTTTTTCAGGAGAAGAAACGCCGCCTGGAAGAAGCGGAGTGCGATGAGATGGAACAGCTGTGCCGTTCTCAATAAACACGCATGTCTACCAGAAGCTCAACGCATCCCGCAAAGGCTTCGTGCCGCGAGCCGAAATGTGCCGGGATAAAGATGGGAGCATCTTGAAGGACGAACGTGTGGTGATCGAAAGGTGGAAACAGCACTACGAGGAACATTTGAATGGCGCTGAGAGTACAGGAAGTGAAAGTCAAGGCAGCGGAGGAGATGACTACGTCAGTTCAGCGGACGATGGAAGCCAACCAGCCCCCACCTTGAGGGAAGTTAAGGATGCCATCCAACAGGTAAAGACCAATAAATCAGCTGGTAAGGATGGTATCGGAGCTGAGCTCATTAAGATGGGCTCGAAAAAGCTAGCCACTTGCCTGCACAAATTGATAGTCAGAATCTGGGAAACTGAACAGCTACCGGAGGAGTGGAAGGAAGGGGTTATATGCCCCATCTACAAGAAAGGCGACAAGCTGGAGTGTGAGCGATCACCATCCTTAATGCCGCCTACAAAGTGATATCCCAGATCAACTTTTGTCGTCTGTCACCATTAGTGAATGAGTTCGTGGGAAGCTAATACACCGGCTTCGTTGACGGCCGCTCAACAACGGAGCACATCTTTACTGTACGGCAAATCCTTCAAAAATGCCGTGAATACCAGGTCCCAACGCACCAACTGTTCGTTGATTTCAAGGCGGCATACGACAGTATAGACCGCGTTGAGCTATGGACAATTATGGACGAGAATAGCCTCCCTGGGAAGTTTACCAGACTGATCAAATGATGGACTTTCGTACCTGTTGTTCAACATTGCGCTAGAAGGTGTCATGCGGAGAGCCGGGTGTAACAGCCGGGGTACGATTTTTAACAGATCTAGTCAATTTATTTGTTTCGCGGATGACATGGGCATTGTCGGCCGAACATTTTCAAAGGTGGCAGAACTGTACACCCGCCTGAAACGGTGAATGCCTCAAAAGCAAAGTACATGCTTATGGGCGGAACCGAGCGCGACAAGGCCCGCCTGGGAAGCAGTATTACGATAGACGGGGATACCTTCGAGGTGGTCGAGGAATTCGTCTACCTCGGATCCTTGCTAATGGCTGCTAACAATGTCAGTCGTGAAATACGAAGGCGCATCATCTGTGGAAGTCGGGCCTACTAAGGGATCCAGAAGAAACTGCGGTCAAATAAGATTCGCCACCGCACCAAATGTGTCATGTACAAGACGCTTATAAGACCGGTTGTCCTCTACGGACATGAAATATGGACAATGCTCGAGGAGGACTTGCAAGCACTCGGAGTATTCGAGAGACGGGTGCTTAGGACCATCTTTGGAGGCGTTCAAGATAACGGTGTGTGGCGGCGAAGAATGAACCATGAGCTCGCCCAACTATTCGGTGAACCCAGTATCCAGAAGGTAGCTAAAGCCGGAAGGGTACGATGGGCAGGGCATGTTGCAAGAATGCCGGACAGCAACCCTGCAAAGATGGTGTTTGCTTCCGATCCGGCAGGTACGAGACGACGTGGAGCGCAGCGAGCGAGATGTGCAGACCAGGTGCATGTTTCAAATGTGTGAAATAGTTCATAAATAAAGTTCAATCAAAATATAATCTTCATTAGTTTGCCTACCTGTGCAATGAAGAGATTGAACGGCCGACCAGACGCCACTGCCCCTTTTAAATAAAAGTGACAAGCAGATTTTTTTTTCGCGGTTTATTGAACAATGAAAACTTGCATTCTGAGCTGATAAACCGCCAGGAAATCTTCTGCTTGTCACTTTTATTCAAAAGAGGGGAAGTTGACAAAGAATCCAAATCTTGCGACGTTCTTTTTACCAGATAGAACTTGAGTTAGTACTACTTCGCAATAACCCGCTTTAGGGCCAATACCCGGGCAAATGCAAGCATTTAAAGAAGGCAATGACCGCAGGCTTGGTCTTCTGCATTATGGCCAGGAATGACGACATGACTGAACGCTGAACAAGAATCATTATGCCAGGAAGTTGCATAACCTTGGCACTTGTTCCACCTGATCATGTAAGTAAGGCAACAGTAAGAGTGGTAATATCATTGGTGCAAGTGAAGGTAATGTGTTACTCCGGCTTCCACCTATACTGCACCTATATCGCCTTACAATGCCGGATTTTTTTTTCTTCCTAAGCAATGGAGGGGGAATCTGCTCAACAGACATCCTGGGTTGTCCAGGAAGTGCGGGGTTAGGGACCACCTCCAACAGCATACGAGGGAGGCAGGACTACATCCCCGACCCGCTAAACCATTTCCATTGCCCTGGGGCAGCAGGGACAGCAGGAACAGCATGATGTCCAAGGGCTTGACGACCCCTCCCCAGCTGTCTGCGAGTCAGGGAGAACTGCCTAGGGCGTGGTGGGATTTAGCAGTGGGCTCTGTTAAAATCCCTCCCAAAAAACCACAAGTGCCCGTAAGCGGACTCTATCAAAGCGACTGTGTGCCGCTTCAAAAGCACAAGCCCAGGGAGGGAGTGCCAATTGGCATGTGGAGTGTCCCTACTTCGGTAGGGTAGTGCGTGAGCTGCTTCGGCAGGGAGTGAGTGATCTGTTTGTGCTGAGGCAGGAGTGTCATAGCGTGTCGCCGCCGCTATGGTCACCTCGAAGCGCAGCAGAAGTCTGAGTATGGACTGCACATGCTAAGGTAAGAGTGTCGTAGCGTAGTATCGTTGATTAGTCCCCACATACCGCTATCGACACCTCGAGGCATGGCAGTGGAGTGTTAGAATAAGTTGTGGAGTGTACCTACTTCGGTAGGGTAGCGCGTGAGCTGCTTCGGCAGGGAGTGAGTGATCTGGTTGTGCTGAGGCAGGAGTGTAATAGCGTGTTGCCGCTATTGTCACCTCGAAGCGCAGCAGAAGTCTGAGTATGGACTGCACATGCTGAGGCAGGAGTCGAGGTATCCCATCGACACCTCGAGGCATTGCAGTGGAGTGTTAGAGTGAGCACCCGAAAAGGGTCACATGGAGCGAATGGTCTTTGGAGAAGCTGCTTCGGCGGCAGGGTAGCAGTGGGTTGTACCCACACACCTACAGTTGTGCACATGTGGTGCATGGGGAGTGTCCCTGCTTCGGCAGGGTAGCGTATGGTCTGCTTCGGCAGTGGTGTGATTGATCTGCTCGTGCTGAGGCAGAGTGTCGTAGCGCAATATCTGTAGGCCCAGGCAGTTACCGCTATTGACACCTCGAGGCATGGCAGCGGAGCGTCCGGAAGAGCATCCAAGTAAGACTCAAATGGAGTGAATGGGGTGCGAGCACCCAAGTCAGTCTCGCGTGGGACGAGTGCCTGTGTGAGCGATAATGAGTGAGTACGCTTAGTACTGCCGTAACGATGGTGGGAAACGATGGTGGAGCCCAAGGGAGTTTAGTCGGTATTACCGGTATGGTCGAGTCCGACACTCCAGTACACTTCCGTGTGGTAGTTTGGCAACTACAATGCACGTGTACTGGGTTAGTACACACTAATTGCATTCTCCCTTGTAAAAAAAAAAAAACCGTTTCCATTGCCGCCAAGCCCATAGTCCCTTCGGTACAACCAGAAAGTAATGCTTTAAAGGGGGGCCAATGCACAACGCACCCTCGAGGTTAGCTGCGTGTCCTTGCAGCACCGAACATCGTGACTCGCTTTTTTAGAAGAACACCATGGTATCGCACAAGCAGTCCTATTGCTTGTGCCCCGGTTCCAGGCACTTGAAGCAAACTTCGGGTTGCTCGTATATGCCCACAGGGCACACCGACCTTCCCACCTTGACGCTCCCTAACTTGACTACCTTGGAGGCGTCCGCTGCAGATAGCCGAACCAATGCTACCTGCGTCCCTGCCGGACCTTTCCGTAGCCGAACGGCTGCGGTGGGCGTCTCCACGTCACACTGTCGTCGCAGTGCCGTGACGAGCTCTTCGACTTCGGTGATCTCGTCCAGGTCTTTACCCCTTAGATTCACCTCCGTCGTGAGTGCCCTCACCTTTAACGTCTCGCCTAGGACTTCCTCCGCCAACTTCTTGTAGGCGGCGCCCTTTAGCGAGACGCTCCGCTTCAGCTCGAGGATCATCTCGCCCATCCGGGTACGTCTTATTCGACGTACGTCGGCGCCGAGTTCACCGAGCTTGACGTCACTCCTCATCGCCTTCAAGACGTCCGAGTACTTAGCCTCGTCCGCCGTGATGACTAGGGCATCGCCCCCATTCGCCTTCGCTACGGCCCTTGACGTCTTCGGTTTCCTCTTGTTCTTGACCAGGGTCCAGGAGGCGTCATTCCACTCTTTCCCTGGTCTGGGGCGGCTGAGAGCTCTCAGCCTGCCGTAACCCCATACCACCGTCTTTCCTGGGTGGACGGACCTTTCCAGGTCCTTCCTCCCCCGGTTTTGGAGGTACCTGGCCGGGGTTCAGCATCCCAGCTCCACTACCCTTATTCGGGGTAGTAACCCTCCGCGTTTTGGAGCGGCCCCCAGTGAGCTCATCCCCTGGAGACTGTCTCCCCCGTTTTTGTGTCTGCTCCGTTGCAGCAGTCAACCCCGACGTGCCCGCGAATACTTGACCACCGTCTTCGCTGGCTCGCCCTCGGTCGATTCGACCTTGCCCGAGTCCGCGAATCCTTTCGCGCCGGTCGAAACTTAGGTATGGTAAAATTCATGTTATATCTGAGTTCTGGTTAAATATTTAGTCAAATCGGTTCACGCGCAACCGAGACCAGAAGCTCAAAAAATGACAAATGGGCACTGTATGCATTTCAATTTGTTATTATTTAAAATTTTATTAATAATTATTAAAAATTGTATTTAAAAAATGTCTGAATTCTTAACGTTTTTTTAAACAATTTGTGCTGATAAAGATTAATAAACTTTGTGATTCAAATAATTCTTTGTCTAGTAATGAATTAGATCATTTTATTGCTTTTTGCCTTTCTCGTACAACAAAGTTGTACCAAAAGGCTATAATTTCACTCCAAAAGTGTGTATGTGTGTAGCCCATAAATATTTTATTTCTTAAACGCGTTTCATATAGAAGGGCCTGACAGATTCGAGTGCAACTGGCTTCATTCGACGGAGCAAATTTCCTAGTTGGACACTATTGTTTTTGTTTTTAATAAATCAAGCAGTTTGGATTTTATTTTTATTTTTAATCAACAAAAACACAAATGCACATTGAATCATTAATCATTTTAGCCGTGGCGCAACCCAGGGTAACCCTGGGTAAATACCATTAAGTGGTGATTCACGGAATAAGGTTTACCATGGTCATATTGGTAGCTTCTAGTTAACCCAATAGATACCTTCCTAAATATCCAACTTTGTGATACTATGAGGGTGTTGCCAAGTCGGTTGCCTCTTGCTAAGCTCCATCCTCTCCCTAGTTACGGTGAAGATGGGCACGGCCAGCAGTAGTAATGCTCATGCTTTTGTAATTTTTGTCTTTTCTTGATTTCTGATAGCATTCTAGATAAGCATTTCAAAAGAAAAACATGATATCACTAGTTTACAATCTACTACGAGTTACACAGTGACAATGCAAATGCAACTCAGCTCACTACCTAGTTAATACTTCATACAAAAGTCACTATTTGGTCACTTTTTCTGCATCTGAAGGTCACTATTTCAAGACAAAATTTTCAAAACGACTTATCTGCTTTTGTAAACAAAGATTCAAACGACGATTTGACGAATATGATAGCTCTCCCACGCAAACTAATACCATCAATGGGTAGCTGGATGTTTTCGCTACCTGTTGATGGTGTTGGTTTGCGAGGGAGAGCTATCAGATTCGTCAAATCGTCGTTTGAATCTTTGTTTACAAAAGCAGATAAGTCGTTTTGAAAATTTTGTCTTGATTTGGTCACTTTTTTCGTCATCGTTGGTCACTAAGTCACTATTTTAAACGGCATTTATCGCTACCAGCCCTGCAAGCTCCTCTTGAGGTCCTTACTGATATTATGCTTCGATGACGCAAAGTCGATTATGGCGTCCAGCTGTTCCGTCGCCACCTCGAAGGCCGAAAGCCCATCGCGTTTGTGGTTCATCGCCTCCATAAGCCATGGGCTGTCAATAACCTCTACCGGCGTTTTTTTTAGCCGAGATGACGGTTAAGTGACCAACGCTGGCGCTGCGCACTGAGCTGCCGACTATTGCCTCTGGCCTCCTAGGCGGAGACCTGAACAACCTACCTCTTTCGAAGGGGTTGTCGCCTACACTACTACCACTAATTGAAGAATTGACTTGGTTTTCCATTTTGGTCCCACGAGTTGCTCGGGAAAAGAGGTCCACCACACCAGAGCCCAGCATGACGCGGTAAGGGACAATTACTGTGGAGGGTGCCCAGGTACCCCACAGGCTCCGTTAGAGGCCTAGCTCATTATTTCACCCCCCTGGCCATGCATCCCCTCGGCACGGGTCGCTTAACGCCTTGGGACTAGGGGTTAGGGACGATGGTCCCCCTCACTCTAGTTGATGTCAGAAGGACAACAGTGCCCAGGCTGCACTACCAGCAAAGTACAAAACCCTTAGCTGGCGGTCGATTGTCATCGGAAGATCGTGGAAGCGTGATAATGGAACTTGTGAGGACCAGAGCTGTGTTGGTCGCTCCTACCCAGATGTCAACTCACCATTTCGCAGCCCACAATGCCGGACTAGAGTCAAGCTCAAAAGGGCCTTCTTTCCCCGCTAGTGTTTCCAAACCCGTTCCCTTGGCTGTGCTTTCGCTAGATAGTAGATAAGGGCATTCATGCGCGTCACTAATTAGAGACGAGGCATTTGGCTACCTTAAGAGATTCATGTTGCCATGATTACAAAAGCGTTGGTATGGGACGCCAATGCGAACGTATACCCAACATGCTCCGGAATTGTAACCGGATTCCCTTGCGTTCGTTCAATATTTATCTTCGGTAGGGTGCATCAGCAACGACGTGTTGTATTTGGTTAAATGCTTAATATATATCAGGTTTCCCATAGAGCTTAGGATTGGCTACCTCGTATTCAACTGCTGTTGACACGAAACTCTCCTCCACTTCAGTCATCCAAGATCTCATTCGAATATTTGCTACTACCACCAAGAACTGTGGTAGTGGCGGCTCCATGTCGGCTTTCGGCAGGCACTTCAACGCACATCGCCAAGCCCTCCTACTCGCTGACGTCTCAAAGGGCGCGACCGGTCGGGTACGTTAGCAGTAATGTACAGGCAAATGACTTAAGCGCCATCTATTTTAAGGGCTAACTGCTTCGGTCCTCCATCAGGGTTTCCCTGATTTCAACCTGATCAGGCATCAGGTTCACCATCTTTCGGGTCACATCCTGCGCACTCGCGGTATGTTGTGGCACGGTGCCGAGGCGGTGTATGCGCGAGCGCGCAACCAACCGGCCCAGCATGCCGGTTACAACACCCGGGGATGGAGGGATGTACAGAGAGCCGCGCCCGTAATCTCGCACAAGTTTGGTAAGTAATGTTTTCTGTGCCTTTGGTTGCGTTGCGTTGCGTTGTAACGGAGTATTTCGTAGATTGCATACTGATAGTTGTCATGTATATTCTTTACCTTTCTTACCCCAATTGCTTATGGATTTCCATTTGGGATTCAATGGAAATCCAATTGGGGGTCCAAAATGATAAAACATGAAAGCTATCATTGCCGGCCACGCCCATCTTCTCCGTTACTAGGAAAGGGAAGGAAATGATGATATGACATCTACTTAACGAGAGGCCAGCGACTCACCGACGCCCTCATAGATGTCAAGGAATTGGATGGTGGGTAGGGAATATAGTTTAGGAATATCATCATAAGCAAATGATAGAAAATTTGTGGAAATACGTTGGGAGTGACTTTGCTAAGAAATTTATGTCACTCCATTATCCTTGCCGATGATTTTCCTCGGATGGGGCGAAGGTATTAGCCTTGCCCTGGCTAATAGCCTAGGTTTAAGCGCCTTTGCTCGCTCTCTGAAACGAAAAAAGAGCAAAGAGAAATTAAATTCCCTTCCCCTGATATGCTAATGATTTTGATCAAAAAATAAAATTTAGTTATTAAAAAGTGCACAGTATCACTAAAATATGTTTCTCTATGGTAGGTTTTGCTTTCTTGAATGTTGCCTGTATAAAGCCATAAAACGTTGTAAAATCCTCCATGAGCAAACATTAGAAGAGATGAGCTATTCAAAAAAAATTCTCAATCGCGATCCGATTTTGCATAAAAAAATCGGTCATAGGGTGTTGAACCAATTGGTAGGAATATGATAAACGTGTTCGATGTAATGAAATATATAGTGTTTCTATTCCATCAAACTTGAATACTCACATTATCCCACCAACCGAAATCCTAATATATACCAAACTGAATAAAGGAACTAACTCACCGGATATTTCCGTTGACATTCAAGATCCTCCAGAAAAGACGGCAAAAGAAACAATCTTCTCATGTGCTCGGATGCTATAATATTACCTTGATCAAACCAGTATTGCACCGGAGACTTTCCCAAAAGCCGCAGCTGGTTGCAGCATAAATTTGGGTCCCATCGCTGTCAGGATCTTACTTCACGAATCGAACACATTTGTCATTTTTCAATGGGCACCAACAAGAAAAAAAAAGAATTTTCGGAAGTTTTCTAAAATGTCACTAGTGAAAAGAAAACACGACTTTCCACATACAGTAATGTTTTCTGTGCCTTTGGTGCTCAAGAAGACACGACCATTAGCTCGGGCGCAAAATAGACTTCTTGGTTCGTGTTTCAAGACGAGTTTCGGAGGTACCTCGATTCTTTCACTGGCGATCGATTGTCCACGGTAGCGGGGGGCCTGCAAGTCTATCTATTCATCTTTTTCTTGTTGTTACACAGGCCTTCGGAACCAGGGAAAGCACCAGGGGCCAACTGTCGGGCGATCTGCACGTTTTGGGAAACGCAAAAGCTGTTTCGTAATGGATCGCAATGTCCTTGGGAGAGACAAGTCACAATTCTTACATCCACATTGTGGCGTTCCAAGAATGCGAAGAATTCAAATTTCTTTCATGAACGGAGCATCCGTTCCAGTCCACTCTAGACATTGTAGACATACTTGGTTGGAAGCTCGAATAGAGCTAGAAGTTGTTGCTACTTTGTTTGGCAGTTGGCAAGACGGTCAGACATGTTTCTCACCAGGATCAGAAATTCTTACATTCAAAATAGATTGCTGTTGTTGATTTGGCCTCGTAGCAGATGGGATACTCGTCGAGGGAGCAGTCGTCGAACTACTATTAGGGCGGTCTTAGTGGGCACGTGGTGGTGATTCAGGTGGGTGGGCAGCGTTTCTTTCTGCGCTCGGCTCGCATTTGCGTCAATTTTCCAACATAGTTCTTGCGAGTTGGGCAGCCTCAAAAGTTTGCAGTCAATACGCTCCACATTCGCTTTCCTTGGAAGTTGGTATTCAGCTGAAAGATGTATTTCGCCCCACTTGACGCATAGTGGGCGAAGGTTACAATTCCACATATCATGTCCGAAACGCTGGCAACGCTGGCAACGATGACATTGCACAGCATCGGTAGGTCGACGCCCATAGAAGCGCCACTTCATGATGACGTTGAAGACAGATTTTACTGCTACTGGTAACACAGACAAACAGACGTAACTCTTAGTGAAAGTTTCAACAATCTCCACTGATTGCTTCCCGAGCAAAGCTTGAGAGCAAATCGATAACTAATTTTGTTGTTGCTAAATCGTCTAATTTTGATAACTCAGGATGATATCCTTTTGGTCGTTTAAACGGTTAAAAGATCAAAATGTACAGCAGAAACATCTTACTGTGACATCAAATCGAAAACTATTCCTGCTATCGATGAGAGCAAATCGAAAACTAATTTTGATATTGGTTCCGATAACAAAATAAGTACACAGTTTGATTTCAGATCATACTATTTAGAAATCAACAGCAAAATGAGATCAAAATATATAATCAGTCATGATGATTCATATTTGAAAACAAATTATGATTTCAATTTGATATCTATATCAAAATATGTTTTCTATATGCTCTCTTTATGTTTTCAGACTTTGCTCGGGAGGGAACACAGCCCGAGCAAAGTCTGAAAACATAATGAGAGCATGTAGAAAACATATTTTGATAGTGACAGCAAATTGAAATCATAATTTGTTTTCCAATATGAATCAGCATGATTGATTACATATTTTGATCTCATTTTGCTGTAGATATCTAAATTGTATGATCTGACATCAAACTGAGTACTTATTTTGTTATCGAAACCAATATCAAAATAAGTTTTCGATTTGCTCTCATCGATAGCAGGAATAGTTTTCGATTTGATGTCACAGTAAGATTTTTCTGCTATACATTTTGTTATTTTAACCGTTAAAACGACCAAAAAGATATAAAATTAAGTACCGTCAACTGGGGGGAAGATGATCATCGAGGTGAAGATGATCATTTGATGTTTCAGTCAAAAGTGCCAAATTTTTTTATGAAACGGTAGTCAACAATATTCTCCGTTCATGTAATGTTACCGCCAGGTAGAAATCCGAGTTTTTCGATTATAATCATGAAAATGTATTTTGTGGAAGAAAGAGAGAAATAGTCATAAATGACGCTATTTTCGTTTCAAATATTGACTTCGTTGACTTCTTTACGTAGTAAATTCAACATTCATACAAATAACCTAGTGTATTTTGACTACTAGGTCATAATAATTTTAGTACAGCTGTCTTGATCAACTTCACCCCAAACCAGATTACTCAAAAATGTGTGATAATTTAATTTATTTTAATAAATGCGAACGCATTTCAGAAAACTAAAGTTGTTGATTATTGCAACGTATAGCAGTACATGTTTTGAAAATATTTGTTTCGATTTAAAATGTAAACACACATTGTTATTGCATGTTTTGTCTTAAAAATGATCATCTTCCCCCCAGTTGACGGTAATCATATTCGGCGATTTCACAACATCAAAACAAGTTATCGAAATGCTCTCAAGCTTTGCTCGGGTACTGTGAAACTGGCAGGGGTCGCCGTGTTTACGTCAAATGATTTGGTTTTATTGACGTTGATAAATAAACCTGTCGAAGAGGAGCGTCGACAACGTCGAGGCAACGTCGTTGAGCTTACTCTGCATATCAGAGCGCCTTTGAGCGAGGAGTGCAACGTCATAGTCCAATTCGAAGTCATTTAGGTGCTCCATTTCAACATTTCGCACGATAGAAATGCGTATTGAATTCCTCTCGAAAGTTATGCACTGAGTTAAAGTTATTTGTTTCCATGTTGTATTGATTCTTCTCTTTTTTTGTTGTGCGTCTCATGGACAAGAACTGTTCTAACACACCCCCTTACGATGCACGCTCTTGTAAGTTTTCGACTGCTATAAGCTCCCACTTTACTTCCCATGGCTGTCGTAGTTCGAATATTAGGAGAACGGTTCGGCTTTGTTTTGCGATGAGATGAACATATGTTCAGTGAGATGGAAAACGGAAAAGTTCCCCTATATTAATCTACGCCTCTGTATCTAAAAATGGCTATTTAGGCAATTCGCCGAATTTGAACGGCTGAAATCCTCGACTGTTGTTGAACGCACGTGCATTCTTTATGGCTGTTTAACGAAAATGTTTGTGCGAAAATTTTAGACATTTGGCAATTTACCCTAGCACTACCGAAATCTGAATCTATTCTTTTTTTATCATTTTCCGCAGGCATGAACGTCAACATCCGCGAAACCGGTAGCCACGTCGAATTCGAACCAAGTTCCTACTACGCTGCCTTCAGCTGTGAGCTGGAAGCCAGCGCTTACCCGATGTGGTCGATTATCTCGCACCTCAAGGATCCCTCGCACGCCCCGCTGGCCAAGAAAATAATGCTGTTCTGCGTCAACTACCTGCAGGACTGGCTCGATGCCGTCAACTTCTACCAGCATCCCAAGTTTAACAAGGTGAGTGTTGACCTACCCGTTTTACGTTTCCGTCATCTGAGTAATTGAACTATTTCTCTGGCATTGCAGGAGGAGCTCTACCGGGCATCTTTTCACTATCCGCTGCATCGCTACCTGGCGGCATTTATTTGCCAGGGCGTGAAAAAGATGGGCATGTCGCTGAGCGATATCCTCCCATCGGCAGAGCTACTCCCGAAGTTGATGATGCACCCTCTGCGGGTTCAGGTAAGTGGTCGTTTCTTTCAAATATATACATTGAAATCGATCAATAGAATCATGTTGGGAGTAATTTATAAGCACAGCTTCTCATGTCTACTACTACAGCGTAACACTACAAGTAAAGATAAATTGAATGACAATTTTGATTCTAATTCGCCTCTCAAACTGGATTCATTGTATGCCTGAAGTCTATCGTTTTACACACATTCTAAAATTCTACCCGATCAAAGTTCCGTGGAGCGTCGTTTTTCCTCTTCGACCACCTGCTCCAACGGATGCTGCACATGCGGCCCAATGTCGTAGGTAAACACCTTCGGGGCCATGAATCCACCGAACTTGGACTGTCCCTTGTGGAACAGACCAACACCTCCGAGGGGGGTTTGCTTAATCGGGACCACGGGTTGAGCGTCGAAAAACGGCACCGTAGTTTGGGCGGCGTCCATGCCGCGGTCGCTCTCGCGGAACCGGATGAACTGGTTCGGCTGCGAATCCGGCACCGACTTACTCGGGCTCAGGATCGGGATGTGCGGTTTATCCAACTTCATTTCGGTTCTACAAAATGGGATAGAAAATAGGGTTTACTTGAGAGATTTTTTTTATTGTCAAATCAATACTAACCTCTTATCTTCACTGTGTTCTGTCTTATCGCTGCCGATCCAAATGCTCTTGTCTGGATCCACCAGCTTGCCGGTTCCGAAATCCATTTCGGTCATTCGGACTTCCAAATTCATGTGCGTACCCAACATACGGAAGCGGACTCCCGTGACCACGTACGACGGCTTCAGGATAATGTCGTCCAAGTCCATAGCACGATTATCGTAGTTCAACGTATTGTAGTCCACCTTGGTTCTGATATTTGGTGAAAGGATGTTGTACTCTTCCGGTTCAACCCATTGTAAGGTGCTGTTCTCGATCTGTCCTCCGGGAAGCAGCTTTCCTTGTTGAACAATCAGGAATATTATTCGATTTTTCTTAACAAAGCGCAGACCAGTGACGACTCTGAAATTTAAAACATTTTTGGTAAACTAAAATTGTTATGCTTTGATTATCTCGCTTACTTGTTGTTCATAACATCCGAAACCGATTGCCGCATGTTGATGTACCGATCGGACTTGGATCCAGCGTCGTCGCACACACAGAAGCAGTAGCTGCAGTGCCAGAAGAGCCAGCGCCACCAGGAGTCAACCTTGGTGGTTCCCCGGGTGCAGTGCTTCTGCTGACCGAACACCATGCCGTTCTCGTACTGGACGTATTCGTACCGCCGGTTGCTGCTGCTGGCTGCCGGACAGATCCACATATCCGAGTCAATGTACTCGCAGTTGTACATCTTGCCGGCGCACTTGGACTGCTTCGAGCAGTACAGATCCTTGTAGCACTGCTCCTGCCGGACGCCCCAATTGTAGTAGGCGCAGTTTTCCTTGCAGGTGTTCTCCGTGTTCATGTCCACCTCGTTCTCGATGTAGCCCTGGAGCAGCCGCGTCAGCTGGACGTACGTTTCGCCCTCCTTGTGCTTGCCGTAGGAGGGATCGCACCGCCAGTATTCGCGGTCCGCTTGGGTCATGACCCGCTGCAGTAGGTTCTGCGTCCGGTTGGTGCGCTCCTCGAAGCGGTTACGCATCAGTTTGGCCTCCGCGGTGAAATTTCCTGTCGGATGTTTTATAAATAGGAAGTTGTTAGTCAGATTTGGATTCGAAATGCCACAGAAAAACATCCTATTTAATTGTTTTAAGGAAACATTGCGATTGTTCCCGAAAAAAATCACTTTTTTATAACGAATGCTTATGACCATTTGAAATGTTTCGAAACAACTTTTGCATTCCTTTTTGAATCATTTGACTGTGTTTATAAAAGTATTTGAATTGCGTCTGACCACCAATAAAATGCTTCAGAATCTTTTATAATGCTGTCAAATCGTAAAACATCTTTGATTGACGCAATAATAATAAAATGTAAATAAATAAAATAAAATGTTTTAAACTGCATTTAAGATGCTTTAAAACAATTTGAATTCTTCTAGAAAAAGCTTCATAAAAGTATTTGAATAACGTTTGATAGCTTTTCAAAATGCCTGTGAACAACAAAGAATAGATTTTTTTTAAATCTATTTGCTGGTAAAAAGTTTTTGAAATGCTTCTGGACTTTAATGCTTAAAAGTCATTTAAAAAGGGGCTTTAAGTTCTTGAACTTTTGGAAAGTTACCGGAAATCGTTGACCATGTTTATAATAAATATGTGGGTTATAAACGGAATATTTGTGGTCATAACGAAGTTATTTGAAGTACCTTTGCACAACTAACCTTTTTAAATATTATACTGCTAGAAACTGATTAGATTCGACATTCTAAATACGATACTTAATGTCTATCGTAGAACCTACATACAACAGTAATGTCCCGCTATCTTCTGACGAAATCTGTTATTCTAAGTACTTGTTCTAGTCATGAACCCCGCGCAACTAACAAACAACATTCCATAGAGGTGTAGCGATTTCCGTGTCTCCCTTTTCCGTCTATCTAGCACTGTATAACACCGTTGGACGGATTCAATGAACTCTCGCTCTCTTTCTCTCTATTCCTTTCCATTCATCGGACACCGAAGAAAGGTCATCCAACGATAAATGCAAAGAATTTCAAAAATGGAATACAGCAAAAGCACGTGCTTCTGTGTTCTACCTCCTCTCACTAGCCGTCGTTAATCCGCTTACGATTGTAGCTCGCTACCTCCGCTTCTCATCTACGATCGCATCGGACTTTGAGATCGATTCAAAGTTCTTTGTTCCGGTACATAGCTTCGACGACGACAGCAATAACATCATCAACAGTGCAGTGAATCAACGAATCGAGATCGAGCTACGGTCAAGCGTGTTGCTTTTGTGAGGGCTCGTTTGTACGCGATCGTTACTCACATCGGGCTATAATTTACGTACCGGTCGTTGCTTGTGATTTGTTGCTGTCATGCTTAAAACTGCATTATGATTGAAACCGAGATAAATGCTTACCTTTCCCATACGTTTTCAACAGCATCCACGAGAACTGCATCATGGAATATCCCTTCAATTCGGTGATCGAGATCGCATTGTATAGTTGGTAGAGAACCTGTTGTGCTGACAATCCAAAACTGCAGATCGTCGATTTGGCTTCCTGTTTTGAATGAAAGTGGCACATAAATTAGACGGTTATCAAAAACGGCACGCACACATTCAACGAATCAATGGCAATAAAGTGACACAGCGAATCTTATACGTTACCAGTTGCGCCTTGTAGTACATCCCCTGGCGGATCATGATTCGATCGATCTCGTCCAGCGTTGAGTTCACCGGGAAGTGGGGATCGCTCAGCACCGTATCCGTGATATCCATGATGGCCAACTCGAGATCTGCGTCATCCCCAGGACGATGGTCCTTGTTCCGCATAAATTGTCGGATCGCATCGAACAGCTTGTGCACGTTGATCAGATCCTGCTCCAGCAGTTGCCACTCGTAGAACCTCTTCAGTATAAAGTAATCATCCTCGTTATAGGTACTATCCGACCCGAGATCATTATTCGCAAATCCGGAATAGATGTCGAGCAGCTCCTTCAGAATAATGTTCCGCTGCAGCCGTCGATCTTCCTCCTTCTGGTTGTCGACCTTGTCGATCTGATTCACGATCGTCCAGGCTCGCTTCTCCATCTCAAGGTACCGATGCCGAAGAGTGTCGACATCTGTCGATCCCTTTAGCTTCCGGGCGGCGTCCGATGTCCCGCTCAGCAGGACGATCGCGATCACCGCCACGATCACTTTTGACAATAAACACTTCATCGCGTTTCGTTAGTTCATTTCGCGTCCATCCGCACACAACGATCGATTCCAACTGGATACTGCGCGCTCGTTCTTCTCGGTTGCCTGGCTCCTACCTACTACGATGGTGTCAAAACACAAATCAACACACTGACACGGCAGTTGCCGGCAGTGACGAAAGACGAAACCCACCGACTGTTGAAGCAAGGCTGTTGAATAATGCCAACAATAAATAACACATGGATAGCGCTCTCATACTGTGATCAGACCATGGGCTTGTAACATATTATTGAGTTATCTTGATGGCATTTCTCTTGTCGATAATTTGAACAACATGTTATTCACTCCGCCGTCCGAACGTAGTATTAACTCCATGTAATATACGATAACGAGAGCTCGAGTGGAATCATATGTTGATGGAGGTAGATAGAATGATTGTGCCGCATAGAGTGGGAACTCCACACGCTCGACGTTCGAATTGAATGCGATTTGCGGCCTGAGAAAATAAAAACGACGATCGAAAAACGACAATCATTCTTCATTCTTCTTCTTTCGCGAAGTCAACTTCGATTAAGAGCCCCGAACAGTGGTGTACTACAAAATGGGTACTTTTTGAGTCAATTTGTCATTCGTTTCCCTGGATTGAAAATTGAATTCCATTCCTCTAGATTCATTGAAAAATGGAATCTTTGATTCCCAATCACTCAATCGTGAACTGAGCTTTTTGAAACCTGAGACGCATCTTCACACGGGACACCATGAACTAATCCAAACATTGCATCGATGTCGTTCTTTTTCCTAGAAATACGTCAAACACGAACTCGATCGCGCGGCAATCGTCGAATAATGTTTGCTTCATGTGTAGATATTTACCATTTCAAGAATTCAGCGGACGTATACAAACAATAAACATTGCCTCCCGCGATAGGGGCGTGTATGTCGTTTTTCGTCGTTACGGTTCCGATCCGAGTCAATGCGGATTATTTGCTCAACTGCACAACGACGGATCGTGATAAAATCCAAACTATTGAAAAATGCGCCAATTTTATCGATGCCGGTTATTTGATCAAGCTATTTATATTAACCGTTGAGATTCATTCTTTGTGGATTTGAACGCGGTTACTTGATGAATGCCATGATTAAGGAATTCTCGTTATTATACATTTATTCTAGGTAATACGTATATATCTACGTTTTATTAAATACTTGAATTAGATTTGAACTTATGAATGATTCATTCAAAAACATCAATGAAAAATGAGAAGACTTTTTACAAGTTTCTGGCAAGATTTTCCACAGGTCTCTCTGGGAGACTTTCCACAGGTCTCTCTGGGAGACTTTCCACAAGTTTCTCTGGGAGACTTTCTACAGGTCTCTCTGGGAGACTTTCCACAGGTCTCTCTGGGAGACTTTCCACAAGTTTCTAGGAGACTCCACAAGTCTCTAGGAGACTTTCCAAAAGTCTCTGGGAGACTTTCCACAAGTCTCTGGGAGACTTTCCACAAGTCTCTGGGAGACTTTCCACAAGTCTCTGGGAGACTTTCCACAAGTCTCTGGGAGTCTTTCCACAAGTCTCTGGGAGTCTTTCCACAAGTCTCTGGGAGACTTTCCACAAGTCTCTGGGAGTCTTTCCACAAGTCTCTGGGAGACTTTCCACAAGTCTCTGGGAGACTTTCCACAAGTCTCTGGGAGACTTTCCGCAAGTCTCTGGGAGACTTTCCACAAGTCTCTAGGAGACTTTCCACAAGTCTCTGGGAGACTTTCCACAAGTCTCTGGGAGACTTTCCACAAGTCTCTGGGAGACTTTCCACAAGTCTCTGGGAGACTTTCCACAAGTCTCTGGGAGACTTTCCACAAGTCTCTGGGAGACTTTCCACAAGTCTCTGGGAGACTTTCCACAAGTCTCTGGGAGACTTTCCACAAGTCTCTGGGAGACTTTCCACAAGTCTCTGGGAGACTTTCCACAAGTCTCTGGGAGACTTTCCACAAGTCTCTGGGAGACTTTCCACAAGTCTCTGGGAGACTTTCCACAAGTCTCTGGGAGACTTTCCACAAGTCTCTGGGAGACTTTCCACAAGTCTCTGGGAGACTTTCCACAAGTCTCTGGGAGACTTTCCACAAGTCTCTGGGAGACTTTCCACAAGTCTCTGGGAGACTTTCCACAAGTCTCTGGGAGACTTTCCACAAGTCTCTGGGAGACTTTCCACAAGTCTCTGGGAGACTTTCCACAAGTCTCTGGGAGACTTTCCACAAGTCTCTGGGAGACTTTCCACAAGTCTCTGGGAGACTTTCCACAAGTCTCTGGGAGACTTTCCACAAGTCTCTGGGAGACTTTCCACAATTCTCTGGGAGACTTTCCACAATTCTCTGGGAGACTTTCCACAAGTCTCTGGGAGACTTTCCACAAGTCTCTGGGAGACTTTCCACAAGTCTCTGGGAGACTTTCCACAAGTCTCTGGGAGACTTTCCACAAGTCTCTGGGAGACTTTCCACAAGTCTCTGGGAGACTTTCCACAAGTCTCTGGGAGACTTTCCACAAGTCTCTGGGAGACTTTCCACAAGTCTCTGGGAGACTTTCCACAAGTCTCTGGGAGACTTTCCACAAGTCTCTGGGAGACTTTCCACAAGTCTCTGGGAGACTTTCCACAAGTCTCTGGGAGACTTTCCACAAGTCTCTGGGAGACTTTCCACAAGTCTCTCAGATACTTTCCACAAGTCTCTCAGATACTTTCCACAAGTCTCTCAGATACTTTCCACAAGTCTCTCAGATACTTTCCACAAGTCTCTCAGAGACTTTCCACAAGTCTCTGGGCCAGAAGTCTCTGGGAGACTTTCCAGAAGTCTCTGGGAGACTTTCCAGAAGTCTCTGGGAGACTTTCCAGAAGTCTCTGGGAGACTTTCCAGAAGTCTCTGGGAGACTTTCCAGAAGTCTCTGGGAGACTTTCCAGAAGTCTCTGGGAGACTTTCCAGAAGTCTCTGGGAGACTTTTCACAAGTCTCTGGGAGACTTTCCACAAGTCTCTGGGAGACTTTCCACAAGTCTCTGGGAGACTTTCCACAAGTCTCTGGGAGACTTTCCACAAGTCTCTGGGAGACTTTCCACAAGTCTCTGGGATACTTTCCACAAGTCTCTGGGAGACTTTCCACAAGTCTCTGGGAGACTTTCCACAAGTCTCTGGGAGACTTTCCACAAGTCTCTGGGAGACTTTCCACAAGTCTCTGGGAGACTTTCCACAAGTCTCTGGGAGACTTTCCACAAGTCTCTGGGAGACTTTCCACAAGTCTCTGGGAGACTTTCCACAAGTCTCTGGGAGACTTTCCACAAGTCTCTGGGAGACTTTCCACAAGTCTCTGGGAGACTTTCCACAAGTCTCTGGGAGACTTTCCACAAGTCTCTGGGAGACTTTCCACAAGTCTCTGGGAGACTTCACAAGTCTCTGGGAGACTTTCCACAAGTCTCTGGGAGACTTTCCACAAGTCTCTGGGAGACTTTCCACAAGTTTCTGGGAGACTTTCCACAAGTCTCTGGGAGACTTTCCACAAGTCTCTGGGAGACTTTCCACAAGTCTCTGGGAGACTTTCCACAAGTCTCTGGGAGACTTTCCACAAGTCTCTGGGAGACTTTCCACAAGTCTCTGGGAGACTTTCCACAAGTCTCTGGGAGACTTTCCACAAGTCTCTGGGAGGCTTTCCACAAGTCTCTGGGAGACTTTCCACAAGTCTCTGGGAGACTTTCCACAAGTCTCTGGGAGACTTTCCACAAGTATCTGGGAGACTTTCCACAAGTTTCTGGGAGACTTTCCACAAGTCTCTGGGAGACTTTCCACAAGTCTCTGGGAGACTTTCCACAAGTCTCTGGGAGACTTTCCACAAGTCTCTGGGAGACTTTCCACAAGTCTCTGGGAGACTTTCCACAAGTCTCTGGGAGACTTTCCACAAGTTTCTGGGAGACTTTCCACAAGTCTCTGGGAGACTTTCCACAAGTCTCTGGGAGACTTTCCACAAGTCTCTGGGAGACTTTCCACAAGTCTCTGGGAGACTTTCCACAAGTCTCTGGGAGACTTTCCACAAGTCTCTGGGAGGCTTTCCACAAGTCTCTGGGAGACTTTCCACAAGTCTCTGGGAGACTTTCCACAAGTCTCTGGGAGACTTTCCACAAGTCTCTGGGAGACTTTCCACAAGTCTCTGGGAGACTTTCCACAAGTCTCTGGGAGACTTTCCACAAATCTCTGGGAGACTTTCCACAAGTCTCTGAGAGACTTTCCACAAGTCTCTGGGAGACTTTCCACAAGTCTTTGAGATATTTTCCACAAGTCTCTGGGAGGCTTTCCACAAGTCTCTGAGAGACTTTCCACAAGTCTCTGAGAGACTTTTCATAAATCCATGGAAAACTTTCCACAAGTCAAGTCTTTCCACAGACTTTCCACAAGTCTCTGGGAGACTTTCCACAAGTCTCTGGGAGACTTTCCACAAGTCTCTGGGAGACTTTCCAAGGGTCTCTAGAGCCTTTCCACAAGCCTTTGGGAGACTTTTCACAAGTCTATGGGAGATTCCACACAAGTCTCTGGGAGATTTCACACAAGTTTCTGGGAGACTTTTCACAAGTTTCTGGGAGACTTCAGAAATTGTGTGAAAAAAGTCTCTGGGAGACTTTTCACAAGTCTCTGGGAGACTTTTCACAAGTCTCTGGTTCACAAGTCTCTGGGAGACTTTTCACAAGTCTCTGGGAGACTTTTCACAAGTCTCTGGGAGACTTTTCACAAGTCTCTGGGAGACTTTTCACAAGTCTCTGGGAGACTTTTCACAAGTCTCTGGGAGACTTTTCACAAGTCTCTGGGAGACTTTTTACAAGTCTCTGGGAGACTTTTCACAAGTCTCTGGGAGACTTTTTACAAGTCTCTGGGAGACTTTTCACAAGTCTCTGGGAGACTTTTCACAAGTCTCTGGGAGACTTTCCACAAGTCTCTGGGAGACTTTTCACAAGTCTCTTGGAGACTTTTCACAAGTCTCTGGGAGACTTTTCACAAGTCTCTGGGAGACTTTTCACAAGTCTCTGGGAGACTTTTCACAAGTCTCTGGGAGACTTTTCACAAGTCTCTGGGAGACTTTTCACAAGTCTCTGGGAGACTTTCCACAAGTCTCTGGGAGACTTTTCACAAGTCTCTGGGAGACTTTCCACAAGTCTCTGGGAGACTTTCCACAAGTCTCTGGGAGACTTTTCACAAGTCTCTGGGAGACTTTCTACAAGTCTCTGGGAGACTTTCCACAAGTCTCTTGGATACTTTCTAAAAGTCTCTGGGAGACTCCACATGTCTCTGGCAGACTTTCCACAAGTTACTGGAAGACTTTCCACAAGTCACTGTTAGAATTTCCGCAAGTCTCTGGGAGACTTCCCACAAGTCTCTAGGGAACTTCCCACAAGTCTCTGGGAGACTTTTCACAAGTGTCTGGGAGACTTTCTACAAGTCTCTGGGAGACTTTTCACAATACGTTAGGAGAATTTCCACAATGCTCTGGCTTTTCACATGTCTCTGGGAGACTTTTCACAAGTCTCTGGGAGACTTTCCACAGTACTCTGGAAGACTTTCCACAAATCTCTGGGAAACTTTTCACAAGACTTTAAGAGACTTTCCGCAAGTCTCTGGGAAGCTTTTCCCAAGACTTTAGGAGACTTTCCCCATATGTTGTTTTCCACATGTTTCTGGGAGACTTTCAACAAGTCTCTGGAAGACTTTCCAAACGTTACTAGGAGATTTTTGAACACTTTCTGTGAATTTTGCCAAATTTTGTAACCCTTTTTTGCATCAATTTCATAATACAATATTTTATGGATCATCTCACTCCTCGAAACTCCCTATCCACCCTAAAAACGTGTCGTTCTTTGTAAATGGTCCCTTCTGGACCATCCTCAGGGACTCCAAGGACTCTAAAAAATATCCACTTCAAATAGATTTTAAGACTGAGAAACGAGCTCCTTATTTTTTGTCTGAATCTTGCGTTACTTCCGTGGACGTCTCATCTCTATACTGAAAAACATTTTCCATATTTTATGGACGTCTCATCATGTTTCGGAAGAATACATATGTCCGACGCATTCTAATGGGTGTTGCAACTTGCCAGAGATGAAGTATTTCGACACACTTTTAAGTGTCCCACTTCGCTCAAAAAACTATTTCTGGTCGGCTCAGTGACTTGCAAAGTAAAAAAAATCAGGAAAATTAGAGTACTGTGAAGCTTTATTCCGCTGTAAAATGGTCATGATACTGCTGCGGAAGCTTAAGTTCACACAGGAAAACATTTTCAACGAGCGTTCTGTCTCATTACCCCTGATATTGTGATTCCGACGCTTACTAACGGGTGTCTCATTTGGCGAAATTCTGCTACTCTACTACAGGGTATGGAAAAGAAGCCTTATTTGCATTACATCCCATTGCATTAGTAATGAGGCTAACACGATGAAACTCTTATGCCCAGAAAATATCCAACCCGAAAAGTTCCTAGACCGGACCGGCAATCGAACCCAGCCACCTTCAGTATGGTCTTGCTTTGTAGCTGCGCATCAATCCGCACGGCTAAGGAAGGCGAACACAAAATTAGAAAGCAAGTTACTGCTAAATCAAACATATCGTCACAAAACCACGGTATGTTTCGTTTTCTGCGTGCATGAAATTTAAATCTTGTTGAAGTATCATAAGGTGGAAATTGTTATTCTTTTTCGAATTCAATTGTGAGTAATTTTTTTAAGTTTTTACTCGTTAGTGATTCTGTTCTGAGAATTTTATGTTTTATCCAAAACATTTCAATAACAGTTCTAGGCGTCATTAAAAAAATCTTTGCTCGATGCTACATAGGTGTAATTCGATTTTTAATGAAAGGTTAATAAAATGCTTTGGCGAATCAACCTTAATCAAGGTCAGTCCATCCTGATATGTACAATATGTATTCGTGACATTCGTGGCATCCATGTCATAAATTTATTAAAATTGATGAAAAAAAAGAATGATGCTTTTTTTGCCATGATTCACCGTTTTTACAGTACCGAGTCAGGAATAACAATGTGTAAACAGCAGCGCTCCGAGTTCCGCTTGCCGACTCTTGACACGGGCTGCCACTTAGTAGCCAATTCACTCCTATTTAGCTGTTTGCCGGCAAAGCTTCTGCGTTTTTTAAATCCGCCTCTCATTCCGCTCCGTTGTTTGTCACCCAATGTTTAACAAGCTTGCAAACGTGCTAAAACTGCGATGTCGCAGCCCCTCTATACTGACTGATGCCCACTTTCACACATGATATTATTATTGTTCAGGCTGGTGACATCAGCAGAAACCGTAGCTCCCGTCAAACTTGGACATCCCTGCGTAGTCGCACAGACCAAAGCGTCCGATAGACCGTTCATTCCTACTTTCCTACTGGGCATTGACCAGGTGCGTCTTTGATTTGAACCCCTGTCACCGGCTGTTAGGGGTGAATGAAACACTTCACCCTCTCTCCCCGGTTGGTACCCCTCCGACGCACAGAACCAGATGTTTCTGGCTACTTTGCGCGCAGGTCATGCTGTGTGCACGGGGGCCTCCTCTTTGTATCGACGACGACGTTGATGAGGACGGTTACAGCATACTCTTTGTTTACAATTCCATTCAATCAGACAGACGTCATGATCCCCCGCCTCACACCCCAACGAGAATATTTTCTTTGCATCACATACACAGTCAACTCCTCCTACTTTGCGATTCGATCGCAATCGAAACAGAAACGTTCCTTTGTTTTTGTTGTGGTTGTCGATTCTTACGTGACCTTGATGGGGACCACTATCACTTCGCGTTATTAGACTGGATTGAGCACAGAATGATTACATATTTATAGGATGATTTATTTATGGCCTGTGGAACAAACAGAATTACGATGTTCCGTACCCTAGATTCATAAATCTGGGCACCAATCGTTTTTTTATTCGGGTTTCCAACGAATTCGCAGATTCTTTGCAAGCTAGATGGAAACTCACTTTCTCGATGTTTTGGCGTAAATTACTTTCGCGAACCTCCCTGGTATTGTCCTATTGTTTCACCGGAGATAATCGTTTCAAATCTCACGATTGTAACCCCCGATGACTGGGGGGTCTGTTTGAAATTCGCACAAATTGCACTGCAAGCAAAATCGATGCCAAATGCGATGCAATGAAGTAGGCTACGGGGCAGTTTCCTCAACCACTATTCGAAGCTGAGAGAACGGCGGCACACGCACACACGACGGTTCTTTCACGGTTCGCAGCACAGCGAGCAAAACACGTTTGACCGGACCGGGTTGCACTCGCGGAATGAAATGATGATGATGGAATAAACGCTGCTCGGTTCCAGGGTACTTTGCTTTGAATGAATTATTCATGCTCTCTCGCATACGCTTTCGATGCCTTTGTGTTTTCACTCTCCGTTTCAGTCACACCGGTCGTGGTCGTTTTTGCGGCATCATTCGTTGTCCTGTCTGACCAATGACCACCAATATTATTTGTTTGAACTCCGACAGGATTAGCGATGCGAATGAACGAAATTCATTCAGACTCGTTTCATGGTTGATGAATGAAAATGTCGATCTCTCGTTTGAGAGAATTCTTTGAAGGTGTTTTGCTTCAATCGTCTCCAGTCAGCCAATCGATTAACACCCGATGCGACATCTGGACATCAACTCTGAAAATAATTTCCTTAACGTAATTGGCTGCTAAAACATACTATTTATGTACTAAGCCAAGCGTAGGGGAAGTAGGGGTAGCACGCCCATAGGGGTTAAAACGCGCCACCCCTGAATAAGGTTAAATATCCCCATTTTGATTATTTTCAATAGTCAATACGATAAAGCAATGAAAAATATTCATTCTTCATGCCTGCCGTATCCTAACGGAACTATCAATTCTATACTTTCGCCTCTAATGCTATCATGAACATGTACGTCCAAGTTTGGAAGATGATATTAGCATTTCCATATCATTGTAAATCGTTTAACTTCACGTAGAAGTAACACACACGAAATCATTAATTTATTGCCATTGGATACATATATTTCATGATTTTTCTCTAGTTATACATGAAAAACTCGAAAAAACGATTTTTGCGTGTTTTGATGCAATTCTAGCTCGGTGGAATTTAGTCTTTCTGTCGCTGTTATACATTGATAAATTAATAATTGAGCCATGAGCCATGCTGCTTACTCGTGTTCTTTATGTTCCACACGAAATCGTCGTCAAAAATGGTTTTAAAACGATTTTATGGGCCTTCAAACTTCTGAGGTCGGTGTGGGTATTACGCCCATGCTCATTTCGTATGACCGAAACAGCTGAAACATTCGGTTAATTGCCTTAATGTAGGCAATTAAAATGAAAATCAGTACGATAAGCACATGCGCGTTTTAACCCATCCACTGGCGCATCTCACCCTGCATGGTTTCAAAATCATGTTTTTTCGGGTGCTTTTTAAAAATCAAATTTCTGTGCAATAAAATGGACAATAAGGTACCAGTCAAAACGATTAATGCAAGAGATGGCGTTTTTTCAATGGTAGTAAAATTGAAATTTCATCACTATTAGACTACTAATCAGTGCAAACTAAGTGCAGGAGATAATCTTTTCACCTCATACTTCATTCCTTTTCACTACTTTCTTCTAAAACACCACCATTTTCCATAAATTTGCAAAATACTTGATTTTCCCATACATTTTATCGATTTCCAACTACCATTCTTCCATGAGCTCATGGTGAAAATTGTGAAAATCTCAGAACATAGAGTAGCAGGCTTAACAACACAGATAGAAACGCCGGTATCGCCACTCAGTGGCGAGTACCGTAAACATGGTGCACGGAAGGTTGTTGTCTACACTTTTTACGGCTGCTGCACCCTGGAAGTAAATGTCATCGAAGTAAACAGTCGGTCCCTTATTAGATATCTGTTATCGGTAGTCAGTCGCAGATATGCTGTTCTTCAGTATGCGCTGATGAAAACTGGCTGAAATGGTGGTTTTCATTGATAAAAATGGCATTTTCCTTAACGTGGGCGTCCTACCCCCAGTTCCCCTAGATGATTTGGAAAATCTGTCGTAGGGTCGTATGCAGCCCATCTTTATCTTTCGTATGTTCAAAATCAACAATCACTCGTCTCAAATGGGCTGGAAAAACATCACCCTGATAGCCGTTTTGGGAGACGATGGGCCAACATTTTGTCCATTTCGCTCGAGACTTTCGCTGGTTTAAATGTGATATTGTGGACATTCATCGTCGTTTTTGCTGGTTAGTGTCAAAACCAATAGTAAGCTAGCCGGTTTGGATTGATATTAGGGGAACGGTTCGGCACTTCATCTCATAGCTCCCATTTCTCTCCCATCGAAAACAAAGCAATGAAAAGGAATTTGATTTGTTTTTTATTTTTGTGATTTTTTACAGCAGTGAGCACGCATGTTAGCAAAAAGAAGCGACAAGATTCAGACCGCATCGTGCTGTCGTGTTGTGCGGTTCTTCCTCTCTTTGCGGAAGGAAGTTTTTAATACTACCCGAAGCTATTTTAATTTCAACAGTGCTTATCAGCGCTATTTGTACCCACTGATCCCGTTACGATCTTTGCCAGGACCCGTGCTTTCGTTTTACGTTGGACCCGTTTGCGGAAGTAAAATTCCGACAAGCGGTGGTAATCCTGCAGGGACACCGTTCTGGGAAAAACCTCTTAGAAGGTCACGTCTCCACGCTCAGCAATGAGCATTAATAAAAACAAGAGGAAGGGGGAGTCTCTGAATTCTCCACTTCCTTCAAAGAAACAAGGTTTCAAGACCGTCCTGCCCAAGCGCGGAAAAAATAGAAGGAAGCTGGAGACTTCAGATATTCCTTCTAAATCTAATGTTGACATTGTTTCTTCTCCTATCGAACTGAGCAATCAGTTCGATTTGATTAACCCTTTTGTTACCGACAGAATACCCGGGTACCTTTTTCGTTTTCAAGTGAATTTTTTTTAGGGTTCTAAACATCGCAGGAAATTGAAACTCCGTGACATCTTCAAACTCGGTAAAATTACGGTTTGGGTGGTACGAAAATGAAAATCCAGTAAGGGGGGGCTTGGGGAGGGGCTTCTGAATATTTTTACCCCGTAACGTACCGACAGGGTACCCGGGTACCCACGTTTTGGTATGACCATAACTCCGTCAGTTTTCAACCGATTTGGACGATTCCGTTTGCTATGGATTAAGAAATTCACCCTCTATCCGATCCATGGCACATAGGAGTGATCTGGATTACCTGGTTACCGGAGTTCCGGATTTGCTAGACCATGTCTCAAAAATAGAGAAGTTGATCTCATAGAATCCAAATGATGATTTCTTGTATCCTGAGTTACCAGTTTCGCAGAAAATTCGAGGATTATGACTTCCCAACGTATTAGGACCACGTGATCATATGGACTCGGAACTGACGTCCCGGAATAGGTTCCCGTGGGCCCTACAGTGGCCGCAAATTCATTCCTGGAAATATGGGTATCAAAATTCTTGAAATTGTTTCGGGAACATGTTATTCATATAGTTGAAACCATAGGATGGATATGAACCGGAACGGTCATTCTGGAACAGGTTCCCGGAGGGCCCGAAGTGGCCAAAAACTCATTTAGAATAAACCCTAGCAATATGGGTATCAAAATTCTTGGAATTGTTCCGGAAACATAATTTCCATGCAGTAGAGACCATAGGATGGATATGAACCGGAACGGTCATTCTGGAACAGGTTCCCGGAGGGTCCGTAGGGGACAAAAATTCATTTAGAATAAACCCTAGCAATATAAGTATCAAAATTATTGGATTTTTTCCGGAAACATGTTATTCATGTAGTTGAGACCATAGGATGGATATGAACCGGAACGGTCATTCTGGAACAGGTTCCCAGAGGGCTCGTAGGGGCCAAAAACTCATTTAAAATAAATCCTGGCAATATGGGTATCAAGACTCTTGGAATTGTTTCGGAAATATGTTATCCATAAATTTGAAACCATAGGATGGATATCTACCAGAACAGTCATCCTAGAACAAGTTTCCGAAAGGCCTTTAGTGGCCACAATCTCATTTGAAAGACACCCTAGCATCAAAATTCTTGGCATATTTTCGGAAACATGTTTTTCCAAGAAAATGGGACTGATGTTGGCTGAATGGCTGTTAGGCCGAATGGTTATTGGGTCGAATGAGAAGTGAGCAGTGATAAGTGGAAAGTAAAAAGTGAAAAGTGGAATGAGAAAAGTTACACAGTGTTTACCCGATTTTGTCACTCCCCGATTTTATCTACCTCCGACTTTATCACATTTTCGACCTGACTTTATCACGTACCGCTTTTGTCACGTTTTTGTTGACCCATATTGTCACCACAAACATTTTAAAAATTTTAGTCGTTTTTTTAATTTTGTAAATTATTCAGCAAACACCAATGATACTTACAGCGCCTGTGGTTCATTATAAATCATTTCTGAGTACCTGTCAAGAATTTTTAAGTCTTTTTGACAAGAAATAACGGAAAAAGAAGATAGCAATGTTTCTTCTAAATGAGGGTCACCTCGGAAACCTGTTTGAGAATGACCGGTCCATTGTCAAACCATCTTATGGCCTAATAACCCAAAAGATCATGCTTCCGAGACAATTTCATGAATTTTGATACCCATCCATTGTCAAAACATCCAATGGTCCAATTACTTATCAGATCATGCTTCCGAAACAATTTCATGAATTTTGATACCCATATTGCCAGGGTTTCTTCAGAATAAGTTTGTGGCCACTTTAGGCCCCACGGGAATCTATTCCAGGATGACCGGCCCGTTGTCAAACCATCCAATAGTCCAATTACTTATCAGATCATGCTTTCGAAACAATTTCATGAAATTTGATACCCATATTGCCAGGGTTTCTTCAGAATAAGTTTGTGGCCACTTAAGGCCCCACGGGAACCTGTTTCCGAAATAACCGTTCCGGGGTTAATTCATAAGATGGTCCTGTAACGTAGTTAAGTTATATTCTTTAAATTTCCAACGAAGTTTATTAGTCATGACGCAAGAAATCTTCATTTGGTTGAATATATATCTTCAATTTACACAAACTTTGGGACTTGGCCCAGTTAATCCGGAATTCCGGTTACCAGGTAATCCGAATCGGTTCTCTGGAACGTTCCTGCATCCGTAGCAACCAAAATCGTCAAAATCGGTGAAAAACTGACAATGTTATGATCATTTTAAGTCCGTGGGTACCTGAGTACCCTGTCGGTAACAAAAGGGTTAATGATGAAATTGAGCAAATCGAATCTACCTTTAGCCCAGGTGATTCGATTCATGCGAAGAAACAAAGGATTCCGCCAATTGTGGTATCTGTTGCCGAGTTTTCTGGCTTTCGGAATGAGATTTTGAGTAACCTTCAGGGGATCAAGGTTTCATTGCAGATTGCTAGGAAGGGTGACTGCCGCGTTTTGCCGGGATCCTTTGACGATCGCAAACGTCTTCTTCAGTATTTAACTGAGAAGCGCCATAAATTCTTCACATACGACGACAAAACTGAGCGCCTGTCATAAATAATAAAATAATTTTCTTATCAAATGATTAATTATTTTAGAGCGTCTTAGAAATGCTACAAGGTTAAAAGACTATTATTCTTCCATTTACTTCCACTATTAACTTTTTTATGTATCAACAAGCAGATACGCATTTCGTTTCCTACTTGGAAACTTCTTCAGTGTCGTCGATAACAAACACTGAAGAAGTTTCCAAGTAGGAAACGAAATGCGTATCTGCTTGTTGATACATAAAAAAGTTAATAGTGGAAGTAAATGGAAGAATAATAGTCATTTAACCTTCTTATCAAAACTGAGCGATTGTTCAAAGTCGTCTTGAAAGGTCTCCCCAGTGATGACAAATCACTGGATGAGATTAAAATTGAAATTTCTCAATTACTTGGATTTTCACCAGTCCAAGTAATTAAGATGAAAAAGAAATCCCACTCTGGTACTTCCCAGAGGGGCATTTCTCAAGAATTTTATTTAGTTCAAAAGTGAACTAAATAATATGAAAAGTTTGGAAAAGGCCTGTATTATGTCCCATGTCCGTGTTACATGGGAACATTTCCGCAGGCCTGAGGAAATTTCCAAAGCCCCACTCAGTGCCGAAAGTGCCAAAAGTGGGGTCACGGAACCAAACATTGCCACATGGATGCTAAATGCATGATTTGTGGTGGAACCTCTCACGCCAAGGACGCATGTCCTGTGAGAGAAGATTCCAATAAATTTAAGTGCGCAAATTGTGGGGGCAATCATAAATCCAATTTCTGGGAATGCCCTTCACGCAAAAAAGTTTTGAATTCCCGTGCAAAATTGATGACGGGAAATTCCAATCGGATCCCAGATTCGACGGGTAGAAATTTTTCAAACGCTCAAATTTCGAAACCAGTTACCGGTCGAGCCATTCATACCCACCACAATTCACAAACAAATTTTGCCGCTCGTCAACGGGTAGCAAGCACTTCAGTAAATTCCAATTTTTCCAATGTACCTATGTATGCAAACATCGCTGCTGGTAGACAAAATTTCTCTTCAGTTTTTAACTGAACTATTGCATCACATGATTGATGCAATGTTCAAAGCAAATACCATTCCTGAAGCTGTTTAGTAGAGTGGGGCGTCATGGTCATTTTTTCAAATCAATGGTTTTTTGAAGCCATTCTGGGTCCTGAACAACTGTGCAGAATTTGGGACCGATTGGTTGCTTCCTTGCTTTCCGCATTGCGTTTGAAGTTTGTATGGAAATTAGTATGGGAGAACGCATATTTTTGCATTTCTACTACTAGAGGTTTCAATTCATCGCAAACGAAGTGGCACATTACGTTAAAGTATAACCCAAAGGATGCCGAAAAACTTTGCTGAAGAAGGCACGTTGCTGGAACGTCCACGAAAAAAGTTATAACGCTTAGAAGATTGAGTGTTCAAACCATATGCAAAAAATCATTTATTCTGCCAGCACTGCCGAACTACGTTGAGCAATAATTTAACTGTGTGTTATTTCAAAATTATTGATCTTATAGGACTTTGGAGCTAATGAGAGATATTCAGAATGATTTCACGATGTAAAAATTCCGACTAGAAGGAAAATGGGGGTTGCCCTCTGACAATTACAGGTTGTCCGGTAGTGTCGACAGAAACATTGTTTTCTTGCATATGGTTTGAACAATCAATTTTCTAAGCGTAATAACATTTTTTGTATGCCTTCCAGCTGCGTACCTTCTTCAGCAAAGTCTTTCGGCATCTTTAAGATTATATTCTGACGTATTGAGTCCCGTCATTGACGATAAATTGAAGCCGCTAAGAGCAAAAATGTTAAAAAGTACGTTTTCCCATACTAATCTCCATGTAAAATTAAAACGCGATGCGGCATGCGAGGTCGCAACCAATCGAGCCCATATTTTGCACAATTGATTGGGGTCCCAAAACGATTCAGAAAAACCTTGATCTCACTTGATCGGACGAAGTTTGCGTTTTTCCATACAACTGCTCCCCACTCTACTGTTTAGGTTGGTGTAAAGTACACACAAAAAATTGTTATCGGACTCCGTTTCAATGGATCCAAATAATTGTGTGAAAGTTCTAAATTGGAATGCCCGCTCTCTTAAGGGTAAGGAAGATGAATTATTCAACTTCCTAACAGTTCATAATGTGCATATTGCTATTATAACAGAAACTTATTTAAAACCAGGGTTCTCCATTAAAAGAGATTCAAATTATTCTATCTACAGAAATGATCGTCTTGACAGCGCCTGTGGTGGGGTCGCCATTGTCATCAATAGACGTATCAAACATAAATTATTTTCTTCGTTCGAAACCAAAGTTTTTGAAACCTTGGGAGTTTCTGTTGAAACAAATTTTGGACAATTTTCCTTCATTGCAGCCTACTTGCCTTTTCAATGCAATGGGCAGCAAAAGAATTTATTGAAAGCTGATCTTCAAATTCTGACTCGCAACAAATCAAAATTCTTCGTTATTGGTGACTTCAATGCCAAACACCGTTCATGGAATAATGCTCAAAGCAATTCCAATGGTAAAATTTTATTTGAAGATTGTTCTGCTCCCGCTCCCTGCTATTATACTATTCAATATCCCAATGGACCAACTTGTTTTTCTTCCAGTCGAAATCCTTCTACAATTGATTTAGTTTCAATGGATTCAAGTCAGCTGTGTGGCCAATTGGTAACTCATGCTGACTTTGACTCTGATCACCTTCCTGTGATGTTTGAAATCTCACAAGAAGCCATTTATGATCCAATCAGCTCTACTTTTAATTATCATAGAGCTGATTGGGATTTATATAAAACGTATATCGATAGGAATTTTGATGTTGATATTCCTCTCGATACCAAAAGTGATATTAATAATGCGCTCGTATCTTTGACAAATTTAATTGTCGAAGCCAGAGGCATTGCAATTCCTAAATGTGAAATTAAATTCAACTCCATTATTATTGACGACGATCTTCAGCTACTGATCCGTCTTAAAAATGTGAGGCGAAGGCAATACCAAAGAACTCGCGATCCCGCGTTGAAAGTTATTTGGCGAGATTTGCAAAATGAAATTAAAAAACGTTTCGCTATTCTGAGAAATACCAACTTTGAGAATAATGTCTCGAAGTTGGATCCCAGTTCGAAACCATTTTGGAAATTACGGAATAATTATCTTAAAAAAAAACCTCAAAAGCCAATTCCAGCGCTTAAAGAGGGAAATAAAATTTTATTAACAAATGGCGAAAAGGCTCAAAAACTTGCTCAGCAGTTCGAGAGTGTCATAATTTTAGTCTAGGTCTCACTAGTCCAATTGAGGATCAGGTTACACGGAGCTTCGAAGACATTCTCAATCAAGAGAATGTTTTTGACCCTTCGTTGGGAACTAATTTGGATGAAGTGAGATCTATTACTAGAAAATTTAAAAATATGAAAGCCCCGGGTGATGATGGTATTTTCTACATACTTATCAAAAAACTTCCTGAGAGCTCTTTATCCTTTTTGGTTAATTTATTTAACAAATGTTTCCAATTGGCATACTTCCCAGATAAATGGAAAAACGCCAAAGTTGTTCCAATTTTGAAGCCGGACAAAAATCCAGCTGAGGCTTCTAGTTATCGTGATTCTTCAATAAGCAAACTGTTTGAAAAGATTATTTTAAATAGAATGATGGTTCATATTAATGACAATTCTATTTTTGCTGATGAGCAATTTGGTTTTCGCCATGGGCATTCAACCACTCATCAGTTATTAAGAGTTACGAACTTAATTTGGCTCAACAAATCTGAAGGATATTCGACTGGAGTTGCTCTTCTTGATATAGAGAAAGCATTTGACAGTGTTTGGCATGAAGGTTTGATTGTAAAATTGATGAATTTTAATTTTCCTCTGTACATTATTAAACTGATCCAAAATTATTTATCAGATCGCTCACTGCAGGTAAACTATCAGAATTCTAAATCTGATAGATTACCTGTAAGAGCTGGTGTTCCCCAAGGCAGCATACTGGGGCCCATTTTGTATAACATTTTTACTTCTGACTTAGGGGCAATCCAGAAACCACGTGGTCATATTTTTGAAGATTTCTTGGTCCCTCAGATGGTTCTTTCGAATAATTTTTCAAGGAATTTCTATTCCACATCTCGAATATGCTTCAGTCAATGGTCCTTTTATAAGCGACTCATAGAGGAATGATTGTATTATAGACCAATTATTATTTTTGAGTTTGGATCATTTGATTTATCCAATTAACCAACTTAAGAATGATGTATTATATAATATCCCAGTAGGTCCATTGGGTTGATATGACTTCAATTATTATTTATACAAGCTACTACAGACTTTTTAGGTTATACAAAACGTCCTGGAAGTTGTAATGTTTGCAACTTGATGTTGACTCAAAATAATTTCGGGTACCTTGTTTCTTGGATCTCATGTTAATGGAAATTAGGATCATATGCTTATTTCATCGGATTGGGTATATTGGGGCTGAACTTGAGAGCATTTTAGAGTACCTTGAGCATCTCGTATTCCTGAATATTAATCACTGGCTCAACATTCAGGACGACCCATCTTATCTGAGTGTTCAGAATGATTCAACCATTTCAACTTCATTCGTATGCTCTTAGAATCGAAATCTTCCCAAGGTTTTGGATATCTGAGTTTTCAGGGTCAGTAAAATTTTAGCTCCCATATTTTTTTCTGTAAAGCCAATATCTAGATGAACAATTTTACTTAAGAAAATGGTGGCCTAGCTCTCTTTTGTGATTTGTTTTAATGTTTTAGGAATTGGAGTGTTTTTTTTTGCTGGAACACTGCCACTTTTTTTCATATCGCAGGAATCTCCTTAGTTCTAAGACCCTTTTATGAATTTAAAAAGCATTTTATATAGAATTTCATGTTGATTTTTTAAATGCAAGCTTCTCTATGTCATAACCTATTTCATACGCACTACTAGAATTTTGTGCATTTAGAACATTTAGGTGCATTATTAAATTTTTCGATCAATTATCCTAATTATTCAATATCATTAAAACTAGGCTTCTTAAGCCTAAATTAGTGCCTATATTTATTGCTTGGATTAATTTTAAATTCCAAAATCTTCTTAATTTTCAAGAATAATTATTCTGGAGTTGCAAGGGAAATCCTTCGGAATATTGACAAGAAATTCTCCGGAGTCTCCACGAAAAAATCTTTAGAATTTCAACGACATTCTTTTCCGAAATTCTATGGAAGAGTTCCGAAAACGTTCGATAGAAATTTTGAAGAACTATAAGAATCCATAGAAGGATCCGAAATGCATATTTACGATGAAACTTCCAATAAACATCAAATTCCGAAGAATTTCCAGTATAAATTAGAAAAAAATCCAGCTTACCTTTTTACAGAATTTCTAAAGATTTTTTTCAAAGTCCTGGGCAACTTCAATGAATCTTCAAAGGAAATTCTACAAAATTTCCAATGGAATTTTTTTTCGTTTTCCAAAAGAAATTCTTAGACATTTACAGTACTTTTGTAGTAGGTACTTGTAAAGGTTGTACTTTTGAAGCATTTCCAGTAGGAATTCCTTAAAAAATTATATCAAAGTTTTAAAGATTTTCTGATGTGAAAATTCCTTAAAATTATTAAACCATTTCCTGTGCATCTTTGCATGGTAAAGATTTAAAGCAATGTTTAGCTGAACCTACAAAGAAATCAAAATGACTTCCCGAAGAAGAATGAATTCCCGATGAAATTTTGGAATAATTTATGGTGCAAATTAAAAAAACATAAACCTTGAAAATTCTAAAGATTTAATGAAAATCCAAAGAATTTTTTGAAGATAATCCATAGACTCTTCCGTGGAAATTCTAAATAATGCCTCGAATAAAAAAATACTTGGAAAATAAAAAAAAATGTGATAGAATTCACAAAGAGCGTAAAAAAGTATTCCGAAAAAATTTCATTTCAAAATTCCAAATTTGAAAAAAAAAACAAAAACAAAAAATTAACGGAAATATCAAAGTGTTTCATGTGGCATTGGCTGTTTAATATCTTTCGGAAATTCAGAAGATTTTTTCTTGAAAAATTTAGAAGTCTTCTCCTTTTTCTATGGCTCCATATTCCAACTGGAAGTTGGTCTGCTTTTCAACTTAGTATATTCTATTAGCATTTCCTCGGTTATAAATTGAAAGCTTTTATATGCCAGCCATTGCACGATTATATATCTTGTGTTTCAAGTACGATGGATACACTATACCTAGGGTGTCGAGAATGTTTCCCACCCGAAAACATCCTAGACAGGAACGAGAATCGAACTCGCCATCTCCAGATGGGCAATCCTACGCCTTTGCTCGCAAGGCTAACTTGAGACTGAACATGTCGAAGTGTACTCCTTAAAATGTTCGAAAAACTTCTTTTGGAAATGCAGAAGAATTTCTGGTGAAGATTCGAAAGAACTTGTCGAAGAAATTCATTAGAATGTAAAAAAAAATGAAAATATGAACATTTTTTTCCACCGAAAATTATATGTATTTCTCATGGGACTGTTTTGAATTTTCAGACAGAATTCACATGGAATTTTTTTCGAAGTTTTAGGGAAAATTTTTCGGAATTTACACTGGAGATGTTTTGTTTTTTTTTTCGTTAACAATTTGTAGCAAAATTTCCAAGCAAAATTTATCAGAGAGAATTGTTCAAAAATCATTCCGAATGCGAGCACTTTATCAGGATTGTATAAAGTAATGTCAAAGTTTTTACATGAAATTTCATTACTGGATTTTTCCTAAATATCCACAAGAAATTCTTTTGAAGTTTTTTTCTTGGATTATTGTAAAAACATGAACATTTTTCAAAATTGTAGCTGCATACGCTGATGTAAAAGTGTCGGCGGCGTGATGCCAAAAACCATCCGCGGCGTTTTTTTTAAAATATTTTTCCATTTTTCGTTTCCAATTTTTTTTGTGGGAATTGAGACTGAATCGCAACATGTTTTTTCGTTTATTTTTTTATGGAAAAAGGATCTAAGGCTAAGATGGTAAAATAACGCAGATATGCATCGGCGTTACGACTGACGCTGCGTTACCGGTTTTTCTCGATGCACACCTACGTCATTTCAACGCTGAGTTGAAAAGACGCTACATGGGCATCGGCCCTAAGATGCGCTTTGCGTTTATTGATTAAATCATTAAATTTTAATGATTTGTATTTTTTACACCGCTATTGTTATCACCAAAAGTTTTTCGTATAAAAAAAACCACGTGGTTCGAGAGGATGATGCAAAGCATGGTAGTATGGGTCTCGAATAATCATCCGGATCGGATCGAATTAGGATAAGTCGTCAAAACTTGAATTGTTCTAAGTGGTCGAGCAACGTTTCAACTGATCAGTTGAATCGGTAAATGACTGACTTGTCGCGTCTTTCCTTGGCATCCACAGGTTTGTCCTTGTTCCAATCAGACATGTTGAAATATCGTAGAGGATGCGATTATCGCCGGTTGTTGCGGCTTTCCTCCCATCGCCGACCGGGGAGTCCACCCACTTCTCCCGTTTGCATCCAGCAGCGTTTGTCGTACTTTTTTAGAGCCGCTTTTAGTTAACAGAACTAGTATTTGGTACAAAAAAGTACTGCACGTGTGAACCGGTCTCAATGTTCGTTCAAAATCGGAAGGATGTTAGGCCAATCTTGAGGAACAGCACTTTTCCGATATTTTGTTTTAAATTTTAAAAATATTTAGAGGCGTCAAGAATATGTTTTTTTTTGGAAAGTTGACCTTAAATGTAGTAAAGAATCGATTGAGCGAATAAAAAAATATGATGGGAAAGGTCAATTCCAATAAAAACTTATTGATAAAGTTTCGTATTTTTTATAAAACTTTGTAACTTTCGAGCCCTGTCCACCACAACCAGCACAGTATGAAGAGATGTGGGACAAAAGAACAAAAGGACAAAACGTCGAATGTAGAAATTAAAAAAAAAACCTTCAATGTAGTCCACCTGATTGAGTCAAAATGTTTAATAATATGATGAAAAATATGTTTCTGAACTAAAATCTGTGATTTAATGGTTTAGAATCCTCTATTTAAGAGACATGAAGGACTTTAACGAAAAGCTCAGTAGCTTCGTTGCAAGCAGCCTGTAGGCCTTTTCTATGTGTCTCAGAAGCATCATTCCAAGCATATCGTAAGCCTCCTTCCAAAAGGCTCCTTTTAAGAGGCTGGGAGGCCTAATTTCAAAAGGATGGGAGGCCTCCCTTCAAGATGCTGGGAGGCCTTCTTTCAAGAGGCTCGGAAGCCTCTTTTCAAGAGGCTTGGAAGCCTCCTTTCAAGAGGCTCGGAAGCCCCCTTTCAAGAGGCTCGGAAGCCTCCTTTCAAGAGGCTCGGAAGCCCCCTTTCAAGAGGCTCGGAAGTCTCCTTTCAAGAGGCTCGGAAGCCTCCTCTCAAGAGGCTCGGAAGCCTCCTCTCAAGAGGCTCGGAAGCCTCTTTTCAAGAGACTCGGAAGCCTCTTTTTAAGAGGCTCGGAAGCCTCTTCTCAAGAAGCTCGGAAGCCTCCTCTCAAGAGGCTCGGAAGCCTCCTCTCGAGAGGCTCTGAAGCATCCTTTGAAGAGGCTCGGATACTTTCTCTCAAGAGGCTCGGAAGCCTCCTTTCAAGATGCTCGGAAGCCTCATTTCAAGTAGTTCAGAAGCCTCCTTTCAAGAGATTAGGAAGCCTCCTTTGAAGAGGCTCGGAAACCTACTCTCAAGAGGTTCGGAAGCCTCCTTTCAAGAGGCTCGGAAGTCTCCTTTCAAGAGGCTCGGAAGCCTTCTCTCAAGAGGCTCGGAAGCCTCCTCTCAAGAGGCTCGGAAGCCTCTTTTCAAGAGGCTCAGCAGCCTCCTTTCAAGAGGCTCCGGAAGCCTCCTTTCAAGAGGCTCAGCAGCCTCCTTTCAAGAGGCCTGGAAGCCTCCTTTCAAGAGGCTCAGGAAGCCTCCTTTCAAGAGGCTGGAAGCCTCCTTTCAAGAGGTCTGAAGCCCCTTTCAAGAGGCTCAGAAGCCTCCTTTAAAGATGCTCGGCAGCCTCCTTTCAAGAGGCTCGGCAGCCTCCTTTCAAGAGGCTCCGGCAGCCTCCTTTCAAGAGGCTCGGCAGCCTCCTTTCAAGAGGCCTGGAAGCCTCCTTTCAAGAGGCTCAAGCCTCCTTTCAAGAGGCTCGGCAGCCTCCTTTCAAGAGGCTCAGAAGCCTCCTTTCAAGAGGCTCAGAAGCCTCCTTTCAAGAGGCTCAGAAACATCCTTTCAAGAGGCCTGGAAGCCTCCTTTCAAGAGGCTCAGGAAGCCTCCTTTCAAGAGGCTCAGAAGCCTCCTTTAAAGATGCCTGGCAGCCTCCTTTCAAGAGGCTCGGCAGCCTCCTTTCAAGAGGCTGGAAGCCTCCTTTCAAGAGGCTCAGCCTCCTTTCAAGAGGCTCGGAAGCCTCCTTTCAAGAGGCTCGGAAGCCTCCTTTCAAGAGGCTCGGAAGCCTCCTTTCAAGAGGCTCGGAAGCCTCCTTTCAAGAGGCTCGGAAGCCTCCTTTCAAGAGGCTCGGAAGCCTCCTTTCAAGAGGCTCGGAAGCCCCTTTCAAGAGGCTCGGAAGCCTCCTTTCAAGAGGCTCGGAAGCCTCCTTTCAAGAGGCTCGGAAGCCTCCTTTCAAGAGGCTCGGAAGCCTCCTTTCAAGAGGCTCGGGAGCCCCCTTTCAAGAGGCTCGGAAGCCCCCTTTCAAGAGGCTCGGAAGCCCCCTTTCAAGAGGCTCGGAAGCCTCCTTTCAAGAGGCTCGGAGCCCCTTTCAAGAGGCTCAGAGCCCCTTTCAAGAGGCCTGGAAGCCTCCTTTCAAGAGGCTCAGAAGCCTCCTTTCAAGAGGCCTCAAGCCTCCTTTCAAGAGGCTCAGAGCCTCCTTTCAAGAGGCTCAGGAAGCCTCCTTTCAAGAGGCCTGGAAGCCTCCTTTCAAGAGGCTCAGAAGCCTCCTTTCAAGAGGCTCAGAAGCCTCCTTTCAAGAGGCTCAAAGCCTCCTTTCAAGAGGTCCGGAAGCCTCCTTTCAAGAGGCTCGGAAGCCTCCTTTCAAGAGGCTCGGAAGCCTCCTTTCAAGAGGCTCGGAAGCCTCCTTTCAAGAGGCTCGGAAGCCTCCTTTCAAGAGGCTCGGAAGCCTCCTTTCAAGAGGCTCGGAAGCCTCCTTTCAAGATGCTCGGCAGCCTCCTTTCAAGAGGCTCGGCAGCCTCCTTTCAAGAGGCTCGGCAGCCTCCTTTCAAGAGGCTCGGAAGCCTCCTTTCAAGAGGCTCGGAAGCCTCCTTTCAAGAGGCTTGGAAGCCTCCTTTCAAGAGGCTCGGAAGCCTCCTTTCAAGAGGCCCGGAAGCCTCCTTTCAAGAGGCTCGGCAGCCTCCTTTCAAGAGGCCCGGAAGCCTCCTTTCAAGAGGTCTGGAAGCCCCCTTCAAGAGGCCTGGAAGCCCCCTTTCAAGAGGCTCAGGAAGCCTCCTTTCAAGAGGCCTGGAAGCCTCCTTTCAAGAGGTTCTGGAAGCCCCCTTTCAAGAGGCCTGGAAGCCCCCTTCAAGAGGCCTGGAAGCCTCCTTTCAAGAGGCCTGGAAGCCTCATTTCAAGAGGCTCGGAAGCCTCCTTTCAAGAGGCTCAGGAAGCCCCCTTTCAAGAGGCTCAGAAGCCTCCTTTCAAGAGGCCTGGAAGCCTCCTTTCAAGAGGCTCAGAAGCCTCCTTTCAAGAGGCTCAGAAGCCTCCTTTCAAGAGGCCTCGGCAGCCTCCTTTCAAGAGGCTCAGAAGCCTCCTTTCAAGAGGTTCTGGAAGCCCCTTTCAAGAGGCTCAGAAGCCCCCTTTCAAGAGGCTCAGGAAGCCTTCTTTTGAGAGGCTCAGAAGCCTCATTTCAAGAGGCTCGGAAGCCTCCTTTCAAGAGGCCTCGGACGCTTCATTCCAAGAGGCACTGGAAGACTCATTTCACGAGGCCTCGGAAGCCTTCTTTTAAGAGGCTCGAAGCCTCCTTTCAAGAGGCTCAGAAGCCTCCTTTCAAGAGGCTCGGAAGCCTCCTTTCAAGAGGCCTGAAGCCTCCTTTCAAGAGGCTCTGGAAGCCTCCTTTCAAGAGGCTGGAAGCCTCCTTTCAAGAGGCCTGGAAGCCTCCTTTCAAGAAGCCTGCAAGCCTCCTTTCAAGAGGCCTGCAAGCCTCCTTTCAAGAGGCTCTGCAAGCCTCCTTTCATGAGCCTTGGAAGCCTCCTTTCAAGAGGCTCGGAAGCCTCCTTTCAAGAGGCTCGGAAGCCTCCTTTCAAGAGGCTCGGAAGCCTCCTTTCAAGAGGCTCGGAAGCCTCCTTTCAAGAGGCTCGGAAGCCTCCTTTCAAGAGACTGGAAAGCCGGAAGTTTCTTTTTAAGAGGCTTGGAATGTTTCTTTCAAGAGGCTTAAAAGCTTTCTTTTGGGAAGCTCAAAAGCCTTTTTCCATGAGACTTGAAAGCCTCCTATTAAGCGTATCGGAATAGACTCGGAGGCCTCCTATCAAGAGGCTCGGAATCCTACCTTCAGGCTTGGAAGCCTCCAAAAATCTTTAAAGTCTTGAAGGAAGTTTGATGAATACTCGTTCACGAAGCAACGAAATTTTCAGACAACCTCTTGGAGAGCCATATATTTAGTTAGTTTTCAGGTCAATTTTTCATATTTTGGGACATCTTCCCCTACTACCTAAGCTCAAAGTTAAAGGGAACATTTATTTAAAGTACGATGAAGATCAGAATTAAAAGCAAAGAATTGTTTGTCAATATCTTAGTAAAAGTGTTTAATACTCGCGGAATATTTTACTATTATGTCGGGGTTCAACCAAATCACACCAAGCGCCAAGGAAAAATTACCGTTTTTTCTGCTCAAATTTTCGTTCAGCAGAATTAATTGATCGTAAATTGTATCGAATATCCTATAACTGAGGATATCCTACTGCAAATGTATGCTTAAAATGATATGAAACTATTTCCGTTGTCCTTGTACGAACAAAATATCACAAGTCAGTCGAAAAGCCGCTTGGTGCGGTTTGGCTGAACCCCGACCATATGCACTACTAGCTGATCAGACCCTGCCTTACCCGGGTTGGTCAGTTGCTGTCAGTTGTTTTTCAAATGTCATATGCAAGATTGTTAGCAGCGCCGCACTCTAGATCGATTTTGACTTGATTGTTTGAATGTCTTCACAACTCACCAACTTTATACATTTTCATGGTTTTCAAACTAAACCATCAAAAATATCTTTCTTTTTCTACATATGAACATAGCTCATTGCAAGACGAAACAATTAGTGATAAAATAGATCCATCCGTTCATGAGTTATATTGCCTCAAAGGAAGAGTAAATTCATTTTTATATATAGAAGATTTATGTACCAACTAGAATAGAAAATTGAGATCAACTAAAGATTCAACATCGTATAAACATATTCGATGAGTGCTGATTCAGTATGCCTGTGCAACAACACTCATTGTATTATCTAATTGGCGGCGCCATTAGGTTCTGTTCAATATTGTATTGTGCCCTCTGGATATGCAGTTTTGTTTTGCTTTCGAAATTAGTTAGCGTTATGAAAAACGTGTTTCTATAACAAGTTTTTTTTGGCTATGATCCCAATTTGTCAGCACATTCTCGCGTTGCACAATTTTTCACACTGTTTCGCAATCCATCGATCACCACCTGGCCAAGCAGACTGGTTCCGCCAGGTTTGTGTCATTGACCGATTCGCTGTGCCACTTCACTGCCGTATGAACTAACAAAATCACTTCGCGCACTTACCTGCGTAGCTTGTAGCAACATCTCCAGCACCCCCGGCTGTCGAAACGGGAGATCCGTCGATCCTGCCACCAGCAGGTCGATCCGGGACAACAAACTGGACACGCTGCTCGTATCCTGCGCCACCGTGCTGCTGGCGAAGTCCTCCAGCGTGTGCGTTTCGATAGTCTCGTCCGACTCCAGGTACGAACGCATCCACTTCTCGCGATTGCTTACCCGATTCATCAGATCGGCCAGGTCACGCATTTGGGTCTCCAGTTGTAACTTGATCGACAGTTGCTTCACCAGACTGTCTATCGAGAACTCCATCGTTGATAGAATCTGAAGAACGAAATAGAATTGATCTCGTTAACCAGCGCTCTATGAAAGCAAATATCTTTCCTACCCGTTGCTCTCCCTGCAGGATCTGTAAACTCAGATCGTGCATTCGCTGTAGGATCTTCTCGTCCTTATTGCGCTTGAACGGAAGATGGATATCGCCCACTTCCTCCACCAGGTCCCACGTTTCGATGATACTGTGAATGACCTCCTTGCTCAGCTGGAGCACGGAAATGACGCTCGCAACGGTTACCTGCGAGCTTACTGGTTGCGGTAGAAGGCATACCGCCAGCAAACAGGAACCGACCAGCAGTCCCAGTGCTAACCTTTTCCCGACTCTGACGGGAGGTGGTGAGTATTGCTTCGGCGAGAGGAGCTTCATCGTGATGACTGGACTGACATAGCCTATTAGAGTGGTGATGGTAAATGCGATGCTGGAGGAGTGGATTCAACTGAAACGGAACAAAGATTGATAACGATGTGATCGGTGTTGTATGCAATGCTGATTAAAGCATTTATTCCCACGCATCGGCTCAGTCGAGTGCAATGGCAATCGTATCTCGCGATATGATTTCTGTTATCTCTCATCGACGATGCAGAGAGATGTTTGTTTTTTTTTCCTGAATTACTAGGAATTGATTAGCAGGGAAATTGCATAATTCTTGTTTTATAGTTCCGATTGATGCTGTAGATCAGATAGAAATCGAACGAAAAGTATGTAAGCTATTTGTGCTTCCAACTATCGACTGGCTTATAATAGAGATGGTTTGTCCCGTTCAAGCAAACAAACACTTGTTTCGGAGGCGTCATTTCCACCATTGTCTAAGTAGTTGATTGGATGTAATTTCAGAAATCTCACCCGCATTCGGATATCTGCGTAGTCAGCAGCAGCACAGGAAACGTACTTAACAAGCCGGCCGTCTCTCCGGTCTGCAGGCTGTCCGTGTTCTCGGTTTGTATTATTTAAACTTTGATTTGGAATACGAACTCGCTGCACCGCATGACCGTTGCACACTGATCGGGGTGCAGCAGGGGACATTTGTCAAACCAGAGCAGTTATGTTTATGAGTTGTAGAAATCAGGTTTCCCTTTTAAATTCTCTGCTATGCTCACTATGCTGATATGAATGTTTATTAATGATGTGCACCAGCAGACGACTTTTGTCTCAAAAATGTTTATTCTAATAAAATTCTAATCGTGCCTCATCCTCTCTCGGATTCTTGCATTTTTAAGATACCAATGTTGAATGTCTGGTTTATGATTGGTTTCTGGCGATATCTTTCATAATTAGAACCTTCAAGATTAATGCCGCAGATTATTACATTACAGTATCATGAGTAGTCGAAGAATTCGCATCTTGAAGTGATTCGCACGAATATTTAGTTATTTGCGGAAAGTATCCCAGAAGCTTTTGGAATGTCTTCCAAAGACTTTCGGAAAGTCTTCCAAAGACTTTCGGAAAGTCTTCCAAAGACTTTTGGAAAGTCTCCCAGAGACTTTTGGAAAGTCTCCTAGAGACTGTTGGAAAATCTCCCAGATTTTTTTTTTTGTGCTTTATTAATGTGAAAGTCTCCCAGAGACTGTTGGAAAGTCTCCCAGAGACTGTTGGAAAGTCTCCCAGAGACTGTTGGAAAGTCTCCCAGAGACTGTTGGAAAGTCTCCCAGAGACTGTTGGAAAGTCTCCCAGAGACTGTTGGAAAGTCTCCCAGAGACTGTTGGAAAGTCTCCCAGAGACTGTTGGAAAGTCTCCCAGAGACTGTTGGAAAGTTTCCCAAAGACTGTTGGAAAGTCTCCCAGAGACTGTTGGAAAGTCTCCCAGAGACTGTTGGAAAGTCTCCCAGAGACTGTTGGAAAGTCTCCCAGAGACTGTAGGAAAGTCTCCCAGAGACTGTTGGAAAGTCTCCCAGAGACTGTTGGAAAGTCTCCCAGAGACTGTTGGAAAGTCTCCCAGAGACTGTTGGAAAGTCTCCCAGAGACTGTTGGAAAGTCTCCCAGAGACAGTTGGAAAGTCTCCCAGAGACTGTTGGAAAGTCTCCCAGAGACTTGTGGAAAGTCTCCCAGAGACTTGTGGAAAGTCTCCCAGAGACTTGTGGAAAGTCTCCCAGAGACTTGTGGAAAGTCTCCCAGAGACTGTTGGAAAGTCTCCCAGAGACAGTTGGAAAGTCTCCCAGAGACTGTTGGAAAGTCTCCCAGAGATTGTTGGAAAGTCTCCCAGAGACTGTTGGAAAGTCTCTCAGAGACTGTTAGAAAGTCTCTCACAGACTGTTGGAAAGTCTCCCAGAGACTGTTGGAAAGTCTCCCAGAGACTGTTGGAAAGTCTCCCAGAGACTGTTGGAAAGTCTCCCAGAGACTGTTGGAAAGTCTCCCAGAGACTGTTGGAAAGTCTCCCAGAGACTGTTGGAAAGTCTCCCAGAGACTGTTGGAAAGTCTCCCAGAGACTGTTGGAAAGTCTCCCAGAGACTGTTGGAAAGTCTCCCAGAGACTGTTGGAAAGTCTCCCAGAGACTGTTGGAAAGTCTCCCAGAGACTGTTGGAAAGTCTCCCAGAGACTGTTGGAAAGTCTCCCAGAGACTGTTGGAAAGTCTCCCAGAGACTGTTGGAAAGTCTCCCAGAGACTGTTGGAAAGTCTCCCAGAGACTGTTGGAAAGTCTCCCAGAGACTTTTGGAAAGTCTCCCAGAGACTTTTGGAAAGTCTCCCAGAGACTTTTGGAAAGTCTCCCAGAGACTTGTGGAAAGTCTCCCAGAGACTTGTGGAAAGTCTCCCAGAGACTTTTGGAAAGTCTCCCAGAGACTCAAAGTATCCCAAAGAAAATTCTCAAAAGTCTCCGGAAGATTTTCCGAAAATCTCTGGGAGACCTTCCGAAAGTCTCTGGGAGACTTTCCAAAAGTCTCTGGGAGACTTTCCAAAAGTCACTGGGAGACTTCCCAAAAGTCTCTGAGAGACTTTTCGAAAGTCTTTGGGAGACTTTCCAAAACTCACTGAGAGGCTTTCCAAAAGTCTCTGGAAGACTTTCCGAAAGTCTCTGGGAGGCTTTCCAAAAGGCTCTGAGAGACTTTCCGAAAGTCTCCAAGGAATTTTTGGAAAGTCTCCCAGAGACTTTTGGAAAGTCTCCCAGGGATTTTTGGAAAGCCTTCCAGGAACTTTTGGAAAGTCTCCCAGAGACTTTTGAAAAGTCTCCCAGAAACTTTTGGAAAGTCTCCCAGAGACTTTTGGAAAGTCTCCCAGAGACTTTTGGAAAGTCTCCCAGAGACTTTTGGAAAGTCTCCCAGAGACTTTCGGAAAGTCTCCCAGAGATTTTCGGAAAATCTTCTTTCCACAAGTCTCTGGGAGACTTTCCACAAGTCTCTGGGAGACTTTCCACTAGTCTCTGGGAGACTTTCCACAAGTCTCTGGGAGACTTTCCACAAGTCTCTGGGAGACTTTCCACAAGTCTCTGGGAGACTTTACAAAAGTCTCTGGGAGACTCTCCCAAAGTATCTGGGAGACTTTCCAAAGTCTCTGGAAGATTTTCCGAAAATCTCTCGGAGACCTTCCGAAAGTCTCTGGGAGACTTTCCAAACGTCTCTGGGAGACTTTCCAAAACTCTCTGGGAGACTTTCCAAAAGTCTCTGGAAGACTTTCCGAAAGTCTCTGGGAGGCTTTCCAAAAGGCTCTGAGAGACTTTCCGAAAGTCTCCAAGGAATTTTTGGAAAGTCTCCCAGAGACTTTTGGAAAGTCTCCCAGAGATTTTTGGAAAGTCTCCCAGGGACTTTTGGAAAGTCTCCCAGAGTCTTTTGAAAAGTCTCCCAGAATCTTTTGAAAAGTCTCCCAGAGACTTTTGGAAAGTCTCCCAGAGACTTTTGGAAAGTCTCCCAGAGACTTTTGGAAAGTCTCCCAGAGACTTGTGGAAAGTCTCCCAGAGACTTGTGGAAAGTCTCCCAGAGACTTGTGGGAAGTCTCCCAGAGACTTGTGGAAAGTCTCCCAGAGACTTGTGGAAAGTCTCCCAGAGACTTGTGGAAAGTCTCCCAGAGACTTGTGGAAAGTCTCCCAGAGACTTGTGGAAAGTCTCCCAGAGACTTGTGGAAAGTCTCCCAGAGACTTGTGGAAAGTCTCCCAGAGACTTGTGGAAAGTCTCCCAGAGACTTGTGGAAAGTCTCCCAGAGACTTGTGGAAAGTCTCCCAGAGACTTGTGGAAAGTCTCCCAGAGACTTGTGGAAAGTCTCCCAGAGACTTGTGGAAAGTCTCCCAGAGACTTGTGGAAAGTCTCCCAGAGACTTGTGGAAAGTCTCCCAGAGACTTGTGGAAAGTCTCCCAGAGACTTGTGGAAAGTCTCCCAGAGACTTGTGGAAAGTCTCCCAGAGACTTGTGGAAAGTCTCCCAGAGACTTGTGGAAAGTCTCCCAGAGACTTGTGGAAAGTCTCCCAGAGACTTGTGGAAAGTCTCCCAGAGATTTGTGGAAAGTCTCCCAGAGACTTGTGGAAAGTCTCCCAGAGACTTGTGGAAAGTCTCCCAGAGACTTGTGGAAAGTCTCCCAGAGACTTGTGGAAAGTCTCCCAGAGACTTGTGGAAAGTCTTCCAGAGACTTGTGGAAAGTCTTCCAGAGACTTGTGGAAAGTCTCCCAGATACTTGCGGAACGTCTCCCAGTGACTTGTGAAAAGTCTCCCAGAGACTTTTGGAAAGTCTCCCAGAGACTTTTGGAAAGTCTCCCAGAGACTTTTGGAAAGTCTCCCAGAGACTTTTGGAAAGTCTCCCAGAGACTTTTGGAAAGTCTCCCAGAGACTTTTGGAAAGTCTCCCAGAGACTTTTGGAAAGTCTCCCAGAGACTTTTGGAAAGTCTCCCAGAGACTTTTGGAAAGTCTCCCAGAGACTTTTGGAAAGTCTCACGGAGACTTTGGAAAGTCTCACGGAGACTTTGGAAAGTCTCACGGAGACTTTGGAAAGTCTCACGGAGACTTTGGAAAGTCTCACGGAGACTTTGGAAAGTCTCACGGAGACTTTGGAAAGTCTCACGGAGACTTTTGAAAGTCTCACAGAGACTTTTGGAAAGTCTCCCAGAGACTTTTGGAAAGTCTCCCAGAGACTTTTGGAAAGTCTCCCAGAGACTTTTGGAAAGTCTCCCAGAGACTTTTGGAAAGTCTCCCAGAGACTTTTGGAAAGTCTCCCAGAGACTTTTGGAAAGTCTCCCAGAGACTTTTGGAAAGTCTCCCAGAGACTTGTGGAAAGTCTCCCAGAGACTTGTGGAAAGTCTCCCAGAGACTTGACGAAACTCTCCCAGAGACTTGTGACGATTTTGTCACTCCCCGATTTTATTTATTTGTGGAAAGTCTCCTAGAGACTTGTGGAAAGTCTCCCAGAGACTTGTGGAAAGTCTCCCAGAGACGTGTGGAAAGTTTCCTGGAGACTTGTGACGATTTTGTCACTACCCGATTTTATTTACCCCGGATTATAACACGTTTTCGACCCAATTTGTCACCTTCAAAAAATTTGAAAATTCTACTCATTTTTATTTTTTACTGTTGCAAACAATTTTTTTCATTAAATAGCTTTCACCGCCTGTAGTTTATTATGAATCATTTCTGAAAACCTGTCAAAAATTTGGTATAAGCTTTTTCGACAAGAAATTATCGGTTGCGTTCACGTATTTTGCCTTTGCAAGGCATAATCTGATTAAAAAAAAAATTGAATATAAAAAAAATCCGATTCTGTCACATTTCCTATTTTATCACTCCAAAATTAAGCAGGGGTGATTAAACTGGGATATTAACTGTGCTGTTTTCTATTCACACTTTTATCAAGTTTCACTGACTCAATCCTGTACCAAGAAATTGTAATCTCTCAATAGCACATATGTATGCTCGATACGTGCCATATCATAAATAATTAACCATTTCGTTTGCTTTACCAGATGATTGTACCCGGATAATTTGCACACGCTTTCTTCGCACTTGTTCGTACCGATAATGCTTGAGTGGAAGATTGCTCTCCGTCACAAACGATGAGTCAGATGAGATCTACTCCTTTTGCTTCGAACAAGTTCAATCGGTTATCTCGAAAATTTTTGGGACTGAATTTCTTCGTATATGATTGAAGAAATTCAAAAACAATCTCGATTTCTTGTATAGTGTCAGAATTGATAAGAGCATTCTATAAACTAGAAACAAATCTTTATGAAAAATCATTCGATACTTGTGCGCCTACAATTAGTTTTGCGCATAAAAGCGTGGGATTGCCAATCCGGAGGAATGCGAGAATCGAATCACCAATAAATTTAAAAGGCATTTTGTAGTAATTTTATTACTGCTTTATGTTAATGAACAAATTAATTGGAATCACTGGTGTCACGTCTTTCCACTGATATGAGTTTTTGCTTGAAATCATTCAAATCTCTAATTCTCAAAAGAAATCAGCTCTCGGGTCAGTCGGGCAACAAACTTGCTATCATTTCTACTAATGTTTTGCTTTCAGCTCATAGAAACCCACATTCGTTAGTTTTTAGCTGTGCAACTCTGAGATGATTCGCAGATAAAGAAACAGCATCGCATCGACTTTTGCACAATGATCGCGCTCGGCATTGACTCAAACTTGTACCAAGAAACTTAACAATCTTGAAAAACTATCTAGGCTTGTTGTGTGACACATCATAAATTAATAAACCCAGATCATTTGCACGCGCTCTTTTCCCCTCATCATGGCTGAGTGAAAGATTGCTCTCCGCCGCCGACAATGAGTCAGATTCAGATCCAACCCGCGGTGTTTTTGCTTCATTTACTTCTATGAATTTCGTTGTTTTACCTTTGGATGGAGTGGTAACGTTTTCTGACTTCCTTGCGCCCAAGAGTTATTCACTGAAGGTCGACTCGCGCTCGTTCGGTTTGCCACCGTTATATTCGCGCAACTTAATTGAGCACTGGGCTATTCACTTCACGTGCGAATTAATACACTGGATGCGATTGATTACGATAGCAGCACTACCGATGATTATGGTCCATTTTTTTACGATTTCTCGTTGATCGCACGGTTTCTGAACGTCTTAGATCTTTACTGACGAAATATCACTGGATCCAACTACGCCAATCGATGCTATCGAATAAATCCAACCGAACCGAAAGGAATCTTGAATGGCAATGTTCTGAAGCTTCGCTGGACAACTCGATCAACGGGGGCATGAATTATGAACGGTCACGCACGGTTCCGACTAGCTAGTTGGCACTACCACATCTCTACGGTTTTAGTGTTTCTTGTTGACTGACCATTTCATTATTCCAAGCCTGAAGCCAAGCTTGGGGGAGGGAGATCATCGACGCACGGTTGCTCACTCTCTCCGTGGGTGCTTTGTTTCATGATTCACTCTATGCGAGGGTACGCGGTTCGACGGTGGCTTGGGTTTTAACTTTCCAGTTCATTATGAGACTACGATCAAAACGGGTAGGGTGATCCAACATGAAAATGGATGATACACACGGCTCTCAGCGGCATTTGTGTGATTCATGTTCGGTATGATTGGTGTCTAATTGATTGCGTTTGGCGAATAATAACGGCACAATTCATTTGAACCCTAACTATGTGAGAAAAGGTGTAAGTTTCAGTAAATTGAGGTGTCAAATTTGTTTGTTATTGATTTTCAGTATGGTATGCGTTCGCTTTCGGTATTGCGCTTTATTGTAATTTCGTGAGGCTACCTTGACATGGCCAAGGGATTTGTCATCTGTTTAAAGTTGAGAATCAGTAATGTAAACTTGGTTAGTACCCGATAATAGTTATAGTTACAACACATCAACTGGAATGAGTCAAGCATGTATAGGTGCTATTGAGATGTTTTTTTTCCTTATCCTAATTGAAACTTTTGTTTGAGAAACTACATATGTAACATTTTTGGCCAAAATGAGATTTTTATATATTCTGAACCCTCTTCCAAAAATACGTATTCTAGCAAAAAATACGAAAAAAATTTTTTGCTCGGGAATGTATGATTTTTTTTTTCGTTTGTTTGAGAAACTACATATGTCCACTAGAGTGATTCAAATTTTGACTTTTTTGCACCCCGATGCTTAAACGATTGCATTTGCCATTTAAATAAACCTCCTAAATTTTTAGCTAATTTGGATGTAATTTGATTGTGCACACGTCATTTGAAGTTTGTATGAAAATTACTATGGAAATCGACATTGATGTAAAAGATCGTTCCGTGAGGTGGCTTATAAACTATTTGAATATAAGCAACACGTCGACTTCATAGAACAATTTCTAAGCTGAAAGACAGTTGTTGTTGCGAAGCGATTTGACTTTTGTAAGCAAAGTTATGTATAAAACAAAAATGCTCATTATTGACATTGATGTTATTCTTTTATGTGTTAAATTGAATTTCCCACGACTCAGTGTTTCCTTAATAACTTTTCTTGTAAGCATCAAATCGTTTCGCGGGTAAGATGAGCTGATTCCTTGCTAAATTTGCTATGTAGCCAATGCATTTATACGTTTTTGAAGCTTATTGGGAAGCGTTGTGGAGCGTTTTGCCCAAAAGTTACTGTTTTCATATCGATTTTAATACAAACTTCATATTGCACGTGCTCACTCAAATTACAACCAAATTAGCTAAAAATTTAGGATGATTGTTAAAATAGCAAATGCAATCGTTTAAGCACAGGGGAGCGAAAAAGTCAAAATTTGAATCAGTCCAATGTCCACGCACTTTGAAGAGCAATTATGGAGTACTGCTTACAGTTTTGCACTGGAATTGCACCAGGGTGTTGAGTTTTGCCAAAAACTATTTACAGATCAATAGTTTTTGGCGAAGAAATCGAAAGGTTCGGTGCCAATTTGTTCAAAAACAGTTTTTTGTTGTTTTCTCGAAATTGTGTAAAATGGACAGTTTCTCAAACAAATGATTCAATTATATGTATGCCATAATTCACATTAAAAAGTTTGTAAAGATATAAAAAGAAATCGAAGAATGAACGGCTATTTCATGGTTGTTTTAATACACCTACTCGACATTTTGAATTTCTTTTAATTAGTTTTTGTTAATGAATTGAATATAGTTGATTACGCCAGATATAAAACTAGGCTAGGCTTTTTCATTCAAAAGAAATATCTACTGCAGTAATTTTGCCGTTCCAATCTGAACACTTTTCAATTTGAACTTCGTTAATTTGTAATTCGTTAAAATTAAAATGGAGCACGGAGCATGAAATCAAACAAAACAGCAAAAAAGTCCACAAATGATGAGTTATGTTACTAGAAGTTCAAATTAAAAATTAACTCCGATGAATTTAATGCTGTATCGCTCAAACCACCGGAACTTCCTTTTTTTTTTTTTTTTTTTGATGAACTGAGTCGTTTAACCCTTTTGTTACCGACAAAAAAAACCCTTACGTTACCGACAGGGTACCCGGGTACTTACGGACTTAAAATGATCATAACATTATCAGTTTTTCACCGATTTTGATTGCTACGGATTCATGTTACATAAAACCGATTCGAATTACCTGGTTACCGGAATTCCGGATTTACTGGGCCAAGTCTCAAAGTATGTATAAATTGAAGATATATATTCAACCAAATGAAGATTTCTTGCGTCATGACTAATAAACTTCGTTGGAAATTTAAAGAATATAACTTAACTACGTTACAGGACCATTTTATGAATTAATCCCGGAACGGTTATTCCGGAAACAGGTTCCTAAAGTGGCCACAAACTCATTCTGAAGAAACCCTGGCAATATGGGTATCAAAATTCATGAAATTGTTCCGGAAGCATGATCCGATAAGTAATTGGACCATAGGATGGTTTGACAACGGACCGGTCATCCTGGAACAGGTTCCCGTGGGGCCTAAAGTGGCCACAAACTTATTCTGAAGAAACCCTGGCAATATGGGTATCAAAATTCATGAAATTGTTTCGGAAGCATGATCCGATAAGTAATTGGACCATAGGATGGTTTGACAACGGACCGGTCATCCTGGAACAGGTTCCCGTGGGGCCTAAAGTGGCCACAAACTTATTCTGAAGAAACCCTGGCAATATGGGTATCAAAATTCATGAAATTGTTTCGGAAGCATGATCTGATAAGTAATTGGACCATTGGATGGTTTGACAACGGACCGGTCATCCTGGAACAGGTTCCCGTGGGGCCTAAAGTGGCCACAAACTCATTCTGAAGAAACCCTGGCAATATGGGTATCAAAATTCATGAAATTGTTTCGGAAGCGTGATCTGATTAGTAATTGAACCATTGGATGGTTTGACAAAGGACCGCTCATCCTGGAACAGCTTCCCGTGGGGCCTAAAGTGGCCACAAACTTATTCTGAAGAAACCCTGGCAATACGGGAATCAAAATTGATGAAATTGTTTCGGAAATATAATCTGATAAGTAATTGGACCATTGGATGGTTTGACAACGGGCCGGTCATCCTGGAACAGGTTCCCGTGGGGCCTAAAGTGGCCACAAACTCATTTTGAAGAAACCCTGGCAATGTGGGTATCAAAATTCATGAAATTGTATCGGAAGCATGATCCGATAAGTAATTGGACCATAGGATGATTTGACAACGGACCGCTCGTCCTGGAACAGGTTCCCGTGGGGCCTAAAGTGGCCACAAACTCATTTTGAAGAAACCCAGGCAATTCATGAAATTGTTTCGGAAGCATGATCTGATAAGTAATTGGACCATTGGATGGTTTGACAAAGGACCGGTCATCATGGAACAGGTTCCCGTGGGGCCTAAAGTGGCCACAAACTCATTCTGAAGAAACCCAGGCAATATGGGAATCAAAATTGATGAAATTGTTTCGGAAGCATGATCTGATAAGTAATTGGACCATTGGATGGTTTGACAACGGGCCGGTCATCCTGGAACAGGTTCCCGTGGGGCCTAAAGTGGCCACAAACTCATTCTGAAGAAACCCTGGCAATATGGGTATCAAAATTCATGAAATTGTTTCGGAAGCATGATCTGATAAGTAATGAATAATAACAAAATAATTTATAATTTACAAAAATAAAAAGAACGACTGAAATTTTCAAAATTTTTGTGGATGCAAAATGGGTCAAAAACGTGACAAAAGCGGAACGTGATAAAATCGGGTCGAAAATGTGATAAAGTCGGAGGTAGATAAAATCGGGGAGTGACAAAATCGGATCAACACTGTAACTTTTCACTTCTCTCTTCTCATTTCTCTCATTTCACTTTTCACTTTTTACTTTCAACTTCTCACTGCTCACTTCTCACTATTCGCTCCTCACCTCTCATTGGACCCAATAACCATTCGGCCTGATGACCCAACATCAGTCCCATCTTCTTGGAAAAACATGTTTCTGAAAATATTTCAAGAATTTTGATGTCAGGGTGTCTTCTAAATGAGTTTGTGGCCACTAAAAGCCTTTCGGGAACTTGTTCTAGCATGACTGTTCTGGTTGATATCCATCCTATGGTTTCAACTTTATGAATAACATGTTTCAGGAACAATTCCAAGAATTTTGATACCCATATTGCCAGGGTTTATTCGAAATGATTTTTTTTTTTAACCAATATTTATTTATTAAGGCCCAGGCACCTATAAAGTTTTACGGGGCCGATACCACAGATTACAATTTTTATTTTTGTAACATTATTATTATTCTTAATCTTAGTCAGCGGTTATCAATAATCCCAGTGGTGGATATTTAACAATTACTTTTTTCCAAATTTGAATTAACGCTGGATTCAAAGTTGTAATCATTTTCCTAAAAAGATCATTTGTAATACATTTTTCACAAATCAATTTTACTATTTGAGACAAAGAACAAATTGGTTGAACTTTAGTTGAACTTGAAGTAGACGCCTTGATTTTATTTCTAACAGCGGAACGCTTAATTGATTTCGGTTTATTGATGACGGTTTCACTATGTTGTAGCTCCGGTGAATGGTCTAGATGAGACGACGATTTCTCCTTCAGATTGGCATATTCTATCCTTCGCATTTTCCGTAACTTTTTTTCAAACTTCTTATGTTTAGTTTGTAGAGTCATGCAGTCTTCGAGGTGTTCATGATTCGCTTTACATTTGAAACACTCGGCGGCTTTAACACTGCATGTTTCATCGGGATGATCCTTTCCACATTTGAGGCAACACATTTTGTTACAACAATACTTTGCTGTGTGTCCATATTGCTTGCACCGAGCACACATCATTGGCTTGTGGTAAAAAAGACGCACTGATAGCAATACATTACGTACTTGTAGGTAGTCCGGTAGAACAGTAGAAGCGAAAGTCATTCGAATAACTGGTAAGGCTTGGTCTCTAACGGGATCGGTCGATCGCTTGTTGAGATAGCCAACGTCCGATACATGTATATTTTTATCTTTGTAAATGCCGTAATCGTCACGTTTAATATCGGCTAGATCCTCGTGCTGGTTATTAATTACGCCATCGATTTCTACACGATGAGCTGGCGCATAAAGGTGACTGTATAAAAGATGCAGATAGCAGGGAATCGTTGACTTCTTTCCGATTATCGAATGTAATCTGAATTTTATCTTCGTTGTGATATTTTGTTTCACTCACAGATTTATAAGTAGAGTTCAGAAAATCTGCAATTTCGTACGGATTGATTAGACAATCCACTCGTCGTACATACACTATATAAGGGCCAATTGCCGTTTTCGGATATATTTTAATCCGTTTCACTGATGGAGATACTTTTTCCATAGTTGGAATTAATGTTCACAAGAACCACGTCAGCTACAAGAGCAAAGATCACAACGATCCGATCAAGTCGGTGTCTGAGGGTCAACTGAGTATTAAATGAGTTTTTGGCCACTACTGGCCTTCCGGGAACTTGTTCCAGAATGACCGTTCCTGTTGATATCCATCCTATGGTCTCAACTACATGGGAACGTGTTTCCGGAACAATTCCAAGAATTTTGATACCCATATTGCTAGGGTTTCTACCAAATGAATTATTGGTCACTTTAGGCCCTCCAAGAGCCTGTTTCAGAACGACCGTTCCGGGTCATATCCAATCTATGCTCTCAAGTACATGGAAAACATGTTTGCGGAACAATTCCAAAAAATTTGATGCCCATATTGCCAGGGTTCATTCTAAATGAGTGTTTGGCCCCTACGGGCTCCCCGGGAACCTGTTCCAGAACAACCGTTCCGGTTCATATCCATCCTATGGTCTCAACTACATGGAAATTATGTTTCCGGAACAATTCCAAGAATTTTGATACCCATATTGCCAGGGTTTATTCTAAATGAGTTTTTGGCCCCTACTGGCCCTCCTGGAACCTGTTCCAGAATGACCGTTCCGGTTCATATCCATCCTATGGTTTCAACTATATGAATAACATGTTCCCGAAACAATTTCAAGAATTTTGATACCCATATTGCCAGGAATGAATTTGCGGCCACTTTAGGGCCCACGGGAACCTATTCCGGGATGTCCGTTCCGAGTCCATATGATCACGTGGTCCTAATACGTTGGGAAGTCATAATCCCGAATTTTCTGCGAAACTTGTAACTCAGGGTACAAGAAATCATCATTTGGATTCTATAAGATCAACTTCTCCATTTTTGAGACATGGTCTAGCAAATCCGGAACTCCGGTAACCAGGTAATCCGGATCGATCCTATGTGACATGGATCGGATAGAGGATGAATTTCTTAATCCATAGCAAACGGAATCGTCCAAATCGGTTGAAAACTGACGAAGTTATGGTCATACCAAAACGTGGGTACCCGGGTACCCTGTCGGTACGAAACGGGGTAAAAATATTCAGAAGCCCCTCCCCAAGCCCCCCTTACTGGATTTTCATTTTCGTACCACCCAAACCTTAATTTTGCCGAGTTTGAAGATGTCACGGAGTTTCAATTTCCTGCGATGTTTAGAACCCTAAAAAATTTCACTTGAAAACGAAAAAGGTTCCCGGGTACCCTGTCGGTAACAAAAGGGTTAAATGAGTCGGCTCATTTAAGTGAACGCGTGGTTCAGAGCCACTCATCGGAATGAACCGTTTTGCCCATCACTAGACCAAAGCCCACCAACAAGCTAGGAACGTGCTTCATAGAGCTTGGCAAGATGCGCCAACGTGTTTGGGTGGCAGCCAATTGACGCAAGAATGTGCACACTGAGTATCAAAGGCCGTTTCTTGGACTACAACATCATAAACGAGAACAGCCCACAAGAAGGGTGACCCGACAACGAGACATGTATTCTATAGGCACTCTATGCATAGCTCTTCATGTAAAGACATACGATGGGTCAGTACCGAGATTTTCATTTCCATTGGGGAAAGTCTCGTCACACGCACTTTTCTTTCGAAAACTCCAAGTGCGCGTTGGTCCTTCACGAGCATCAAACAGGTCTCGTGTCTGTAGAGGACTACCGGTCTTATAAGCGTTTTGTAGATAGTCAGTTTGGTACGGCGGCGAACTCTATTCGATCGGAGCGCCTTACGGAGTCTAAAGTACGTACACCCAACCGGCGGATGTTAGATTTTCTAACAATTCTGCATAAGAATCTACCAAAACCTGTATAAGAACTGGGCATATGCGAAATTGCTAGATTCTTATACAAGTATTGTATAAGAATCTAACAATTTTGCTATAGCTTTTCTTACAATATTTGTTTGTGAGCTTACATTTTTTGTATAAGAATCTACCAATTTCGCATATGCCCAGTTCTTATACAGGTTTTGGTAGATTCTTATACAGAATTGTTAGAAAATCTAACAACCAGCGTTTGGGTGTACGATTTCCAGCCACTATGCGTCTCCGAATTTCTCTGCTGGTATCATTTTCGTACACAAATTCTTCTACCACCTCGATTTCGTCACCACCGATGCAAACTCGAGGTGGGTGGCTCACATTGTCTTCTATTGAACCTTTTTCCATCATGTACTTCGTCTTCGACGTATTGATGACTAGTCCGATCCGCTTAGCTTCCCTTTTCAGTCTGATGTAAGCTTCCTCCATCTTCTCAAAGTTACGTGCCATAATATCTATGTCGTCGGCGAAGCCAAATAGCTGGACGGACTTATTGAAAATTGTACCACTCGTGTTAATCCCTGCCCTTCGTATTACTCCTTACAAAGCGATATTGAATAGCAGACACGAAACACCTTGCCGTAACCCTCTGCGCGTTCCGAAGGTACTCAAGAATGCCCCTGAAACTCGAATTACGCACATTACCCGATGCATCGTCGCTTTGATCAACCGTGTCAGTTTATCCGGAAATCCGTGTTCATGCATTAGCTGCCATAGCTGGTATCATACCGTCGTCGGGGGTGACAATGGGTCAAATGGGGGTGAGAATGGGTTACTGTTTCAAGTACTTAGAATGCTTGTTGAATAGATTGAATGTATCTGAGGGCAAGAAGACTAAAATATACGAGACCTTTTTGAAAGAATTTGCTATCCGACCTTTAGGTTGCCGGTGAGAACGATGACCCATTCTCACCCCCCAGACCCATTGTCACCCCCGATGGCGGTATGCGGCTTTGAAGTCGATGAATAGATGATGTGTGGGCACGGTGTATTCGCGGCATTTCTGCAGTACTTGGCGAATGGCGAACACCTGGTCCGTGGTGGAGCGTTCGCCCATAAAACCCGCCTGGTACTGCCCCCCCCTGTTCGAGAGTGGACTGTATTTAAAAAACTCGACATAGGCGGACCGACGGAACTCTCCGGGAAACCAACCACGAAGTTCGGATACCGGATAAAAGAAGTCCTTTGCTTAGTTTAAAACAATATATTTACACTAATTACATTATCTTTGTTATCGAATTCACTGCAAGCTTATTATATGTAACAAGTCTAAACCGTCTAAACGAGTTGAAGGCACGGCGTACAGTGATGGTGTCTTCCTTCTCGGGTGGAAAAAACCATCGCGTAGGCCCGATGTCCACGTAGCGTCTTTTCAACGCTGCGTGCACACGGCGTTAAAAGGACGCATGTGTGCATCGGGAAAAAGCGGTAACGCAGCGTCGCCGCACCGATGCACACCTGCGTTTTTTCAACGCCACGCACGCTATGTTTAAAGGCAACTATTATGCAAAGTGAATGCACCTCGAATGTTAAGCCGTTAGATCATAGTTTTTGACCTCTAGTTTAAGGATCTGTGTCAATTAAAATATTTCATCGGTGAAATTTTGACTTTTTTACTATTTAAGGTAATATTTTTACCCTAAAAACCTTATCTGATTTTTCTAAATTTTTTGAAACAAGTTGTATAAAATCCAACCACTAAATTTTTTTTCCTGATGCTTTAAGAAACATTTTCATATAAAAATATTTTTCATATGATGAAAGTAGCAGAAGTTATACTAGAAATACTGTTGACACCGAAAATATATTTCATTTTTCTACAGCGAATTCTTGTGTAACTGCGTATCTCATCCGTGTCTATTAAAAAACCAGCAACCCTGCACCGTCCACTTATTACCATAGTAACAGAATTCAACGCTGGACAGGTCAAGAAAGATGCTCGATTATATTTCAATTGTTTTTATAATCTTCTTCTGGAAGGAGGAGCCTATGACACAATTTTAGACAAAACCCCTACTCCAGCGCTACATTGGCTGGTGGGGTTATTGGTCTACCAAATTTTCGGCCCTGTGGCCTGGAACAAAAAAAAAACAGAGACAAATCTAAAGTCTGGACATCAGAGGGTAACTCAACCCATCACGCTCAACTTGGTTTCACTGTGCGTTACTGCCTTTTAGTTAAACGGGGTGTTTTGAAAGGAAAATAATGCAATGGTTATTATAAAGTATTGGAGAGTCTACCACAGGTATTTGATTGCTGTTTTATTGTAACATTTTTGGATTTCTATACAGACGCCATAAGAGCTTTTTGTGACAGTTGGATAGCACCCGGGCTACCAATCTCCGAAAAAATTCATATTTAAAAATTCCATGTTCTTGAGAGGCCTTACAAAGTACACGGAGCAAACAACGGAAGTCATTCACAAAATTTTTATACTATCTAGCAAACTACAAAATGCCAGATAACCACGAACAGAATGCAAGTAAACTGTTATCCACGATGGTAGCATATACAATTGGTCACATAATGCAGACGTCCATTGAGGTTAAATACAGTTTGAAATACAGAACATAAATACTACTTTGAACTAGTTCGTGGTTTTATTTTTTGTTTATTTAAAATGTTAAAAAGTGATATTATGTTCTTAAATTTAATAATACTTTTTCTTATTGGCATTACATAAACCACACTGACAAATGCTGCCTCGGAGTTAAGTGATCATTTAGCACTTCCACGGTTATTAACTTCGAGGTTTCTAGCCCAAGTTACCATTTTCGCATTCGTATATCTTGAGACTACGATCACAAAACAGATAGATAACATAGAACAAATTACCGTTTTCAAAATCAACTCACTGTGTATCAACAGTACTAACAACCGAGGAACAGGAAGGTCCGTATACCCAAGGTGAAAGAAAACGACAGCAAAGCATGCGCTGCTATTCTGTCTCATACTCGTTGTTCAGTAAAGCTTGACTTCCACCAGTAGGTTCGCTAGTGTTCTAAAATCAAAAATGGACCACATTTCAAAGCAATGATGCATATATGTTTTGTGCTACGATGATACTTTATGCCCAGGGAAGGCGAGAAAATTTCCTAGACAAGACCGGGAATCGAACCTAGCCACTTTTAGCATGGTCTTGCAGTGTAGCAGTGCATCTTACCGCACGGCTAAGGAAGACTCCAGATCTATTCATAATAAACCTTAAGTTCATTTAAAACTGGCAGTAATTTTAATATAACTTCTACTATTTTCATCATATGAAAAATATTTTTATATGAAAATGTTTCTTAAAGCATCAGGAAAAAAATGTAGTGATTGGATTTTATATAACTTGTTTCAAAAAATTTAAAAAAATCAGATAAGGTTTTTAGGGTAAAAATATTACCTTAAATAGTAAAAAAGTCAAAATTTCACCGATGAAATATTTTAATCGACACAGATCCTTAAACTAGAGGTCAAAAACTATGATCTAACGGCTTAACATCCGAGGTGCATTCACTTTGCATAATAGTTGCCTTTAAACATAGCGTGCCACGTACAGGCAGCGTTGAAAAAACGCTACGTGGGCCGCTACATGGGCATCGGCCCGTATTCTTCTTTGGTGCGCTCCTTGCGCGCTCATTTCGTGCTGCTGCGTTGTGGTTGCGTTGAAGGATGCATCCTTCGTGCAGCTGCGTGTTGTTAGACAAAGAGCAGCAGACTGTCGTTGAACGATACACTCACAAAATATTTTATTCGTTACGGATGGCTCGAACACCCTCCCCCACGGGTTCTTTGCGCTCGTTGTCCAGTATAGGTAGCGGGGCCAGCTTGTGGATCGGACGCTTCAGAAGACCAGCTTTAGTTCGAACGTCCACCACACGGACCAATCCATCTGATCCAGTGTAGTTTGCCTCGACTTTACCCAACTTCCATTGTTGGGGCGGTAAATTATCATTTTTAATAACTACCACCGTTCCAGGTAGAATGTTCTCTTTCTTCCTATTCCACTTGAGTCGTACCTGCAACTCCAGCAGATATTCATCGGACCAGCGCTTCCAGAATTCTCGACGCAGGCGCTGGACATACTGCCATCTGGAAAGACGACTCTCCGGAATTCCTTCATAACTTGGCTCCGGGATGGCAGTCAAAGGACGATCGATTAAAAAATGCCCCGGAGTTAGCGGCTCAAATTCCGAAGGATCTTCAGATGGAGCGTACAACGGCCGAGAGTTGAGTTGAGCCTCGATCAGGCAAAGCAGAGTCGAAAACTCGGACATCGTTAGGAGGCTTGACTGACATTTTCTTCTTAGGGATGGTCTTGACGCTCTTAACACCTCCCGAGCAAAGCTTGAGAGCAAAACGATAACTCGTTTTGATGTTGTGAAATCGCCGAATATGATTACTTAATTTGATATCTTTTTGGTCGTTTTAACGGTTAAAATAACAAAATGTATAGCAGAAAAATCTTACTGTGACATCAAATCGAAAACTATTCCTGCTATCGATGAGAGCAAATCGAAAACTAAATTTGATATTGGTTCCGATAACAAAATAAGTACACAGTTTGATGTCAGATCATACAATTTAGAAATCTACAGCAAAATGAGATCAAAATATGTAATCAATCATGATGATTCATATTTGAAAACAAATTATGATTTCAATTTGATGTCGAATTCAAAATGTGTTTTCTTTGTGCTCTCGTTATGTTTTCAGACTTTGCTCGGGCTGCCTCCCAGATCCCACCCATGTGTGGGGAATTCGGTGGAATCATCTTCCATTGAATCTTGCCGAGGTTGGCAAAATCTTGGCAAAAAATCTTCAGTTCGGTGGCTTGCTGCTTGAAAAGCCGATAAAGCTCGTTAAGCTCGTTGCGAGCACCGATGAAATTTGTCCCATTGTCGGAAAATATCTGCTCCACGACGAGACACCACGACGAGAGACGAATCGCTGCAGGGCGGCGATGAACGCATCTGTAGAAAAGTCTTCTACTACCTCCAAATGAATGCCCTTGGTGACCATACAAACAAAAACACTCACGTAACCCTTCACAGGAGCCATCTTCCTTCCTCTTTGTTTAATGAGAATGTCAACTCCAACCTTTATGAATGAGGAAGCCTGGTCGCACCTTGCGACTGGAAGATCCCCCATGAATTGACTGGCACACGGAGGGTTGAGCCGGAAACACCGCACACAATTTCGTGTCACCTTGCGTACAGCAGAACGGGCTCCCAGAATCCAAAATTGCCGGCGAAGCTGGGCGAGTAGCGCCGACGGTCCTATGTGCAGGTTCTCTCGATGTACAGTTTGAATCAACCGTTGGACGGTTTCATCGTTCTTAGGTAAGATCCATTGATGCTTTACACCATAAGGCAAACTTGAATGTCGTAGTCATCCACCGACACGAATCATTCCATCGTCCAAAAAGGGATTTAACGTTTTGAATCTTTTACAGTACTCACCGGACTTGATGATGGCTACCTCGTTACCAAAATACTGTAATCCCGAGCAAAGTCTGAAAACATAACGAGAGCACAAAGAAAACACATTTTGAATTCGACATCAAATTGAAATCATAATTTGTTTTCAAATATGAATCATCATGATTGATTACATATTTTGATCTCATTTTGCTGTAGATTTCTAAATTGTATGATCTGACATCAAACTGTGTACTTATTTTGTTATCGGAACCAATATCAAATTTAGTTTTCGATTTGCTCTCATCGATAGCAGGAATAGTTTTCGATTTGATGTCACAGTAAGATTTTTCTGCTATACATTTTGTTATTTTAACCGTTAAAACGACCAAAAAGATATCAAATTAAGTAATCATATTCGGCGATTTCACAACATCAAAACGAGTTATCGTTTTGCTCTCAAGCTTTGCTCGGGAACCCGAGCAAAGTCTGAAAACATAATGAGAGCATATAGAAAACACATTTTGAATTCGACATCAAATTGAAATCATAATTTGTTTTCAAATATGAATCATCATGATTGATTACATATTTTGATCTCATTTTGCTGTAGATTTCTAAATTGTATGATCTGACATCAAACTGTGTACTTATTTTGTTATCGGAACCAATATCAAATTTAGTTTTCGATTTGCTCTCATCGATAGCAGGAATAGTTTTCGATTTGATGTCACAGTAAGAATTTTCTGCTATACATTTTGTTATTTTAACCGTTAAAACGACCAAAAAGATATCAAATTAAGTAATCATATTCGGCGATTTCACAACATCAAAACGAGTTATCGTTTTGCTCTCAAGCTTTGCTCGGGTGACGATTACCTCCAACGAGTGGCGCATTTCCAGAACGGTGGGAAATCGCTCAGTGATTCTCCTGTTATGCACCTTCTTCTTGGCATTCTGGCAAAAACGCAAGACGTATGCCAGAACTCGCTGCAGCTTCCTGAATGACTCGTACTTGTAGAACATCGGCAGTTTCTCCAATGACACCACCGTAGAAGATACAGTGGTCTGCCGCAACTCAGGAACATCTTCCTCGGATAGTGGTTTCGGGACCACCATCTGATAATCTTCACTGCGCAAAAACAACGGACCATTCCACCATAGATCGTTCCTTTGAAGAGCGTCGGCAGATTGGCCGCGCGACACTACATCGGCTGGATTTTCCAGCGTACTTACATATTTCCACTTAAATTGATGTCCAGTAGAGTTAATCTCACTAACCCGGTTCCGAACAAACACTTCCAAATGCTCCGGGTTCTTCGCTAGCCAAGCTAGCACCACTTGATTGTCCGACCATAACAAAATGTCTCGAAAGCACAACGCTAATGCTGCATCAATCGGTGCAGCAAAAGGGCTGCTAGAAGTTCCTTTCTTGGTATGGTCAATACAGTCTTCGGAACGATCTTCGACTTTGCGCACAATAACTTCAGTACTGCAGCTTGACCACAAGCTTCTAATGTTGCATCACCAAATCCATGCAACTCAAATGCAATGGCCCCAGTGGCCACCACGTGACGAGGAATCCGAAGCATAGTAACACCACTCAACGCGCTTAGGAATTTGTCACACCTTTTCTTCAGCTCTCCCTTGAGCTCTTCATCCCATTCCAACTCTTCCTGCCAGATGCTCTTCAGTAAAAGTTTACCGATCACGATAACCGGCGCCACAAGACCCAAGGGGTCGAACATTCTTGATATGAGCGACAGTATTTGTCGCTTGGTTGTACTGGTTTCACACACTGTTCGAATGGAGATGAATTGCAATGCGTCCAAAATTGGATTCCACATTAGTCCCAACGATTTTATTATTTCTTTAGAGCCTTCAATTGAGCAGACCAATTAACTGCACCTGAGCCTCGCTTGCTTCATTCAAGTCATCAAACCCGAACAATGCGTTGTCCACGTAGAAACTCTTCTTCAAGATGTCTGCAGCCACAGGATACTTGGAACCTTCGTCGATAGCCAGTTGCAAAAGTGCCCGCGTTGCCAAAAACGGGCGGAAGCTGTGCCATAAGTGACCGTTGTCAGCTTTAAGACACGCAGCGGATCGGAAGGATTCTTCCTCCAGAACACAAGAGATAGCGACGTATGCCGCCGATCGACGAGGACTTGCCTGTACATTTTTGCCACGTCAGTAGCCATAACATAAAGTGGGAGACGGAACCGAAGAGAGATGGAATGCAGATCACTTTGAATGATGGTACCAATCTTCATCACATCGTTAAGCGACCAGCCAGACACTTTCGCCGATGCATCAAACACCACACGACACTTAGTAGTGGTATTCGATGGCCGCAGGACGGCATGGTGAGGTAAATACCAGGTGATGATATTTGCCTGACCCTTACTAACATCAACTTCTTCACAGTGACCAAGAACTTCGTACTCGTTCATAAACTCCTGATATTGTTTCTTCAAATCCGGGTGCTGCGAAAGCTTTCGCTCCAGTGCGTGAAATCTTCGTAGTGCCAACGGCCTGGAATCTCCCAACTCGCTGACACACTCCTTTAGACGCAGCTCTACGATGAGTCGTCTGGAAATGCCTTTCACATTCCTCTTCTTCACTGGCACGCTGTTCGGCATGAGCGATATCTTTGACTTCCCATAAGCGACTGCAGCCCAGATGGAAATGGAAAACCAAGGAACAGAATTTGAATCCTGGACAACTCGTTCGTTTTTTTTTTGTTAAATATCTTGGCTGTGCATATGCACAGCGACAGCACATGTTTCGAAATGGACAAATTGGTATGAAATTTGCGTAAAAGAAATCCACGTGTCTTGGAGGGAGTCGAACCCTCAACCTCCTACTCTCTACATAGGCTTTATAACCCCTTCACAACAAGACCACTTAAAGGTAACGTTTGCGCACTTTTGAGAAAAATTATATGGATCAAAAGAAGATATTAATTAGCATTATGACCACCTCATAAGGCCGATACTGTTTCTAATATTAACCATCCCAACATAATTCAACATTCTTTATTAAGGAAACTTACTGCATGTAGCACCATAATTAATTCATCCAATTTCTCTTCCCCACAGAGTCTCTTCTACGAAATCCTGTCCGGCATCTGGGTGCGCAACGGGCTCCAAATCAAGGGCCAAGCCATGACCTACCTGCAGGCGAACTTCTGCAACTCGATGGTCGACATGGATCTGTTCTTCCTGCAGATCTGCGCCACGCAGCTTCCGGCCAACCTGTTCCTCACCGATTGCATATCGATCTTCGGCGTGACCGAGTGGCTGGGGATGGGCGTGCTCAGCGCGCCGCAGGAAATGGAACAGGACTCGATGCTGGAGGGGCTGCTGACGTTCCTGGCGACGTTGATCACCTCACGGGTGAACCTGGGAAACGACGAAACGACGCAATGCATCATCGAAATAAGCGCGCTGCTGGCGACTGGGGACAAGACGCACAGTCAGTTGCTGGAACTGATGCCGGAGCGAAGCTTGAATGCTCACACGAGGAACTTTGAGCGATTTCTGAAGGATCTCTCGGTTTACCGGCCACCGCCGGTAAATTCGGAAAACTTGGAGCAGGGTTTGTTCATGCCGGTGGCGGAGGTTTGGGAAAAGTATTACGATCCGTTGCATGTGTTGCTGCGGGCGGTGCACAGGAGGGACTTCCAGAACTCGATGGATCGGTTTAGTGGGTATGTGAAGAACGAGGGTAAGATGCCGAAAAGTGGGAGTTTATGGCCTCCATTCAGACTGCCGAGCTCCTGTGGGAAGGTATACAGTGATCCGAGAAGTATTCTGAGCTCGCGGGTGTTGCATGCGACAGTATTAGCGATCTTCTACCGGGCTGTGCATACGCATAGCGTTTCGGAGCACATGTTGGCACTGGCGGTGTTTCTTTTGGAGATGGCTGTGAGTAATAGTGAGACTAACAAGGATTGTGGGAACGAATTGGAGCGGGGCGTTTCTTCGAGGACTGATAGCGGACGACGAGCCTCTGAGGAGGGCAGAGAATCGATTCCTGAATTATTGAATTGCTATCCAAGCAATTGCCTAACCGATAATTTAAAGATGACGATCAAACGGATATCACTATTACCGGGTGAACCACAAGTCATGCCAGCGAATTATCAGAACCAAAGTGCAGGGACGCCCACGTTCGACAGTGACGTGGAATGGGAACTGTCCGAGAGCGAGACTCTACCAATGTTGGTTGGTAGTGTGGATAACGAATACGGAACGCATTTAAACAGTGGTAGTGAAGTCGCGATTCCGCAGGATTTATCTGTGGTGAGAGGGAGTTCCCTTGCCAGGCGAATAGACGACGAAGATGACGACGAAATGGCTCAGATGATAGTCGATCAACCGCTCCCACCACTGAATCTACGACAGGCGTTAACCCTGCCCGAATACCACAATAATAATAACGAAAGCAGTGATGCTGTCATGAATTCTGGCACGGTGGCAGTTCCTCGAGTTACGAGTGAAATCTACAACGAGAGCAGTATGGAGTTGGTGATTCGGCATGACTTCTCCGTTGCCCCCACTCAAACTTCAGTAGTCAACGACACCAACCGGACGACCACTCCAGATACAACTATGTTCTCATCATCGGTTCCCTCTAACCCAGGACTGATGTTACCCTTCAATCGTGTTCAACCTGTTACAGTTCCTAGTAGGCCCCAGTTACCGGCACCAGCCAATGCAAGTACCGTGGTCAACGCCGTTAGCGCTACATCCACCAATTCCGGTGGAGCCAGTTCCCAACTAGTCCATCAAATTGCCGGCAGTCGGCCGCGGCATAAACGTCGCAATATCGAAGCTCCTCGCGATGCGAACCACGAAGCGGACACCGTACTGATAGAGGAAAGCATTCTATCCTTGCTCCTAAAACTCCACTCGCAACTCAGTGGGGCGTTGGATAGTTTCTCGTTGGAAGACGATGCATCTGAAGACGAAGACGAACGAATGGATCAGGACGACGACTCCTGCTCATCTAGTCAACAGCAGGCGCAGAAAATCAAAGTGTCCGAATCGCGCATCGGTGACGGTCCGTACTTCATAGGGAATTTGCTGCGGAGGATCGCACGATTGGATGCGAGTTGTGCTCGGAAGATCAACGAAATTCGTCATGCACTGTGGCCGAACCAAAGAGAACGTCAGGCGGAGCAGAAAGCACGAGAGGCTAAGGAACGGGAAGAACGCAGTAAGCGGGCGAAAGAACGGCAGAAGAAGTTGATGGAGGAGTTTGCCAGTCGGCAAAAGGCGTTCATGGAGCAGGCGGCGGCATCCAATATGGATTGTTTCGAAGGGGACGACGAGGATGAGGAGGAAATGATCGAAATGCCACGGGAGAAAGAGTACGATTGTATTATTTGCAACACGACTGGCCCCAGCACGGAATCGAATCCGATCGGGTTGGTTGTGTTGGTCGAATCTAGCAGTATTGTTGGCCACCGGAGGAAAGAGCATGACCGTTGTCCATTGCCATTAAACGAGGACGACAAAACGAGGTTAGAGCGCAACGTTAAAATGTCCAATGAGTTCACGAAACGGGTGGATTTGCTTCAATGGAAATTTGGATCGACGTCCTGGTTTCTGTCGCATAATATTGGATGGGAAGGTGGCGTGCATGTGCAATCGTGCGGACATCATGTACATCTCACATGCCAGGATTCGTATTTGAAATCGTTGCATACTTCGGCGCGACCGCAGAACCTCAACGTTGAACGGGGAGAGTTTTTCTGTCCGGTTTGTCGCCAACTCGCCAACTCAGTGCTTCCACTGAGCCCTTGCCTGGATCGACCGACTCCGTTGATCCGAACACCTTCGCCACCGTACGCTAGTCTAGTCAACGATTTAATGAACCTCATTAAGGAAAATAAACGCCCTCCGACCACCACCAAATTCTACGAGGCCATGGGCCGAGCCATGGAGAGCATGACCAGCTGCACGCAGCGGAACATCAAGAAGCATCCCGTCACGCTGCATAGTCTGTTCTCGTTTGTGATTTCAATTGCTCGCATCAACTTAGAATCGGAAGTTATTCAGCGGGGTGGATCCCTGTGCACGCAGAAAGAACTCCGTTACAAACCGAAACGGGACTGCATCGTACCGCTGTTGCACGTACTTTCCCTTCACGTTCGACTGATGATCAATGACGATTCGCCCGTGCGGCTAAAAGCGGGTGAAGACTGGCCCGCGTGGCATTCGTGGGCGATTCTCTGTGGGCTGGCACTGGCCCGACAACCGGATACGGACGCCGATGGATCTTCGGAAGGTTCAGCCACGGCAACCGCCGTTGGTGCAGCTCTAGGTTTCTCGCACGGTTCCGCTCCGGAGTCCGAGGATGGCAGCTCAACGGCAGCGACATCGGCCCCCGGCTACAGCAACAATGAAGCGATTCCGGCCCTGTTGAACGATCCGTGTGCGTTGATGCTGAAGTTCATCCTGCTGGCGCCGCTGCATCTGGATCAAGGTGAGTAGGTCAATGGTTCACACATCAAGTGGCGGAATTAACTTGTCTTCAAGGCAGCAATTTTGTAATGGATTTCTGTAGTGTACCTAATCCATTACAAAATAAAGTCTGTCTTCTCTTTGAAGTGTAGTATTTACCTCAGAAATCCGTTTGTGCCAACCAATCTACGCCAGCGTTTAACAATAAGAATTTATTGTTGGTTAGAATGACTGTTGCCTTTCATTTAATCAACATGTTCATTTCCCCCCAGCTTACTTCACCTGCATCGTCAAAGTGATGTACAACCTGCTCTACTACCAGATCGTGCTGCAGCTGTGCACCCACCTAACGGACGACCAGTGCGAGTACCTGGTGGAGCAGTTCTCCTCGGCACCGCAAGTCCGTGAAAAGGGTGTCCGCAGCATCGGCGCCTCCATGGCGTTCGTGCTCAATAACCTGGAGCGCTGCCGGTACATCCGCTCGGACAGTGTCCTCATGACGGACCATTCCGCCTCGATGATGGACCAATGCGACAGCAAACCTTCCACGCCGAACGGCACCGCTTCGACGTCCTCCTCCGGTGCACAGTTGGATTTGGCCGTTCTGGAAAAGCACCTGCAGCACCTATGTCTGCCGTTTCTCAGGGTGGCGGCACTTCTCCGGCACCACATCTATCACGCCGAGATTCCGGAAATTCCCGGTCCGCAGTGGGAGTTCAGCAGACTCGTATATTACCTGGAACTAGTCACCGTTAGCATGGATATGGACAAATTCAACGCATGTAAGGCGCTGTGCTTCCTCCCGGGAACGGAACTAGCGCTGCCCAAGTTTTGGTGTGATCAGTTGCGTGAAATTCGGCCCACTTACGAGTCGACTCGATCGCTGATCGTCAGTCAGCACATCGAGTGGAAGCAGCCTCGGTTGTTGGGGCTTCCGCGGGAGTACGAGCGGTTGTTTACGGTAAGTATTTGGTTCGAGTAAAAAGCGTTGAGTAGATTTCAATTGGGTTTACATTTACAGCATTACCACGAGCAACCATGTCTGAAGTGCCAGAATGTGCCGAAAGAGAGTTCGATATGCTTGCTGTGCGGCACGATCGTTTGTCTGAAGCAGGCCTGTTGTAAGGAGCAGGAATGTTGTGAAGCAGTGAGGGTGAGTATTGATAAGTGATACGATGAATTGAGTAGAAAGAAATCATGGCATTATGGATTCTTTTGCAGCATTCCATCAGCTGTGGAGGAGGAACCGGTATCTTCCTTGTGGTGACATCGACGTACATCATCATTATCCGAGGACGGCGGGCGTGTCTTTGGGGGTCGCTTTATTTGGACGATTACGATGAGGAGGATCGCGATTTGAAGTGAGTACAATTTATTCAATTTAACAATTGGTTGCCTTTCATGCCCTATCTGTAAAAACGTTTCTAAAAGAGGATATGAAGCCTTATCACTACAAAAAATCAAGTGAAGCGTCCGACAATCTGGTGAATCTTTTTGCCAGACGAAGTGCCCTTAATCGGTCGCCCCATGGCTCGTCAGGAGTAGACGGTGCGTGGTAAGGTAGAGGAAGCGCCAGTCGAGATCCAAATGGATGGCGAATCTCTGACCGAGGTCATTAACGTGGCTATGACTATGACCGCAGGAGGGCGGAGGCCAGGAAATGAAGCTGAAGAGGATTTGGCTCCCTAGGCTGAGTACCAGACTGTAGAACTCTCTGACATTCACTCTTTTGCATTTTGAGCGCTCGGACTCCCGGCTCAAATATTAAAATAATTGCAAAAATAATAACTCAAATTAGGGCGTAATATATTTATATGACAGTTTCCGCTCAACTTCTGAGACAAGCAAACGTGTTTTTGATTACGGTCTCCAAAAGTCAAGCGATTCAATCCGGCGGTTTATCTTTCATCTGTCCGTGCCGCGTCGCGCGCTTTAGGGCCGATGCCCACGTAGCGGTTTTTCAACGCCACGTGCACGCAGCGTTAAAATAACGCTGGTGTGCATTGGCGTGGTGACGCTGCGTTACCGCTTTTTCCCGTTGCACACCTGCGTCTTTTTGACGCCACGTGTACTCTGCGTTGAAATGACGCTACGTGGGCATCGAGACTTAGTGTTTCGCGATGAGGCGAGAAAACACTTTCCGAATAGACTATTCGCGCTTTCCAGTGAAGCCGTCTTTCGAGAAGGTGCATGGCTTTTGTCTAGGACTAGCAGAAAGACGATGTAGTGAGACTTCAGTGCCACCGCGGTGAACAATGTGCGTCCGTCAAGGTGAAAGACCTGACGCTCGCACAAAAAATCGTGGACGAAAACTACGAACAGCATGAGGTGGATATTGCGGGGAAGAAGCACAAGCTCCGTATAACTAGGGAGATGGAAAATGGAAGAGTGAAAGTGCACAATCTGCCGGAAAACGTTTCCTAAGAGAAGATTGTGGAATTTCTCAGTGCGTTCGGGGAAGTGATTTCGTTGCGGGAATTAACGTGGGGTGATAGTTTCGAGTTCGCTGGCATCCCGCTCGGTATATGGCCGGCTCGTATGCTGATTCAGCGAAACATTGACTCGTGGGTCACGATCGATGGACAGCAAGCACACATCCACTACAAGAGCCAGGTTGCCTCTTGCAAACGCTGCAAAGAGCAGTCCCATACTAGCATATCTTGTGTGCAGAATAAGAAACTGCTGGTTCAAACGAGTTACGCGAACGTGACGAAGCAAACTGGGCCACGACAACCGATGAAGACGACGAACGGTGCGAAACCTCCGATCGTCAAACCGGTCGAACAACGCTTCGTCGCTCCACCACCATTGAGTTAGAACGAACCGTTTGGCTTAATCAACCAACCAGCAAGCCAGGTAGCTGCGAGCACCGCGCGAACGGTGTGCCCCAGCCCGTTGTTGCAAGCACCACAAAAGCGCAGCTCATCGTCGTCGATGCGGAAGAACCCACAGAGCGCCGAAGTGGCCTTGGTGGATGTTTTTAGAAAACCTATTAGAGCAATTCGATCGCAAATCCGAACAACCGGCAACGAGACGGATGACTCGTCAACATCTACGAGGAGTAGTCGAAGTCGAGATCGCCCGCCCGGCAAGAAGCAACGATACGACGACGGTAACGATAAGCAGGACGAGAACTAATAACCTTAAATGGCTCTCACGTCCTATAACCTCGCATCAATAATCATAGGAACCATCACCAACCCCACGAAGCTGAACGTGCTCCGAAATGTTATTAGCAGCCAATGTCTTGATATCGTGTGCCTGCAGGAAGTCGAAAACGAACAGCTTTTCTTGCCTGGCTTTGTCGTTTTCGCGAATGTGAACCACACGAGAAGAGGCACAGCTGTTGCGGTGAAGGAGCTCATCCAGGTCACTCAGGTTGAGAAGAGTCTGAACAGCCGACTGATCGCGCTCAGAATACACGACACGACCATCTGCAACGTTTACGCTCCCTCCGGCTCTGCGCAGCGAGCGGCGAGAATTTTTCAATGGCTCGCTGGCGTACTATTTCCGCCACACACCACCGCCACCACCACGATTTCAATTGTGTGCTGCGTGCGTGCGATTCGTCCAGCCCGTATACTAGTCCATCCCTTAAAACCTCCGTACAGCAGCTGCAACGATGCGTGGGAGATGCTGTGCCCACGCGATGCCGGCTTTACGTACATCAATCGAAACGCGCGGTCTCGACGCGACCGTATTTACAAAAGCCGGGGACTATGCGACAAACTGCAGTCCGCCTTCACAGACCATAAAGCGCTTACGGTCAGAATATGTCTCCCTCCACTGGGATATTAGCCGGGGCGCGGTTTCTAGGCCCTTCGACCGCATCTCCTTACCGATGGAAAACGTTCCACCGAGTTCCAATAAAGGTGGCAATACTGGACTCGACAACGCAGAAACTATGGGAACCGTATGGATTGGTGGCTGTCGTACGCTAAGCCTAAAATCAAATCGTTATTTAAGTGGAAATCTCGATCTGTTTTTTCTCTGCACCAGCATCTCTATGCGCAATTACGGCAAACGTACAAGGGCTACTACCAGCAGCCACAATTGATAACCGCCATTAATCGGCTGAAAGAAGAAATGTTGGCACTACTGCGTAATTTCTTGCACATGTTTATGCGCATCAACGAGACGCATCTGGCCGGCAAACCAATGTCAATCTTCCAAACCGTAATTTCACAGCTGCAGACGGGAGAGCCAACTTTCCCGATCGACTGGATGCAAGGTATCTTAGTGAAGGTGCCCAAAAAGGGTGACCTGACTGTATGCGATAACTGGCGAGGCATTATGTTGCTGTGTACCGTTCTCAAAGTTCTGTGCAAAATTATCCTAGCCCGGATTCAGGAGAAGATCGATGCGACTCTCCGGCGGCAGCAAGCCGGATTCCGTGCCGGAAGATCCTGTGTAGACCATATTGTCACGCTCCGCATCATTTTGGAGCAGGTCAACGAATTCCAAGAGTCCCTTTACTTGGTATTCAATGACTACGAAAAGCTTTCGACCGTCTCAATCACGAGAATATGTGGGGCGCCCTGAGACGCAAAGGGGTCCCTGAGAAAATCATCGGCCTCATCGAAGCACAGTACGAGGCCTTTTCGTAGAGTGCTGCACAATAGAGTCCTGTCCGACCCTATCCAGGTCGTAGCTGGTGTGAGGCAAGGATGTATTCTATCACTGTTACTGCTCCTCATCGTAATCGATGAGATTCTGGAAGGTACGATTGAACGTGAACCAAACCGCGGGCTGTTATGGCAGCCTATAACCATGGAACACCTAAACTACTTCGAATTGGCGGATGACATTGCACTACTCGCGCAACGGCGCTCTGATATGCAGAGTAAGCTCAACGACCTTGCCGATCGCTCCTCCTCGGCAGGTTTAGTCATCAACGTCAACAAAACCAAATCGTTGGATGTAAACACGGTGACTCCTTCCAGTTTCACAGTAGCCGGGCAACCAGTGGAGAATGTTGAAAGCTTCCAATATCTTGGTAGCCAAATGGCGTCAGACGGCGGTACCAAGATCGACATAGGCGCACGGATCAAGAAAGCAAAGAAAGCAAGGGCTGCCTTTGCGAGTTTAAGAAATATCTGGAAAAACAGGCAGATAAGTGAACGCACCAAAATACGAATTTTCAACTCTAACGTGAAATCTGTGCTGTTATACGCTAGCGAAACATGGTGTGTATCAGTGGAGAACACTCAACGGCTGCAGGTGTTCATTAACAGATGCCTGCGGTATATAATTCGGGCCTGGTGGCCTCACAACTGGATCTCAAACAACGAGCTCCATCGTCGTTGTCACCAGAGGCCGATAACAACAGAAATTCGGGATCGGAAGTGGGGCTGGATCGGCCACACTCTACGTAGGGGCGGAAACAAAATTTGTACACTAGACTGGAACCCAGCGAGACATCGCAGCGGAAGCAGACCCAGAGGCTCTTGGCGGCGAAGCCTCAATAAAGAAATAAAAGAAGTCGATCGAAATGTAACCTGGCAACAGGTTAAAGCGATAGCTGGGCATCGCTCAGGATGGAGATCTTTCAAGTCGGCCCATTGCACCACCGGAGGTGTACAGGATCCATAAGTAAGTAAGTAAGACGGGAGAGGACGAATTTATCGCCGATCCTCAGGCGATAGAAATAAAGCTGTTTAATTTCTTCTCGAGCCTCTATGCAGAAGAAGCAGCAGAAAACGGCGATGGGAACGATTTTGCATGCAAGTGCGTTATCCCTTAGGACGATCCGTCGAACGAAGCGTGCATGGAGGAGATAACAACAGCAGAGATCTTCTCTGCTATCAGCGCAAGCGCACCCAAACGATCCCCCGGTGTCGACGGGATCCCAAGAGAACTTTATCTCCGCATGTTCGAAGTAATTCGCCGCGAATTAAACCTGCTGCTGAATGAAGCACTCGCCGGCAATCTCCCCAATGTCTTCGCGGAGGGTATTATGATGCTGGTGAAGAATAAGGGAGGTGATAACACGGCCCGAGCATACCGCCCTATATCGCTGTTCGAGATCGCTCGGTCGGTGCGACAAGGGGACCCGTTGTCGATGCATCTCTTTGTACTGTATCTCCATGCAGACTAGAGCAAGCGTTTGGGGATGATTTGCTTGTGGCATATGCGGACGACATCAGCGTCATCGTCACAACAGAAGCACGGATAGGAATGATCCGTGAAATATTTAACCGTGTATGTGCAGCAGCCGGCGCAAAACGATGTCGATTAATGTTGGCTATTGCGAAGGTAATATCATCGATATTCTGTGGCTGCAAACACATGTCGTCAAAATTCTAGGTATCACCTTCGCGAACTCGATACGATTGATGACGACCTTGAATTGGAATGCAATGGTGGGGAAGTTCTCCCAACAAATGTGGCTTCACGCTTTTCGCACTCTGACCTTACACCAGAAGGTGATTATGTTGAACACTTCAGGCACAGCAAAATTATGGTACCTCTCATCGGCGCTACCTCGCCGAATCTACATACAGCGAAGATAACGTCGACGATGGGTACGTTCCTGTGGAGAGGTATTGTCGCCCGCTTGCCGATGATGTAATTGGCTCGGAAAAAGGAACACGGGTGTTTAAATCTGCACATCCCGACCCTCAAAAGTCGCAGTCTGGCTTTGAACAGACATCTGAAAGAGATCGACTCCCTTCCCTGCTATAGATCGCTTCTTCTCCACGTTAATCCTCGCCCTGCAATTTCAATAGATCATCCCGACATCAAAACAAGCCTATCATAGGGAGCGGGACCATTTGGGGAACACCCCCTATTCCCGTCCGCAACGTTACTAACTCGACCACGTTCCAACCATATGGCTTGATTTTTTGTACATTACTAGATATCGACTAGATTTTGTACAACAAAACATGCACAAAAAAAAAACAATTAATTCGGTTGTAATGCGACCGAGTAATGAAGGTTCCGGACGGGAATAGGGGGTGCTGCCCAAGTGGTTCTCTACCCTACTTATCCCAAATCCAACAAAACCCCTCCGCCAATCAAATCCACCAGCATTTTGTGCAGCAAACAGAACGGCCTAAAGTGGAACAAAATAGTCCGACGATCGACTGGCCCCGCGTTTGGCAAAACATTGAATACAAACAGCTGTCTTCAATACACCGTTGTGAATGGAAAGGCCGAGCATCGGAAGCTGCTTTATACAATGCAGAGAGTAGCAGACGACAACTGCAACCATTGCGGGAACTATTTACAAGAAACGCTCCAGCGCAAATTTTGCTCTTGTCCTCGTATCGGCCCAGCTTGGACGGTCCTACAGCAGAGAATAGCAGGGCTTATGAATGGATGGAGAAGATTCTCTTACGAAGAGTTGGCGATACCTACGCTGGCAGGGATGAACAAACGTAAACGAGTGGAGATTCTACGAATGTTAACAAATTACATCAACTTTGTTAATTTAAGTAACGATGCTATATATAGATGTAAACTCGTTAGTCTTCCATTTGGACGTTAATTTTTAAAACTGTAAATAACTTTTAATTGTAAATGAACTACAAATAAGGGGCCGTACACATATTACGTAAGTAGTTATGGAGGGAGGGGGGTTGGTCAATATCTTACGTTCCGTATAAATAAAAAATCATTTGTATGAAAAAAATCTTACATGGGGGAGGGGCGATTGAAAAACTCAGAAAAAAATGCTTACGTAATATGTGTACAACCCCTAAACTGAATTTTAAACCACAAAAAATAATCGGGGTAATGGCCTTTCAGGGTAGTGGGGTATTCGGGGTAGTGACCTTTCGGGGTACTGGCGTTCGAGGTAGTGACATTCAGGGCAGTGACATTCGGGTAAGCTGCACTCAAGGATCTCAGCAGTACGGAGAAACGGTCTTTGCGATCGGAGCTCCGATGTGCCAATTGCAGTGGAAACCATACGGCCAATTTTCGTGACTGTCCTGCCCGCAAGAAAATATCTACACGAACTCGAATCCAGCCGTCAACGTTCGGGCAAAAAATCAACGATGACCGGATTTCGTTCTTCGTCCAAAAAAGGGAACACGAAGCCACTAGCTACAAATAGTGGCATACATAGCCAGACAAACGCTGCAAACAGGTTCTCCTACTCCCAAGTCCTTCAAGGAGCGAGCACGCATGCAGCTGATACGGAGAAAAGTTCCAATTTATTCAGTCTACCTGCATTCATGGGTCTGGCCAATGAGCTATTCCAGCGTCTGGAAGGATGCAAAACAAAAGGAGAACAATTTCTAGCTTTATCCGAGCTTATTATTAAGTACATCTATAATGTGTAACAGTTCCACTCTGCGCTTAGTGAATTGGAATGGGCGATCCATTCACAGCAAACAAACGGAGTTTTTCGATTTTGTCGAACGGCACAATATTGACGTAGCAGTCGTCACTGAAACCTGGCTCCGTCCGAGTTCATCATTCCTTCACCCTGACTTCCAATGCGTTCGCCTAGATCGCTGTCACAACGACCAAACCGAAAGAGGTGGAGGAGTTCTTATCGCCGTACGTAAGGGTTTGCAATTTGTCCAGCTCAATATTGTTACCAATGTAATCGAATCAATTGGAGTTTATATCACTACGTCAAATGGTCAAATACATTATTGCTGCGTATTTTCCTAGAGATCGTCGGTGCGCTGATTGGTCACTCTTCCGTCGTGACATCCGTTCATTATTTGATCGTACCGAATCTTTCTAGGAGATCGAATCTAGTTGGAGACTTCAACGCTAGACATCGGCACTGGAACTGTTCAAAAAACGATAAAGCAGGTGCTTTATTAGGTGAAGAAGCACCACGTCCAGGCATCCTCATCAACTATGTACCCTGATTCTCCTACATTTTTCTCAACTGGGCGTGGAAAACCATCTATACTAGACCTTGTCTGCCGTTGGACGCATAAATGTCACATGTTACATTCTAACATTTTTGAGGTTTTGATGTCTATCGTCATAATTTGATACGTATTTTAGAAATATTTTGTCAAAACAGAGGGCTTATTCTAGAAAACTCGAAAAAAATCTTAAGTCAGTTTGTCACATTCGAACAAATGGACGCATACTTGTCACACCGGGATAAATGGACGCATATTTGTCACACTAAAAAAAGAGATACAACTATCACACAAAAAGACACTTAGCACTGCGTGATGTGTCCTGAGGGCCGTCCAAAAAATGTACCATGCTTTAAGGGTCATTTACAATCCACGTGTATAGTTTAGAAGGGTGGTTGGTAAGTGTACAAGGTCTTTCCCTACTTTCAGAATTTTTATGGACGGTTGTTCATGGAAAAAGAGGGAAGGTATTATATTGTATAAAACTTCTTCTAGTATATCGTGAACGACCTCTTGGGAGAAGACGATATGAAACTGTGACATAATTAAAATATTCAAGGCCCGTAAAAAAGTGATGAGGAACCATAGCAAACCCATTTTTTTGTAAAACTCATAATTATTGTAACATGTCACATGGCGATAAAATGTATTCTAAGTATGAAACAAGTATAAATATTAATCAGAAGCTTCGTTTGCTTCGTCGGAAGATCACTGAAAAGCGATGTTTCCTCTTCGGTAACAACAAGTTGAACCATTAGACCATTAGTTCATTAGAAAAGTTTTCTTTTCTTCTTCAATTCCTTGAGGAGCATTTTTCCAACGTACATTTGTATCAAAAGAGGACGAATCCTTTACAACCAACTTAAATTGCTTCTTGAAAAACAACTTGCAGTATTTAAGGTGTTTACTGTTGATGATGTTTGCTTATCCAAGTTCATGACGGCCTTTTTCAAACACCACTTTTCGCATGGAGTCCACGTACGGGCGTGGCTTCAGTGGTTTATCGTATACTGCTAAACGGTGAGCTTTGAAGAAGTCAGTTGCTTTCATATCAAGTACGTCAATATTGTTCTTTGCATTGCCAACCACAGACTTGAAGTTTTCATAACTGACGACACGTTCATGGCGCATTTTGGAATCAAACGCCACATGGGAAGAGTCATTGGCCATTAACGTATGTCCCGAATCAAAGTTCTCCAACAGTATGCACTCGACCTGAATTTCATTACTGTTTATCAGTAGGGTAATATGATGGAATAAATTCCAGTTCTTATTTTGCGAACAACAATTATCCAATGAAAAGATAATTGTCTTCAGGTCAGCGTACTTTATAATAACTTTGAAAAAACAGCTAAGGATTTTTTTGGCTGTGCGACCATTAACTGACTCGGACCAAATGCACGCAGACAATGGGAATGCTCGTATGTAGGTGCCAACAGGCGCAAAGCTCTCATTGAAGACCAGCAGTCTTTACGAGAAAATAATGCTCTTGAAGCACCACCCACCGTGGAAGCCGTATGACCTAGAAAATAAGTTCATAACTTTGAAATAATTGAGAACTTACTTTTTGAAAATCCTCAGAAAAAACTACTTCACCTGGTAGCACTTTGTCACCATCATTTCGATAAGACAGTTGTAATTCCTTTGGACGTTGAAGATGCTACGCATGTCCTTGTCCCTGACAAGGAAACTACGCCACTGCCGCTAAGAATTGGTTGGTCAACCTCTGGAACAACAATCAACTGTGTCATTTTTTAAATCGAACCCGAGGAAGTCCTCTTCCGATTCCGCGCCACTGGATTGTCCGTATTGGTTTAAATATTCTATTTCCGGTTCCACTTCTACTGGCAGCGAAAAATAACACCAAAGAAATACAATCGTCGCTCGCCAAATGTAAAAACAAATTAACAACAACTATATCTCAGTTCACGATGTGACAAATATGCGTACATTTTTCGCCTGGTCAGTGAATTTCGCGGCATAAGTGTCACATTCGGGTTTTGATTGAAAAAACGTGAAAAAATAGTTGTTTTTGGCAATGTTTGAGTCCGGCCCAACGAATATGAATATTCTTCTATAGTTTATTGCGTTAAAGTGAATAAAAAAGCGAAATTTAGCGATAATAGCATGAATACATTTTGAAACTTCAAATGCGTTTTTCTCATTTTTCTCGTTTTGTAACATGTGACATTTATGCGTCCGACGGCAGGTGCTGTCGAACAACTTGATCAACATGTCGAAACCCACATCGCTAAATGAGTTGTCTTCAGATCACCTTCCTGTTACTTTCGAGGTAATGCCATCGTGAATTCCTGTGCAAGCTGCTAATAGTATTCGAAATTATAAACGAGTCAACTGGGTTGGATCCCGGAGGTTGGTCAATGACAAAATCAGCTTAACAGACGGGTAATAACGAACCTCCAAGACAGAGCTGGAATCGACCATCTCAAAGATATACTACATGAAGCGGAAACGGTAGCCATCCCGGCAATTACTCCTCGACCGTACGATGTTCCTCGTATTTCTGAAGATTCGAAGTTTCTAATTCAGCTGCGGAATAGACGTCGTCATCAATGGATGAGGACGCGGGATCCAGTAGTGAAAGAGGAACAGTTTCTATATCAAAATAATCGTATACAACAACAGGGCAGCAGGGACTATGTCCAAGGGCTTGACGATCCCTCCCCAGGCCATCTGCGAGTTGTGGCGCCTGCCTAGGATGTGGTGGGGTTTGACAGTGGGCCCTGTTAAACCTCTATAAAACCTGCATGTATCCGCAAGTAGGCTCCGCCAAAGCGACCGTGTGCCGCTCAAAGCGCACAAGCTTAAGTCCTGGTGTTGGGTGGGACGCTAAACAGCCCTGACACGATGGCCCTCCGGCGAGACAGGAGGTTTGCGCAGGCCCAATAAGCCGCCTGGAAAACCAATAATTACGAACAATATAAGAGATAATGCGACTCGATATAATCGGCAAAGACCTAGGCGACGAATAAAGGATCACGATTGGAAGCTTGGAACATGGAACTGCAAGTCGCTAGGTTTCGCAGGTTGCGACAGGATGATCTACGATGAATTACATCCCCGCAACTTCGACGTCGTGGCGCTGCAGGAGATTTGCTGGACAGGACAGAAAGTGTGGAAAAGCGGGCATCGAGCGGCTACCTTCTACCAAAGCTGTGGCACCACCAACGAGCTGGGAACCGGCTTCATAGTGCTGGGTAAGATGCGCCAACGCGTGATTGGGTGGCAGCCAATCAACGCAAGGATGTGCAAGCTGAGGATTAAAGGCCGTTTCTTCAACTATAGCATCATCAACGTGCACTGTCCACACGAAGGGAGACCCGACGACGAGAAAGAAGCGTTCTACGCACAGCTGGAGCAGACATACGATGGATGCCCACGGCGGGACGTCAAAATCGTCATCGGTGACATGAACGCGCAGGTAGGAAGGGAGAAAATGTATAGACCGGTCATCGGACCGGATAGTCTGCACACCGTATCGAATGACAACGGCCAACGATGCATAAACTTCGCAGCCTCCCGCGAAATGGTAGTCCGAAGCACCTTCTTTCCCCGCAAAAATATCCACAAGGCCACATGGAGATCACCTAACCAAGAAACGGAAAACCAAATCGACCACGTTCTAATCGACGGTAAATTCTTCTCCGACATCACGAACGTCCGCACTTACCGCAGTGCGAATATTGAATCCGACCACTACCTCGTTGCAGTATGCCTGCGCTCAAAACTCTCGACGGTGTACAACACGCGTCGAAGTCGGACGCCGCGGCTTAATATTGGGCGGCTACAAGAGGGTAGACTACCCCAAAAATACGCGCAGCAGCTGGAAGTGGCACTCCCAACGGAAGAGCAGCTAGGCACAGCGTCTCTTGAAGATGGCTGGAGAGATATTCGATCCGCCATTGGTAGCACCGCAATCGCTGCACTTAGCACGGTGCCCCCGGATCAGAGAAACGACTGGTATGACGGCGAATGTGAGCAGTTAGTAGAAGAGAAGAATGCAGCATGGGCGAGATTGCTGCAACACCGCACGAGGGCAAACGAGGCACGATATAAACAGGCGCGGAACAGACAAAACTCGATTTTCCGGAGGAAAAAGCGTCAGCAGGAAGATCGAGACCGTGAAGAGACGGAGCAACTGTACCGCGCTAATAACACACGAAAGTTCTATGAGAAGTTGAACCGTTCACGTAAGGGCCACGTGCCACAGCCTGATATGTGTAAGGACATAAACGGGAACCTTCTTACGAACGAGCGAGAGGTGATCCAAAGGTGGCGGCAGCACTACGAAGAGCACCTGAATGGCGATGTGGCAGACGAAGATGGCGGTATAGTGATGGACCTGGGGGAACGCGCGCAGGACATAATTCTACCGGCTCCGGATCTCCAGGAAATCCAGGAGGAGATTGACCGGCTGAAGAACAACAAAGCCCCTGGGGTTGACCAACTACCAGGACCAGGCGAGCTATTTAAACACAATGGTGAGGCACTGGCTAGAGCGCTCCACTGGGTCATTACCAAGATTTGGGAGGAGGAAGTTTTGCCGCAGGAGTGGATGGAAGGTGTCGTGTGTCCCATCTACAAAAAGGGCGATAAGCTGGATTGTAGCAACTACCGCGCAATTACACTGCTGAACGCCGCCTACAAGGTACTATCCCAAATTTTATGCCGTCGACTAGCACCAATTGCAAGGGAGTTCGTGGGCAGTACCGTTATTATGGGCGTTCGTTATCTCCACCACGGACCAGGTGTTCGCCACTCGGCAAGTACTGCAGAAATGCCGCGAATACAACGTGCCCACACATAATTTATTCATCGACTTCAAAGCCGCATATGATACAATCGATCGGGACCAGCTATGGCAGCTAATGCACGAACACGGATTTCCGGATAAACTGACACGGTTGATCAAAGCGACGATGGATCGGGTGATGTGCGTAGTTCGAGTTTCAGGGGCATTCTCGAGTTCCTTCGAAACCCGCAGAGGGTTACGGCAAGGTGATGGTCTTTCGTGTCTGCTATTCAACATCGCTTTGGAAGGGGTAATACGAAGAGCAGGGATTAACACGAGTGGTACAATTTTCAATAAGTCCGTCCAGCTATTTGGCTTCGCCGACGACATAGATATAATGGCACGTAACTTTGAGAAGATAGAGGAAGCCAACATCAGACTGAAGAGGGAAGCCAAGCGATTCGGACTTGTCATCAACACGTCGAAGACGAAGTTCATGATAGGAAGAGGTTCAAGAGAAGATAATGTGAGCCACCCACCGCGAGTTGGCATCGGTGGTGACGAAATCGAGGTGGTAGAAGAATTTGTGTACTTGGGCTCACTGGTGACTGCCATAATACCAGCAGAGAAATTCGGAGACGTATAGTGGCTGGAAATCGTACATACTTTGGACTCCGCAAGACGCTCCGATCGAATGGAGTTCGCCGCCGTACTAAACTGACGATCTACAAAACGCTTCTTATACCGGTAGTCCTCTACGGACATGAGACCTGGACGATGCTCGTGAGGACTAACGCGCACTTGGAGTTTTTGAAAGGAAAGTGCTGCGTACCATCTATGGTGGGGTGCAGATGGCGGACGGTACGTGGAGGAGGCGAATGAACCACGAGTTGCATCAGCTGTTGGGAGAACCATCCATCGTTCACACCGCGAAAATCGGACGACTGCGGTGGGCCGGGCACGTAGCCAGAATGTCGGACAATAACCCGGTGAAAATGGTTCTCGACAACGATCCGACGGGTACAAGAAGGCGAGGTGCGCAGCGGGCAAGGTGGATCGATCAGGTGGAAGATGACTTGCGGACCCTCCGTAGACTGCGTGGTTGGCGACGTGTAGCCATGGACCGAGCTGGATGGAGAAGACTCTTATATACCGCACAGGCCACTTCGGCCTTAGTCTGAATAAATAATAATAACAGTGCGCTCAAACTAAATATAGAAACTTTTCCAAAGTTTTGCAGACAATGGATCGTAGAGACCATTCAATTTGGCGCATAACCAAAAGCATTGAGACAAAAATGCAAGTATAGTCTACCCCTATACAATGGAGATATACTTTTTGCTACATCGAGTGAAAAAGCCAAGCTACTTGCTGCCAGCTTTGCACAGTCCCACAACAACCAATTGGAGAATGACAGGGAAATCATCGAAGCAGTTAAGAGATCCGTCGATACTATTGACCAGCTTCCACTAGATGCCAAACATTTCTGGTTAATCAAACCAAAAGAAGTCGGCAAAATAATCCGGAACTTAAATATCAAAAAAGCCCCTGGGCATGACTTGATAAGAAACTGTTTATTAAAACAGCTCCCAAAGAAAGGCTTAATTTTTCTTGCCAAAATCTTTTCTGCCTGCCTCAAACTATCATACTTTCCATGCAGTTGGAAACATGCGTTAGTGCTATACCAAAAGGGAACAAGGATGCGACGAGGCCGGAGAACTATAGACCAATCAGTCTGCTCCCAACGATCTGCAAAATCTTTGAGCGTATCATACTGGATCGCATAGAACGTCACCTAGAAACAACTTGTATCATACCCCATGAACAGTTTATCTTTCGTAAAGGTCTTTCTACCAGTCATCAGATCGTCCGCTTGGTCAAGGAGGTAAGGCGAAATTTCGAGCTAGGAAATTCCTCAGGGTTAGTGCTTCTCGAAAAAGCATACGATTCGGTTTGGCATGATGCTGTTCTTCACAAAATGGTGCAAGGAAACTTGCCTAGCTACATTGTGAAAATTATTCGGGACTGTAGATATCATTAAGATAACGTAACGTATAATTTTAGAATTATTTGTTTAGGCAATAAATAGTATTAAAACACTGCACAGATATAATGAACAGCGGTTAATTGATTCGATATTGAATGAAGTTATTATTACTGCCAACACTGTTCATTATAAGCTTGAAATCTTTCAACGGAAATTATAAAGCGGAAGTTCGAAAATGACATTCGAATAACGGAGCAAAAGATACATTCAAAAAAATTGTGCCGCGCCGCTTGGCGTGGAACCGACATGAGTCAGTTTATAGAAGAAAGTTGTGACGAACGGTCGTGAGTGGCAGTGAAAGAAAAAAGTAAAGATGGCTTCCGCCGACAATGGCTCAGTCAAGGATTCGAAAAACGCTCCCGCGGCCAAGTAAGTTTATTATTATCGCTTTTCCAATATTAATAAAAAAAAAAGGGTGCTATTTGATTAATCAGATGTGGAAATGCCAGAAAAATAATGAAATTTTTTCCTTTTGACTTAAATTTGAATAAAGTGACAACCCGGATAAAATGTACTATTGGTTCAATAGTGTAAACAATTGAATTACCAAACCATGTACGGTATACAATAGGATACATTGTTTCTTGATGGTTGCACAGATTGTGTCAACACTGAGGATACAATACATCAACATATTTCTCTAATGTAACAATACTTGCAATTGTTTTTGAAACGTTTTCGTACATAAGATTCATACATTGATAACTTTTGAAATGTTTCATTACATTGCATATAAACTATTTAACAATATTTGCCTCATAGCGCCAAATATGCATTTTTTCCCTTTAAATTGCATTGTTGAACAGTAAAGCTGTCACAACTGAGAAATTAAAAATCGTATTGTTTTACTATACAAATACAATACAATCCATTGTATTTTGAACAGATTTGTTCGGATATTTCAACAATATATTAACCATACACTCTATTGTGTGACGAAAAAAATGTATGGAAAAATCTCAGATTTTGTATAGTTACGATACTTAACAACCCGTACATTCTATTGCGAAAACTTCATTTACATTTGAATAAATGGTTCATAACAATGCATTCAAATGTATTTCTATGGTTTCATTTACAATATAATCTATCGCCAATTCAATGTTATTAATAGTAGTGTTACAATAAATTGTACTGTTATTCTACTGTATTTTTTATTCGGGAATACGTCAGTAGCGCAGTAAAATCTGGTTTATATAATTTATTTTAAATGTGCATTACTAACGAAAGAGAAACTAATATTTGGAAATCTAGAAAAATTGTTGCATTGAAAGCGTATTGTTTACAAATGGCGATTTTATGTGCAATTTGAATGTTTTTAAAATGGCGGCCTTATTGGAACAAGCTACTAAGAAATAATAATGAAAAAATTCCTTTCCACTTACATTTGTATTAAATGACAATACGTCGGTAGCGCAGTAATATCTGGTTTATATATAATAATTATATAATTATATATAATAATTTATTTTAAATGCGCATTACTAATGAAAGAGAAACCAATATTTGGAAATCTAAAAAAAAATGGTTGCATTGAAAGCGTATTGTTTACAAATGGCGATTTTTAGGTGCAATTTGAATGTTTTCAAAATGGCGGCCTTATTGGAACGAGCTATTGATTCTACGGAAGTAATAAATCCAACCTTCGAGTGGGTTGGTGTGTCTGGTAAGAGGCACTTGATTCGGTTGGATCAGACAGATATCCTGCGGTTTAACCAAGTGCAGAAGCTTTACATAGATTGAATAGTGTTAGCCTGATAAGCTTCCATTATACAATTGGCCTTATGTTTAGCGTGTTGACTTAACTTGACCGGAAGGATCCTACGAGAGTAATAAATCCAACCTTCGAGTGGGTTGGTGTGTCTGGTGAGAGGCACTTGATTCGGTTGGATCAGACAGATATCCTGCGGTTTAACTAAGTGCAGAAGCTTTACATAGATTGAATAATGTTAGCCTGATAAGCTTCCATTATACAATTGGCCTTATGTTTAGCGTGTTGACTTAACTTGACCGGAAGGATCCTACGAGAGTAATAAATCCAACCTTCGAGTGGGTTGGTGTGGCTGGTAAAAGGCACTTGATTCGGTTGGATCAGACAAATATCCTACGGTTTGACTAAGTGCGGTTGAATTGAGTAATAGGCTTCTATTTACTTACCTGACAGTCTCCGCGAGTATGAGTGCATCCTTCAGCTATAGTAACTTGACATGGGTGACAGGAAGTTGGGCTCATTTTCAATAATCCAGGTATTTGGCACTGCCAAGATCCTGTAACGTGGTCAGTCATTGAAATTTGATTTAGCTGAATCCGATTTACTTCCAAATCCGAAAATCGTACATTTCAAGTTATGGTGGATGGATGTACGTCTGATCGTATGCCAGTCCCTTTCGGAGTTCCTCAGGGTTCTGTACTGAGCCCAACCCTGTACAACATCTTTTCCGCTGATCTCACCAAAATAGATGGTGTCCACTACTATTCCTTCGCGGACGACACCGGATTCCTCACTTCACATCGCAATGCTGAAGTTGTCGAAAGAAAACTCCAACAAGCCCAAGAAAGTATCGAAAAGTACCACAAAAGATGGAAAGTGAAAGTGAACCCACGAAAATCCCAGGCTATCTTCTTCACCCGTAGAAGAAGTCCAAGAAAGATGCCTCAAACACAAGTGAAATGTTGTCAGCAGGATATACCATGGTCACCTAATGTAGGAAGCTTAATTTTGGCAATCACGTTTCAACCTGTATTACCAAATGTGATAAGCTCATGAAGCTACTCTATCCCCTCGTAAACCGTCGCTCACGCCTAGACTCCAACATCAAGTTACTGTTGTACAAAACCGTTTTTCGGCCGACGGTCACGTACGGTTTTCGTGCATGGTACGACTGTGTCCGTACCCATTATAAGAAAATTCAAATTAACCAGAATCGGCTACTCAAGATGAGGCTTAATTTAGACTATTATCACCCCACTGAATTCATGCATCGTCTCGCCAAGATTGAACAAGTAGTGGTTCCAAATACTGGTTCTAAAATTTCGCACAAGTTGCCTTTTGTCATCAAATCGCTTACTATGTGAATTGGCCGCCATATAAATCTGTGATACCTGTTATTAAGCTGTGACCCTTCTACATCTCCCATCTCCTAACTAAGTTCGAAGGTTTTTCTAGTATTTTTTTTTCCTTCTCCCGGTCTTTCTAAATTTGTTTTGCTATAAATGTACCAAGCGCGACATGAGTAATGTTACTGTTGTAAGGTAATCCGTGTCTCGGTAAAAGTAAAAAATAAGTGAGAAAAACATGTAATAGTATAACTGACAACGATAAAATAAAATAAAATTTAAAAAAATATATACACAGGATTTTGTTTTTACACAATTTTTTTTCGCTCGTATTTTTGATCGTGTGACTTCAGTTTGCCACCAAACTCTTCGCAACATGTTTCAAAAAATCCAGAATAAATCAAAGAAAAATCACACTATAATTGATATACGTATAACATTTAGGATGAGCGGAAAATTGAGAAAATGTAAATCGTGTAAAAACAGAATCCAGTGTATAATTGACTCTGGATAAATGCTCAGAGCTAAATGCAGTCATTGAAGATTTGCTAGAGGACACTGCACAAACAAATATCTTTCTATTTAGCTCCGCATAATAGTTATAAAAAAACAGGGCCAGTAAATGCCAATTTTGACATGTTGTTTTCTAATTTGGCTGCAGTGAGAAAGAGATAAAGCCCGTCCGTACAGCGCCTTGGTCACTAAGTAATTCTTACGACGAATTTATGATACATTCTTTTCTCGTATCTTCTATTTACAGGCGTGGCAAACCGCTCTACCTGAGCGAGGATCGTTTCAACCTGCTGGAGTCGCAATGGCTATCGCACCGATTTGCTCACACCAAACATACCTGGGTATGGCACCGGGATTCGCTGTAAACGGGAATATTATCCCTAAGATGAAATGAGAACGTATTAATGTGTGTGTTGTGCATCCGACTGGTGAGTTGTCTGTTACAGTGTGTGATTGTGTGAACTATTGTGCGTGTTTGAAACACAAGACTGCGTTTGTTGTCGCTGTGAGCAGGAAATAATAAACATAATGTGTTATTTAAACAATCGATAAGATAGCATCTAAGTCTCAATAACGTTAGATAAGAGTGAAACAAATTACTATTCAACCACTACTCAACTATTTCTGAAAGTCTATCTGGAAACCATTTCTCTGCTTTGTGATACTTATAATTGTTATCGATATCTCTATATGCTTAGTGCTTACGTTTAACTTAACTGTAATAGTCGGAACAAATCTCCAATCAGATTGAACCTTTTGTCGTTTCACTTACTAGGAGATGAAATCAAATTGTAAACTAATATAACCGTTATGCGCATATAATATAATCAAATATATTTGTTCGAAACGATTAAACCGCGTTCAAACTGGGCTGTCTCAAATGGAGCTCTGTTTTGTTTTTTTTCCTCCACAACGTTTAAGTATATTATTTCATAATTATAAGTTTGTTTAGTTTGCTCAAGTTTAGAAATGCCGATTCTTGGAAACACTGGACAGGATACGGTACGAATTACCCGAGCAAAGTCTGAAAACATAACGAGAGCACAAAGAAAACACATTTTGAATTCGACATCAAATTGAAATCATAATTTGTTTTCAAATATGAATCATCATGATTGATTACATATTTTGATCTCATTTTGCTGTAGATTTCTAAATTGTATGATCTGACATCAAACTGTGTACTTATTTTGTTATCGGAACCAATATCAAATTTAGTTTTCGATTTGCTCTCATCGATAGCAGGAATAGTTTTCGATTTGATGTCACAGTAAGATTTTTCTGCTATACATTTTGTTATTTTAACCGTTAAAACGACCAAAAAGATATCAAATTAAGTAATCATATTCGGCGATTTCACAACATCAAAACGAGTTATCGTTTTGCTCTCAAGCTTTGCTCGGGTAGCTGACACTTATTGCCACCATATTTGGAGAGGGAAGCAGTTTGCCTTCAAAGCGAAAATACTGGAGAATCGAGGGCGCGTGTAAAATAGTGTGTAGAAACGATTATGAAATAGCAAATAGTTTTCAATTTTGATTAATCATTAATAGGACTCAACAAATTGTTTGCCAGGTGAGAACGAGGAGGTTAGGTTTCAACTGCGTCGGAATGTGAGGAAGGGTGAACGGAGGTAATAGAGGAAACCAATAACTAGCGAGTAAACACCAATAAATTTATTTCACGATATATTACGAATCTTAATCTCAATGCAGCAAAATTGTTATTTATTTAATTTTATCGAAAGAAAATCCGAGTTTTATTTTTGCCGTTGTACCATTCAGTGTCTTTGAAAATTAATTCTTTGCAAATTCGGTAGGCAGTTGTTCTTCTTGATTTCTACAAATATGTACCAACAACAATCTCTGCAAATATGCCACGATTCAATAGAACTGTTTACGCTTGCCGAACAGCACATTAGCGGGTTGAAATCGCTGATATTTTGCCTGTCTTAATACAGTGATCACCACGTCACTATCCAAGCCGTTCCTGGGTGGAACTCTCTGCGATAGGGTCTGTTCGCCAACACACAGAGGGACTTGCCGACGCAGTGCATACGCCTACCCCAGCCTTGACGAAGACCCATTTCCGTCCTCGGGCTCAGAACCCGCCCGGTTGATCGACGCCGCGAAAGCGACTATACCATGTTGTTCTTCGCGCGACCACTTGTTCGATAAAAGGATCGAGTTCGACCACAGGGCATGACCGGTTGGCAGAAGACTTCCGGTTCGCTGGCGCCCCGACGACTCTATACCAAACACTGCTCACTGTGCTGGATTTTCCTCCAAACCGACGCTTACTTGCTGGTCCCTTCTCCATCGACGCTGCAGCTCTGACATTATTTGTGTCACGACTCTGGTTACCGCATGCCACGTACCTTCATCGCGACACATTTGCTCTGCGATGTTGTCCGCCCTTATGGCAGGCATTCTTCTACGTGCCTCCGCAAACCTCGGGCAGTCGAATATCACTTGCTCTGGAGTCTCCTCTACGTTGATACACGCCGGGCAGAATGGCAATGACGCATGGCCACACCGGTGCAAATATTGGCGGAAACAACCGTGTCCGGACAGGAACTGTGTGAGGTAAAAGTTCACCTCACCATGCTCCCTGTGTGTGTGTGTTTTTTTTCTTCCTAAGCAATGGAGGGGAAATCTGCTCAACAGACATCCTGGGTTGACCAGGAAGTGCAGGGTTAGGTCACCTGCAACGAGGCATCCCCGACCCGCTAAACCGTTTCCATTGCCGCCAAGCCCATCGTCCCTTCGGTACAACCAGAAAGTAATGCTTCAAAGGGGGGCCAGTGCATAACGCACCCTCGAGGTTAGCTGCGTGTCCTTGCAGCATCGAACTTCGTGATTCGCTTTTTTTTGAAGAACACCATGGTATCGTGCCAGCGCATTGCCGGCTTTCCAGGTGGCCTTACCACGCCCTATGTCTTCGGAAGGTGGGCAGGGTCGACTTCGCGCCTGCTTCCCTCTGCACGACTGGTATCAAGAATGATGATGCCGCGTGCACCCCAAATTGACCTTTCTGCGATAGGGCCTATTCGTCAGCACACAGAGGGACTTGCCGACGCGGTGCCTACGCCTGCCCCAGCCTTGACGAGGACCCCTTTCCGTCCTCGGGCTCGGAACCCGCCCGGTTGACCGACGCCGCGAAAGCGACGATACCATGTTGTTCTTCGCGCGGCCACTTGTTCGATAGAAGGATCGAGTTCGACCACAGGGCACCGGTATGATCCATGAAGCCGACTCCGAACCCTTGGACCACCTCTTATTTGCGCCTGAACTAGCCATTCCTCGAGTCCACGCGCCACCTTCTGTGTAGCTCCGAGACGATTTGGACGATAGCCGATAAAACGGCGTTCCAGCCAACTTCATATTTACACATCCTCCAGACTAGGTTGTCCGGGGTAGTGTCCAGACCACATGTGGCAAGCATGTGGTCACGCATTGTGCGAAAACGCGGGCACACGAACAACACGTGTTCCGCCGTTTCCTCTAAACCTACGCACACCGGACACTCGGGCGAGGCAGAGCTATTGGACATCATCCGGGACAATGCCACTATAGCTGTGGAGGCACGCTTGCAGGCGTAATTGACGTGGCTACCAAAGGTGAGCTTATTGTCGAGCATTACCCCCAAGAGTTTGATGGAGCGTTCAGAGGTGACCGTGCAGTTGCCTGCCCTTATCACCGCTTGCTGCTCCGACTTTCGGTTGTTAACAACAACCACCTCAGTCTTGTGGTGAGCCAGTTCTAACTTCCTGGAACTCATCCACTCCTCCACAATTGCGATCGAGTGGGCTGCAGTCAACTCCACCTCTTCGATCGATTCGCCGTAGACCTCCAGCGTAATATCGTCAGCGAAGCCGACGATTACCACGCCCACCGGGAACTTCAACCTCAAGACACCGTCGTACATGACGTTCCATAACACCGGACCCAGTGTGGAACCTTGCGGAACCCCTGAGGTTATGTCAACGCACTTCCGACCCGCCTCCGTGTCGTATACCAGTACTCGATTCTGGAAGTAGCTTCCGAGAATTTTGTACAGGTACTCGGGAATTCCAAGACGCAGGAGCGCATCTGCAATAGCTGCCCAACTGGCACTATTGAAAGCATTCCTCACGTCGAGAGTCACTACTGCACAATAGCGAACTCCCCTCCTCTTACGCTGGATAGCTATCTCCGCGGTTTTGGTAACCGACAAGATAGCGTCTACGGTCGACTTTCCCTTTCGGATGCCAAACTGGTTACTCGATAGACCATCCGCACCCTCCGTGCGTATCAACAACCTGTTGAGGATGATCTTCTCGAGCACCTTTCCCGCCGTATCAAGCAGGCATATTGGTCTATATGCCGACGGATCCCCCGGTGGTTTTCCCGCCTTTGGCAATAGGACCAAGTTCTGCCTTTTCCATGCTTCAGGGAAGACTCCCTCGTCCAGGCATCTCTGCATGACAGATCTGAACATCTCGGGAGCCTCAGCAATGGCCGCTTTGATGGCCAGGTTCGGAATACCATCCGGCCCTGGCGCCTTACCTACACTAAGGGACTGTGCAATCCCCGCAAGTTCCGCCACCGTTACTCTTCCCTCGTCGGCCACCCTGGCCCGTGGCAGCTCCACAAAGGGAGGCCAGGGTCGTGACGTGGGAAGAGCCCCGCGATGATCCTCTCCAGAATCTCTGGAGACCGCTCTGTAGGGGCCATCGCCCCACGTGTCTTGGCCATTACGACCCTATAGGCGTCACCCCATGGATTCGCGTTGGCACTTTGACACAGGCCCTCGAAGCAGGCTTTTTGCTTGATCTAATCTCAGTCTTCAGAGCGGCTCTAGCAGCCACGAACGCCACCCGTCGTTCAACACGCTCCTCTTCTGTGCGTGCTCGCTGCATCCGCCTCCTTGCCCGTAGGCAGGCGCGGCGCAGGTTCGCAATTGCTTGAGTCCACCAGTAAGCCGGTGGTCTCCCATCCCTAGGGTGGACTTTCCTAGGCATGGTGGCATCGCATGCACGCGAGAGTACTGTTACCAGCTGCTCGCCGCTCAGACCGAGAGTATTGTGCTCGCGGCGAAGCGCTTCCTTAACCTTCTGTCTGTGCTCAAAAAAACTTACGTTGTCTGTGCTCTGGGGTCAAATTGACCCCAAATTGAAATTGCTATAACTTTTTTAATGTTTGGCCAATTTTGGATTTTTGGGGCTGTTTCGAAAGATAAATTAATCATCTTTCAGGTCGTTACCAAAGATTGACTATTGGTGGGCGGGTACATCGCGGGAGGGTTTTAGTGAACAAGGGTATAAAACCAGTGATTTTACATGATTATTTTACTTATACCCGAAAATCCTACCCATTTTGAACTGCACCTTTTTAGAAAGGTTATGCAGGAAGGCATGTGCTCTGGCATGAGGCGTTGATAAGTTTAGAACTCGGCCGCCAGGTGGTGGTATATTTGAATTCATTATTTTGGACTACTTAAGATATTCCGATATATAGAATTCTCCTCAGTGTAAATATTCTTATCACACAAATTCAAAAATTGGAAGACGTACTCATTATATTGAGCACCGCTTTGTAGTGCTAGACATCCTGAACAATGTTGCCGAATACAACTTGAGTGTAGGTATGAGCGATCTCAAGGTAAAGCAATATTTCATATATGCAAGAATATTGCAAGTTCGCTAGCGCCGCCTATTTGTAAATTTCCTAATTATTCATTCCGTCACATGACAGTCCATTCCCACCAGACGAACTTTATTAAAGAGGTCATCTTTACAAATTTCAAATTTGTGCGATAAGAATATTAACAATGAGGAAAATTCCATATATCGGAATTACTTGAGTAGTCTAAATTAATGAATTCAAATGTTCCGCCACCTAGCGACCAAGCTCTAAACTAATCAATGCCTCATATCAAAGCACACGCCTTCCTGCATAACCTTTTGAAAAGGTGCAGTTTAAAATGGGTAGGACTTTCAGATATGAGTAAAATAAGCATGAAAAATCACTATTTTGTACCATTTTACGAATACCCTCCCCGCGATGTACCCGCCCATAGTCAATCTTTAATAACGATCTGAAAGATGATTAAATTATCTTTCGAAACAGCCCCAAAAATCCAAAATTGGCCAAACATTAAAAAAGTTATAGCAATTTCAATTTGGGGTCAATTTGACCCCAGAGCACAGACAACGTAAGTTTTTTGAAAAAGTACACTGTAGCGAATATTTTCAAGATTTTTGAAGTGAATTTGCACCTAGGAGACAGATCTCGGCGAGTTTTACCAAACTACCAAAAATTAGGAGAATCGGTTGAAAATTAAAAAAATGGCAGCCACTCAAAGTGGCCTGGGGTCATATTGACCCCAGAGCACAGACAGAAGGTTAAACACCTCGTCGTCGAAGTATGATGTCTTCCACATACGAGGGCTAGGCCTCGCCCCTTCTTCCGTCCGCTGAATGCTGGTCGTATAGTCGATACTGTAGCGAACCGCCAGGTGGTCGCTGTGAGTGTAGCCATCATCTACCCTCCAGTTCGAACTACTCGTTTGGCCAGGGCTCCAGAACGTAACGTCGATAATCGACTCGGCACCGTTCCAGCTGTAGGTACTTTTGGTACCGACATTAGCCAAATCCACATCCAACATGGCCAGTGATTCCAGCAGGATCTGCCCCCGTTGATTCGTGGATCGGCTTCCCCATTCCACGGCCCAAGCGTTGAAGTCCCCCGCTATCACCACCGGCCTACGCCCCATCGAATTAGCCGTCAAACAATCTAGCATTCGACCGAACTGCTCGATCGACCATCGAGGAGGCGCATAGCAGCTGCAGAAGAAGACCCCGTTGATTTTGGCAATGACGAAGCCCTCGTGTGTCGAAGACACCAACTCTTGGACTGGATATTTCCCCGTTGTCCATATCGCCGTCATTTTAGACCGATTGGTGACACATTTAACGTTCCTGGCGGGTACCCGGTAAGGATCCGCTATGATGGCGATATCCGTTCACCAATCAGCAACTGTCTGACACAGCAGTTGCTGGGCTGCATCACAGTGGTTCAGGTTTAGCTGCGTTACCTGCACTGTGATTTTGCAGCACGCTTAAACGCCGGGCACTTCGAACCCCCCATGGGGGGTCCAGCTTTGCTGGAACAGATCAAACAGTTGGGAGGGTTCGTGCAGCATTGTGCCTTATGTCCCTCTAATCCGCAGCGTCGACTGAGCTTGCTTCTGTCAGGGCCTTTGCAGTCCCATTGCTTGTGCCCCGGTTCCAGGCACTTGAAGCAAACTTCGAGTTGCTCATATATGCCCACAGGGCATACCGACCACCCCACCTTGACGCTCCCTAACTTGACTACCTTGGAGGCGTCCGCTGCAGATAGCCGAACCAATGCTACCTGTGTCCCTGCCGGACCTTTCCGTAGCCGCACGGCTGCGGTGGACGCCTCCACTTCACACTGTCGCCGCAGTGCCGTGACGAGCTCTTCGACTTCGGTGATCTCGTTCAGGTCTTTAACCCTTAGATTCACCTCCGTCGTGAGTGCCCTCACATGGACCGTGTCGCCTAGGACTTCCTCCGCCAACTTCTTGTAGGCGGCGCCCTTTTGCGAGACGCCCCGCTTTAGCTCGAGGATCATCTCGCCCATCCGGGTACGTCTTATTCGACGTACGTCGGCACCGAGTTCACCGAGCTTGACGTCACTCCTCATCGCCTTCAAGACGTCCGAGTACTTAGCCTCGTCCGCCGTAATGACTAGGGCATCACCCCTGGAGCGATTGGCGCCTACCCTAGACTTCTTGCTACCCTCATGCGCCTGGGCCTTCTTTTCGGCCCTTGACGTCTTCGGTTTCCTCTTGTTCTTGACCAGGGTCCAGGAGGCGCCATCCCCCTCTATTTCCCTGGTCTGGTGCGGCTGAGAGCTCTCAGCCTGCCGTAACCCCTTACCTTCCTCCCCCGGTTTTGGAGGTACCTGGCCGGGGTTCAGCTTCCCAGCCCCACTACCCTTGTTCGGGGTAGTAACCCTCCGCGTTTTGGAGCGACCCCAAGGGAGCTCATCTCTGTTGACTGTCTCCACTGTTTTTGTGTCTGCTCCGTTGGAGCAGTTACCCCAGACGTGCCCGCGAATACTTGAGCTTTAGTCTGGGTAGACTTTGGCACCACCGCACAGAAGAGTAACTAGAACAAATTCGTGGACAAAACCCAAAAAAAAAAAAATTTCAACATTTATACATTCTTATATTTTTTTTAGATAGTTAAAAACATACTATGGTTGTTTCAGAAGTGACCCAAAACTTCGTAAAAAAATATAATTAGGGCTCAAAAATGAGGTATTGAATTGGATTTTATCTACTTTATTTGTGGAGTATTTGGAAAATCTGATTTTTACACAACATAAATGTTATCAAAAAACTATTATTAGTACACAATAAGTAGATTTTAGTTGTATGTCTCCATTTTGTTCATGTTTCATGTCAAATTGGGTCCTAAAACCCTACCTCGTTTATGGTTGCAAACGATAGTGCATCGGTCAAGAATACTTGAATCGATGTTTTAAAATTCTGGTATTGTCTAAATCAGTAAAATAATATTTTTGTGATTAAGACATTTTGAGGAAAATTTTGAGCTGTGTAACATTTCAGAACGAATCAACCATCAGCCCAAAACGTCAGGCCCATAACTGTCAAAGGTTGAGTCAAGTGCCCTGTGGTGTTTCGCTAGTGCGTTTGAATCATATTATTCCGTACGTCAAACAAGACCGAAAATGCCGAGAAGGCATTTTCCATCTATTTTCAAATTTCAAATTAAACAATATTCCTTTCCATTTTCTGAGTCAAAAGAAATACTGACGCGTTCAGGATGATTGACTTCATCGTTTCCTAAAAGAAAATCGAATATCGATTCTTCATTTTAGGACCCAATTATAAATTCTATGTTTCAGGTGATGACCACTTGAAAATCACTATATCTATTTATTTATTTTTCATGTTTTCTTCAGAGGAAAAGTTAATCTATACGGCAAGATCCGGCAAAGATAAATCACTTGGGTGTAACTTCAAGATATGGACTAAGCATTCCACGTGAAAACCCGTCCGCAAATAAGATTCTGAGCTATTTGAATTAGGGGAAACTGGGGTAATATACCCCAGGGCAAAACGACCCTTTGGCATTTTGAGTACATTTTCGGCAGTTTTCGATAGTATTTACTACAGGGCATGTAGTTCGGATCTCGAACTACCAACTCAGTAGTAAACATTCTTGAAAATATTCCTGGAACACCGCTAAAAAGCAAAAGGTCGTTTTGCCCTGGGGTATATTACCCCAGTTTACCCTAAATGTGATTTTTCATCATTTTAAAACAAATTTGTTCATAAATTACCACATTTAACGAATCCAGGAAAAAAAAGTAAAAAGCATGCTATTTAGCATGCATTTTGTCAATACACAAATAGAATAATGGGTCTCCCATGAGTTGCGTTGATACCTTTTTGAAAACCTTATATTGAAATCGCTTATTTATAAATTCTGCGTTGTAGAGAAATCTGTTACAACCTAGATTTAGGATGAATCCGAAAATTGAAGTGATCATAATTTATGAACGGTGCCTTATTATGATAGTTTCGTCATGGCTAGCTATGATATGTTGTGGGCTTCGACTTGGTTGTGGACTTGGTAATCGTTGTTGTTTCAAGCCATGGTATATAGAATACAGGTGATTTATATTTTTTACTACAGGCTTCACCTTTTCAGACCCGAATTTTTAAGGTTAAGGTTTAAGTTAAGGAGAAAAGAGTGTTCAAGCAAAAAACAGTGTTTACTTTTGTGCATGCGAATTTATACAACCATTTTTCTTTTGGGGTCTTGTGCATGGGTTAAAATAGGTTAGATGTTTTTTTCCTATGTAAATGTTAGAAAATCCATTTAAGGATAGAGATAACTAGGGTTTCTTGCTACTTTATGAAATATAGCTATTTTAGAATCGTTCGCGTAGCGGAAGCAAGAGATTTTACATAAAATGCAAGGTTTTGTGGCTTAAGTACATATTAGATTGCTAATGTCGTTCCTGTTCGCGTGACTAACATCTAGGTCACTTTGACCTGGCAGGCAAAGTACTGGTACTATAAGTGTCAAACTGATGTTGGTGATGAAACAAAATATGCACTATAACATGATGTATAAATTATGGTCAATTGAAGCTTGTTGAAGCATAATTTGGCAAAATAATTTAATTGACTACAGCGCCACTAGCGTTCCAGTACTTATGCTTCTAATTTATTTCCTTTCAGGTATGCCGTTAAAAAAATTAAACATCATACTAACAAATATATTCTGCCGGCTGCGCCAAATTGTAGAAGCTCTAAGAAATCGTAGAATATTTACGTGAGCTTTTGCCACTTGCTTCATCGTACATCATTGAATATTGAATATCATCCAAACACAGAATTATATTTTATTTGGGATTTTGCCTTCTTCGATTGCGCGTACACTGATGTGCCGATATAAGCAAACAGAATCCGCAATATTATAGTGTGATCATTAGTAGGGCTGTGCACAATGGAGGTTTATCGATATCGGCGATATTCATCTGGTGTTTTATCGGTATCGGTGATATATCGGGTTTGAAAATATCGGATATCGGATAGATATCCGATAAATAAAAAAAAAAAATTTTTACTCGAGTTGTCTACTACCGATTTTATTATGTGTGTAACTCTATTTTGTCACCCCAAAACAATTTGAAAATTTTAGTCGCACTTATCCGTCTTGGTAGTAACACCGCAAACGACAATGATTTTCATGAAATATCTTTCACCGCCTATGGTTTATTAAGAATGATTTTAGATTTCCTGTCAAGAGTTTTGTAAGCCTTTTGGTTCACGCAGTTTACCTTTCCAAGGCATAAACTGATTCATATTTGAGAAACAAATATAAAAATAGAAAATATTGTGTCACTTTTCCTATTTTATCACCCCGGATTTAACCAGGAGGTGATAAAATCGGTTAACAACAGTTTAACGTATTCTTATTTCGCTTTTTCAAAATTCACATTACATCTTACATTGTAATGGGATCCAAACTACTTTGAGAATTGCAGAATATACGGCTTGTCCTAGAAAACAGTCTATCCGATGGAACCGACGTCGCCAACAGTGGAAGAAGGGTTCAATCAAAGTTCATTGCGTATTTTCCGGCTATTGACCACTCGGATTGAAAATTAATTACTATGTTTGAAAACTAGCTTATTGAAATTTCACAACATGTAAAAGATTTAGTTCGAAAAATGTATTGGAAGTAATCACTTCCTTCGGTGGGGTTTGAGCCCGCGACCTAAGTATGCTAGACAGGTGCTTTCCCTACTAAGTTACGAAGAACCTTCGTCGTCCTCCACAGCTTAGCGGGTACTGTTGAGCCCAAATTCTGAACACCAGGCACAAGGGACATTTAAAAAAAAGTGATGGACTTGCTACATATGTTTAAAATGAATGTAGTCAGTGAGCCAGTGTATGTAGTTTAGTTGATTTAATTGGCATCATTTTTTTTTAATCGATTGCAAAGATTTATCGATATCGACGATATTTGAGTTCAATGATATCGGGTATCGTATCGATAAATTTCATCCGATAATATCGATATTATCGATTTTATCGATATTTGCACAGCCCTAATCATTAGGTCAGACTCTACATATATGCTACTACTGATGATATATTTATTGAGATTTTCTGCAAACTATACTTAATACAGAGAATGCTGGTTTAATTAATGTGTTGATGAAAACCCGAGATTCATATCTCCCCTTGCTCTAGCAGCTGCATCCTTTGCTGAAACAGCAAACACCAATGGAAGCCGTAGACCAGGCAATTGGCTATCCCCACCGCGCCAGCCAAAATGTTGACCGAACTGGGGTAACTGCTGTAGCCAAGGCAGGTGGCCAATATCCAGAAGGAAACGGAATACATAAGCAGACCAACCACACCGGTGTAGTACAGTTCAACTCGGTTCCAGCACTGATCCAGTTGTAGCACTTTTCTAAGCGCTCCTATGTTGATTCCATCCAGTAGGATGATTAACGTGAGGACCGACGAGTGGAATGTCAGAAACAGGAAGGCAAACTCGATTCCAGCCTCTCCGGGTGGTCGACGTTGCACGAGTAATACCGCCAAAAAGCCTAGACCCTGCAAGAGGAAGTCTTCATTGCGCAGCCGTAAATTTAAGCGACAGCAATATAGATTACTTACGATCTGAAAACACTTCAGTTTGTTGCATCTTGCTTCGAATGCATCCTTGTTGTTTACTGGCTTGCTGCCCTCGTGAACCGGAGGGTACTTGGTTGATTCTTCGTAGGATGGAAGCAAGTTGACGTCAATCTTGCTTTCTGGTTCGTTGGGAAGCGGAACCATTTTCGTTGACATTTTACAATCACAAATCGTATGATTTCGATTCTGATTCTACTTGCTTTAGAATAGAATGAGGGAAATTCCACTGACTCAAGTCGATTAGATATGACGTCATTTTATTCAATTGCAGTGTATCAGCTATGCAACGCAATAAAACATAATGCAAGTGAGTAGAGATGAGATGGATGTGTTGGGTAGACTATCTACAGGCGCAGGCTTATGGAATTTCACCATTTATTCTACATAGGGGAAAAGTTCCGATCTCCATCTTACTGTACGTATATCCATCTCATCGTTAAGCAAAGAAATACGGCACCAAATTCGTCGCTTCTTTTTGTCAACATGCGTGCTCACTGCTGAAAAAATCACAAAATTAATAAACAAACCGAATTCCTCACCATTGCTTTGTTTTTGATGGGATGGAAATAGGAGCTATGAGATGAAGTGGCGAACCGTTCCTCTGTATGGTGGTTTTTGTTTCGTAAATGTTTCAAATTAGTAAAACATTAGAATATTTTGAAACCATTGTCTCATGAACGGAATATATAATCTCATATGCTTCACATACGCATGTGCCGAGTTGCACAGCAACTGCACACAAATAATGCTAATGCTGCACACAGTGGTCCTCAGCTTAAGGATCATGTGGCGTTCCTGTAAATGGTGTGTGATAATGTGATAATAAACTATGATGTTCTGGGATCTCCGAAACATCCTGGAATCAAATGGTCTACCGCATCAACCATTGCTTCCAAGATGTCCTCAGCCCAACCCAATTATGTCCTCCGATTATTTGTCTTTTATTTGCGTCTTAAATTCAGGCATATGAGGATCATAGTGTGCCGCGGTTGAAACCATGTCATGGATACGTTGCGTTTGCGTATTGCAATCCGTTTGATACGTTTTGTACTAAAATACAAAACGTACGCAAAACGGATAAGCAACCCACAATGCATACGGTTCTTGACAGTTGATCAGTTAACATTTATTCAAGGGCCCCATACGCCTGTCACTGGCAAACAAACTCGTGTACTCTGCATCGAAGCTTAGAACCGGTGTTAGGGCGCAATCGTTAATGCGAACATATTTATATTCGGTTAGTTACTGCAAATTAATTCTTTTTCGAGTCCTTATAATCAAGCAGGTATCTCAAGCATACCACATCGTTATTTTGCTGCATGATTGAGTGTTTGATTTTGATAAAATATTGAAAACAAAAGTGTGCCTTAAAAATTGCCTCGCCATAAAAAAGGTGGTAGAGAATTAACACTATTGTTAACAGTTTAGAACCAAATCCAGGAGATGTCGCACATGTCGGGGTAGGGATTTAGTTCTCCGCCTTCTCCCCCTGCATTTATTTGTTGCTGTTGGGTATCTCTGGCGCTCGAGATTTTGAGCTTCTGTTTATTTAGAAAAGTTATTAAAGTATTCAGAAAATTTGAATTAAAACTGAATTTTTGGACATTGGAGGATGGAGGTTAATTAAAAATCGTCATTGATTCAGGTGTTTCCTAGGCAAGTTTCCCCACAAGTCATTCCTGGAATTTCTTGAGAAATTCCTCCGAGAATTCCTCCGCAAGCTCCTTTAGGAATTCCTTCATAAAATCCTCCTAGACTTCCTCCGAAGGTACCTCAAGATATTCTTCTGAAGCTTTCTCCAGAAATTCCTTCGGCAGTTTATCCAGGAGATTCTCCACTAAATTCTCCAGAAATTCCTCCGAGAGTTTATCCAGAAATTTCTCCGTAAATTCTTCTAGAAGTTCCTCTAAGAATTACTCTGAAAGTGCCTCCAGGAATTTCTCTAGAAATGTCTACAAAATATCCTCCGAAAGTTTCTACAGGATATCCTTCAGAAATTTCCACATGAATTATAAATAGTTTATCTAAAAATTTCTTCGGAAATTCCTTCAAGAATACTTCGGAAAGTTTCACCAAGAATTCCTCTGGAAGTTCCTTCAGTAATTTCCCAAAAAATACTCAAAAAATTTCTTTTAGAAGTTTCTATAGGAAGACCTCTAGAAATTTCTACAGGTATTCCTTCGGAAGTTATTACAAAATAACATTCGGAAAATCCTCCGAAAAATCTACTAGGAATTCCTCAGGAAGTTCTTCCAGAAACTCAAGAATCTCCCGCAAGAAATGCTCCGGAAGATCCTCCAAGGATTGCTCTGGAAGTTCATCCAGAAATTGCTCCGAAAGTTCCTCTAGGAATTGTTTCGGAAGCTCCTCCAGTAATTCTTCCGGGAGTTCCTCCAGAATTTCCTCCAGAAGTTCCTATAAGAATTCCTCCCGAAGCTCCCCCAGGCATTCCACCAGCAGTTCCCCCAAAGTTTCTTCAGTAATTCTCCTGCCATTACCTTCAGGAATTTCCCCAAAAATTCATCAAAAATTAACTTCGGAAGTTTTAAAAAAAATCCTTCAGAAATTTTCGGAAGTTCCTCCGGAAATTCCTCCGCAAATTCCTCCAGAAATTTCTCCGGAAGTTCTTCCAGGAATTCCTCCAGAAATTTATAAAAAAATACAAAAAATCATTCGGAAAATCTTCCGATAATTCCTCTAAAAAATCCTCCGGGAGACCCTCCAGAAATTCCCCTGGAACTGCCTCCAAGAATTCCCTCAAAAATTCTTCAAATTTTTCCTCCGGAAGCTCCTCTAGGAAATTGTCCGGAAGTTCCTCCAGGAATTTCTCCGGAGGAGGAACTTCCGAAGGAATTCCATGAGGAACTTGTGGAGGAATTCCTGGAGGAACTTCCAGAGGAATTCCTGGAGGAACTTCCGGAGGAATTCCTGGAGGAACTTCCGGAGGAATTCCTGGAGGAACTTCCGGAGGAATTCCTGGAGGAACTTCCGGAGGAATTCCTGGAGGAACTTCCGGAGGAATTCCTGGAGGAACTTCCGGAGGAATTCCTGGAGGAACTTCCGGAGGAATTCCTGGAGGAACTTCCGGAGGAATTCCTGGAGGAACTTCCGGAGGAATTCCTGGAGGAACTTCCGGAGGAATTCCTGGAGGAACTTCCGGATGAATTCCTGGAGGAACTTCCGGAGGAATTCCTGGAGGAACTTCCGGAGGAATTCCTGGAGGAACTTCCGGAGGAATTCCTGGAGGAACTTCCGGAGGAATTCCTGGAGGAACTTCCGGAGGAATTCCTGGAGGAACTTCCGGAGGAATTCCTGGAGGAACTTCCGGAGGAATTCCATGAGGAACTTCCGGAGGAATTCCATGAGGAACTTCCGGAGGAATTCCTGGAGGAACTTCCAGAGGAATTCCTGGAGGAACTTCCGGAGGAATTCCTGGAGGAACTTCCAGAGGAATTCCTGGAGGAACTTCCGGAGGAATTCCTGGAGGAACTTCCAGAGGAATTCCTGGAGGAACTTCCGGATGAATTGCTGGAGGAACTTCCGGAGGAATTCCTGGAGGAACTTCCGGAGGAATTCCTGGAGGAACTTCCGGAGGAATTCCTGGAGGAACATCCGGAGGAATTCCTGGAAGAACTTTCGGAGGAATTCCTGGAGGAACATCCGGAGGAATTCCTGAAGGAACATCCGGAGGAATTCCTGGAGGAACATCCGGAGGAATTCTTGGAGAAACTTCCGGAGGAATTCCTGGAGGAACTTCCGGAGGAATTCCTGGAGGAACTTCCGGAGGAATTCCTGGAGGAACTTCCGGAGGAATTCCTGGAGGAACTTCCGGAGGAATTCCTGGAGGAACTTTCGTAGGAATTCCTGGAGGAACTTCCGGTGGAATTCCTGGAGAAACTTCCTTAGGAATTCCTGGAGGAACTTCCTTAGGAATTCCTGGAGAAACTTCCTTAGGAATTCCTGGAGGAGCGTCTTTAGGAATTCCTGGAAGAACTTCCGAAGGAATTCCTGGAGGAACTTCCGAAGGAATTTCTGGAGGTACTTCCGTATGAATTCCTGGAGGAACTTCCGTAGGAATTTCTGGAGGAACTTTCGTAGGAATTCCTGGAGGAACTTCCGGAGGAATTCCTGGAGGAACTTTCGTAGGAATTCCTGGAGGAACTTCCGCAGAAATTCCTGGAGGAACTTCCGCAGGAGTTCCTGGACGAACTTCCGCAGGAATTCCTGGAGGAACTTTCGCTGGAATTCCTGGAGGAACTTCTGAAGGAATTTTTGGAAGATCTTCCAAATGATTTTTTTGTAGAAACTTCCGTAGGAATTCCTGCCGAATTTTTGGAGGATCCGCTATAGAAAAAAAAAACCCTAAGGAAATTTCTAAGGAACTTTTGGAGGAATTCCAGAAGGAACTTCCGGAGGATTTCATGGAGAATCTTCCAAGGGAAATCATGGAGGGATCTTTAGGGGGAGCTCCTGGGGGAACTTACGGATGAATTTTCTGGAAGCATTTCCGGAAGAATTCCTGGAGGAACTTCTGGAATAATTCTTTGGAGGACCTTCTGGAAGAATTTTCGGAGGAACTTCCGAAAAAATTCTTGGAAGCACTTCCGGAGGAATTCCTGGAGGCACTTTTAATTCCTTACGATTCATCTTTTAAATTTCTTGCTATTTCCAATGGAAATTTGAAAAAATGTCTTGTGAAACTTCCTTGGATTTTCCGATGAAATATCTTTCAATTTTCAATGGACATTCGTTAAAATTTTCAATTGAAATTTCTTACGATTTCTTATGGAAATTCCCTCACCTCTTACAGTTTGCCATGAGAAACTCTAACAGTTTTTTTTTTTGCAATTCCTTTTGGAAATTTGTTACAATTTCCTATTTACGTTCTTAACAATTTTCCACGAAATTTCCTAACAGTTTTTTTTATTGAATTTTCTTTCAATTACGTTAACAATTTGCCATGGAAATTTCTTCGAATTGCCCTATGAAACATTAAACAATTTACTGTTGATATTCCCAACAGTTCCTCATGGATATTCCTTACAAATTCTTTATTTTTATTTATTGTCTTTATTAGGGAGACTTTCAGCCCAAGGCTGGCTCGTCTCCGACTTTACGAATTCTCATACAAATTCTTTAGCATTCCCCATTGAAATTCGTCACAAATTTACTAGCAGTTTGCCAATGAATTATTGGCAGTGGCTGATTTGCTACTCGCCGCTTCCACTTCCAGGCGCTATAGTATATGCACAAAATAGCCAGCAAGAGTTAACCGCCAGAAATTTGTATGGCGAAAGACATCTAACGCTGGTTTTCTCAAAATTAGGAACTTTTCATGAAAAACTATTTGGTACCGGTTATGTAGGAAGGTGTCCGCTACTACGCCTACCAAATATTTTTTCGATGAAGGTGCTTAATTTTGAGAAATCGAACCTTAGATGCCTTTCGCCATACTGATTTCAGAAAGTTAACTCCTAGTGTGCCGCTGTAATTACGCCCAAAGCAGGCGATTCATTGAAATCCCTCAAATGTTCTTATAGAAATTCCTCTATAAATTTCAATGGAAATTCTATACAATTTCCCATAAAAATCCCATATAATTTTCCTTAGTAATTCCTTTCTATTTTCAATAGAGATCCCTTGTAATTTGCCATTGGTATTATTTAAATAATTTCTATGGAAATTTCATATAATTCCCAATGGAAATTCCTAATAATTTTCGATGGAAATCGCTATCAGATGCTAATGGAAATTTCTTACAAATGCCCAACGAAATTCCTTCCATTTCCCGTTTAAATTCCTCGCAATTTCGTATGGAAGTTCCTTACAATTTACCCTGAAAAATTCTTACAATATTTTCCACGAATATTTCTTACAATTTCCCAGGAAATTTCCTTAGAGTTTTCCGAGGATATTCTTTTGAATTACCCGTTGCAACTCTTTATAATTTTCTTGAAAACAAACTTACATTTTCCCATACTTACTTACAAAGCGATTCCAAGCAACAGCATCAAAATTTAAGAAAATTTTTAATTCATGATTTTCTATTGTGTTGAAACTTTGCACAGTTTTTCAATTTCATCTAAATCGTCATTTTCGATATCAAATCTTCATATTGAGTCACGACTAACTTTTCAAAAGGGTGTATGTGAACATGGTTCAAAGATATTTAAAAAGCGGCATAGCAAAAACGGAATGTTCGATTGTTATGATTTTTCAGCAAAGTTAGACAACTAAATGGTGATTCTTAAGAAAATGTGCACAGTAAAAAAATTTTTTTGCCTTTAAAAATATCATTTTGTCACAAAAACTCAAATATCTCAAAACCCTATCTTTTTCGAACGTAATTTTTTTAGGGAAAACGGTCCATTATATTAGCTATCTACCATAAAAATTTGGTGATGGTAAATTAATAAACAAAAAAGTTATGACATTTCAAACATTTCACAATTTTCACATATAGTAAACAAAAAAAAATTTCCGTGTATTTTTTTTTCAAGAATCGCAGTTTGATGCTGATTTTATTGTTAAGGGCCTTGCGTGAGTTAAACAAGTTGTTTGTATGATATTCCATATTTATGTATTCATCGATATTATGTATATTATATGTATAAATATTATATGTATAAATAAATAAAAATGAATTAATATTATCCTAAGTATTAAATTAAATGTGGCAGTTACACAATGTTGTTATAGAAACTCTAAGAGTTTTGGGTTTGAATTTTGGTATGGGTTATGATATCATGAAAACAGTTTATTAATACTTATTTTTTATTTATTTTATTCAAATTTTTAAAATATCGAACACTTTTGAATTATTATCAGCACAGTTTGAGTATAGTTTTGCTTTAATTTTATTTTCCGACAATGGAATGAAACAGTGAAATTTTTGGGTTCCTTGGATCGTTTTCGCGTTATTAAATTGCTCGCTGAGCTCTGAAGCCTTTATTTCGTACTCTTCAGTAGTAGTAAAACAAAATGATAATTTGGTTAAATCTTTTTCTTTTCTACGATTTGCTCAATCAAAAGTTCTTTCGCAGTTTTAATTGGATGCTCACGTTCTTTGGCTAAACTTGCTCTTGTGGCCATGCGCTTTATTGTTCCTCCAATAGCATCACAAGGACCTTTGCCATGTGATGTAGCAAAAAATGCCATTCTGCATCAATTCCGTACATTGATTTAAATTGACATAGGCTCGAAAAATTCTTACGATTTTTGTACTGCGACGCTGCTCCATCAGACATGAAATATATCTTTTGACTTCTTTATGCTTATCAACGCGTAAAAGTTAATCATTTTTCAATGAACAAGTTTACGGATACTGAATCGTGTCTTAAATCTTCGGAAATTATAATAAAACTTAAGTGTTCAATTTGCGTACTTCCATTAAAATAAATAACGAATGGATGAATTGTAGCTTGTTGTACGTTCCAGTGATGGGACTGCACTTTATCTTGCAATACAAAGCTGTAATTTTCAGAAAAATCACAAATGACTCAGTACATTCAAAGTTAATTGCCTATATGCCGGGTATTAAGCCACCCGGAGTGGAAATTAATTACTATGTCTGAAACTTGATTATGCATATGTACAACATGTGATAGATTTAGTTCGGAAAAGGTATTGGAGGGTAACCGCCCCTTCGGTGGGGTTTGATCCCACGACCCCAGTTCGCATGACAGGTGCTTTCCCTACTAAGCTACGAAGGACCTCCGTCGTCCACCGCAGCTTAGCGGGTACTGATGAAACCAAATTCCCAGCACCAGGTACCAGCCGATCTCTCGCAATACATTTCCAGAACTAACTCTCTCAAATGTATTTTTGTACACAATGTCAACCAAGTAGGATGAGTATTTAGTGGACGACGGTGGTGGACGACGGAGGTCCTTCGTAGCTTAGTAGGGAAAGCACCTGTCATGCGAACTGGGGTCGTGGGATCAAACCCCACCGAAGGGGCGGTTACCCTCCAATACCTTTTCCGAACTAAATCTATCACATGTTGTACATATGCATAATCAAGTTTCAGACATAGTAATTAATTTCCACTCCGGGTGGCTTAATACCCGGCATATAGGCAATTAACTTTGAATGTACTGATCTCGAGTGGCGATCTCTCTTCGCTTGTGTGGTCGTGTTGGGATCTGACGACCAAACTGGCACAACCTCACACAACCCTACTTCATTGAGCGCCGTTGCTGATGAAGCAAGTGTGTAGGAGCCGGACAATATTAAATACTCATCCTACTTGGTTGACATTGTGTACAAAAATACATTTGAGAGAGTTAGTTCTGAAAATGTATTGCGAGAGATCGGCTGGTACCTGGTGCTGGGAATTTGGTTTCATCAGTACCCGCTAAGCTGCAGTGGACGACGGAGGTCCTTCGTAGCTTAGTAGGGAAAGCACCTGTCATGCGAACTGGGGTCGTGGGATCAAACCCCACCGAAGGGGCGGTTACCCTCCAATACCTTTTCCGAACTAAATCTATCACATGTTGTACATATGCATAATCAAGTTTCAGACATAGTCACAAATGACTAAAAATTCACCATTTTGTAATGTATTTTTCGTATTTTTTAAAAAGCTGGATTGTTCTGTTTTAATGAAATCGTGAGGGATTAAACTTTCTAATTTCAAGCAAAAATATGACACAAACTCATCTACAGGTTTTACAATAGTTTCTATGTCACACCTATCACGTGGTTGCTCAAATGATAACTGATCAATATATTTTTCTTCAAACTCAGCGAATAAAGTATTTTCCAATGATGAAGAATCTGGACAATCCGAACAAGATCGTAGATAGCAATTTGATGTTGTATTTTCACACAAAAGACTACCAGTTAACATTTTAATATCCTTTGTTAAATTGATTCTTTTCAAACTATGTAAAATAAGATTAATATTCTCATGGGTTGTGCACACACACACATTATGTGTTCCTAAATTGGAAAGAAGCTTACATTGCCTTGGCCGAAGGCTTGCAAATGAGGAAAAACAAGGTCCTAATTTGAAGAGGTTTCTTCGTACAGCTTCGTTTATTTCACGGTATTTTTTATCCGGGTAATAAACGTAGTCCATCTTACTCCATTTAATCGGAGTCACTTTTATCCCAGCTATGCCCTCGTTAAAGCGTTCGATGTTGACTTTTGGATACACTCATCTTCCGATTGATTTGTTGAAACAGATTTCGCTGATGGTACGGTGGCAAGGCTCTCAGCACTTAATACTTCTGGTAATTCCTCAGTTGTTGTCGATACATCTGGCAATTCCTCAGTTGCTGTCGTTTTCGAACTTCCTGCGCTCTGCTCAACCGATGATATACAGATTGCTCTTTTGTCAACGTTTAGACGGCAGGACGTGCAAATGCGTAAATTTGTATTCAATGTGGACATTGGAGCATAACCAGTCGCTTTCAGTTTATCTATGGTGCTTTCGGTGAGATTTCGTAACTCTTTTGAACACTTTTTTCCATCAAACGGCCTACAACAGTTGAGAAAGCGGCTACTCATGTTGTTCGTAATATTTCAATAAACAAAATCACTTTTAAGTTTTTACTGACTAGTTTGGTGTCATTTGCTTGACTGAAGAAAAAAATTACTATAAGATCTTTAACAACCTTAGTAGTAGTCATTTTTTTGCTTTTTCGTGAGCATTGTCATGGTATGTACCTATCATGCATTTGTTGTTGTTGAAGATACCCGTTTCCTCCATCATAAAGTCTATTCTCTAAGAGGTATATTTTTTGCAGGTAAACTATAGACGTACACGTGTATATAAATCTTTGATTTTGCAGCTTTTGTCTTAAAAATAACATTTCTGATATGTTTCTATCAACGTTATTATCAACAGGTTTCAACACTATTAAAAGAATTTTTCGCCAGTCACGTGCAATGAAAATTATGACACTATCAATACTTTTGATCACAACACTGGATCGTGTCTAAGTTTCTTATAGATGCTATGAATAATTAAATCAAAATATCATGAAAACAACTTGTTTAAATCACGTCCCATAACAATAAAATCTGCATCAAACTGCAATTCTCGAAATAACTTACACAGAAAAAAAATTTTTTTTACTAAATGTGAAAATTGTGAAATGTTTGAAATGTCATAACTTTTTTGTTTATTAGTTTACCATCACCAAATTTTTATGGTAGATAGCTAATATAATGGACCGTTTTCCCGTTGGAAAACGAAAAAAGACGTTCGAAAAAAGATAGGGTTTTGAGATATTTGAGTTTTTGTGACAAAAATGATATTTTTAAAGGCAAAAAAATTTTTTTTTTACTGTGCACATTTTCTTAAGAATCACCATTTAGTTGTCTAACTTTGCTGAAAAAATCATAACAATCGAACATTCCGTTTTTGCTGTGCAGCTTTTTAAATATTTTTGAACCATTTTCACATACACCCTTTTGAAAAGTTAGTCGTGACTCAATATGAAGATTTGATATCGAAAATGACGATTTAGATGAAATTGAAAAACTGTGCAGAGTTTCAAATATTTTCGAAATGGTCGCTCAGGATCGACTGACATGCCCCCGTGGAATGCCTCACTTATGGATCCTGTACACCTCCGGTGGTGCAAAGGGCCGACTTGAAAGATCTCCATCTTGAGCGTTGCCCGGCTATCGCTTTAACCTGTTGCCAGGTTAGATTTCGGTCGACTTCATTCATTTCTTTATTGAGGCTTCGCCGCCATGAGCCTCTGGGTCTGCCTCTGCTGCGATGTCCCGCTGGGTTCCAGTCTAATGCCGACCCAGCCCCACTTCCGATCCCGAATTTCTGTTGCTATCGGCCTCTGGTGACAACGACGATGGAGCTCGTTGTTTGAGATCCAGTTGTGAGGCCACCAGGCCCGAATTATATACCGTAGGCATCTGTTAATGAACACCTGCAGCCATTGAGTGTTCTCCACTGATACACACCATGTTTCGCTAGCATATAACAGCACAGATTTCACGTTAGAGTTGAAAATTCGTATTTTGGTGCGTTCACTTATCTGCCTGTTTTTCCAGATATTTCTTAAACTCGCAAAGGCAGCCCTTGCTTTCTTGATCCGTGCGTCTATGTCGATCTTGGTACCGCCGTCTGACGCCATTTGGCTACCAAGATATTGGAAGCTTTCAACATTCTCCACTGGTTGCCCGGCTACTGTGAAACTGGAAGGAGTCTCCGTGCTTACATCCAACGATTTGGTTTTGTTGACGTTGATGACTAAACCTGCCGCTCGGCAAGGTCGTTGAGCTTACTCTGCATGTCAGAGCGCCGTTGCGCGAGGAATGGAACGTCATCCGCCAATTCGAAGTCGTTTAGGTGCTCCATGGTAATAGGCTGCCATAACAGCCCGCGGTTTGGTTCACGGTCATTCGCATCTACCAGAATCTCATCGATTACGATGAGGAACAGTAACGGTGATAGAATACATCCTTGCACCACACCTGAGACGAGACCGGCAAAGACAGCTTCTTTTTCCTTGTTTTGACACTTGTTCTTCTTTTCATCACAGTTGACCATCGAGTTTCAACTGTTTTCTTGACTGTTTCACCTAAGCCCCGGGTGGATTTTTCTGAGCACAATAAAAGTGTATCCAATTCATGAATTAGTAAATTCATTTTCATAAGGATTTTTATACCGGGAACAAAACACACGTGTATTAATAAGCTAAACGGATGATTTGGAATACTCGTTAAAGTGAAAAAGTCTTCGTAAAACAAAATTCATGCGGAATATTTTATTTGTGATACCAATACTTTCACACAAAAAGCTGCTGGCTGCACCTGACAGTTCGTGACAGCAGTTGACTGGCAGCAGCTGAAGTTACATTTTTTCCTCTTTGCAAGTCCCGTCCCAGCACCACACCAGCTACGACCCGGATAGGGTCGGACAGGACCCCATTGTGCAGCACTCTACACGAAAAGGTCTCGTACTGTGCTTCGATGAGGCCGATGATTTTCTCAGGAACCCCCTTGCGTCTCAGGGCGCCCCACATATTCTCGTGATTGAGACGGTCGAAAGCTTTTTCGTAGTCAATGAATACTAAGTACAGGGACTCTTGGAATTCGTTGACCTGCTCCAGAATGATGCGGAGCGTGACAATATGGTCCACACAGGATCTTCCGGCACGGAATCCGGCTTGCTGCCGCCGGAGAGTCGCATCGATCTTCTCCTGAATCCGGGCTAGGATGATTTTGCACAGAACTTTGAGAACGGTACACAGCAACATAATGCCTCGCCAGTTATCGCATACAGTCAGGTCACCCTTTTTGGGCACCTTTACTAAGATACCTTGCATCCAGTCGACCGGGAAAGTTGCGGTGTCCCAGATATTACGAAATAAACGATGCAGTAGTTGAGCGGATGGCATGGGGTCAGCTTTGAGCATCTCAACTGATATGCGGTCGACCCCTGGGGCTTTATTTGATGGATGGATGGCTTTGGATGGCTGTTTGAATCTCTAGCAGAGATGGAGCTTCGGTATTGACGCGTGTTATACGTCGGATTCTAGGCAGATCATGCCGAGGTGGTGATGGCCTGGCTGGCACTTGAAAAAGTGGTTCGAAGTGCTCGAACCAGCGTTTCAGTTGGTCAGTTGGGTCGGTCAATAACTGATCATTCGCGTCTTTAACAGGCATCGTTGCATTCATCTTCGCCCCGCTTAAGCGTCGTGAGATATCGTAGAGGAGGCGAATGTCCCCATTTTCCCATAGAACTTCAACAATTCAAGAAATTCAACATATTTATTTAAGTTTTATCTCTTTGAAATTTTCAAAGGAAATTCCCTGCAATTTCCAGTGGAAGTAAAAATGAATCATCATTTTCTCGTAATTTGTTTATTGTCATATACATTGTATTAACGATTGACAAAACTCATAACTTAGCAATTTCACCCCAAGCGTTCGGATCAAATTACTTATTTCAATGCTTGTGCAGAGCAAGCACATCGACTCTCCCATGCTCAATAAATTATATTTGTCACACGGATCAATACCCTCACGTTTAACCAGTGTAAGCAAAATTAAACCACTTTGTATATGCGCAATGACGCGAAAATGTAGCAACACATAGCTTGTAATATAAAACACATTTGGACTCTGTAATAAACGTTCTGTTCGTAGTTAGCGTTCTTCGGAACCACATCGTTTTGTGATTAGTGATCCTATCTGCCCAGATTTTGGGTTAGGACACTGTTTTAAAAGAAACTCCCTTTAGGGTCAAGCGCAACGGATTGCGCAGTGTAAAAATCGTGCCACGAACCTGCCAAATTAAGAAGAGGCATGATATGGCGACCGGCCAGAGTTAGTGCAGTGCAACAGTTTACCGAGAATGAAGAAAAATAGCCATTAAGAAATTGAAGAGATGGTTTGCGTGGAATTGAGTCGCAATCGTTGCAGCCAGTATTTAAGTGCTAGCACAGAGGTTTAAAACCATCGGCACGGTGCACAACAAAAGAGAGGAAGACAATCCGTACAATGCTAGTGAAATGTGCAAAACAATACAAAATAATTGTATAGTGCTAGTAAAATGCGTGAACGATCATTACGATGCACGAGAAAAATAGTGAAGTGAAAATCAAACTGTTCGATACACGAGAAAGGATATGAAGAGAATGCAGATGCGAAGATCTGCAAGACAATCTGTACAGCAGGCGAGAGGGGTGATGAAGAGAATGCAGATACCAAGATTCGGAAGATAATCTGTACAGCAGACGAGCAAGGCGATGAAGAGAATGCAGATACCAAGATACGGAAGATAATCTGTACAGCAGACGAGCAAGGCGATGAAGAGAATGCAGATGCCAAAAACACCAGCCCGAGACCAGTGGAGTGAAAATACAGCAGCTGGAGTTCTGGAAAATTCAGTAAGGTGAAGTACTCAAACTATTACATCGTGTTATTATTGTTATTATTATAATTATTGTGTATTAAATATTGTACATTTATATTACGATGGGGAAACCAAATTCAAAAGTAGATCAAAAGGCGAAAATAATATTAACATAGTTGAACACCTAGAACAAAATGAAAATTACCATGATAGTCACGAAATTAAACTTTGGCTAATCCTTGCAATTGTACTTATTCAACTCATTTTAGTCTTGAGAAAAACGTTGAAGAAACGCTGGCAGCGTAAAGGGTATGCCATGGGAAAAGCAGCATCTATCGCAAATATAGCTGATGTATAATATTTAATCTAGCTGAAATATTTATCAATGTCGACTTTACAAGACGACATTGGCTTACTGAACACACTTCTAAATAATTTAAAAAAATCCATTAATAAAAATTTCACAGTTACCACTCTTCAGGCTAAATTAAACTACGCAAACGAGTTATATAACCAAATTGAAAGGGGGTTACTAGAAGAAGAAGATACTAAATATTCTTAAACTCAAATTTGAACAATTAAACACTAAACCACAAGTCACAATGCCGTTTGATTATAAAGTAGCTACATCTATCGTACAGCCATACGATGGAACGGCTGACGGTATCGATGCTTTTTTGGATTCCGCAAATCTTTTGAAGGATCTAACGGAGGCGAACCAACAAGCAACAGCAGCAAGATTTTGAAGACACGTCTTACGGGAAAGCCAGATTGGGTCTACCGAAAGATTGGCAACGATTGACGATATTATTGCTGACGTTAAAACAAGATGTGAGGATAAAACCACACCGGAGAATATTTTGGCCAAGCTGAAGGCAGTGAAGCAAAAAGACACTGCAGAAAAATTCTGCGACGAGGTGGAAAGACTTACCATAAAATTGAAGGCTGTCTACCTTAATAGTGGAATTCCTGATACAGTATCAACAGCAATGTCAACAAAAGCTGGAGTAGATACCTTAATTAATGGTATTGGTTCGGCTGAGACAAAGCTCATTCTTAAAGCAGGTACATTTAAGGACATGAAGGAAGCCACGCAAAAGGTTTTGGAAAATACTGCAAACACTTCATGTCAATCTGCTCAATTGTTAACATTCAAAAGCAGACAAACGCAACATAACTACAAAGGCCGCTTCAATAGCAACCGAAACGACACAACTCGTTTCTTTAAAAGAGGTCAGTATAACGCTCAACCAAACTACCATGGAAATAATTTGCAATTCAGGAATAGTTTTCCTCATAATACGAATAACTATTATCAAAATAGAGGACGTGGCGGAAGGTACCATACAAATTCTCGAAGGCAAATCTTTACAACTGATGCAATACGTGTTCATAACACCTCAATTCCAAATTCCATATCCCAAGATGCAGGACCACAATCTCATACACCTCCTGTACCAACCAATTTTCATCAACTGGATCTTTCACGTAATATACAAAGTATTAATAACGATAATTTTTAGATCAACATATGATGCAGGTAAACCCGCATCGTCTAACGTAATTTACTTAACAAATGTAAACGCTGTAAATTTTATTACTTTAGATGTACATATGACCAATTCAAAATGTACATTAATAATTGATAGTGGAGCCGACGTTTCACTTTTTAAAAGTGGGAAAATATCTGTTAACCAACCTATTGATAGAAATATTAAATATAAACTCTCAGGTATAACCAATGGAATATCTGAAACCATTGCCGAAACTACTACTAACTTACGATTCAATGACTGTCTTCAAATAAGTCATAATTTTCAGATAGTTGGTAATGATTTCCCAATACCAACAGACGGTATTTTGGGACGGGATTTTCTTATCAAACACAGATGTACTATAGACTATGAATATTGGCTATTAAATTTCAATTACCAAAATCATGTTGTTTCAATACCAATCGAGGATAGTTTCCAAAACACCATTATTCTCCCACCGAGGTGTGAAGTAGTACGCAGAATACCAAACTTCAAAGTTACTTCTGATTCTATAGTATTTTCACAGGAAATTTTACCTGGAATATTTTGTGGAAATACAATAGTATCTCCAACGAATGCTATGATAAAATTTATCAACACAACTGACAAACAAGCACAAATACAGAACTTTCAACCCGTTGTCGACGAACTTTGTAATTATGAACAAATCGCGACGAAACCCAATTTAAATAATGAACGAAACCAAAATTGCTTTCTAAAATAGATTTTTCAAACGTTCCCCACTTTGTACAGAAACCTTTGAAAAAATTAATCGAACAAAATTCAGACATCTTCTGTATGTCAGATGAGAAATTGAGCACAAACAATTTTTATACTCAAAATATTCACTTAACGGACCCCGTTCCAGTTTATATCCTGAATTATAAGAATATTTATTCACAAAATGATGAAATAAAAAAACAAGTTCAAAAGATGCTGAAGGACGATATTATAGAACCATCAGTATCGCCGTATAATAGTCCAATTTTACTTGTTCCAAAAAATCGGACAACAATAGCAAAAAATGGAGACTGGTCGTTGATTTTCGCCAGTTGAATAAAAAAATATTGGCAGATAAATTTCCATTGCCAAGAATTGATACAATTCTTGATCAATTAGGAAATGCTAAATATTTTACAACACTGGATCTAATGTCTGGATTTCACCAGATTCCATTGGATCCGGAAGCAAAAAAATACACAGCTTTTTCCACTTCCTCTGGACACTTCAATTTTAAGCGATTACCTTTCGGGTTAAACATTAGCCCTAATAGCTTCCAGCGAATGATGAACATCGCTATGGCAGGATTATATCCTGATTGTGCCTTTATATATATTGACGATATAATTATTATAGGTTGTTCAGTAAATCATCATCTGAACAATTTACAAAGGTTTTCGAGCGCTTGAGGTACTAGAATCTCAAGCGCAACCCTGAAAAATGCAACTTTTTTCGAAGAGAAGTTCTTTATCTAGGACATCGTATTACAGATAAAGGGATTTTACCAGACAATAGCAAATTCCAAGTCATCAAATATTTCCCAGTACCTACAAATGCGGATGAAATACGACGATTCGTCGCTTTCTGTAATTATTACAGAAAGTTTGTGCCAAATTTTGCGAATATAGCAAAGCCCTTGAACAATTTATTGAAAAAGGGTGTAAAATTTGCTTGGACACATTTACATCAAAACAGTTTTGAGAAATTAAAACGATTACTGATATCTCCGACAATTTTGCGTTACCCAGACTTTACGAAAGAATTTATCCTTACTACGGATGCTTCTAACGTAGCGTGTGGAGCCATTCTTTCACAACAACATGACAACCATGATTTACCAATCGCCTACGCAAGCAAAAGCTTCACAAAAGGTGAAAGTAACAAACCAACAATTGAAAAAGAGCTAACGGCCATACATTGGGCCATCAATCATTTTAAAAGTTATTTACACGGGAAAAAGTTTATAGTTCGTACGGATCATAAGCCACTAGTATATCTATTCGGCATGAAGAATCCTACTAGCAAATTAACACGAATGCGCTTAGATTTAGCAGAGTTCGATTTTGAAATTGAATATGTTTCAGGCAAAAGTAATGTAGGAGCAGACGCACTTTCGCGCATTCCTTCAAATTCAGATGAACTGAAAAATTATTATCAGTTTTAACAGTCAACACTAGGGCAATGGCAAGAAAACAACACAGTTCACAATCAAATAGTAAACTAAGATCAGAAGAACCAAGTAATAAGATTGATCACCTTAATGCTTGGCAAACTGAAAATCCCTCTGAGACCAGAAAATCCTTAAGCTTGGTTGCGAAGTGCACCGAAACCAAGTAAGATTTAATGTATACAGCCATAATTATACAAAAATATTGGGAAGTATTGAAATTACTCTGAATAACGGAAGTCATGCGCTAGAGTATGCTCTTCTGAAAATTGAAGAGATTTTAATAAAATATAGAAGAGATAAATTGGCCATTTCACTCGAAGATAAACTTTTCAAAGAAATCAGCGCTAGTACATTCAAGGAAATCGCTAACAGAGCCATTTCCAAATGCGAAATAATATTATTCAATCCTCCAAAACTACTGACAACACAGAAAAAATCAAAGAAGTTCTTCAGAATTTCCATATGACCCCGACGTCAGGTCATATTGGACAGCACAGAATGTATTTGAAAATAAGAGAAGTATACAAATGGAGAAACATGAAAGCAGATGTTGCAAATTTTGTCAAGTCTTGCAATATGTGCAAAATCAATAAAGTTCACCGACATACTAAAGAAAATCAAGTTATTACTACCACACCATCAAAACCTTTCGAAGTTCTTTCAGCGGATACAGTTGGACCGTTCATAAGAACGAGAAACGGTAACTCAGTATATTCTAACACTACAATGCAATCTAACCAAATACGTAGTTTGTATTCCAATACCTACAAAAGAAGCAGCAATAATAGCAAAGGCGCTTGTCGAACATTTTATTCTGATTTACGGAAATATTTTGGAATTTAGAACAGATCAAGGCACAGAGTATAACAACGAAGTCCTTGATCAAATTTGCCAACTTTATCTATAAAACAAAATTTTCAACAGCGTATCACCCACAGACAATTGGAGCATTGGAAAGAAATCATAGATGCTTGAACGAGTATCTGCGATGTTTTACCAATGATCACAAAGATGACTGGGATGATTGGATTCAATTTTATACATTCAGCTACAACACAACACCCCATATCGAGCACAGTTTTACACCGTTTGAATTAGTATTTGGACATAAAGCAAATTTACCAATTGATTTTCGAAAAACGTCAAACCATGAGCCGATTTATAACCTTGAGGAATATTACAACGAATTAAAATTTAAACTGAATATAACAAACAAATTAGCTAGAGACAATTTGCTAGAGCGAAAAGAAAGTAGACAAAAAGTAGTAAACGAGAAAATTAATCCAATAGATCTGAGAATCGGTGACCACATTTATATTACAAACGAAAATCGTAAAAAATTAGACCCATTCTATCTAGGCCCATATATTGTAAAAGAAATCAACAGCCCAAATTGTACTATTGTTAATGAAAACACAAACAAACAAACAGTTATTCATAAAAATAGAATTGTAAAAGCATAAAGAATAAACTCGCAAAAACAAAAAAAAAAGAAAAGAAAAAAAAATCGAAGAATTGCCAAAATTTTGTCAAAAATAAAATAATTTCATTTCACTTCAATTATTTTTTTGTAAAAAGGGGAGGTGTCATATACATTGTATTAACGATTGACAAAACTCATAACTTAGCAATTTCACCCCAAGCGTTCGGATCAAATTACTTATTTCAATGCTTGTGCAGAGCAAGCACATCGACTCTCCCATGCTCAATAAATTATATTTGTCACACGGATCAATACCCTCACGTTTAACCAGTGTAAGCAAAATTAAACCACTTTGTATATGCGCAATGACGCGAAAATGTAGCAACACATAGCTTGTAATATAAAACACATTTGGACTCTGTAATAAACGTTCTGTTCGTAGTTAGCGTTCTTCGGAACCACATCGTTTTGTGATTAGTGATCCTATCTGCCCAGATTTTGGGTTAGGACACTGTTTTAAAAGAAACTCCCTTTAGGGTCAAGCGCAACGGATTGCGCAGTGTAAAAATCGTGCCACGAACCTGCCAAATTAAGAAGAGGCATGATATTATTTATTTGACGCAAGCGTGTCCGCAAAGTTTGAGATTGTTCAAATGGTGCGGACAGGTTTGCGGTTTACTTTGCGTTTAGTACAATCCGCAAACTCATTCCGGCTGCATTGTGCGTTGCTACGTTTGACTGCATGTATTCAAATTAGCTGTCAAATTTCCGGATTGCCTTCCGGATCCATTGTGCGCCGGCCTTTTGCGCGATATTTTGTCCTGAATTTCGCAAGTTTTATAATTTTTGGCTGATCGTGAGTCGTAATTTAAAGTTTTGTGTGTGTTTTTCAGGAATTGTGTTTTTTTTGTTAATTTAATAATGATTGTTTTGCGTCGGGAGTGGAGAAAGTCGTCGTTATCGACAAGGCAAGGCAAATAATTTGGTTTCTAGATGTTTCACCGGAACAGCCTTTCAGGGTCACACTTCAAAACACCATCATTGGCGAATTGTCTCAGCATCAAAACACTTCATTTCGTAGTGAAGGAACCTTTAAACGATGACGGGAGTTTACCGGATACGGATTATGTTGGCCGGTGTCTCCAACGGTGGCAGTGACGACAGCGGCACAGCCTGGCCATACCTTCACTATCGTGAACGAGTTCCAATTCTTCCTCCTCGGGTGTATCCACTTAGATAACAAAAAAACTCTCCACAATACGGTAAGCGCAACAAATATTTTCTAATCATGTAGGTTATTTACAATGAACTAATATCCCCTGTCTATTTTCACTTTGGGAAAGTAAATGATTTGTGTGTGATCGAACTATCTTTATTTTATACGTTATTTGGAATAAAGTAAAAATGTTTAGTATAGCCAAATTCTTACTAAATCGTTCGTTTTGTGTGTTAGAGGGATCAGTTTGATTATTTCACAATAGAATATCCAGTTTATCGCGAACGGTAATGGCTGCCAACTTACCTGCGGGTTTGGCTCTGATTTGACATTTGTGGAGGTCAGCTGCACCCACCGCTCCGAGCTTTCTGAACAATGTAGCATAAAGAAGATGCTGATGAAGTGAATTCAAGCCTTCTCATATATCACATTGATCAAAATGCTCGGAACGGTGAGTGCAGGTGACCTCCACAAACGTCAAACCAGAGACTAACCCGCAGTCAAGCTGGCGGCCATTACCGCTCGCAGAAACTAGATAAGGACCACCATAAATCCGTCGTGGAGCTCCTCGAGGTACCCAAGTATGAGTACTACACTCATGACCCCCCCGGCACGAAGCCGCCCAAGGCTTTGCTGCTTGGACTCTACGATATAAAGGAGTAAGAACTCCAAGCAGAGCTTGAAAGCTGCGGACTGAAGCCAGTAGCCGTGCACAAGATCGCTTGTCACGACAATGCGACATATGTCCATGTGATATCACTTGGAAGGACCAGAAGCTGGTTGGCGTTTTAAATTACACCGTCGTTGACTGGGAGCGATATCGGCCAGTGCACCGCAACGTCACGCAGTGCACTAACTGCTTCAACTTCGGGCACGGCACCAGGAACTGCCGTATGAAGCCGCGCTGCAACAAGTGTGGGGAACCCCATCCGACTGACGAGTGTGACAAGATGTAGGTGGCCGATTTCAAGTGCGCCAACTGTGGCGACAAACATCTGGTCACTACAAAGGGCTGCCCTAAGCGAGCCGAGTTCCTGGAAATCCGAAAAAAGGCGTCCGTGTTCAACGAGGTGAACTATCCGGCCATCGCGGCTCTCCGTCGAGCGATTCCAATCCTCCCAATTACCCCCGAAGGATTCCGCTCCGCTCTACACCCCGAAGCAGCTGGCTCCAATATTCAGCCAAATTGCGGCTCGGCTTCGAAGCAGCAAATCCCGGTTCGACCAGATCTACACTCTGGGCCTTTTCGTCATTGAAAATAGCTTCTAGGTTGGGTTTGGCAAACCGGAACGCTTGCTCGCTCAAGAGCAAATTCGTCGAGCTCAGCGATTTCTTTGAGGAGAAGGAGATTGACACGGCTTTCATCACTGAAACCCACCTGAAGCCCGTGGTAAGTGCAACAATTCCGGGTGTTCAAGGCTTTTTGTCCAACATCTCCGAGGTTCTGCAACGTTTGAACCAGACCGAGAACTTTCAGGACAAATCGATGAACTTGGACAAAATTGTAGACGCCGAGAGTATCCTAGGGATGATATGGAGACCTGCCGAGCTACTAGTGGAAGGACACACGCCAACGAAACGTCAAGTGTTAAGGCTTGTTATGTCGCTGTTCGACCCATATGGACTAATCGCACATTTTACAGTGCACGGCAAGATTCTTATGCAACACATTTGGATATCTGGATTGGGATGAAAACTTTGACAGGCTTGCATGAACTATGGAAGAATTGGACGCGGTACTTGAGGCGATTGGGTGAAGTCGAAGTGCCTCGTTGTTTCTTCGGTGCGGCAAGTAGTAAGCTGCACAGCGGATTGCAACTCCATGTGTTCGTCGATGCAAGCGAATTGGCGTACGCCTGTGTTGTGTATCTTAGGATCCTCCAGGAAGGAAAGGTGCGATGTGTGCTCATTGCGGCAAAGACGAAGGTGGCGCCACTAAACTCGCTTTCCATCCCTCGCTTAGAGCTGCAGGCCGGCCGGCTAGGCTGCTGATTGATGGAGAATGTTTGTACAGCATTGCAGTTGACAATAGAGTAGCGATTTGTCTGGACTGATTCAAAAACATCACTTTAGCCGACTCATAGCCGACGCTATCACCCCAACGTGAGCTTTCGTGTCGGGGAGATTCTGAATATTTCCACAACAGATGAGTGGTATTAAGTCCCGTCAAAACAGAACGTAGATGATAATGCAGCAAAGTGGAGAACTGGACCCAGTTTCAACCCGAGCAGCCGCTGCTACACCACCGGTCCTAATTTTCTCTCCTTGTAGGAAAACGAATGGCCGAAGCAACCAGCTAAGCAATCGACAAAAGAAAAGGAAGTACGAGTCGTGTTTCAGCACCATCGAAAAATGCCGCAACCTTTGATTGACGGGAACAGATTTTCGAACAGGAATCGTGTATTACGAGCGACCGCATGTGTGTTAAAAACAGCGAAGATTTTGGGAAAGAGAGGCCACCCTAGGCCGCTTACCCAAGAGGACAGTGTGAAACATTCCTGATGAGTACCGTATGTGGAGTTCAACAAAAGTAACAAAGGAGCTAATTGAGAAGTGTAGTCCGCTGTATAAGCAGTCCTCGTATATTTATGGACGATGATGGCGTTGTGAGAATGAACAGCAGGATTGAGGTCGCTCCCGGCGTGTGCATTGGAACAAAATACCCTGTCATATTACCGATAACAAGCTAACCGCGCTGCTCGGTGATAGTTATCACCGTCGCTTTAAGCATTAGAACCGTGAAACGGTGTTCAACGAGTTTCATCAGCAGTTCCGTATTTCGAAGTTGCATTCTCTGATACAACGTGCCGCCAAAAACTGTCAACACTGCAAGGGTTAAAAGGCTGTACCTATGCCACCAATGATGGCACCACTTCCGAAGGTTCGATTGACGCCCCATATCCGAGCGTTCAGCTACACTGGTATAGACTAGAGGCCTGAATAAGAGAAACGCGGATAGGTATGTGCCGCCAATCGAAACGTCAAAAAACAGCAGCCAATAGAGCAGGAGACCTGTCAAACAGCCAAAATATTGGCTCAAATACTGAAAACGGTCAAATTCGTTTTTATGCCATTTTTAAATAAACAAAATTGAATGTATTCTACATTAGTTTGCAATAATATATGCAAGTCATTTATAGATTATGAATTAAAATTCCTTTGTTTATTGGATTCTATTGTTAGGTGATGTGGACACATAAAATAGCGGATTGTTAGATTTTATTTACATAAACCATTTCTTCCTTTTTATGTGTTGTTATTTGATGAAGAAGATTGAATGCAGTGTTGGCAGAGTCATATTTTCAATCCGCGTTTCTCTTATTCAGGCCTCTAGTATAGACTACTTCGGCCCAATCCTTGTGAAGCATGGGCGCAGTCTGGCAAAGCGCTGGGTAGAATTGCTTACGTGTCTCAGTACGCGGGCGGTGCATCACAGTCTTTCACAGTCCTGTCTGATGGCGATTCGTAGATTTTGTGCAAGCATAGGATTTCCATCTGATTTCTACTCCGGCAATGAAACTTGGTTCCGAGGATCTAGCAACCTGTTGACGGAGCAGCTAAAAACCATTCATGAAGGTTGTACAGTGACGTTCACCAATGCGAGGATGAGCTTGCATTTCCATACCCCATCTGCCCCCATATGGACGGTTGTTGGGAGCGCATGGTTCGTTCGGTGAAGACAGCGATGGAAGACATCGCACAAGATGTTCATAATCCAAACGACGACGATATGGAAACTGTGGTGATGGAAGCGGAGGCGCTCGTCAATTCACGACCGCTGATGTATATTCTACTGGACGATGCAGAACAAGAAGCGTTAACCCCGAACCACATTCTGCTATACGGCTCGAGTGGTATAGTAAAACCGAAGAGTCCACTGGTACTGGTGTGACAATTGGAGGTTGTCGCAGTATTAAGCGATCGTGTTTTGGAATAGTTGGGTCCACGATTATCTACCAACATTATAGAGACGAACGTGGACGAAGTGGTTCGAGCCCGTGAAACCAATGGAGCCCGGAGATGTGGTTGTTGTTGTAGATCAAAACAAGCGGAACGGATGGCTACGGCCGTGTCATGGAAATCTTCAAGGCAAGGACGTCCAAATCCAAAGTGCAGTGGAACACACCGTAGAAAGGAATTAAAAACGCCCAATAGTGAAGCTGGCTTTGCTGGATATTCGCCATGACCAGAAACAAGGAAACCCGGAACTACATGGGAGAGAGCATGTTGAAAACCAACAATTTGTAAACTCTGATAACTGTGTGTAGTTCTCGGATGCTTCGGTAGGAAACGCCATCGCGAGACAGCAAAAAATCTGAGGTGCAGACAAACATATATCAAAAGAAACGAGACAATAGGACGAGTACAATAGTCAAATTCCGACACCGAATGTGTTCCTCTGTTTCAAATATTTGCCTTTGATGATCAAATTGCCGCATTAGCCTTCCCGGTAGCGTATGATCGATCATTGAAAAGTCCATCCGTAGATACAATTTAGGTGATTAGGCTATCGAGACGAGCCAGCCTTGGGCTGAAAGACTGGCTAATAAAGACAAATAAAAGATGATTAGGCAGGCAACGGCTAGAAAACATCTTAAGCATATTTATTAGGGCGGTCCAATACCGCATGCCCAAGAAAAGTTTCTTTTGAATCGAAGCGCGAGAGGTTTAGATAGATTCTGCAGAAAATTATATTAGACACTAAATCTTTAAAGCTTCTTATACCCACAAGTCGCTGAAAGCACTGTCTACTTATGCTCCAGAAATCCATTTATCTGAACAATTATAGATAAATCACCCAAGATAAGGAAATGTTTATAATGAAATCTTCCGATTATGTGTACGATCAACCGTAACATTAAATATCGTACCTCACAGCGACGCTTTTTCCTTATTCGGCAGCGACGCCTAAGTTGTTTCACACTTTACGAAATGCAACCAGCACGTGGCTTCACTCCACAACAAACCAGCGCTAAGGAACCGGCAATCGCACCGGTCCTACATCCTTTCAAACAAACCGGCGAAAGCCGGCTCCCAAGTCAGCATGTTATCAAACAAATCTTCGGCACCGTCGGCCACGTGCTCCGTCGGGATGCCGGCTGTGGAGCGTAGACCTGCGCAGTTCCCAGCCCTCCGATAGCGCCCATTCAACAGTTTGTTCGATTCGGCGGCCGAACGGAGCGGGATTTCTGTTTATTACTTTGATCTCGGAGGCCGGAACCGTCAGTCTGGTCGCGGATTTCCACTCGAACGGATCACTCGGAACGGGACTGAAACGGAACGGAACTCTGGACTCTGGCCGTCTTTGTTCACTGGAGCTACTGAAGAGTGCAGTGCAGTAACGTCGTGGATCTTCCAGTAAGTGAAAGTGAAAGGCGTGTGCCGTCGTCGGTTGACTGTGGGGAGCACCGCCGGGCCGGGATGGTAGGCCGAACAGGCGGAAGTGAACCGCGACGTGTGTGTGTACTTGTTGGGCTGTGGATCTGTGGATGGATGTAGTTACCAAGGGAAAGGGCCGATGTGTGGAAGTGGAACGGTGGTTGTAATTGAGCTGGGGGAGATAATTTATAAAGGATGGTATTATTTTGAATACTGAGTGGGTTGACCTTCACCGATGTCGCATCTGTAAGCGGTTCATCATCGTTTGGTATTAAACAAATGAAGCACAGGTAAGCCGTTTTGGGTACGGCAAGAAAAGTGTGGCTGTTTGAAAAAGAAACCATTTTAATTTATGCAAAGTGAGTTCGGAGTTTTTTGATTTGGCATAAAATTAATAAGAAAATCAAGTCGGCCGTGTTCGAAAATTTTGTGGAAACTTGGTAGTCCTTGACAAAAACTACATCAGTGATTGATTGACAGCGAATCTTTCGAAAGGTAAGTTGATTTTGAACCGCATGATTTGGTTGTTTAGGTTCGCCATAATTTACCATCTCTAAGGAATACTCACAAAAGGTTAATCAGTTGTTTCGAAATATATTCTAACCGTACTTCTTGGAAGGTAGCTGTGCCGTGGAAAATGGAAATAGACGTGAAGCTATTTTGGGGAGTATATTGAACCGTATCTGCATATATAAATAATTAAAATGGTGTTAAAGAGTAAACATAAAACTTGTGAAGAACATTACGTTTGCCACGGTTGGTCATTTTATCAAGAACCGTTTGATTTTTTTTGTGTTGATACAGCATGAACTCATTGTTCAAACGGAATATTTCTCAGGACAATATTGTATTAGCAATCGTGCGATTTCAAAATAGGACTAGTCTATTGTAACGCGATTTTTTCGAGTGTTCGTTAGACTTTCCGAAAAATTCGAAAAACTTCAAGAGATGTGAAAAGATGGCATTTATACGGATTTTTGACAGTAATTATTCCTTAATGCTTACTGCTTTCACTGTATTCGAGCCTGAGTGTATACTCAAAAGTGTTTGTTCTTGCAGTGTTGTAAAATGTCATTTGCAATCGTTTATATAATTTTCCCAGAACTTTTTTCAGAAGTTCGCTATTGATTCTTGATGTATGACGAACTTATAGCGCTTAAATGTGTCTACACCTTTGTCTAACAAGACATTGCTGTAAATATGTAATCTTGGGCGTGGGAGGCAAAATGTCATTCAAATGACATTATGTCAAATGACACGTGACATTTTAGAGAGTTTTCACTCTCCAGCCTCAGATGTTATATTTAGAGCAATGTACCCTTGAACAAAAATATAGCCCTACTCAAGCGTTATGAGTACATCTAAAATTATAATGTGAATTTTACTTCTGAAGAAAGTTATTAACAAATAAGTCAAATGACATGCAGATGACATTTTACAAGCCTGGTTCTTAGTAATGCAATGCCTGATTTAACCGATCTAGGATTTTCATGAAAGGGATTGATAGAATTTTTTTGGCCTTGAAGTGACTTTTGACAGGAAGCCAATTCTTCACTGACCACGGCTGAGCATGAGCATTATGACCGTACAATTCGTAGTTGCTACTCCGTGATTGACTGGAACTTGTGAAATTGCACAGAGAACCATGTGAATGGAGCATGGGATATGCTATCCATTCTCAATGTACACGTTTCAGAAGCTCACGTATTTAAAGTCAATAACGGCGCCGGCCACGTCCTTACGGTCATATAGGAAAGGTAGGATTGTTATTTCGACTCTCGTTGCTACTAGAGACCGAGAACACCTCTGCATCTCCACGATTGTCACGGAATGTAGTATTGTGTTAGTTGCATAGGATATTTTATCTGGATTCACTTTGGTAAGTGATGCGATCTAAGGGAGGGGATTATATGAAATACAAATAAAAACGCGAACCGTACAGATCAAAACAAAATATCTCGGATCACGCGACAGTTTTGCTTGCTATTCGAAATACGATCAATCGTAAAATCAATACAGGACTATTTCGCGACGACCATAACACATACCACCACGCGGTGTACATACTTGCTCAAATCACAGGAGAAAACACACACTGAACTGATTAGCTTTATTACCGGCCGTGCAATGCAGAACACAATTTTTCGACGGACCGCGCGATCGTTCTGCTGTCCGAAGCAAGAGAAAACACATACTCCAATTCTTCACTGACCACGGCTTGTTACAAACCGAGTATGAGTTTTCGGACGTGATCATTTTTCGTAAACAATTTCTAATGTGGGTTCGATTCCCACCCTAGTAAGGAGAAAACTTTTCGTAAAGCAAAAATTCTCCATTAAAAAAATTCAGACAAAGTTCTAGGATCATTTAATCGTAACATTGCTCGGAATTGCCGGCGGGAGGAGAATGTTGGACGACACGGTTCAACACACACCGACTGGAAGATTCTACGGCGGAAAGTTCCTTCGATGAAGCACTGGAGATACGTGCTGCAGATTTTTTAGACAACGTTGCAGACCAATGAACTGCCATCAAAAACGTCTTCATCTTTATCTTATCGCAACTAGTTAAAATCACTCGCGGATGGCGTGTTCCCTGATGCCTGGAAGCACGCATCAATTACACCGATCTGCAACATACATAGCGTAGAAAATTATCGACCTATTTCGATCCTGAACTGTTTGGCCAAAGTACTCGAAAGACTGTTGCATGACATGCTTTATCCAGCCGTTAAATCCGTTATATCAGAATTCCAGCATGGATTCATGCAAAAACGTTCGACGATCTCTAATTTGATGAGCTTCACCAATAGTGTTATTGGATGCATCGAGAAGCGGCAACAAGTAGATGCTGTGTATATTGACTTTTCGAAAGCATTTGATAAAGTTCCGCATGAACTTGCTATTTTGAAACTGAACCGTCTTGGTCTACCATCATGGATCGTCAATTGGATTCATTCGTACTTGACTTAAAGAAAAGCCTTCGTCAAGGTTCGTGACGCCACTTCCGATGAATTCGAGATTCCGTCTGGCGTTCCACAAGGGAGTCACCTAGGACCTTTAATTTTTGCGCTATTTATCAACGACATTTGCGATCAGCTACACTCGTGCAAGCTGCTTTTTGCGGATGACCTGAAAATTTACCGAGTCGTGAAGTCAGCTTTAGATTGCTGTGCACTTCAAGCCGACATTGTGCGCTTATCATCGTGGTGTCAGATAAATGGAATGCAAGCCAACGCCACCAAATGCAGAATAATTACTTTTTCCCGTGTTCACTCACCAATCAGATTTGACTATTCGATGAACCAGTTACCGCTTATGAGAGTTAACTCCATAAAGGATCTTGGCCTTACCTTGGACAGTAAGCTTCGGTTCAACGAGCACATCTCAAAGACAATCTCCAAAGCCAACACTATGCTTGGCTTCCTGCGCCGCAACTCTGCACAATTCGATGATGTTTATGCTTTGAAAACATTATACTGCCCATTGGTCAGAAGCATTCTTGAGTACGGAGTTCAAATATGGGCTCCTTACCATGCGATTCATGCATCACGCATAGAAAGCATCCAGAAACGTTTCGTCAGATTCGCATTACGACAGCTGCCATGGACCAATCCCGATAACCTGCCACCGTATGAGCACAGATGTACGCTCATTGGCTTGCAAACACTCGCCGAACGTATTTACAACGACTTTTTATTTTTGACATGATCCGTGATAATATTGACTGCAGTAGCGTGCTTCGGGAAATCAACTTCCACGCACCTAGCCGCCGATTACGCAATCCCCAATTGCTTTGGACCCCGGCACACCGCACTGCTTACGGTTACAACAAACCACTTCAAGACAAAATTTTCAAAGCGACTTATCTGTTTTTGTAAACAAAGATTCAAACGACGATTTGGCGAATCTGATAGCCCTCCCATGCAAACCAACACCATCAACAGGTAGCGGAATCCTTCGCCTACCTATTGGTGGTGTTGGTTTGCGTGGGAGAGTTATCAGATTCGTCAAATCGTCGTTTGAATCTTTGTTTACAAAAGCAGATAAGTCGTTTTGAAAATTTTGTCTTGACTTGACAGATGTTGTAGATTGTTGAACGATGTATGTGATATGTTTGATTATAATGTTAGCTTGTCTTCAAAAATAGGATTAAGATACTGTAGTCTGTGTGGTTCTGAACCAAAGATGAAATAAATAAATACCCATGTCTTAATCTAGGCGCAAGTGCCGGTATGATTTGCATAGGATCAGGCGTAATATCGAAGCTCCTGTAAATTCAAGCGGCCATCCAAAGTATGAAATCGAACAAAGCCCTAGAGGTCGATCGCGTATCAGCCGAAATAGTCGAAGCTGACTCCATGACATCCGCTCAACTGTTGCATCGTTTATTTCGGGAACAAAAGTGGAGCGACCAGAACTTACATACGGGCTGAAACGAAATATGTAAACAAGCATTAGAATGGAACCTAGCTGGCCATTGTAGAAGAGGCAGACGGCGTAGCCTTTATAAAGAAATAAAAGAAGTCGATCGAAATCCAACTTGGCAACAGTTTAAAGGTTCCCCCAAACACACGCGACGCGACAGTCGCGACGCGATTCTACGGCTTGGCGACAGCGATTCTGTCGCCGTTGGTATGGAAGCGTAAATAGAACATTGCCTGCAGCGACCCAACGATAGAATCGCGGCGACTAGTTGTCGCCGTCGCGGCGATGAAATCGCTTAGGCCTGGGGGAGCCTTAAAGCGATAGCCGGACATCGCTCAGGATGGAGATCTTTCATGTCGGCCCTTTGCACCAGTCGAAGTATACAGGGCCCATTAGTAAGTAAAGAAAGTTGAGTGACAACGACGTAGCGCTTGCAGCAGGCAGCGTTTCTTTGTCTGGTCAGGCCATTAGGACTGTCAACATCATCCCGGTAATATGATTTCTATTGCCGCATCTCAGTTTAAGTTGTCTTCCATGCAGATCCCAACAGTATTTCTAAAAAGCATATTTCCAATCTGCAAGCAAGGAAGTTTTCATTCATTTTGAAATTAAATTTTGCTTTGGTATTTATGAGTGTTAAGATAGAACAATAGTACCATTTGACTGCTTCAAAATAAATAAATTTGAATGAAAATGAGACATTCCAAGAATTGTATGTCATTCCGCAGGAGGAGTTTACTCCGAAATCATTTCCCCAGAATGTCCCAATTTCCAAAATATTTCAGCTTAGTCATTACCATTTATGATCTGGTTCACATCAGGTACTGATCAATGTACCCGGCGACGGCGTGATAGATCATTTTCACCCAGCGGCGGTGGCAGCGCGGCGGCGTGAACTGATTTCAAATTTTCTCTCAAAAATTCTCCAAAGTTTCTTCGGAAGTTCCTCAACGAGTCCGTTGGGAAGTTCATCAAAAAATTCCTCTGGACATTCCTTCAGATATTCCTCCAGAAATTCCTTCAGAAGTTCCTCCAGGAATTCATCCGAAAGTGATAGAAAATGGAGGTGATTTCAGACGTAACGGACGTAATCATGTCCTTTCTGAACAACGGCGGGAAGTACAGCAAGGGCATTAAGAAGTCCGTGCTGATCCTCTGCAACATGGTTGTAGAGGCAAAGCAGGAGTGGAAGTCCTCGCTGCAGGCAAGTAAGGTCCTGATCGGTGCCGGCTTTGCCGGAGGTGTGGAGCTGAAGGTCACAAGGCTCACACCTGCCAGGCCGCACCGAGGTGTTTGATCTGTGATTCTGGCACAGACAACTAACACCCATCCGGTGGGCAGGCCTGTCCGGCCTCCAGACGGGCTCGGTCATGCAAGTAGCTCAGCCATTGCGAGGCCGGGCAAGCGCTGCTACAACAGTTGGTACACGAGAATAAGACTGATGTTGCCTTGATGTCCGACTCGTACCGCATTAGACTGGCCCAAAATGCATGAAATCCTGAATTTCAAACCTTGCACCCTTAAATGCCAGTTTGAGGGTCCCAGAAACTCCCCTGAAAATTTCAGCTCATTCGGTCCAGTGGTTGGCGTGCGCAAATTGCTCAAAGTTTGTATGAGAAAAGTGATCAAAATGTAGGGGAAAACGCAACCGTTTCAGTTTTTTGCTTCTAGGTGGCGCTGTAGTCAACGGATTCCTGTTGTGGACAAAATGTAGAACCTTTTTTATATAAGGAAGCGACTGGTGAAGACCGGATGTAAATCCCTTTGAAATTGGCCATGTTATAAGCATCCAAAGTCGAGGGTTTCGAGCTTGTCCCCCAGGGGTGTTTAAAATGAGAGCAACGTTGCGGCGGCGATGCAGGCGTATTCGGTGCCGTGCGAAATTAAATGCATGATTATCACGCAATCTCGCGATTTTTATCCGATTGGTAAATACTTTGTACAGTAGTGTTGCTAGAGAGGAGGGGTGAATAAGAGGGGCAAGGGGGGATCTTTTTTAGTAGAAAACATCCGGGATATTGTTCGATGTTTAATCTCGCAATTTTCTGACGTCATTTTACCTTCGAGCTAACACGCTAAACAAATTTACTCAAAATTGACATAAATTGAAGAATTCAAAATTTGGTTAAGTTTGGTCAGGAACTAATAACCGGGACCAGACACTCGGAATTTTCGGGGTTGCGCTTCACCTCTCCCTCGGTGTGTAGAGTTCTAGGTATACAAATGAAAAGACACCAAGTCAGTTGTCAGTTTTTCTCCATCATTTGCTTTCCGTGCAAAACATGACAGCATTGTGTTTTTGTTTTTTTTTTTTACTTTCACCGGTTTTCCTTCACCTTCCACCTGCGATATTAGTAAAAGCAATTTTCGACCAAAAATAAAACGGGAGGCGCTGATCCAACATGACGAAGAACTGGAGGATTAAAAGATATGTATGTTCAAGAGGAGAACGTTCCGGATCCGTACAACACATTCTGTTGCCGCTCCGTCACTTCATCTATTTTCAAGGAGTTCCAGCAGGGATTCTACGAGAAGTTCCACCAAAGATTCATCCAGAAGCTCCACCCGGGATTCCTCCGGAAGTTCCACCAAGGATTCCTCCAGGAGTTCCACCACATGTTTTACCAGGGATTCCAGCGTAATGTCTACTAAGAATTCCTCTAGGAGTTCCAGCAGGGATTCCACGAGAAGTTCAGTCAAGGATTCATCCAGGAGTTCCACCAGGGACTATTTCAGAAGTTCCACCTTGGTTTCCTCGAGAAGTTCCACCAAGGATTCCACCAAAAGTTTCACCAGGAATTCCTTCAGGAGTTCCACCAAGGATTCCTCCAGGGATTTCTCCAGTAGTTTCACCAAGGATTCCTTCAGGAGTTCCACCAGCGATTCCTCCAGGAGGCTTACTAAGGATTCTTCTAGGAACTTCCAACAGGGATTAATAGAGAAGTTACACCAAAGATTCCTTCAGAAGTTCCTCCAAGGATTCATCCAGAAGTTCCACCAGGGATGCCACCATAAGGCCTACTAAGAATTCCTCTAGCAGTTTCAGCAGGGATTCCACGAGAAGTTCCATCAAGGATTCATCCAGCAGTTTCACCAGGGATTTCTCCAGGAGTTCCATCAAAGATTCTTTCAGAAGCTCCACCAAGGATTTCTCCAGAAGTTCCACCAGGGATTTCTCCAGGAGTTCCACCAGGGATTCCACCGTTAGACATACTTAGGATTTCCCCAGAAGATCCACCAGGGATTCCTCCAGGAGTTTCACCAGGGATTTCTCCAGGAGTTTCACCAAAGATTCTTCCAGAAACTTCACCAAGGATTCCTCCAGGAGTTCCACCAGGCATTCCACCAGCAGTTTTACCAGCGATTACACCCTAATGTCTACTAAGAATTCCTTTAGGAGTTACAGCAGGGATTCCACGAGAGGTTCCATCAAGGATTCATCCAGGAGTTCCACCAGGGATTACTTCAGAAGTTCCACCTTGGTTTCCTCGAGAAGTTCCACCAGGGATTTCTCCAGGAGTTCCATCAAGGATTCCTCCAGAATTTCTACCAGGGATTCCACCGTTAGACATACTAAGGATTTTTCCAGAAGTTCCACCAGGGATTTCTCCAAGAGTTCCACCAAAGATTTTTGCAGAAGCTCCACCAAGGATTCCTTTAGGAGTTCCACCAAGGATTCCTCCAGGAATTCCTCCAGAAGTTTCACCAGGATTTCCTTCAGAAGTTCCATCAAGGATTCCTCCAGAAGTTCCACCATGGATTCCTCTAGTAGTTCCACCAAGCATTTCACCAGCAGTTTTACCAGGGATTCCACCGTAATGTCTACTAAGAATTCCTCTAGGAGTTCCAGCAGGGATTCCTTGAAAAGTTCCATCAAGGATTCATCGAGTTCCACCAGGGATTTGTCCAGGAGTTCCACCAAAGATTCCTCCAGAAGCTCCACCAGGAGTTTCACCAGGAATTCCTTCAGGAGTTCCAACAGACATTCTATCAGTTGTTGAACAACCAGATTCCACCGTAAGGTCCACTAAGGATTAATCCAGGGATTCCTCCAGAAATTCCACCTTAGTTTTCTCCAGAAGCTCCACCAAAGGTTTCTCCAGAAGTTCTACCAGGGATATCTCCAGTACTTCCACCAGAGATTCCTCCAGAAGTTCCACCAAAGATTCATCCAGAAGCTCCACCCGGGATTCCTCCAGGAGGCCTAGTAAGAATTCCCCTAGGAGTTCCTGCAGGGATTCCTCGAGAAGTTCAATCAAGGATTCATCCAGGAATTCCACCAGGGATACCACCGTAAGGCCTACTAAGAATTCCTCCTGAAATTACTTGAGAAATTCCACCTTGATTTCTTCGAGAAGTTCCACCAAAGATTTCTCCAGGAATTCCACCAAAGATTCCACAGGAAGCTCCACCAGGGATTCCTTCAGTCGATTCTTCGGATTTCCTTTGTGGCACCAACTTAGTCAGTGCAATCAATTTAGTTTGCAATGTGTTCGCACGTTATTGATCTGGCAATTGCACCTTATTCCTGAAGAAGCATCTGTCATAAAGCTGATTAAAGTTTGTACATATAATCCTACACTTAAGCAAACGGTGTTTATCCATCACTCTATAAATGAATTTCCCGGTTGATTGGATGACTTACCGCATTATTCCCGGGTATTTCCAACTGGATGGATACCTTATTGTGAATAAAGGAAACACATTCAAGGATTTAGAGCATTCTGAGGAATGATTTTCGGGGTAATGTTATAGAATCTCTTCGACGGGTTAACGAAATCCACATCCAATGCAGTTGATTAGTTGAATGAATCGAAAACAATGGCTGGTTGGCTACCCTCCACTGCTAATATCGAATACTTATTTCTATATATAATAAACTCGTGGGAGATTGGGTTCTTTAATCTAATTACGAGACTGTGATAAATACTGTAAGGGTCAATTTCTTCACCTCTGCTTAAGCCTTAAACCAGGTTTAAACGTATGGGTGAGCACCGCTTAAGAGTTAAGCGAAGGTGAAGAAATTTGCCCTAAGTGATACAGTTAAACGCGCGTCTGCTCGGGTGTGCAGTCAGTGATAAAACTAAATCTTGATTCTTTCGATTGCCACCCCAACAAACAATTTAAGTTGAATAAGCTAGTTTTTTAGCTGAACAAGACAAATTGTGGCGAAATAAGCTCTTTATCAGACTCCAATGCTTGTTGGGACTGGTGTACCAGACAGCCAGTGGTGTAGCCAGCGTTGGTAGAATCATGCTCAAATCTCACTCACTGAAGCCTCATGCACAAGCTAACTCGCTTGCGATGCTCCATAGAGAGCATCGCGCACGCAGAATCGCATCGTTTCGCTCATTCACCGAAAAATGATTTCGCTCTAAAAAGTGTTAATACCCCATCGAAGCGTGTTTTATGTATACGTATGCATTTGTTATCCATTGTTTTAAGCAATGAAAGTTATTCCGATGAATTTAACGAAGAAGAACATGCAAAAATCACGCAATGATGCAAATCGCGAGTCGAATCATGGACGATTCTCTTGGCCATGAGTCGGGTGAGGTTTGCCTCGCGCTTGATTTGAATCGTGGATGAGATTTGAGAATTTGAGTTTTTACCAACACTGGGTGTAGCTAGGGCGGATACTACACTATACACGAAGGCTGTCAAAACTTAACCACTCTAAATAGGGAACTGTTCCCGTTTTAACTTACTGAAAGAAAGAAATCACCGCTTTATTGTTTTATAGATACCCCTCACCATACTGTTTTCAGAATGTTAACTCCTAGTATGCTTGTGTAGGAACTTCTTCTTCTTCTTCATTGGCATTATATTCCCCACTGAAACATTGCCTCGTCGTCTTCAGTGTTCATTAAGCACTTCCACAGTTATTAACTGCGATGTTTCTAAGCCAAGTTACCATTTCTGCATTTGAATATCATGAGGCTAACACGATGATACTTTTAGGGAAGTCGAAACAAATTGAAAACCTAAAATTGTCTGGACCGGCAACGGGAATCGAACCCAGCCACCCTCAGGATGGTCTTGCTTTGTAGCCGCGCATCTTACCGCACGGCTAAGGAGGCTCCACGCATATATACACTTAAAGCGGTTTAATTATTAAGTGGCACAGAATGTCATGAACTTATTTCGAAATAATTGCTCAATTTCCATTACTAACAAAATCTGTCTTTGCATTTCATTTCTCCCTGCATCATGTCTCCCTTGCAGAATCATGCTTTTATTCAGCCATAATACATAGAATTCGTTCACAGTTAGTCCGTGTGTTTGTTCACCTTCACAATGTGCATTTAGTTGAGAAGCGCTGAGTGAGTTATGAAAGATGTGCCAAAGTTCATTGATTTTGGTAACCTGCTGGGACCCACTCTGTTAAGCGCAAAGCTTTCTCAAACGACGACATTTATCCCGTACAACTCCAGTTTCACACATCAACGACAGCGATATCGTTGACGATCCCAGGTTCGCCAAGTCCGGCATAACATCTTGCTGCCTTTACTTCACGTCCAAGGAAACAAACATCTTATATCTCAGTTTCCGTATTTGTCCCCTGGTCGGCGGATAACTTTCACACCAATAAACTCATCTTGCCCCGCGTTGTCATATAGGTAATTTCGTGTACATTTATCTATCCGGAACATAAGCACAAGAATTTCTTATGTACGTAGGCCATACGAGGCTGCGCTACAACATTTATTAGCTGCAAATGGAGTGTGATGAATTAAATATTTTTGACTGATTTGAATCAAATTCTGCTAAATCTACATACCTATTGTGCGATCTAGTTTCTTATGGAGCGTGTATTGAGAAAACATGATTGTAATGAGGGCCTCAACTGTTAGCAGTAAGGACATCGTGGAGGGCTTCGAAGGACCGCATGATTACGGAAAACAACATGCACTCCCACTTCCAAGGGTCATTGCTTCGGAAACGTAGACATCTGATGCAATTTGAGCAATACAAAGGCTAATCACAGATGCCGCCGGTATTGCAGCTTTGTTTCGGGTGTAACGGCTAGAAGTCGGCTTTTCAACCTGCTGTTTGGTCATCGTTTCTTCACGGAATTAATATTCCTTGAACTTGTTCTTAGTTTTGTAATCAGAATGGTTTTTATTGTGTCCTAATCGATAGAAAAGAAACGAGCCGGTTTTGATAAGTTTTAGCAGCTTCAGAAACGGATATTGCTGCAGTACTCACGTAAAAAACTTATTAGTTTACCTTATGAAAATTAGCCACAAGGAATCGGTTTGAAAAACATAAGGTAGCCTTGAACCAGCATGAACTTTGGATGAACCAGGTCTATAACAAATAAAGGTTCCCCCAAACACACGCGATGCGACAGCCGCGACGCGATTCTATCGCTTGGCGACAGCGATTCTGACGCCGTTGATATGGAAGTGTAAATGGAATATTGCTTGCAGCGACCCAACGATAAAATCGCGGCAACTAGTTGTCGCCGTCGCGGCAGTGAAATTGCTTAGGTCTGGGGGAGCCTTAACGTATATGTTTATCTTATGTTTACTTTACTAATTTCATTAAGCAACCTTATGAATTTTCATAAGTTTGTTTTAAGAAATTCTTACAATATTAATATAAATTTAAATTCATGATTTATCTCAGTAAAGAAATAATGTTATTTCAGCCAATAATCATCGTTACAGTATAAGGTTCTCAATTTTATTATCATTTGCAAAATACATGCAATACTAATACATTTTAGTGCCCTGATGCAATATAACTGATTATTGATTTAAAATAGCATACAAAACTTTCTAGGTATTCCAGATTCAAGCGCATAGCAAGCAAATCTGTGAAAGTATGTTGTCTAGCAGGCTAATCGTCACTGACAGTTTCGACTGAGAAATCTGGTCATCCACCTTCAATTCCTCCACGACAGGTGGACCAGGTGCTAAAAATATATTTGGGATTCATGAATTGCATTGTCTTGATAATAACTTCGAGAATACTCACTAGATGTTTGATTCAGTAGTGGGAAGTGGGAAGTGTGGATTTTGCCATGGTTCTAGATGCACGACAAAAATCAGTAAAATCGTGTTCTTCATCCTTGTCAATGGTTGGCAACTTCCATTGATCAGTGTTGATTAGTAGAACCGGTACCGATACTACCGCCTTTAGAGCTATGGTGATATGTTCTTTACCTAATTTCATTTCCGATAATTTATTCTGAGACGTAGTTAGATCATTCAGTTCACGATCGACGTTATTTGCCAGGTACCTAGTTGCTTTTCCAAAATGCTGCTGTTGGTGCTTCATGTTGACTGCTTGTTGGGTGGTTCTCCAATCCAGCGATTTTTTGCTTTATTTTCGAAATAATCGGCATTTGATTATTGAAAGCGCCTTCACATCGTAAATTATTCTGCATGACATGTAATTGCTAAAATTAGGAAATGCGTAACTAACTAACAAAAAATTTTAGCAAACTAAATACTCACTAAATACTTCAGCAACTGATTCAACAATAAAAGGGTTTCCGGTGGCAATGGTTGATTGAGGATCTGACTATTCAAATATTCTGCTTGGACAGCCATTTGGATCTGCTGAACCAACACGTATCCAAAACACCAGCAGTACCCCAACCCACTTCGCTATTTGGACCTCCCTCACTGAACGGATCAAGACTCGATGGAGGAGCCTGATTGAGATAGCTTTGCAATGGTTTGCTAAGAGAGTTCAAACCAGCCAGATGTGAATTGCCACCGTGTCGCTTGCATGTTGTTGTTCGGTTCATTTTGGTTCTATGTAACAATTGATATAGAATTAATTTATTTATCTAGTGTATACATATTTTATTGTTGGTGTGAAATGTAAGACATGAGTTATTTTACTTAACGGTCAGTTAACAGTGAAACACTGTAGAAGGCCATATACTATACTGTTCCTGTCGAAATATGAATCTTTAGAGTCATCAAATGCTGGAATTTATTGGAATACATATAAGCCATTCCACCAAACAAGTTTTAGAAAGTTTAAAAAAAAGTATAGTAAAAGGTACAAACTAACATTGGTCACCCGAATGAGATTGACACTATCAAGTTAATTACATCAAAGCACCGCGGCTATGATGGCCACCAGTCGGACAGCACTCTCGAATACAGGAGACAGGCATGCTCTCACAATGCGCTTTCTTACCACTGCCACCAATAAGGCAAAGAATCCGACAGGCGTTTCTATATTCTCAGAAGTGAAACATTCGATCATGGATTGTTGACAATAACGAGACTCTGTAAAACAATTTTACAAAATTCAATACACGCTGGTGTGGGTGGGCTAATACCATAGGGTGAATCAAGTTGTGCACCATACTGACCGGTTATTGAATACCTTGGAGGTTGATTGTTTATCCCCAGGTTTATCCGCCTTCTCCTTCTTAACATCGGCGATTACGAATCGATAGTAATAACGTCATCATCCTTACTGTTCAAATGCGCTATCCGCAGCCTTCAGTAAATGCACACTCGACTCTGGTTCCATGAGGGCAAAATTCTAGCAGTTATTATAATACCTTGTGGTTTGCACTTTTTTGCCAGCAACCGTTCCTTTGCAGTTTTGTCAAGTTTCAAAATTCGCTCAACGATATGCGTGTTTACTTCTCCCGGTTAGATATTCAGCAGCAAATTATGAGACATGATATCAGAAGAACTGCCATTAGACTTTCGAAATTTCTTCCGTGATTCGTTTTTCACCAAACCGAATTCTCCGAGCCCGAATCCATGTGTTTTTTTATCGTTTTCCGCTTGCTTAATTCTCGTTCAGATAATCATATTCGTCCGTAATGGCTCAGTAGGTACTATGACGCTGATGCTAACTTTCTTGATGTTGATCAAATTCAGCTCAAACAGTTGCTGTATAGCCAATACAGATTAGACTTGTTCGGAGCAAATCTTTGAATGATTTTATACAGATTAGACTTGTTCGGAGCAAATCTTTGAATGATTTTCTCCTCCTGCTGTGCAATTCTTGATGAATTGGAAAGCAAAATACTTTTCGATGGTCTTTTCTTATTTCCGGATCGATATCTGGAGATAAGTGTGGAAGACTTAAAGTCTTATTCAGTCACAGAAAATTTAATATTGAACTCACCTTGTTCCAGAAATAGCCGTCAAAATAATCTTGCTTTTGTCATCTGTTATTGAAACACCAGCAACGATCAAGCATTCCAAACTTCTTTCAGGGCTGCTTCCACCAAGCATTCCGGCATCTATTTCTCGAGTAAATACTATCAGTTCAGGGTACACACGACCGTTTCATGTAAATATGTAACTCATATTCTGTCGATGCGGGTAAGCTGGCGTTCTGCTGCTAGTGATAAGGTAACGGAATTGTTTCATGGGATTAGCAAGCAACAATTTAGCAGCTTCCCATATGTGGATTTTTACCCCTGGCCGTTACATATTAGCTGAAAAACCGCAACTATGGTTATTGAAAAGTAGATTTTAAGTCTAAACAATCAGCGAACAACAGCTAAATTCTATTCCAAAATTTCTTGATTAGATTCTTACCTGTATCCGATGCCATGAAGTCGTCTAAAACCGCGGCAATGCATTGATTATTGTTAATTTTATTTAATGTTTGTTTTTTTATTAACGTTATTTACCACCGGTTTGTGCAAATAAAATACAGCGGAAGAAAATAACCGAACACTACTGAAGCAGAGTGTATGTAATTAAGAGTGGCGACATGTGCCGCATTTGACAGGTCTCCTGCTCGTTTGGAACACGATTTTGTATGGGAATGACAGATGAATTCTGTTCCAATTCTGACAGTGTCGCCACTCTTAATTACATACACTCTGTACTGAAGTAACGTGACATCATCCGTTGAGGAATGTAAACAAAACTTTGACAGTAGAAAAGTCTACACTGAACAAAACACTCTCTCACAAATCTACCACAATTTGAGTAAAATACACTAGCGCCTCTGGCGGTGCTGGTCTCGTGAGCTCTTCTGGGTTGCATGAATTTTTAATCGGTTCTTCGGGACAATCACGTCCCGGTTATTAGTTCCTGGTTTGGTTTATGCTATAGTTTAGAGTTTAATTTTCGAAGCGTGAATGTAAATACACGAAATAAATTAAGTACTTCTTCCATTTATTTTGTTAGCCTCAAATAAGAATATACAGCCATCCTGTTCCAACATTATTGATATGGTCCTCAAAATTACTTTATATTTGGTAGGATCGTTCCTTATAGAACAATATTGGACCCATTTTATTATTTCCCTTTATGGTGACCAATTTCAATATAGGGTATTCAGAACAATCGATCATTTCAGGAATTTTAATTATTCATAAAATTGTCACTCCCAAATCATTAGGCCTATTTGTTGTATTAACAAATCAAATAAAAGCTCTTTATTTCTACAGGTGTACCTCGATATAACGTAACTAATTTTTCACTCTTCAAATCGTTGTATCTCCAAAACCACTGGTCCTGCAAGAGAAATGTGTGAAGTGATATTTGATCGTGCAAGTGGAACACATAAAATGGATTCAAAATCTAAGGACGAATTAAGTATGGAACTTGTTGTCCCAATTGAAAGTTTTAAAGGTGTAAAGTTGCCTTCAAACGGTGATGTGCTTGGTCGGATGCGTTTTATAATGAAAAATCAACACTTGAGTATAAAACCAGCTGGTAAAACTGTAGTAACTGAAACTCAAATTTTTTTGGAGAAATATAGAATTCCTCTAATGCAACACTACAATGCTGTTGTTAAGCTCCTAAAATTATTTAACAAAATGCGAGCAATTATCAAAAAATCTTCTCACGCGGGAGATAAACAGAAAGAGCAAGAGTCTAGTTTCATTAATAATTTGGATCGATTGTTTGACATTGCTCGACGAAATGCATTAAATTTGATTAAAAACGATAAGGGTAAACAGTTCCTTATTCTGCAAAGGGAAGTTGGAAGGCCTGGATCTGCCTTTGCGAGAGTTAAAAAAGGCAAAATCGAAGAAGAACCAACAACGGAACCAGAGCCTTCCTTGGAATCTCAATCAGCTACCAGCGTTTTTACTATTGATGGAGGAGGTAAGAATATAATCAAATAAGATGGTAACTTCTACTATATGTAAATATTTCTATGTCTTGCTTCCAGATGAGAAACCCTCCACTAGTAGAGCGTTCAATCAAGAAATGTGTATATGGCTGCGGCTTCAAGATTTGCAAATCATCTATGGTTCTTGAGTGAAGAACTAGTCGCTCTGGGTTTTTTCGACCCATAAATATCTACTGATGAGAGAAAAGAAATGGCACACAATTTAAAATCTTGTAAGGGTGATGAAGTAAGAAAAGTAAAATTTAAAATATCTACCATCGATAAGTTGACTTCTTGTACGCTTTCGGATTTTGTTTCTCAAAATACGATGATTTTTTTTTGAAATTTCTGGAATATCTGCAAATTTTCTCAAAGAAGATCCTAGTATATGGGATGAATTGGAAGAATTTGTTGAAAGTAGAAATAAAATTAATTCATTTTTGGTAGTGAATGACTGTGCTGAAAGAGGAGTTAAACTAGTTCAAGATTTTTGTGGAAAACTGACAAAAAATGAAGAACAGCTTCAATATCTTCTCAAAGTTGTTCAACAGCATAGGCAAAATTTTCCAGGTTGCACTTGCTCTGTTATAAAGGAAGGCCTAGCAGTTGAAATAAATAATTAATATAGGTATAAGTGTTGTTTGTTGATAACTTTGTAGTTTTATACAGTTAAAACAAAATTAAAACTGTTGTTTGAAAATATATAACTTATATAATATCCCAGGTCTCTCTGTTTTCTGTCCTTCTGTCCCTCTGTCTGTAACGATTATATAATATCGTTCTAAAATTGATGCAACGGGCATCACGATGTCCGAAAACAACTCGTTACAAATATTTCATGAATTTTGTCTTCCCTTGAAAACTTCAGCTCGTTGGCTTCAGTGGTAAGTCACCCCTCCTCTCTAGCTACACTACTGTACAGAGCACGGAAAGTATTTACCAATCGGATAAAAATTCGCGAGATTGCGTGATAATCATGCATTTAATTTCGCACGGCACCGAACACCCCTGGGGGACATTCTCGACACCCTCGACTTTGGATGCTTATAACTTGGCCAATTTCAAAGGGATTTACATCCGGTCTTCACCAGTCGCTTCCTTATACAGGGGTTAGACAAAAAGGTTGAGATAGGTAAAATTATGTCGAAATTCAAATCATCATAACTTTGCGTACACTAATCCGATTTTGATAAAATCAGGACCATCATAACCGGACGCATTTCTAGTATACTGCCCCCCTGCAAAACCTAAGACTGGCCATTGGCCACCGTAGATGTTCCGGGTTTTCCGAAGGTATATTCAAAATGCATTTTTTCCACTGCTTGTCATTTTATGTGACGTTTACTTTCATCATGTTTTATGCTTTCTCCAAAAACTAGAACTAATATGCCGGCCAATGGTGGCTGTAGATCGAGAATCCATCAAAACTACGCAGAGATATGGCCATTTCCGTAAAAACGGTTCCGGGAACATGATGAAATGATAACAGATCGGAATAATGCAAATATGGGTATCTATGTTCATGGCTTTGCGAGACGATGATTACAGAAACATTTCCAGAGTGATAGTGTCCACTGCCACCCTTATAGCAGGTTCCAAGGGCCTTCCAGGAGGGGCCGGTTTTGGCACCGTCTGGAACTATGCATATATGGGTGTCAAAATTCATATTTTCCCAAGACGATGAATATAGGATCTTTATTAAAGATACATTATGGTGACTGTAAGACTCTCTGGCCAATTTGTAACTGGTTCCGGGTGTTCTGCGAAAATGACATTTGTTCAGGGTGTATGGCCAATCCTGTACCGATTTTACGAAAATGACCATATCTTTGCGTATACCAAACGAATTTTCGATCTGCAGCCAGCATTGGTCAGCTTATTAGTTCTAGTTTCCAGGGAGAGTATAAAACATGATGGCAGTAAACGTCAGAAAAAACGACAAGCTGAAGAAAAAATGCATTTTTAACATATCCTCGGAAAACCCGGAACATCTCCGGTGGCCAAGGGCCAATCTGAGGTTTTGCATGGGGACAGTATACTAGAAGAGTTTCCGCGTCCGAAGGTCCCGGTTTCATCGAAATCGGATCTTTCTACGCAAAGTTATGCTGATTTGAACTTCGACAAAATTTTGCCTATCTTAACCTTTTTGTCTAACCCCTGTATAAAAAAGGTTCTACATTTTGTCCACAACAGGAAAATGTCGACTACAGCGCCACCTAGAAACAAACAACTGAAACGGTTGCGTTTCCCCATACATTTGGATCACTTTTCCCATACAAACTTTGAGCCATTTGCGCACGCCAACCACTGGACCGAATGAGCTGAAATTTTCAGGGGAGCTTCTGGGACCCCCAAACTGTCATTTGAGGGTGCAAGGTTTGAAATTTCAGACTTTTCACTTTTCCCATATAAGCTTGGGCCACTCTAGTACCGCATCCCTGCCAAACATAGCAGTTGGGTTGCGGATAAGTCCGGAATAGTGACCATCTGGACTTGCGGGAGGTACCCCGGGAGGTCATCTGCTGATGATGAGGGTTTTGTTATAGCAAAGGTAAACGGAGTTTACTTTTGCAGCTGCTACTGTCCTCCAAGATGGAGCATAGAGCAGTATACTAGGGTGTTAGATAATCTTGTAACGAGACTAACTGGTCTTAAACCATTAGTTGTAGCAGGTGCCTTCAACGCGTGGGCAGTGGATTAGGGCTCTCGATTCACTAACGCTAGAGGTCTTATCCTGCTTTCACTTTGAATGCGGTTCCAATTAATTGGTCTAGCGAAGCTAAATATTTGGGACTTCTGCTGGATCAAAAATTGACTTTTGAAAGTCACTGTTACGCAATCTTCGTAACACACACATGATATCCTGAACATGCCATATAGGCACTTTAGCTTTAAGAGATTGTAAGCCAGTATTTTTCGTATACACTTCTTTCAATGATCTCTATTAAGCCTTGCCTTCATTGGTATGCGATGTAAGGAACTGCTGAAACTGAAGCAAAACAAACTAGCACAAAGAAAGGTGTAGGAAGAGAGCTATTTATGATAACAAATCGCTGTTGATAACGTGTTTAGTTAGTCACATCATAAAATAGAATTTGGAGCCTAATTAAGTAAATATTGCGAACAGTCCAAAAGCTTAGAATATTACTTGTGGATTCATACGTAAATTATCAAAGGTAAATTGAATTTAAAAAGATTTGCGAAGAGTACAATCTAGTATGTGCCTAGTTTCTTAAACCTAACTTACTTACTACAGATTGGACAAAGTCGATCGTAATTACTTCCCTGGGGAGCAGATTACCCTGAATCACTAGATTGGAGGTAATTTTCCTGTATAAATAGTACCTATCCTCTTGAATTAGTGTTTTATCAACATGCACATCCATGTATACAGGTATAGCATTGATAACCGTACGCGACCGTTTTCCGGACGTAACAGAATAGGAAGACACTAAACTTGAGTAAAATAATTGAACTAAAAATATTGTTAATGCTCAAACACATATATGAATTCCAACACATACTCTACAATAGTTAAAATTATTATTTGTATCCCAACAGGGAATATTTGACATACGAGAAATCAATACCGTGGACCCCCGGTAATATGACCGCTTTTAATCTGAACACTTTTTACTTTGAACCCCGTTCGTTTGAACATCGTTCAAATTAAAAATGGTTCAAACGTCATTTAACACGTGGAATCGAGAAAAGAAAAATGGAACATCGTGAAACGGAATGCAGAATCAAAACAAACCAGCAAAGAGAGCAGCCAGAAACCAGTTTTTCTGATGCAAATAGAGTAACCAAAAGTTCAAATTAAAAATAAACCCCGTTAATTTGAATGAGGTACCGTTCAAATTATCGGGGGTCCACGGTATAACGTACAAAATCTACGTCGACGAGTTTGTTTAACTTTTTGGAAATTCGTCTTCGCATTGTTGTCGGTAACGGGAACAGTCACATTGGAGGCATTCAAGCCAAATGTAACAAATATATTCTATATCCATTTATAAACAGAAAATCAAAACTTTGGCTTAAGAACAAACTTTTGATTTATAAACAAATTTTTAGCCCAGCCAAGTTGTATGCTGTGCCATGTGTGTGGACTAGTTGTTGTAATACCAGAAAGAAGGCACTCCAGAGGATTCAAAATAAAATTTTGAAAATGATTCTGAAGTTGCCTCCGTAGTATAGTACCAATGAACTTCATAGAATTTCTAATATTGAGACATTGCAACAAATGTCCAACAACATAATTTCCAATTTTAGACAAAAATCGTTGCAATCTTCTATTGCAATGATTAGCTCCTTGTATCCTTATTATAAATTAGTTGAAGTTTAGTTTAAATTGAAAACATTGGAATTCCTACATGGTTCAATTCAACCAGAGGAAAAATCCTAACTGCCAGAGGCAATTGAAATCTAAATGACACCCAGTATAGTAAAGAAAGACGTAAGTTCTACGTCAATAACTAAAAATGTAACATAGCAGATAAGGATGATAGTGTTAAGAAAACACGGAACACCTAGTCTAAGAGATGAATGCATGTATAAGATAATTAGCAAATACAATTGGGGCGAGGAGTTTTTTGATTTTTGCCTTTCTCGTATACAAACTTTTTATAGAAGGCTCGGAGACCCATAGTGTTATATACCAATCAACTCAGCTCGACGAATTGAGGTGATGTCTGTGTTTTTTTTCTTCCTAAGCAATGGAGGGGGAATCTGCTCAACAGACATCCTGGGTTGTCCAGGAAGTGCGGGGTTAGGGACCACCTTCAACAGCAAACGAGGGAGGCAGGACTACATCCCCGACCCGCTAAACCGTTTCCATTGCCGCCAAGCCCATAGTCCCTTCGGTACAACCAAAAAGTATTGCTTCAAAGGGGAGCCAGTGCACAACGCACCCTCGAGGTTAGCTGCGTGTCCTTGCAGCACCGAACATCGTAACTCGCTTTTTTAGAAGAACACCATGGTATCGTGCCAGCGCGTTGCCGGCTTTCCAGGTGGCCTTACCACGCCCTATGTCCTCGGAAGGTGGGAAGGTTCAATCAAAGTTAATTGCCTATTTCCGGGGATTAAACCACCCGACTTGGACGTTAATTTACAATGTTATGAAACTCATATGTGAATATGTACGTTATGTGGAAGATATTGATTTGGAAAATGTATTGGAGGTAACTACTTTCCTTCGGGTCGACTTCGCGCCTGCTTCCCTCTGCACGACTGGTATCAAGGATGTTGATGCCGCGTGCACCCCAAATTGACCTCTCTGCGATAGGGCCTATTCGCCAACACACAGAGGGACTTGCCGAAGCGGTGCCTACGCCTGCCCCAGCCTTGACGAGGACCCCTTTCCGTCCTCGGGCTCGGAAGCCGCCCGGTTGACCGACGCGAAAGCGACGATACCATGTTGTTCTTCGCGCGGCCACTTGTTCGATAAAAGGATCGAGTTCGACCACAGGGCACCGGTATGACCCATGAAGCCGAATCCGAACCCTTGGACCACCTCTTATTTGCGCCTGAACTAGCCATTCCTCGAGTCCACGCGCCACCTTCTGTGTAGCTCCGAGACGATTCATCTTTACACATCCTCCGGACTAGGTTGTCCGGGGTAGTGTCCAGACCACATGTGGCAAGCATGTAGTCACGCATTGTGCGAAAACGCGGCACACGAACAACACATGTTCCGCCGTTTGCTCTAAACCTACGCACACCGGACACTCGGCCGAGTGTCCAAACCGGTGTAGATACTGTCTGAAGCAACCATGGCCTGTAAGGACCTGAGTCAGGTGGAAAGTGATTTCCCCATGGCGCCTCTTGACCCACGTACCTATCTCCTGTATCAACCTATGTGTCCATCTACCCTTAGTGGAACTGTCCCACGCACGCTGCCATTTGACCATTGAGGCCAACCTGACAGTCCTACGGATGCCTCTCGTGCCGTGCATTTCGAAGCCAGTTCTAAGTTCCTAGAACTCATCCACTCCTCCACAATTGCGATCGAGTGGGCTGCAGTCAACTCCAGCTCTTCGACCGATTCGCCGTAGACCTCCAGCGTAATATCGTCAGCGAAGCCGACGATTACCACGCCCACCGGGAACTTCAACCTCAAGACACCGTCGTACATGACGTTCCATAACACCGGACCCAGTATGGAACCTTGCGGAACCCCTGAGGTTATGTCAACGCATTTCCGACCCGCCTTCGTGTCGTATACCAGTACTCGATTCTGGAAGTAGCTTTCGAGAATCTTGTACAGGCACTTAAGAATTCCAAGACGCAGGAGCGCATTTGCAATAGCTGCTCAACTGGCACTATTGAATGCATTCCTCACGCCGAGAGTCACTACTGCACAATAGCGAATTCCCCTCCTCTTACGCTGGATAGCTATCTCCGCGGATTTGGTAACCGACAAGATAGCGTCTATAGTCGACTTACCCTTTCGGAAGCTAACCCGATTACAGGATAGACCATCCGCACTCTGCGTGCGTATGAACAACCTGTTGAGGATGATCTTCTTGAGCACCTTCCCCGCCATATCAAACAGACATATTGGTCTATATGCCGATGGATCCCCCGGTGGTTTTCCCGCCCTTGGCAATAGGACCAAGCTCTGCCTTTTCCATGCTTCAGGGAAGACTTCCTCGAACAGGGGTCTCTGCATAACAGATCTGAGCATCTCGGGAGCCTCAGCAATGGCCGCTTTGATGGCCAGGTTCGGAATACCATCCGGTCCTGGCGCCTTACCTACACTAAGGTACTGTGCAATCCCCGCAAGTTCCGCCACAGTTACTCTTCCCTCGTCGGTCACCCTGGCCCGTGGCAGCTCCACAAAGGGAGGCCAGGGAGGCCCCGCGATGATCCTCTCCAGCATCTCTGGAGACCGCTCTGTAGGGGCCATCGCCCCACGTGTCTTGGCCATTACGACCCTATAGGCGTCACCCCATGGATTCACGTTGGCACTTTGACACAGGCCCTCGAATCAGGCTTTTTTGCTTGATCTAATCTCAGTCTTCAGAGCGGCTCTAGCAGCCACGAACGCCACCCGTCGTTCAACACGCTCCTCTTCTGTGCGTGCTCGCTGCATCCACCTCCTTGCCCGTAGGCAGGCGCGGCGCAGGTTCGCAATTGCTTGAGTCCACCAGTAAGCCGGTGGTCTCCCATTCCTTGGGTGGACTTTCCTAGGCATGGTGGCATCGCATGCACGCGAGAGTACTGTTACCAGCTGCTCGCCGCTCAGACCGAGAGTATTGTGCTCGCGGCGGAGCGCTTCCTTAAACACCTCGTCGTCGAAGTATGATGTCTTCCACATACGAGGGCTAGGCCTCGCCCCTTCTTCCGTCCGCTGAATGCAGGGCCCTGTAGCATAATCAGACTAATAATATTAACTACAAGTCACAAGTTACAAGTCAACAAATTACAAGTACTTGTAATTTGCGTCGCATAATAATGTTTTGCCAACTAATAATATTAGTACTTGTATTATTAGTAAGCTTGAAACTACAAGTCCGTCAGGTTCATTTACCTGTCAAAATTCATCCGACAGTTCACTATCAATGCGGAGGTAAACGATTTGTTTACGTTTGTTTGCAAATTTGTGAATAGAATATATATTTTGACTGCGATAGCCGGCCGGTTTAAGCCGGCTATGTGGTATTGGTATTTTTAACCAAGCCAATGTAATGCACACTGGAGTCGTTTTTACGTGGTCTTTAGGATTGACTTAAGTTTTAATTAAGGCGATTTGTAAGTTACGCGAACGTATCCTCCATGATAAATCGAATCCCGCTAGACTTGTTTGTTGTGGGTTTTTGAAGAGGGTTTAATTTACGACTGTGTAAGACTTATGCGGGTTTAGATTTTGCTTCTAATTCGATTATGAAATTTGGACGATTTCTTTTTTAGTTCAAAATACTAACTGATGAAAATATCGTAATAAATTCTACTCAGAATTTAGGTAGTTTTTCCGTTTTTCCTTTCTTTCCCATGATTGTTGTCAAACATAAAGCAATATGTATGGTCTTAAACAAGATTGTTTAGTATAATAATACAATAATACTACAATAATACAAATTTCAGTAAATTAATATATTCTCAATTTTGAGATGAATAAAGTCAACTTTGGGTAAACCAAACTCAGCTTTGGTTAATATGTTTTAAGTGGATTAAGTTAAACTACTTCTTCTTCTTCTTATTGGCATTACATCCCCACACTGGGACAGAGCCGCCTCGCAGCTTAGTGTTCATTAAGCACTTCCACAGTTATTAACTGCGAGGTTTCTAAGCCAAGTTACCATTTTTGCATTCGTATATCATGAGGCTAACACGATGATACTTTTATGCCCAGGAAGTCGAGACAATTTCCAATCCGAAAATTGCCTAGACCGGCACCGGGAATCGAACCAAGCCACCCTCAGCATGGTCTTGCTTTGTAGCCGCGCGTTTTACCACACGGCTAAGGAGGGCCCCATAGGAAACTCATTTCACTCAAAATAGGGTTATTGATCCAAAGTGCGGATTTGAGCTAAAACAACCCACTTTTGAGTAATTTTGGATTTCAGTGTACTGCATAATTGCTAATGATCTTTAGCGCTCCACCATTTGAATACTTGATGTCAGCACTTAAATTACTTCTACTATATGCAAAGTCATTTGACAATTTTCATAATTCTCAGTGTTATATGGGAACGAGAAATTTATTCTTAGTGCCCAGTATTTCATTAGAGTAGAGTGGGGCAAGAGTGCGCGTGGGGTAAGAGTACGTTTTCGATTTTTTGAATTAATAAAAAAAGATAAACTAGCAGCACTTCATCTGTTTGACAGGTATTCGGGCCAACTATTATCATGTGTAATTGTAAACGATTCGAATAAACAACAAGGGAGATATGGAGTTAGATAACTTTTTGGTCGATTTGCTAAAAATAATTGGATTTCCGCAACTAGTATTTTATTACCATATATACGTTCAATCAGGTGAACATTATACCATTTCGATAACCTATTGTATAGAGTACTTTATGGTACAGAACACCAATCCAGTTGGTTTTCCAAGAAGTCAAAACCATTACTTGAATATTTTTTGGGACTGTGGGGTAAAAGTACGCAGGAGCCGGTGGGGCAAGAGTACGCATATGAATCTTCAAATTATGATGTCAAACCCGTATCTCCGGCCGAAATTAGACTTCTTCCAAAGCGTAAAGATCCACAACTAAGAAAAAAGGGACAGAATTTGAAATTATCACAAGTTTTTAGGATAAGTTGAAGATATTCGGTGTTAGAAAGGACTTAGCGAACAAAGCACTGAAGCGAAATAATGAAATTGTATTAGGACTTGTTTTAAACCTAAACATAGTACGAAAACACAATTTTATCTAAATGATAATTTAATTTAATCAAAAGAAACATTCATAAATTACACAACGTTTAGCTGGGAGGGGTTGTGAGATGTGTGACGATCCATATAATTTTTAGAGGATTCATACAAATAGTGTAAGATAAGGGGGAGGGGTAATGAAATAGCCAAATTTTACGTTACGTGATTGGTGGACTTTCTTTATGGAAAATGCTTTTGTTTACGCCACACGAAACCTGATATATATTTTTACCTTTGTAGTTTTTTGTATTTATAAAAAGCAAAGGTTTTTCGTATGAAAGTGCACATTTTTAGGACCCCCTCCCCCTTTAAGGATTACGTAATCTTTAAACATTCCCTAATATATGCTCATTAAACATCAATTAAATGTTATTAACTCTTATTTGTGTCAATATATACTTAAAGCACATGATTGGATAAATGCGTACTCTTACCCCACCCGATGCGCACTTTTACCCCACCGGTGGGGTAAGAGTGCGTTTTTCACTTGTCTTCCAATAAGGGTTCTACTATAACGAATCTCAATAATTTCAATATTTTTTCCACTGGGTAACATAAAGGAAGAGTATATGAATCATCGACACTGATTTGATATGCAGAAGCTTGCTTCATAAGGGCAACATGATCGATAGAAAACTAAGTGCGTACTCTTGCCCCACTCTACTCTATATGGTAATTTGAAGCAACTAGAATAATAAGAAAATTATGTTGAGCTTTTTAGTGGAATGTTTTCACCTGTCATAAGACGAGTTTATACAATCCCATTGAATTCCACCACTTGACACGTGTCAAGATACAATTAAGTGGTGGAATTCAATGGGATTGTATAAACTCGTCTTATGACAGGTAGAATAATAGTTTCTTTCTCTGCTAAGTCGTTAAAAACAATAAAACGATGCATAATTGATTTGCACGGCTAAAATAATAAAATAAAAAGCTACTTGTAAATTAATTTACAGCACCTTTCATACTTGTAAAAGAAACTACAAGCCAACGCTAACAATTTCAACTTGTATTTTCTTTATGCAACAGTTACTTGTAAATTACACTAATATTATTAGTGCGGTTGACTTGTAATATTAGTCTTGTAAATTCCTATTTTTAGATTCATTATGCAACAGAAAAATACAAGTTACAAGCTACTCTACTAATATTATTAGTACAATTTCGATTATGCTACAGGCCCCTGGTCGTATAGTCGATACTGTAGCGAACCGCCAGGTGGTCGCTGTGAGTGTAGCCATCATCTACCCTCCAGTTCGAACTACTAGTTTGGCCAGGGCTCCAGAACGTAACGTCGATAATCGACTCGGCCCCGTTCCAGCTGTAGGTACTTTTGGTACCGACATTAGCCAAGTCCACATCCAACATGGCCAGTGATTCCAGCAGGATCTGCCCCCGTTGATTCGTGGATCGGCTTCCCCATTCCACGGCCCAAGCGTTGAAGTCCTCCGCTATCACCACCGGCCTACGCCCCATCAAGTTAGCCGTCAAACAATCTAGCATTCGACCGAACTGCTCGATCGACCATCGAGGAGGCGCATAGCAGCTGCAGAAGAAGACCCCGTTGATTTTGGCAATGACGAAGCCCTCGTGTGTCGAAGACACCAACTCTTGGACTGGGTATTTCCCCGTTGTCCATATAGCCGCCATTTTAGACCCATCATTTCATTTATTTAGTCTACATCTAAACAGATAACACTGAATCAACAATTTGACGCCACAATACACGGTTCGAGGCCGCATCTCTCCATCCTCGAATACGCCCCACACTCGCCAAGTCGTTCTGCACCTGGTCTGCCCATCTCGCTCGCTGCGCTCCACGTCGTCTCGTACCTGCCGGATCGGAAGCGAACATCACCTTTGCAGGGTTGATCTCCAGCATTCTTGCAACATGCCTTACCCATCGTACCCGTTCGGCTTTAGCTACCTTCTGGATACTGGGTTCGCCGTAGAGCTGGGCGAGCTCGTGGTTCATTCTTCGCCGCCACACACCGTCTTCTTGCACACCGCCAAAGATGTCCTAAGCACCCGCCTCTCGAATACTCCGAGTGCTTCCAAGTTCTCCTCGAGCATTGCACATTGGTCCAGGGAGGAGACAAAGCGGTAATAAGTTTTTCAAGCCGAACATAGCAGAGCTAGAAAAAATCTTTGTTCTACAAAGTTGTTCCTAACAATTAAGGGCTTATTGAGATTTTCATAAAAAATAGGGTGGGCCACATTTGAAAAAAATTAAAAATTAAACTTTTTCATTTGCAGAGATACGGCTATACAATGTTCAGCGAAGTTATAGTTCAGCCAGATTCCAAGAATTTTGCTAAAAAAATTATTTCTCTAGCTCTTAAATTGACTGATTTAGAGCAATTTTCCCAAGTTTACTTAGGGTGACCCTTAAAAAAACAGTTTTTTTGCTCTAACTTTTTTGTTTCAAATTTCTCAGCAATGTGATGTTCAGACCACTTTTTGTGCTTTGCAGGGCGCAACTTTTCATGGGCTTAGCGTTGCCATATCTCATACGGATCAAAAGTTATTGAGGTTTTTCTTCGAAAAAAACGTTTTCTTCTAACGGCTGTATCTATGAATGGCGCAAACATTTTTTTTAATCTGTTTTCTCGACCTTATTCTACTACTTTCAGGCTTCATTTCAGGGTGTTTAAATCGAGGGGATAATTGAAAATAACCCCATATTATTGCAATGAAAAATTACCGTATTTTTTCCATTTTCAACCACAAATTTGCTATTTTTAAGTGTTTTGCTTCCATGGCTTACTTCGTGATATGGCAAACGCCACACCATTTTGTTATAGAGCCTGAGCAGAAGCTAATATCTTGAAAACAGCAGTTCTTATGAACTTGATATGAATAAGAGGTAACATGACAAAAATAATAACAAAAATTAATATCCAAAATAAATACTTTAGGCATAACATTATCAGATATTTTAATATAAAACGAAAAATAATTATTTTCTGCCTTTGATATTGTAATAACAACATATGTTATGCCTTGAATATTTTGTATATTACTTTTTGTTATTTCGTATCTTATACATGTGAGTAATTCTCGCTGAGACCGGGCCACTATTTGCACGAGGTCTTTGAAAATGCCCAAATTTATGTTCATTCGAATGCTTTCGGCGAGTTTATTAGGGATCCGAGTTTAATTTTTCAGAAAGATAAGAATAGCGGTTGTTTAACATATAAATAAGGCATAATTCGTAAGAACAGCCTATGATTAATAGAATGAATCCTTCAATTTCTGTCTATTCGAATAATTTTCCTGTCGACCTTTTCCTCTCATCTTTCGTTTTTTCGACCTTTTGACCCATTCATTTTTCCACCCTTCTTTTCCTTCAACTTGCTGTCATTATTTTTACTCTCTTTTCCTTCAACCTTTTATCAATCTGACCTTTTGATCTTTGCCTTTACGACCTTTTGTCCTTTCGACATTTTGTTCTTTCGACCTTTCGTCCATTCGACCTTTTGTCCTTCCGACCTTTTATTCTTTCGACCTTTTGTCCTTTCGTCATTTTGTCATTTCGACCTTTCGTTCATTCGACATTTTGTCCTTTCGACCTTTTGTCCTTTTGTCCTTTCGATCCCTTGTCCTTTCGACCTTTTGTCCTTCCGACCTTTTGTCCCTTCGACCTTTTGTCCTTCGACCTTTTGACACAGATTCGTGCTTACGTAATATGTGTACGGCCTCCTACCGGATTTTATCAAAATTTCGACAGAAAGTGCACAAAAGTCCAACAGGTGTTTGATCAAATTTCGACAGGAATTCCAAGAAAATTCCCGACAGGGATTGCACAAAAGTCTAGCAGGAATTTGACAAAATAGCATATCTAGAGCATAGAGCATATCTACAGCAGTAATTTATTTGGAAGGCTCAAAACTTTAATCCAATACCAAATCCAAAATGGCTGCCCCATTGCGTATTATTACAAATTGAGGATACACTCTTCCTCTTTCCAACGATATACTGATCCCTAAGATCGGTTGAGAAATGTTGGAGTTATGACAGTTTTGGTGAATCAAGAATTGACAAAAATCGAGGGGTCCATAAAAGTGATTTTGTCCATAACTAACGAGGAGTCCATCTTTCTGAAAAATTAAACTCGGATCCCTAATAAACTCGCCGAAAGCATTCGAATGAACATAAATTTGGGCATTTTCAAAGACCTCGTGCAAATAGTGGCCCGGTCTCAGCGAGAATTACTCACATGTATAAGATACGAAATAACAAAAAGTAATATACAAAATATTCAAGGCATAACATATGTTGTTATTACAATATCAAAGGCAGAAAATAATTATTTTTCGTTTTATATTAAAATATCTGATAATGTTATGCCTAAAGTATTTATTTTGGATATTAATTTTTGTTATTATTTTTTGTCATGTTACCTCTTATTCATATCAAGTTCATAAGAACTGCTGTTTTCAAGATATTAGCTTCTGCTCAGGCTCTATAACAAAATGGTGTGGCGTTTGCCATATCACGAAGTAAGCCATGGAAGCAAAACACTTAAAAATAGCAAATTTGTGCTTGAAAATGAAAAAAACGGTAATTTTTTATTGCAATAATATGGGGTTATTTTCAATTATCCCCTCGATTCAAACACCCTGAAATGAAGCCTGAAAGTAGTAGAATAAGGTCGAGAAAGCAGATTGAAAAAATGTTTGCGCCATTCATAGATACAGCCGTTAGAAGAAAACGTTTTTTTCGAAGAAAAACCTCAATAACTTTTGATCCGTATGAGATATGGTAACGCTAAGCCCATGAAAAGTTGCGCCCTGCAAAGCACAAAAAGTGGTCTGAACATCACATTGCTGAGAAATTTGAAACAAAAAAGTTAGAGCAAAAAAACTGTTTTTTTAAGGGTCACCCTAAGTAAACTTGGGAAAATTGCTCTAAATCAGTCAATTTAAGAGCTAGAGAAATAATTTTTTTAGCAAAATTCTTGGAATCTGGCTGAACTATAACTTCGCTGAACATTGTATAGCCGTATCTCTGCAAATGAAAAAGTTTAATTTTTAATTTTTTTCAAATGTGGCCCACCCTAATTTTTATGAAAATCTCAATAAGCCCCTCACTGTTAGGAGCAACTTTGTAGAACAAAGTTTTTTTCTATCTCTGCTATTTTCGGCTTGAAAAACTTATTACCGCTTTGCATGCTACCTGGACCACTGTGCATTGTCCATGTTTCATGCCCGTAGAGGACTACCGGTCTTATAAGCGTCTTGTACATGACACATTTGGTGCGGTGGTGAATCTTTTTTGCCCGCTGTTTCTTCTGAAGCCCGCAGTAGGCCCGACTTCCACAGATGATGCGCCTTCGTATTTCGCGACTGACATTGATACCAGCCGTTAGCAAGGATCCAAGGTAGACGAATTCCTCTACCACCTCGAAGGTATCCCCGTCTATCGTAACACTGCTTCCCAGGCGGGCCCCGTCGCGCTCTGCTCCGCCCACAAGCTTGTACCTCGTCTTTGAGGCATTCACCACCAGTCCAACTTTTGTTGCTTCACGTTTCAGGCGGGTGTACATCTCTGCCACCTTTGCAAATGTTCGGCCGACAATGTCCATGTCATTCGCGAAGCAAATAAATTGACTGGATCTGTTGGAAATCGTACCCCGGCTGTTACACCCGGCTCTCCGCATGACACCTTGTAGCGCAATGTTGAACAACAGTCACGGAAGTCCATCACCTTGTCTTAGTCCCCGGCGCGATTCGAACGAACTGGAGTGTTCGCCCGAAATCTTCACACAGTTTTGCACACCATCCACCGTTGCTTTGATTAGTCTGGTAAGCTTCCCAGGGAAACTGTTCTCGTCCATAATTTTCCATAGCTCTACACGGTCTATACTGTCGTATGCCGCTTTGAAATTAACGAACAGATGATGCGTTGGGACCTGATTCACAGCATTTTTGAAGGATTTGCCGTACAGTAAAGATCTGGTCCGTTGCCGAGCGGCCGTCAACGAAGCCGGCTTGATAACTTCCCACGAACTCATTCACTAATGGTGACAGACGACGGAAGATGATCTGGGATATCACTTTGTAGGCGGCATTAAGGATGGTGATCGCTAGAAAGTTCTCACACTCCAGCTTGTCGCCTTTCTTGTAGATGGGGCATATAACCCCTTCCTTCTACTCCTCCGGTAGCTGTTCAGTTTCCCATATTCCGACTATCAATTTGTGCAGGCAAGTGGCTAGCTTTTCCGGGCCCATCTTGATGAGCTCAGCTCCGATACCATCCTTACCAGCTGCTTTATTGGTCTTTAGCTGTTGGATGGCATCCTTAACTTCCCTCAAGGTGGGGGCTGGTTGGCTTCCATCGTCCGCTGAACTGACGTAGTTATCTACTCCGTTGCCTTGACTTTCACTGCCTGTACTCTCAGCGCCATTCAAATGTTCCTCGTAGTGCTGCTTCCACCTTTCGATCACCACACGTTCGTCCGTCAAGATGCTCCCATCCTTATCCCGGCACATTTCGGCTCGCGGCACGAAGCCTTTGCGTTGAGCTTCTGGTAGAACTTGCGTGTTTCTTGAGAACGGCACAGCTGTTCCATCTCCTCGCACTCCGCTTCTTCCAGGCGGCGTTTCTTCTCCTGAAAAAGGCGGGTCTGCTGTCTCCGCTTCCGTCTATAACGTTCCACGTTCTGCCGGGTACCTTGCTGCATCGTGACCGCCCGCGCTGCGTCCTTCTCCTCCAGAATCTGTCTGCACTCTTCGTCGAACCAATCGTTCCGTCGACTTCGCCCCACATACCCAACGATCTTCTACGCTGTGTCGTTAACGGCTGATTTAACTGTACTCCAGCAGTCCTCAAGAAGGGCTCCATCGAGCTTTCCCTGTTCCGGCAACGCTGCCTCGAGATGGTGCGCGTATGCAGTGGCGACATCAGGTTGCTTCAGTCGCTCTAGGTTGTACCGCGGCGGTCGTCGGTACCGATCATTGTTGATGACGGATAGTTTTGGGCGTAATTTAACCAACACTAGATTGTGGTCAGAGTCGATATTATCGCAACGATATGTCTTGACGTCGATAATGTCGGAGAAGTGCCGTTCGGCAATCAGAACGTGGTCGATCTGTGGTTCTCTCTGCAGTGGTGATCTCCAGGTGTACCGATACGGAAGGCTGTGTTGGAAGTAGGTGCTGCGAATGGCCATATTCGTGGAGGCAGCGAAATCAATTAGTCGTAGGCCGTTTTCGTTCGTCAGCCGGTGTGCGCTGAACTTCCCAATAGTCGGTCTAAACTCCTCCTCTTGGCCAACCTGAGCGTTCAAATCTCCTATGATGATTTTGACGTCGTGGCTTGGGCAGCTATCGTACTCACGTTCCAGCTGCGCGTAGAATGCGTCCTTATCATCATCAGTGTTTCCGGAGTGTGAGCTATGGACGTTGATTATGCTGAAGTTGAAGAACCAGCCTTTGACCCTCAACCTGCACATTCATTGATCGGCCACCACCCGATGACGCGCCTTTGCATGTCGCCCATCACTATGAAAGCTGTTCCCAGCTCGTGTGTGTTGCCGCAGATCTGGTAGATGGTATGATTACTTCTAAACGTTCGCACCATTGATCCCTTCCAACAAACCTCCTGCAGCGCTACGATGCCGAATCCACGGTCCTTGAGCACATCGGCGAGTATGCGTGTGCTCCTGATGAAGTTGAGAGATTTGCAGTTCCACGAACCGAGTTTTCAATCGCTAGTCCCTTTTCGTCGCAGTGGTCTTCGCCGATGGTTCCGGTCCGTACTCTCTTGTTGATTGTTCGTTGCGTTTGTTTTTTTTGCTGGCTTGCAAGGCCTGACACCAAACCCTTAAATTTCCGGTGGACCATGGTACACAATTTCACTTAAAGTCCCTCGCCGGCACTCGGACGATGATCATGACCCCTAACATAGAGAACAGACGCTCAGTAAGATTTGCACCTCCAGAGAGGAGCAATTCCTCCCTTCTCTGTCAGCATACGATGATAGGTCCCACCTGGGTTGGTTACCCAATCTTCCCTAAGGTTGCTCGTATTCCGGCCAGCACCGCGGGGAGGTAGATAGGAGTTGCTGGGTAAGAGGCTAAGGACCGCGAGATGGGGTCTATTTTATTCCTTCAGGTACGCGAAGTACCAATGGTACGCTTTTAGTACCATTTTAGACCCATCGGTGACCCAATTACCGTTCCTGGCGGGTACCCGGTAAGGATCTGCTACGATGGCGATATCCGTCCCCCATTCAGCAACTGTCTGACACAGCAGTTGCTGGGCTGCATCATAGTGGTTCAGGTTTAGCTGCGTTACCTGCACTGTGATTTTGCAGCACGCTTAAACGCCGGGCACTTCGAACCCCCCATGGGGTGCTTGCTGTTCGCAGCTTTGCTGGAACAGATCAAACTTTGCAGTCCCATTGCTTGTGCTACGGTTCCAGGCACTTGAAGCAAACTTCGGGTTGCTCATATATGCCCACAGGGCATACCGACCATCCCACCTTGACGCTCCCTAACTTGACTACCTTGGAGGCGTCCGCTGCAGATAGCCGAACCAATGCTACCTGTGTCCCTGCCGGACCTTTCCGTAGCCGAACGGCTGCGGTGGACGCCCCCACTGTCGCCGCAGTGCCGTGACGAGCTCTTCGACTTCCGTCGTGAGTGTCCTCACCTTGACCGTCTCGCCTAGGACTTCCTCCGTCTCGGGTGACATCCTATCGACTCAAGCCAAGCGAGTGCACATTGTTTGTTAAACGAGAGGATCGCATTCTATGCCCCCAACAACGGGTTGGGCCGATTTGTATAGAGTGCGAATCAATCACAATCTGTGGCTAAAGCATTTGATGATTTTGATTGCCTTACGCTGCGGTCGTGTGTACTCAGACGACTAATGACGGTGGATATACAACAATAAAGCACATGTGGAGATTGGGCAAATCAAGCATCCGAAAGATATTCAATTTGCAAAAAAGAGAGCTAACCGCGGTGGAGGTTGGTACTCGGATTCTGATGGTTTTTCCGCAAACGTGACCTTTAAGTGGTCTTGTTGTGTAGGGGTTATCACGCCTATCTATAGAATAGGATGTTGAGGGTTCGAGTCCCTCCAAGACATGTGGATTCTTTTTCGCAAATTTCATATCAATTTGTCCATTTCGAAACATGTGCTGTGCTTATGCACAGCCAAGATATTTAACAAAAAAATGGTTTTCGTACGGCCGAGTTGCCGAATAATATGCAATTAATTGTAGATGAGTAAGACATCCGTAAAAGAAATGTGAAAATCGGTCATAAGACGCCTGAGCACCAGCTATTTGAAAATTTAGATTCCATGATTTTTCGATCAAGGTATCCGGCGTGTTTCACCTCACAGAAAATGAATGGTTTTAAAATTAAGTTGTCCGGATGTTAGGCGGTCAATTGAGCAAAACTTTTGCGAAGGCTATTGAGTTTAAGCTATCACTTGGTGTGCACTACGTGCATCTCTACCGAAATCAATTTCGCCCCACTTGTGCACTGACTTCACCTACGGCCATCAGCCTGTGGGGGTTCTTCTGTTAACAGCTTCAAGGATTGAACCTGACACCCACCTACCAGGTGGATTAATTTGAGTTTTCCTAATGTACAAAAGCAATGAACACAAAGTAGATGGTATAGGTGAAAGAGCGTAGCGAAATAAGTTGTCAATGTCATAACGGAAAATCATGTGGTAAAAGTTAGCAACAAATTTGTTTGAAGTTCCATCTCATGCATACAACTACGCTTTGAGGACTGAAAACTGCACTTGCAATCACAGCGCATCGCATCGCACAATCGAGGTAAAAACATGCCACCTACCAAAAGTATCTCCTGCAGTGCTTCATCCGTGGGGAGTCGTCGCGTCGTCGATGTGTTCGTTTTTCGAAACGGTGACGATACAGCCATCACGTGGTGCGAAAGTTAACCCATTTTAATAAATCCAATGCTGCGACGTGCTTTCGCTACTGAAGGTACCACTTATGCGGTTTACATTCCGACCAAATATCCGTCAGATGCATCCTCCTGCTCGGTCTCCTCCAGTCTGCTTCTGCCAGTTGACGATACGTTGAAGTGCGCACATATGTGAGTATTACGAACTGCATGCTGCTCAAGGGTTCACCAAGATAGAGCACATGTTTTTGGCATTTTGTGGTGTGTCACATACCTAACTACATACATCCAGAGCAAACGCAATAGCTTTTCCTTTATAGCAGAACTGCTGCATATTCCGACAAGGAACGGGTTTCAATGAACCGCTCGACTTATACAGAAGCTCATACACGGGAAAAACATTTCTGCCCTGTTCTTATCAGACGCTGGGTGCATCGGAACACTTTATAGCAGTTGGGAGCAATAGGGCGCCATGTAGTGCATATTATTTCCAACTTTGAAAAGTGATGGGCGTTGGGAACTGATGGCACAGGGTAAAGTAAAGGCACAGAAGATGTAGTCTTTCCGTTTTTGCACCCCACATTTTCTGGGGAAATGAGATCCGAAAAAATTTCCATGGCATATAACATTTGATTTTGAAAGAAATTAGTAGAGTGTTCAATAAACATCAGCTTTTGTGATCTTATTCCTTGTGCTCAAATAAACTATTTGTTGTAACGCATGGGGAATCCCTTGCGAAATTTGTATGCTAACAACCTTCATGTAGATAATACACTTTTTTAGCTAAACGAGCCTTAAAATCCAACCCACCTCGGCCTAATTAAATCCTGTCCCCAAATCAGCATAAAATAATGCACATTCCGAACCCATGTATATTTAGGTACACTCCTAATTATCAACATGTACAGAGGAAGGGAAAAAATTGGAGCAATTTCTCCCATCAGCAGACAACCAACCGAATTACCATAGCCTGCGTCAACAAACAACACATGGAACTCGCGACGATAATGGTGGGGGGGGGGGACCATCATAAAATATTCTATTTTCTGTGCGGGATGTCGTCAATGGCGTGGGCACACACACTCAAACCTTCCCATATTTCCTATCTCTACTCTATCTGCTGGCCAGAGGACATTTCACGTGGTGCCTCACGTGCAAAACCTTTATTGGATTTGGTCTATCAAAAGAGCACAGTACGACCCCGTTAGTCCGATACAGCACAACAGTTTTTAAATTGTGAGTAATCGTCCACTGCAAGTAAATAATGTTGAACCGCGAAAACGTTAGAGGTTTTTTTTTAGTAAAATTAATGTCAATGTTAAATCGTCAAAAAAATATCAACGGAAAACGCTTTACAGTGGTTAGTTCATGTAAATAATAGACAACGCCATGTTGGTATAATTTTATCGCGACTGCCTACACCAGGAGTGGTGCGGCTCGTATGGCAATCATTGATGGGAAATTGCAGGCCTGCAATATCAATCAGTTCGGGTGGCACCATGTGCGGGTCGGGCACTGCTCCCTGACGATAAGATAAAACCGCCACGGGCGGGTGCCTTTTAATGAGCATATGATGGTAAATTTGGGAGCTCGTTGTTATCATTCGATGCTTACGCGTTTTTTTCTGGGCTGGATAGATCATGAATTTGGTTGAATGCTTTTTGCTAGTCACAAGACTCGTTATGAGAACCAGCGATGAAAATATCCTCGTACCTATTCTCAGTACGGATACCAAATTTAGAAATGAATTCGCTATCATGAAGAGCCAGGATAGATGAGTTATAAATATAATGTTGCTCCCGTTCCTAAAATGTTGTAAATTTTATTCCGTCAATTAGGCTTTCAGCGATCGTGTACGTACACGCACGTTTCACTCACACTTTTACTCGGTTTGTTTGCAACCACGAGCAGCTGTCACGGCAAAATCAAATGGGATTGTTTGCAACCACGAACCTGCGTTCGTGTTGGTGTGAAATGTCGGCGAGACCCTAATAAATTGGAATGACCATCGCCACCACGCAGTAACATGACATTTCCTTCATTTGAACGTGATTCGTGTGTTCGTCAGGGCCCACTCTTTGTTGTACCAAAAACGAAAAGTGGTGAAACACTTGGAGCCAATAAATGCCAATGAATTGACCGATCCAGGGTACGTTACAATCCTACGATTCGTAGAACCAAGAGCTCGGACCGTGAATTGCTTCGTCAATTGCGTGCCACGGTGATGGATTTGAACATGGAAAATGTTTTTTTAGGTTCTCAGATGTCTTGTAGGTTCAGCTTTAAACTGCCAGCGGCGACATAAGCCTAACAAAATATATTGTGCTTCCACACTGTTAGCAGTCATATTTTTCAATAAGTATGAACATACAGTCAGATTCAAACTATCAGCAATCACTTTGGACTTCGTGCCCTACGTTAACTAAGCAAAACAGTTTGGTGAAATGAGAAATGTATTGCCATCATGCATGAATATCAACAAATTTACTCTTTTGATTTCTTACGACACTGGTTCCAAGCAATATTCAAAATATATGAAATTTGGCGTTTCCAACAATTTAAAATTTACATTTTAAGAGTAACTGATATGTTTATGTAATTAGGCCAAATTTGTTCTTGCAGTGACCACCCGCCAAAATGGCGCGCGCACTCGTGATTTCGCTACCGATGGCATCGTTTCAATTGAACTGTCGCCATCGTCAAATGATTGTGTTTTGCAATTTGAAGAAATGTAGCTTCGGGTAAATATCCTGTTGTATAAAATTGTTATTCTAAAAGGAACCGATTAACCTTCGATAATACGCAATTCCAATCCCTAACGGCAAAATGGAAAATTTTAGTAGACTGTTACTGATGTCATTCATGCAAATAAATCTTCTGACTAACCGTATAGTTCGTATAGGGTCAATTTTATATTGGCAATCTTCTTAATTAGGCCGATACAAATATTAAATTTATTTTATGTCACCCCCCTTCAGTTTTCCAAAAATATTGAGGGGGCGAAAAAAAATTTTTTTTTGAGGAGTTTTATTCTTTTTTATTTTTGCATCACAAACAGTGATGGTGCGAAATATATCATTTATCTATATAATAAAAATGAAATGGTCTGTGTTCGTATCCGCATAACTCGAAAACGGGTGGATGGATTTTCTTCATTCCTTCAGCAGTTACTTTCGTTAAAGTTTCCGACGGGTTTATATGATATTTCCTCATGCGAAAATTATTAGTTAAGTAAATCGTGAAAAACTAAAATAAAAATTTGTATGAGAATTTCGTATGGGCAGTTAACAACGCCTATTATGCAGGACAACGTCTGCCGGGTCGACTAGTATTTCATAAATTTGTCGCCAAGAGTATTTTAATAAAAATACGAGCATATATCTCTATTGGCATAAATATTCTATATCCTATCAGGTCACAAATATTAAGGGGACTCTAAGCTGTAAGGTCGTCAGAATTATAAATTTAAGACATCATCTGCGTTATCTTTGCCTATATACAACACTTTTCACGATAGAGTAGTACATTCCAATTTTCTTGCGTAGATGAATCCGGTTGAGTCTCAAAATATTTCGAAAACTCGCAAAGGTAGCTAGCCTTTATGACTCGTGCTTCCATGTCGATCCCAATTTCGCCATCTGATGATATCAAATAGTAAAGATATTGAAATCCTACGATCGTCCGATGAAAAGTTTGAGGGGCTGTTCCAGTTTGACACTCAACTACCTGGTCCTGCTGACGTTGATAGTGAGACCCGCCACAAAGAAGCATACGGTCAGCTCGTTGAGTCCACTCCGCACAAAAGAGCGTCACAGCACTAATATAGTATTTCGTGTTCATTAGCCAAATCAGAGTCGATTAAGGTATGGTACACGGTCAATCGCACCCACCAAGATCTCATAGATTGAGAAGTAACAGTGGAGATGAAATGCATCCTTGCCTCACATCAGCGACTATTCAAATGGGGTCTGACAAACTTCCGATCCTATCTAAAAATCCCTTGCATCCTTAGACTAATTCCAACTTGTTTACCTGCTTCATAATGATTCGGAGCGGGGTAAAATATCATAGTTGCTACAACATTCGCACAGACAGCATAGGGTCAGCCCTGAACCCCTCCGCCGACAGCCGATCGCTCTGGGGGCCCCTTTAGATTTAATGCCTCAGATGGCTGCTTTTTGAAGAAAACTTAAAGTCCCAGTTTTCTTCAAAAAGCTGTTCAAACTTTCTTCAAAAAACTGTTCAACTTTTCAGCTGTCCAAGTCAGTGAGTAATTGAAGCAATAATCTCCAGTTGCAGCAGCCATCCTTTCTCCATCGGTAGGGAAGTCGACCCATGCCCGCCTTTCCTGTCTGCAGCAGCGCCCGACTCCCACTTACAGAAATACAAATCGTTGTGGGATTCGTACTTCGATTCGCTTTTCTACGCTCCTTAATCTTCCGACGGGTAATCATAATAATTTCTGTAATCCTGAGTGCGCAGTTCACCAAAGTTGTTCTCGTAGGTTTCGATTAACCATTCTTCGTCGCCCCCTTCCAGAACATCCACTACCCGTGTTTTAAGTGCTTCAACGAACGATCTCTTCACAGCTGGATCATCTCGTTGCACAATGGTCGGATTCGTCAAATTTCACGACATAAATCGATAACTCGAAAACCATCAGTGCTAGAGTTTTGACGTCTTCAGAACAAATGATCTACAAGAAGAGATCAATTTTTAGTGTAGGTTGTCATTAGGGTGGCCCTTCGGTGGTATTTTTTTGGAAATGTATTTTTTTACCCTTTTGAGTTAGGAGTTCATATACAGGCTTACCTCGATTATATGGACCCTCGATTATATGGACTTCGATTATATGGACTTTTTACCTCGATTATATGGACATTTTTTTTTCGCTCAATAATTTTGTGTTTTGGGGTTTTAAAAAGATGTTGTGTATTGTAAGTCATATTTTACATTGATTCTTTATTTATTAGGGTACATTGGGGCAAATAAAGGCCCGTAAGGCATGTTGTGATGTTATATATGGAGATGCACTCTGAGTCATATGTTCGATTGACCATTTTCACGTTGGAAAATTTCAATGTATATAATGATAAATATACAATTATTTAATCTGCAACAGCCACGAATTGTCAGACTGACAGTATGCGGAGCAAGTGATAAGATGAGATTGTCATATTTAGCTGTTAGATCTTTGCTTCCAACCTTTTTCTGCTTTTGGTGCATGGAATTAAGTATAGAAGGACGGATGATGCATCAACATCCAGCAAATCGGACCCACTGGGACTGATTTTTTAGGTATGTGCACGAAACTGGAAGAGTTTATTTCAATATGTGATACATAAAGTTCCAAATGGTTTTCAAACCTGGCATTATTTCTTCTGGACGAACTTATTTATTATTTGAATGTAAAAAACTGAAAACTCTTCGAGCAGTCTTTATGTTTAAATAAATGTTGTCGAATATCCTGGTATTCACATTTGCTCAGCACAAGGCTTAAGGATTATACTGACGCTCAACGGTAGGAAAAGAAATTGAATATCTTTAGAATGTTCTTGTTAGCAGTTCTTAAATCAATTGCTGCTAAACCGTTCAGCAAAGCGTGATCCTGAAACGCTCATGCAAACTCGTTCATGCTGTGTAATGTGAGCGATGTATTTTTCGTTTTTTTTTTTTTTTTTTTTTTTTTTTTTTTTAACTAATTTTATTTGCTAATTATCTAATACATGCATTCATCTCTTAGACTAGGTGTTCCGTGTTTTCTTAACACTATCATCCTTATTTGCTATGTTACTTTTTAGTTATTATTAATACATTTCAATTGCCTCTGGCAGTTAGAATTTTTCCTCTGGTTGAATTGAACCATGTAGGAATTACAATGTTTTCAACTTAAACTAATAAACTTAACCTATTTTATACTAAGGGTACAAGGAGTTAATCGTTGCAATAGAAGATTGCAACGATTTTTATCTAAAATTGAAATTATTTTTGTTGGACATTTGTTGCAATGTCTCAATATTAGAAATTCTATGAAGTTCATTGGTACTATACCACGGAGGCAACTTCAGAATCATTTTCAAAATTTTATTTTGAATCCTCTGGAGTGCCTTCTTTCTGGTATTGCAGCAACTAGTCCATATTGGCACAGCATACAACATGGCAGGTCTAAAATTTGTTTGTAAATCAAAAGTTTGTTCTTAAGACAAAGTTTTGATTTTCTGTTTATAAGTGGATATAGGCACTTAATATATTTGTTACATTTGGCTTGAAGGCCTTCAATGTGATTTTTAAAAGTTAATTTTGATCTAGCAGAAGTCCTAAATATTTAGCTTCGCTAGACCAATTAATTGGAACACCATTCATAGTGACAATATCTCTGGTAGAAGGCTTCAAATAAGAAGCTCCCGGCTTATGTGGGAAAATTATAAGCTGAGTTTTGGAAGCATTCAGGAAATTTTCCATTTTGCAAGTAAGTGGAGAAAATATCCAAACTTTTTTGCAATCTACTACAAATGACACGAAGGCTTCGCCCTTTGGCTGAAAGGCCCGTGTCATCCGCAAACAAAGATTTTTGACAACCCTGGTGGTAAATCAGGTAAGTCAGAAGTAAAAATGTTATACAATATGGGCCCCAGTATGCTACCTTGGGGGACACCAGCCCTTACAGGTAATCTATCAGATTTAGTATTCTGATAGTTTACCTGCAGTGAGCGATCTGATAAATAATTTTGGATCAGTTTAATGATGTACAGAGGAAAATTAAAATTCATCAATTTTACAATCAAACCTTCATGCCAAACACTGTCAAATGCTTTCTCTATATCAAGAAGAGCAACTCCAGTCGAATATCCTTCAGATTTGTTGAGCCGAATTAAGTTCGTAACTCTTAATAACTGATGGGTGGTTGAATGCCCATGGCGAAAACCAAATTGCTCATCAGCAAAAATAGAATTGTCATTAATATGAACCATCATTCTATTTAAAATAATCTTTTCAAACAGTTTGCTTATTGAAGAAAGCAAACTGATTGGGCGATAACTAGAAGCCTCAGCTGGATTTTTGTCCGGCTTCAAAATTGGAACAACTTTGGCGTTTTTCCATTTATCTGGAAAGTATGCCAATTGAAAACATTTGTTAAATAAATTAACCAAAAAGCATCAAGCGCGCTCAGGAAGTTTTTTAAGTATGTAGAAAATACCATCATAATCCGGGGCTTTCATATTTTCAAATTTTCTATTAATAGATCTCAAATCATCCAAATTAGTTCCCAACGAAGGGTCAACAACATTCTCTTGATTGAGAATGTCTTCGAAGCTCCGTGTAACCCGATCCTCAATTGGACTAGTAAGACCTAGACTAAAATTGTGGGCACTCTCGAACTGCTGAGCAACTTTTTGAGCCTTTTCGCCATTTGTTATTAAAACTTCATTTCCCTCTTTTAGCGCTGGAATTGGCTTTTGAGTTTTTTTTAAAGAATTTTCGTTAATTTCCAAAAAGGTTTCGAACTGGGATCCAACTTCGAGACATTATTCTCAAAGTTGGTATTTCTCAGAATAGCGAAACGTTTTTTAATTTCATTTTGCAAATCTCGCCAAATAACTTTCAACGCGGGATCGCGAGTTCTTTGGTATTGCCTTCTTCTCACATTTTTAAGACGGATCAGTAGCTGAAGATCGTCGTCAATAATAATGGAGTTGAATTTAATTTCACATTTAGGAATTGCAATGCCTCTGGCTTCGACAATTAAATTTGTCAAAGATACGAGAGCATTATCAATATCACTTTTGGTATCGAGAGGAATATCAACATCAAAATTCCTATCGATATACGTTTTATATAAATCCCAATCAGCTCTATGATAATTAAAAGTAGAGCTGATTGGATTATAAATGGCTTCTTGTGAGATTTCAAATGTCACAGGAAGATGATCAGAGTCAAAGTCAGCATGAGTTACCAATTGGCCACACAGCTGACTTGAATCCGTTAAAACTAAATCAATTGTAGAAGGATTTCGACTGGAAGAAAAACAAGTTGGTCCATTGGGATATTGAATAGTATAATATCCCGCAGAACAATCTTCAAATAAAATTTTACCATTGGAATTGCTTTGAGCATTATTCCATGAACGGTGTTTGGCATTGAAGTCACCAATTACGAAGAATTTTGATTTGTTGCGAGTCAGAATTTGAAGATCAGCTTTCAACAAATTCTTTTGCTGCCCATTGCATTGAAAAGGCAAGTAGGCTGCAATGAAGGAAAATTGACCAAAATTTGTTTCAACAGAAACTCCCAAGGTTTCAAAAACTTTGGTGTCAAACGAAGAAAATAATTTATGTTTGATACGTCTATTAATGACAATGGCGACCCCACCACAGGCGCTGTCAAGACGATCATTTCTGTAGATAAAATAGTTTGGATTTCTTTTAATGGAGAGTCCTGGTTTTAAATACGTTTCAGTTACAATGGCAATATGCACATTATGAACTGAAAGGAAGTTGAATAATTCATCTTCCTTACCCTTTAGAGAGCGGGCATTCCAATTTAGAACTTTTACACAATTATTTGGATCCATTGAAACGGAGTCCGATAACAATTTTTTGTGTGTACTTTATACCAACCTGAACAGCTTCAGGAATGGTATTTGCTTTGAACATTGCATCAATCATGTGATGCAATTGTTCAGTTAAAAAATCAAAATCGGAAGCAGTCATGCTACCTGAATCGGCAACATGACCGTTATTTTCCGTTGGGACATGGGTATAAACCTCATTTTGAGTAGAGAAATTTTGTCTACCAGCAGCGATGTTTGCATACGTAGGTACATTGGGAAAATTGGAATTTACTGAAGTGCTTGCTACCCGTTGACGAGCGGCAAAATTTGTTTGTGAATTGTGGTGGGTATGAATTGCTCGACCGGTAACCGGTTTCGAAATTTGAGCGTTTGAAAAATTTCTACCCGTCGAATCTGGGATCCGATTGGAATTTCCCGTCATCAATTTTGCACGGGAATTTAAAACTTTTGTGCGTGATGGGCATTCCCTGAAATTGGATTTATGATTCCCCCCACAATTTGCGCACTTGAATTTATTGGAATCTTCTCTCACAGGACATTCGTTCTTGGCGTGAGAGGTTCCACCACAAATCATGCATTTAGCATCCATGTGACAATGCTTGGTTACATGACCCCACTTTTGACACTTAGAACACTGAATGAGGTTTTGGCCTGCGGAAATGTTCCCATATATCACGGACATGGGACATAATACAGGCCTTTTCCAAACTTTTCATATTATTTAGTTCACTTTTGTTAAAATGAACTAAATAAAATTCTTGAGAAATGCCCCTCTGGGAAGTACCAGAATGGGATTTCTTTTTCATCTTAATTACTTGGACTGGTGAAAATCCAAGTAATTGAGAAATTTCAATTCTAATCTCATCCAGTGATTTGTCATCACTGGGGAGACCTTTCAAGACGACTTTGAACAATCGCTCAGTTTTGTCGTCGTATGTGAAGAATTTATGGCGCTTCTCAGTTAAATACTGAAGAAGACGTTTGCGATCGTCAAAGGATCCCGGCAAAACACGGCAGTCACCCTTCCTAGCAATCTGAAATGAAACCTTGATCCCCTGAAGGTTACTCAAAATCTCATTCCTAAAGCCAGAAAACTCGGCAACAGATACCACAATCGGCGGAATCCTTTGCTTTTTCGCATGAATCGAATCACCTGGGCTAGATTCGATTTGCTCAATATCATCATTAATCAAATCGAACTGATTGCTCAGTTCGATAGGAGTAAAATTATTTCCGACATTAGAGTTTGAAGGAATATCTGAATTCTCCAGCTTCCTTCTATTTTTTCCGCGCTTTGGCAGGACGGTCTTGAAACCTTGTTTCTTAGAAGGAAGTGGAGAATTCAAAGACTCCCCTTCCTCTTGTTTTTATTAATACTCATTGCTGAGCGTGGAGACGTGACCTTCTAAGAGGTTTTTTCCCAGAACGGTGTCCCTGCAGGATTACCACCGCTTGTCGGAATTTTACTTCCGCAAACGGGTCCAACGTAAAACGAAGGCACGGGTCCTTGCAAAGATCGTAACGGGATCAGTGGGTACAAATAGCGCTGAGAAGCACTGTTGAAATTAAAATAGCTTCGGGTAGTATTAAAAACTTCCTTCCGCAAAGAGAGAAAGAACCGCACAGCACGAAAGCACAATGCGGTCTGATGTATTTTTCGTTAGTGTTGTACAAAATACAACAGCGCGCGGTGGTGAAATTTTGAATGCAATCTTAAGTTTTGTCCGGGATTTTTATGAGGGCCCGCTACTGTGCGTCGTTTTGAATTTTAAAACCCGTTGCAAAATACAGCCCTGCTTTAATATACGAACATAGTCCAAAATAGCCATAACAATTTATCCTTTAATATTCCACTTAGCAGGTGTAAATGCACTGTGCAATTGACCTTTCCCGTCAACAATTTTTATCCGCTCAATCGATTCTTCAATTTTTTGAGGACAACTTTCCCAAAGAACCCATACTTTTTGACGCCATACTTTTTGACGAATAGTGCTGGTTTCCAAGCTTGGCCTAACATTCGCCCGATTTTGAATTAAAATAAGGCCAATTCCAATTCTTCAAACGTGCGGCACTTTTCCGATTTTTTTATTCTAAAATATGAGTTCTGTGAAAAAGTTGAACTTAAATAAGTCAAAGAATTGACTGAGACAATAAAACGAGATACATTTTTTTGGCGGGAAATGTCAATTGGTTCTTGTAAAAATGACACTGATACGTGGATAGGGCCCCTTATTTACATTGATTTAAATTCTTTTTAAGAATATCAATCAAACGCAACTTGTTGCAAGGAGATCTTTTAAAGATAAGTGTCAGAAAAGTGAAACTGTTTCTACGCGATTTTTGCCTAAACAAATGCATTTTGACCATATCTTCTGAGCCCATAGTCCAATCCGACCAATTTTCAATAGGAGACAATAGGACAACATTTTCCATCGGTTTCAAATTGCTGCGATCAAATCAAAAAAGGACAAGTGTCAGTCCTTCTATATAAAGCCAGTTTTTGAATCTAACATATACCTTTCTCGACCACTCAGTGTTTGCTTTGTTGCTGAAACAGGAAGGCACTGTAGTTAGAATTCGTGAAAAAGTATATTAGTGTGCTCACATTGAGCTGGGCGAAGTTTTCATTACTAACGTAATCTTAGAAACTAGCGGCTGGAAAAACGGTTACGTTCTTAGAGAAAATCATAATCTACTGAGTTATCATAAAATGAGCCCAAACATTCGGATTAGACTGTAAGGTTGTAATATGGATATTTTCTTCCAACTTTTAAGACTTATTTCATCGTGTAACACAAATTTCGAGAAAAAAAATTTTGCTTCGATTATATGGAAAATTCGATTATATGGACTTTTTTGCATCGAAAAAGTCCATATAATCGAGGTATACCTGTAATTCTACATAGTTGTAGAGAATTCATTTCTAAGCATTTTTGCTTAAAAACATTTATTTTATCTCATATAGGTAATGTTTTATGACAAAATTACTAAATTTAGATAGGGTGGCCTCAAAAAAAAAAAAGTTTTAGCGTCCACTTTCATCAATTCAGAATATTTTCAAAAACTGTCTTAGCATCGCTTCACGGTCCTAAGCCCTGGTAAAGGAGGAAGGTTGCGATGGCTGTTATTCATGGCCATCGTGTAAAGCAAAAATGGATAAACCCCAATGCCAAGGTGTCATGCGACCCGTGCCGAGGGCTGAATGGTTGAGGGGGTTCTAAACATGCTCAACCGCGAACGGAGCCTGGGGTGCACCAGGGCGAACACCCCAGTAAGCAGCCCTCACTGCACTACGGCGGGGCACTGACCCAGCGGACATTTATTTCCCTCTCTACTCGTGGGACCAAAATGAGTACAAATTCTACAAACAACCCTCAAGGTGACGACTGCCTCTCTCAGTCGTGTGAGAGCGAAGTGGAGAATACTCTGAGTCAGCTTGGCCTTACCGAAGACCAGCTACTCAGTAGTTCGCAGGAGAAGATGGAAATATCCTGCCCCTCAACGCCTATCTCCCGGAGCAGCACATGTTTCGACAAAGCTGATCCAGATCTACAACCCCCCTCATCGACCGACTCCAACCTGTTGGACATGGAAGATAACGAAGATGATGGTATAAGGATCATCATCAACCCCCAAAAATCTTTAGCAAGTAGCAAAGGATCCGAAGATAACAAGGGTTCTACGGAAGCCAAGGGTGCTCCGAGAAAGAAAATCCCCACACTCACACGCTCGCAGAGGAAGCAGCTTAGAACTCTCCGGGAGAAGGGAAAAGACCGGAATGAGGCCTTGTCCATAATCCTGAATAAGGAGAGCGAGCCCACTTCCTCAAAACGCTCGAGAAACGACCTAGACAAATCCGCCACAGAGGACCCCAAACAAAAAAGGGTGAAGCACCATCTGGATCCGAGCGCGCCCAACAGTCCTCAAACCGCGCGCCTCAGAAAAACGTGTCTGGACAACAAAACCCACCCATGAGGAAAACAGCTGGTATCAGCTACAGTGATATGGCCAAAAGCGTGAAGGTCGGGATAATACCCAAAGACTTTCCCACCGTCCAACTCACTACAGCCCAGCTAGACCTTCTACAAGAAGCACTCCTGCTCAGAGTAGTTCAACAGCGAAACGAGCCAATAAAACCCAAATTCAACAACCTCATCTACAAGTCCGGTTACATGGTTCTAATCTGTAAGGATCAAGAGACTGCTGAGTGGTTAAAGAGAATATCCCCATCCATGAAACCCTGGGAAGGTGCAGAGCTGATGGCAATGGACGAAGTGGCGATTCCACGTCCAGAGATGATCCGAGCATTCTTCCCACAAAGCTCCAGCTATGATGACGACCGAATAAAGGCTCTCATAGAAAGCCAAAATGACATCACAACAACTAATTGGCGTATTGTGAAACGATCCATTCTGAAAGATATTCATGTTGAATGGATCTTCACAGTAGAGGTGCGTCGATGGAAAAGTTGAAGAAGTCCAAATACACCCTCAACTACCGATTTGGTGAAATCCAACTAAGGAAGATTACAGATCAACCGACTGCCGCTACCGCCAATCCGACTGGAAGGCCGACCCAAGAGCAATCTGAGGAGGCCTCCTGTTCGGGCGAGGTTCGGCTAACTGGAAGGCCGACCCAAGAGAAATCTGAGGAAGCCTCCGGTTCGGGCGAGGTTAGTAAATCTCACCCCAAAAGCACCATAAAGGCTAGTCTGTCCGCCTCTAAAGGAAAAGCTCGAAGCTTACAGGCGACCCCCTGCTCTAGTGGTACCAAACCAAAGGTATCTAAACAGGGCAAAGGGGTGCAAAAGCGACAGTTTGACCACAGAGGCGAAACTGGCGGGCCAGGTTGCTACAGGGAAGAGAGAAAACCCAGACTGTAATACCAAACGACATCCTGATGATCCGCAACATCCAAAGCCGGACAGTCGTCGTCCGGAAAAAGCAGGAACCCCGGAAATGGCGACTAAAGTTCTGCAAGTGAACCTCCACCATGCTGAGAGCGCCACGGGTGTGCTCTGTCGGAGGTTCACCAAAGAGAATTTAACCGTGGCCCTCATTCAAGAGCCATGGGTCAATAAATCCAGAATACAAGGTATTCCACAACACTCATGTAAGTTGGTATATGATGACAGCCAGCTTTCTCCTAGAGCGGCTATTTTATTACATAACAACTGTAAATACTTTCCAATTTCAGAATTCATAAAAAGGGACATCGTAGCGGTCAGCTCCCTCCGCCAGAGGGAGTAGAGAGATCTTGGTGGTCTCGGCATACTTCCCAGGTGACGTGGACGAAATCCCTCCTCCAGAAATAGCTGCGCTCGTAGCCTACAGCCACCGACACAACATCCCCTTCGTCATAGGGTGCGACGCAAATGCACATCACACCGTATGGGGAAGTACCAATATAAACACCAGAGGTGAGTACCTGTTACAGTTTCTCTCTTCCAAGAACATTGACATTTGTAATGTTGGTGACAAGCCCACGTTTGAAAACTCCATTCGTCAGGAAGTTTTGGACTTGACTCTATGTAGTCGGTCTATCTCTGATAAAATAAAAACTGGCATGTTTCTGAAGAAATATCAATGTCAGACCATAAACACATCATCTTCGAATGGGAAGGGGTCTAACGATGGAAAAACGTTTAAAGATCCTAAGAAAACTGATTGGGAATCCTACTCAGCTATCCTACGATCCGAAGAGTACATCATAGAAAGTCACATCAAGTCCATAACACAATTGGAAGATGCGTCCAAATCCATTAAAAACAAAATCCTTAACGCCTACCAAGAGAGCTGTCCAACTAAATCAACTAGTTCGAGTAGAGACGTTCCATGGTGGAATAAAACTCTTGAGAAGCTTAGGAAAACTGCGCGTAGGGAGTTCAATCGTGCTAAGCGAACCGGCGATTGGAGCCTATACAGAAAGGCCCTGACGAACTACAACAAAGAAATAAGGTCAGCCAAACGGAAATCGTGGATTCTAACGTGTGAAAGCATAGAGAATACATCCGTAGTGGCCAGACTCCAAAAAACTCTTTCAAAAGACCACTCCAATGGTGTGGGTAGCCTCCGAAAGACGGATGGTTCGCTCACTGTAGAGCCTAGCGATACACTGAGCGAATTGTTAAAGATCCACTTCCCTGATTCAATCCCTGAGTCGAGCATCGGCGACCAAGGCACTGGAATTGCTGTCTCAGATCCACAAGAGATCCAATCATGGGTTTCTGGGTCTAAAAAGACGCAATAAAGGTTGCAAAGGAAGCTTTCACTCGGGCCAGGGTTGAGAGGGCTGTGAGATCTTTCGAGCCATTTAAGTCTCCTGGCATGGATGGAATATTTCCAGCGTTGATCCAAAAGAGGAGAAAACACTGGTTCCACCCTTGGTTGAGATTTTTAAGGCAAGTCTGATTCTGGGGCACATACCTAACGATTGGCGTCAAATCCGGGCTGTCTTCATTCCGAAGGCAGGCAAGAGATAAAACCAACCCCAAAGCATTCAGGCCGATAAGTTTATCCTCTGTAATGCTCAAAATTATGGAAAAGGTACTATGCGAGTACATAAATCACAAATTTATGAAAGCAATGCCTTTGTCAAAAACCAATTCGCTTATCAAAGTGGAAAATCTACGATCTCGGCACTACATACGGTAGTTCAAAAATCGAAAAACACTTAATGCAAAAGAAATTGCTCTTGTAGCATTTCTTGATATTGAGGCGCATTCGATACCGCTTATTATTCGACTATAGGGTCAGCAATGTTGCGGCGAAAACTCGACCCATGCATTGTTACCTGGGTACATGCTATGCTAGCTAATCGGAAAATCTCCTCTGAGCTTAGCGGTTCATACATCACTGTTAAAGCAACAAGGGGGTGTCCGCAAGGCGGAGTGCTTTCTCCTTTGTTGTGGTCACTGGTGGTGGATGAGCTTCTAGACAGCTTAGAGAAGAGGCTGCGAAGGGGTGGGATATGCTGATGACGTTGTCATTATGGTACGAGGCAAATTCGAAAGTGTTATCGTGGAAAGAATGCAATCTGCCCTAAATCACACTTTTTCCTGGTGTCAAAAGTATCAACTAGGCATAAATCCTACAAAAACTTCCATTATCCCTTTCATCAAACGGAGAAAGGTACAACTGAAACCCCTTTTCTTGAATCAAACACAATTAGTTTATTCAAGTGAAGTAAAATATCTAGGTGTCATACTCGACGCAAAGCTTAATTGGAACTCTCATCTCCAATCAGTTGTGCAGAAAGGTCTCAATACACTTTGGGTTTGTTCAAAAACCCTTGGTAAAAGATGGGGCCTAAAACCAAGTATGATCATGTGGATATATAAAACCATTGTCCGTCCCAGGACAACTTACGCTTCCCTTGTCTGGTGGCCTAAAACTAATGAGGCTGCTGCAAGGGCTAAGCTCAACAAAATCCAACGCACCGCTTGCATAGCCATCACTGGTGCAGTTCGTAGTACACCCACTTTGGCCCTAGACGCAATGCTTCACCTGCCCCGGTTAGATCAATTCATAAAGCTGGAAGCGGAAAAAAGTGCTCTAAGGTTAAAGAGAACAAAAACACTGCTGTCAGGAGACCTTACGGGTCACCTCAGCATATTAAATGAATTTGCCATAAATCCCGCAATAGGAATTTGTAGTGTCTGGATGGAAACGGTAGTCAATTATGACTTACCTTACGATGTGTTCATTCCTTCCCGCCAGGAGTGGGAAGGAGGTGGACCAACGTTCCAACAGGCTCTATAAATTTCTTCACAGATGGTTCGAAAATGAATAATCTGACAGATCCGGAATCTATGGCCCTACAACAAAATTTCTGTCCACTTAGGACAGTGGCCCACAGTATTTCAGGCGGAAATATATGCAATATTAGAATGCGTGTTATTATGCCTGAGGAGAAAGTATAGATTTGCAAAAATATGTATTTTCTCTGACAGCCAAGCGGCACTTAAGTCGCTTAATAACTACACTTGTAACTCAAAGCTAGTGTGGGAATGCATTCTGGCTTTGAAAAACTTATCCATACGCAATCGAGTCTACCTATATTGGATCCCAGGACATACGGGTCTAGAGGGAAACGAGATTGCTGATGAGCTAGCCAGGAATGGATCTAATGAAAGGTTCATTGGCCCTGAGCCCTTCTGCGGTATCTCAGACTGCTCTGTAAAAATGGAACTGAACAAATATATGGTCAGTCAAATCACATCAAACTGGAATGCACTTCCCCATACGAGCCAATCCAAAAGGCTCGTAACGATTAACCCCAAGAAAACCCAACAACTATTAGGTCTCAACAAAAGGGATCTCAACAAAAGGGATCTCAACATCTACACCGGTCTAATAACTGGACACTGCCCCTGCAGATACCATCTACAAAAGATCGGAGCAATCCAAACCTCAAATTGCCGCTTCTGTGACGAGGAGAGAGAAACATCAGAACACATCCTCTGTTATTGCAGTGCACTCACCCAACGTAGGTTCAAAGTTCTCAGCAAGCCCTTTTTAGGGCCTGCTGACATATGGATCTTATCCCCCAAGGACGTGGTTGGCTTCAAAAAGCTAGTCTCGCCAGAATGGGGGAGTCACATACTGTAACTCAGGATCTCTATTCATCAATAATAGATGGTCTTGAGTTCAGTCGATACCAAGGTATCTCAGTGACAAACATGTTACTGAGATAACTTGCGTATTTCACAGTAAAAGGGTATATCACAATAGTCCTAAAATCTGGACGCAGTGATCTTCACCCGACAAACGAGGAGAACGAGGAGATCGCTTCACGGTCTTTGGATGGCGCATCTTTTGGTTACATAAGATGGTTGATAGCGTCATTTTCAAGCATATTATAAGTGTTTTTTCATGAAAAGTGGTATTTTTCTGAGCATTCTACTGCAGCTAGTAGCAAATATTAGCAAAAATTTCAATCGTCATCTGAAAATATACATGCAGGTCCATCAAATCCATGGTATTTCATTTGTCCATGTTTGTCCACTTTTGTTTGATAATCATATTAGTTTTTGTATGAAAAATCAGCTATTCCATAGGAAACACATATACCATATCTCTGATTTTCGCAATATTTGGTAGAATAATTCTTTTTCGAAAATAAATAAACTCACTTTTTAATTTTGTCCGATTTCGATCCAGGGTGGTCGAAAAAATCAACATTTTTGAAAAATTTCTTTTTAAAACATAATTTTTGAACTACTGGACTAATTATCAATGTTCATGGAATCACATGTAGTCATTGGCGACCCTCACTTAGAAACTGTGAAAATGAAATTATTCTGCGAATTAGCCATGAAAAACCAACTTGAATTTTATGATTTTGTATTTCGCCACAAAAGTAGCGCTCTTAAGCATTTATTTCATGAAAACACCTTGAAAATCGTTCCAGTAGTTAAAATGTCAAAATGATTTTTTCGACTTCTTTTAGACACGAGTTTATTTAAATATTTTAGATAAAGAACGATTCTTTGTGGGCTTTGTGGCCGTGCGTTTGGCGCCGTCAATCGTCTAGAGGCATGGACTATGGAGCGTGGGCTCTATTCCCGCCTTGGTAAGAAGGAAACTTTCCGTGATCGAAAAATTCGCCACCCCACTGGGTATTATGTGTCCTGTCAGTTGTCTAGGTGTTAAGTGTTCAGTCTGTACGACCTCTGGTCGAAGACGGTGTTCTTGTCTTTTATTCTACCAAATATTGTGAAAATCCAAAAGATGATATATGTGTTTCACCCTAATTTTTCGTACAAAAATAATACTATCGTCAAACAAAAGTGGACAAAGATGGACAAATGAAATACCATGGATTTGATGGGCCTGCATGTATATTTTCAGATGACGATTGAAATTTTTGCTAATATTTGCTACTAGCTGCAGTAGAATGCTCAGAAAAATATCACTTTTTCATTAAAAAAAACGCTTATAATATGCTTGAAAATGAAGCTATCAACCATCTTATGTGACCAAAAGATGCGCCATCCAAAGACCGTAAAGCGATGCTAAGACAGTTTTTGAAAATATTCTGAATTGATGAAAGTGATAGCTAAAAACTATTTTTTTCGGGACCACCCTATCTAAATTTAGCAATTTTGTCATGAAACATTTGCTATATGAGATAAAATAAATGATGTTTAAGCAAACATACTTAGAATTAAAATTAAAACTTTGTGGAATTATACGATCTCCCAACTCAAAAGGGTAAAAAAATACATTACCAAAAAATGTTCACCGGAGGGCCACCCTAATGACAACCTACACAAAAAATAGATCTCTTCTTGTAGATCATTTCTTCTGAAGACGTTAAAACTCTAGCACTGATGGTTTTCGAGTTATCGATTTATGTCGTGAAATTTGACGAATCCGACCATTGTGCGTTGGTCTATGTTGATTCGTTACCCGAGCATCTCCTCCCACCGCTGAAATCGAGCAATGCGTTGCCGGATCTCGCGAATTAGACGATGATAGTCAAACGCGATGTCAACTAAAACCGGTTCTAAAAAGGTAAGTTGTTGGCTGCAGACGAGAGAGGCGGTTTGACGCCCCGGCCGACGATGGGAAGAAAGTCGAAACAACCGGCGATCATCGCCTACTGTTCGATATTTCACGACGCCTGATTGGAACAAGTCCGTGGAAGTCAGGGAAAGACGCGACATGTCAGTCACTCACCAATCTAACTGATCAGCTGATACGTTGCTCGACCTTAGTACAAATTCTTCAAGTTTTGACGACTTATTCTAATTCGGATAGGTTGACAAGTCTCCGACGACAGCAGGCAGGATTCCGGGTGATCATGTGAGAACCATACTGCCAAGCTTTGCGTCATCCTGGTGCAGGACAATGGATTTCAAGAGTTCCTCTATTTGTTACTGATCGACCATGGAAAAGCCTTCAATCATCTAAATCAGAAAAAAACTGCAGGACGTCCCTAGAAGCAAGGGAGGTCTAGACAAAATCCAGACCCCTGCACAATGGAATCGCTAGCGTAAGGCAAGGATGGATGTATTATATTGCCCATCGTCATCGAGGAAATCATTGGCCACTCTACTAGCTCACCACCATAGAACAATCGAATGACCTCGACCTCGACCTCGACAATGCAACATCGCTCTACCATGTAGAGTAAACTGAATGACCTGGTCGTATGCTCCCACTCATCAACGTCAATAAGACCAAATCATTGGATGTGAACAACTCCAACTTCACGGTAAACGGGCAAACAGTGGAAAGAAGGTCGAAAACCAAAGCCAGCCAACGTCGGGTGGCGGCACAAGATCAACATAGAACATGGAGATCCAATCGGTTCAGGCAATGCCTCGGCAGGCAAAAACCTCGGATACGTGAAATCTGAGATGTTATAGACCAGTGAGACTTTGTGCGTATTAGCAGAGATCACGTAGATTTGCAAGTATTCATCAACCGATGTCTACGTTTTACAGCTCGGACCTGGTGGCCTTACAACTGGATCCCGAATGCTGAGCCCCATCGACTATGCCACCGAAATTCGATATCAACAGCAACTCCACAGTATGAACGAACGTAGACCGCCCATAAGAACGGTGACGAGATCTCCAAGCAAGCGCAGGAGGAATTCGGCAGGACATCTCAGAAGAGGCAGAGCAAGGATCTTCTGGCTCTGAAACCCTGTCAGAAAAATGAACGCAGCAGATAGAAATCACACTTGGGCCCTAGTCAAGGATGGAGATCTTTTACGTTGGCCGTATGTACTCCTAAGGGCCGGTTTTTTAGGCTGCGTGCACACCGCGTCCACGCAAGGTACCCAGAATCAAATAGATTAATGCACACATATACGTGTGTCGTGTGCACGACTACATTTGATGCTGGGTACCTTAGGGCATTGGGCCTAAAGCTCAGAACTATTGTGTCGTGTTGTCGAGTCAAGTCGAGTCAAGTTGTGGTCGAAATACGTATCTGCAAAGATATCGAAAATTAATTGGTGGAATTAAATGGAGAGTACTTAATTCGTCTTAGACGGTTGAATACATTCCACTAAAAGAGCTTTATATATTTTTCTTTAGAGTACAACTTTCGAATGGTGGTCCTGAAAAGAACCGATTTATTTTCAATGTCTAATCTGCGGCCACCACGCACCGCTCCACCATCGATGACGCCAACAACAACGCCATCACTGCGACAACCGTTGTCGCTGGGACGAAAATTTCACTTGAGTGATGATGCCGCCCTGACCGCCAGGGATGCCAGATGATATTTTCCAATGTCTTCACAGTTGTTTAAAAATGTCTTCAAATGTCTTCAATATGAGGATTATGATTATCAGCGAGAGATTTCAAAATTCAATAGGTCTTCTTCGTCTTCTTCTTCAATGGCTCTATATTCCAATAGGAACTTGGCCTGCTTTTCAACTTGAATAATTGAATTGAATAATGTTTATTTTTTTAACATTCAAATTGTTAGAATTTAAGAGATTATGTTTTAAAATTCCGCATTTTTTCAAAACGAGTTTCCCCTGGATTTTGTGCTAAGACTTAATTTCCACGTTGCACTCTACCAAATTTCTTTTTAAAAAAATACCCTGCTGGGATTCAAAATTTACTGTGAAATACTTGAAAAACATCCAAAGAATTTTCTCAAGGAACGTCTGGATAAATATCTATATCAACTTCCGAATAAATTCCCGATGGAGCTTCTTATAACTTTCTCCTGGATGAAGCTTCTTATTATTTCTGAAAGTCTCCTGAAAAAATTTCCTTAGGTATTCTTGTTGGAACATCCAAAGGATTTACTGAAGGAACTTCTGGAGAAAGTTCGGAAGGAACTTCCGGAGGAATATTTGGAAGCACTTAAGGAGGTATTCCTGTAGAATCTTCAGGATGAATCCCGGAGGGATTTTCTGGAGGAATACCTGAAGGATTTTCCTGATGATTTTCTGAAGGATATTCATAAAGGATATTGAAGCATTTTTCGGTGGAATTCTGAAAGAAACTTCTGAAGAAACTCTTGAAGGTAATTGGAGAAGCTTATTGAGGTATTGCTGCAGAAAATTCCGAAAGAATTCCTGGAGGAAATAGAAATATAATTCCGGAGGCATTCTTGGAGAGTAATTCGGCAACCTAGAGGGATCTTCCAGAGAAGGAACATCCGGAGGGTTCCCTGGAATAGCTTCCGTAGAAATCCCGGGGGAAACTTTTAAACGAATTCCTGGAAGAACTATTGGAGGAATTCGTGAAGGAACTACCGAAGGAGTTCTGGAGGAACTTCTGGAGGATCTTCCAAATGAATTCCTGGAGGATTTTTCGAAAAAATCCCTGAAACTTCCGGACAATTTCCTGGGTGAATTTCGGAAAGAATACTAGAACGTATGTTTGAAGAAATTTTTAGAGGAATTCTCAGAGAAAATACTGGAAGAATGTCCAAAGATATTTCTAGAAGAAGAAGGAGAAGAATTTAACGAAAGTGTGTAACAAGTTTCCTCTGATTTTTCTACTTAGTCTTTAATTAAAATTCTCTCGATTTTTTTGTGGAATTTCCTTGAATTTTTTTAGGAACATTTTCACGTAGAAATTTACCATAGAAATAATAACACCAGATTTAACACCAGAACAAATTCAATTTCTTGTCGACATTCGTAAAAAATTTCTATTCAAAATAATTGAGACAATTTTCTTGTAGAAATTAAAAGGGATTTATTGTGGGAGTTCAGAAGAACTTGTGGAAATTTAGGAGAATTTTCAATTTAAATTTTGGAGGATTCCCTTTATATCTTTTTAGGGAAATTATTAGATATAAATTTAAAAATATAATAATTTCCCGACGGATATTTAGAGGAAAGTCACATGGAAATGCCGAAAAGAATAAATGAATTCAGAAGGAATTAAGATAAAATTCAGGTTCTAGCTCAACGGTTGAATAGATTAAATCAAGTCATAGAAGAATTCAATCAATTTTTGCGTTCCGATGTAATAATCGAAATACCTTTTAACATACACGCCGCCGCCAAGAAAATTTCAATAAAAAACTGCCATCGGGAATTTTTCAACCAGCGCACACTGGTTCAAAAGCCCCCAAAACGTGCGTTTTTTAGTTTTCGACCTGAAAACTACATTTTAGAGCCATGATGTCTTCAGAAGAGTTGAAGGATATTTCTTGGGCTTTCTTTTGATAAGAAAACATCAACGATCTATCCACCTTAAAGGGCGGTGTGAAATAAAAAATTTACGCAGATGTACATTGTGCATTCGGTAGCTTAAAACCGAATCTTTCAGATGGTGGCTGTTTAGCTTGCCGCCTCTTGCTGCTTTTCATGGTGTTTTGATGTGAAAATTGACTATTTTTCCTCAAGATTCCTCAATAACTTTGACAGGTTTCAACATAGATCAAAGTAGTCTTCTAAACAAACATGTTATTCGACATTATGCACAATTTTCTAGAACAACCATACTGCTAAAATCATTTTCAAAAAAGTTATGCTCATAATATGATTTTTGGGGGTCATTCATACAAAACGTGCTGTAACTCGTTACAAAACCGTTATTCCAATATGGTGTCTTCAGAAAAAATGTTACAATTCACTCACTTTTTAACATTGCGGAAGACAATCACTGCTTTTGTACATCTGCGTAAATTTTTTATTTCACACCGCCCTTTAAGGTGGATAGATCATTGATGTTTTCTTATCAAAAGAAAGCTCAAGAAATATCCTTCAACTCTTCTGAAGACATCATGACTCTAAAATGTAGTTTTCAGGTCGAAAACTAAAAAACGAACGTTTTGGGGGCTTTTGAACCAGTGTGCAGCGCCCAACTCAAAGTTAAGGGCGTATGAGGTCTGAAATGCGTTGCACTTATCAGCCCACTAGTGTAAAGGTATTTTTATGTTTGAGATTCTAGGCCCGAGACAAAGACTTTTATAACTTTTGTAATTTTGATTGTATAATTTACATATAGAAGTCGCAGAATTTATAAGTAAAAAAAATTGTATTTTTTATTCGCTGGCTTATTGATTGTCTTCAAGTATCTTCAAATAAGTAGATAAGTCTTCAAATACTTTGAAAAGTCTTCAAAATGTCTTCATGAAATAAATGTCTTCACAGAGATTCAAATGTCTTCAAATTGAAGACATGTCTTCAAATCTGGCATCTCTGCTGACCGCCGCTCCGCCATCGATGACAGCCACCAACGCCATCGCTGCGGCATGCCGATGCTTGCTACCGATGGAGCGTCGCGTCCGCTCTCCGTAAATGCACGAACGAAAATGGCCGCGAACCGATTTTTTTTCGTTAGGGCTCATTCACAAATTACATAACGCAAAAAAACACAGATTTGACTCCTATCCCTACACGGAAGAAAAAAAGTACCCAAAATTGAGTACTTTTAAACTTACTTTTGAGTTATTTTTTCTCTTCTCTTTCATCCACTCTTTCTTTTTGTTGTCAAAAACAAAAGAGCCAAACAATCCAACGACGCCAGTTCAATACGGGAAGCCAATTTTGAGTTTTATTACCTGAGGTTGAAATTGAGTGAATTAAACTTACATTTGGGTAAATAAATTTTCCGTTGGGTACTTTTTTAACATGGGAGTAAAGGCAAACTACTTCGACCCTACTTACTCAATTTTGGCTTCCCGTACGGATGTTAGAGGTTGGGTGAATTAAACTCACTATTGGGTAGTTTATTTCTTCCGTGTACCTACCATACGCAACGAACAATCAACAAGAGAGTACACTGTTAGATGACTTTACCCATTAATGGGTACTATGTTATTGTTGATATTATTCCCACCGTGAAAAATTCACCCATTTTCTTTAAAAAGCGCCACTACTCATTAAAATGGGTAGTGGCACTTTTTCAAGAAAATGGGTGAATTTTTCACAGTGGGAATAATATCAACAATAACATAGTACCCATTAATGGGTAAAGTCATCTAACCGTGTATGGACCGGAACCATCGGCGAAGATCACTGCGACGAAAAGGGACTAGCGATTGGAAACTCGGTTCGTGGAACTGCAAATCTCTCAACTTCATCGGCAGCACACGCATACTCGCCGATGTGCTCAAGGACCGTGGATTCGGCATCGTGGCGCTGCAGGAGGTTTGTTGGAAGGGATCAATGGTGCGAACGTTTAGAGGTAATCATATCATCTACCAGTGCTGCGGGAACACACGCGAGCTGGTAACAGCTTTCATAGTGATGGGCGATATGCAAAGGCGCGTGATCGGGTGGTAGCCGATCAATGAGAGAATGTGCAGGTGGAGGATCAATGGCCGGTTCTTGAACTTCAGCATAATCAACGTCCATAGCCCACACTCCGGAAGCACTGATGATGATAAGGACGCATTCTATACGCAGCTGGAACGTGAGTACGACAGCTGCCCAAGCCATGACATCAAAATCATCACAGCAGATTTGAACGCTCAGGTTGGCCAAAAGGAGGAGCTTAGACCGACGGAAGTTCAGCGCTCACCGGCTGACGAACGAAAACGGCCTTCGACTAATTGATTTCGCCGCCTCCAAGAATATGGCCATTCGCAGCACCTACTTTCAACACAGCCTCCCGTATCAGTACACCTGGAGCTCACCACTGCAGACAGAATCACAAATCGACCACGTTCTGATTGATGGACGGCACTTCCCCGACATTATCGACGTCAGGACATATCGTGGCGCTAACATCGACTCTGACCACTGTCTGGTGATGGTTAAACTGCGCCCAAAACTATCCGTCATCAACAATGTTCGGTACCGACGACCGCCGCGGTACGACCTAGATCGACTGAAGCAACCTGATGTCGCCACTGCATACGTGCTGCATCTCGAGGCAACGTTGCCGGAAGAGGGTGAGCTCGATGGGGCCCCTCTTGTGGACTGCTGGAATCAGTGTTGTAAAATGTCATTTGCATTCGTTTGTATAATTTTCCCAGAACTTGTTTCAGAAGGTAGCTATCAATTCATGTTGTATGACGAACTTATAGCCAAGGGCCTCATACGCCTGTCACTGGCGAACAAAGCTCGTGTACTCTGCATCAAAGCTTAGAACCGGTGTTAGGGCGCAATTGTTAATGTGAACATTTTTATATTCGGTTAGTTACTGCAAATAAATTCTTTTTCGAGTCCATATAATCAAGCAGGTCTCTCAAGCATATCACATCGTTATATTGCTGCATGATTGAGTGTTTAATTTTGATAAAATATCGAAAACAAAAGTGTGCATAAAAATTGCCTCGCCATAACAAAAAGGTGGTAGAGAATTAACACTGTTGTTTACAGTTTAGAACCAAATCCAGATGTCGCACATGTTGGGGTAGGGATTCAGTGCTCCGCCTTCTCCCCCTGCTTATAGCGGTTAAATGGGCCTACAACTTTGTCTAACGAGACTTTGCTGTAAATATGTAATCTGGGGCGTGGGAGGCAAAATGTCATTCAAATGACATTATGTCAAATGACACGTGACATTTTGGAGAGTTTTCACTCTCCAGCCTTTGATGTTATACTTAGAGCAATGTACCCTTGGACAAAAATATAACCCTACTCAAGCGTTATGAGTACATTCAAAATTATGGAAGAAATTTTGCTTCTAAAGAAAGTTATGAGCAAATTAGTCAAATGACATGCAGATGACATTTTACAAGCCTGGCTGGAATACAATTAAAGCAGCCATTAACGACGCAGCGGAGAACAACGTCGTGTATATGGGTCGAAGTCGACGGAACGATTGGTTCGACGAAGAGTGCAGACAGATTCTGGAGGAGAAGGACGCAGCGCGGGCGGTCGCGCTGCAGCAAGGTACTCGGCAGAACGTGGAACGTTATAGACGGAAGCGGACACAGCAGACCCGCCTTTTTCAGGAGAAGAAACGCCGCCTGGAAGTAGCGGCATGCGAGGAGATGGAACAACTGTGCCGTTCTGCCGCAAGTTCTATCAGAAGCTCAACAGTGATATCCCAAATAATCTTCCGACGTCTGTCACCATTAGTGAATGAGTTCCTGGGAATTTATCAAGCCGGCTTCATTGACGGCCGCTCGACAACAAAGATGGTGTTCGCTTTCGATCCGGTAGGAGGAGCGCAGCGAGCGAGGTGGGCGGACCAGGTGCAAAACGACTTGGCGAGCATGGGGCGCATTCGAGGATGGAGAGATGCGGCCTTGAACCGTGTATTGTGGCGTAAAATTGTTGATTCAGTGTTATCTGTTTAGATATAACTAAACAAATGGAAAAAAAATAAAAACATGCACTTTGTGGTACTTAGCGTAGAACGCATTCACAGTGTATAATCCGGGTCATCCAAGAAATCTCTGGAGTAAAGCCTTAGGATCTACTCGCGTAACCATGGGTCTATCAACTTGTTTCAATACTGGTACATGCTCTTTGTGCTCCTTGAAATCGAATGTGATCACTACATATGTTCTGCGTTATCCAAGACATCTCTCGGATAAGTCTTCAGTCATACGAGAAATCCCTGGAGAAAGGCTATAGGGTCTACATGCGTAACCGAAGGTCTATCTGTTGGTTTCAAAATCGGTACCTGCTCTTTGTGATCCTTGGAAAAGCATACGATAACAACTTATGTACTGCGTTATCCAAGAATCCCTGGATTATGGCCTTAAGGTCTACATGCGTAACCATTGGTTTATCGACTGGCTCCCAAAGTGGCACATGCTCTTTGAGATCTTTGCAATGGAATGTGATCACTACGTATGTTCTGCGCAATCCATGAAATCCCTCGGATAAGGTCTCAGTCATACAAGAAATCACTGGGGAAAGGCCATAGGATCCACACGCGTAACCGAAGGAGTGCATTATTCTGCGTTATCCAAGAAATCTCTGGAGTAACGCCCTAGAATCTACACACGTTAGAACAGAATGTGACATTGCCAGTTCTTGGACGAATCAGAAAGAATTCCCTGAACGCATTCTGTTCCAAACCACAAGGAAAATCTTTCATATTTGAAGCAAGCTGGTAGATCTTCAGTTACGTGTTTAAATTTTGAACTATTGAACATCGCGGATTTCTTGAACATCCTTGAACATATGAAAGAATACATTCAATTCTAACCCAGGCATGACACGCAACATCTTTTAAATAACCGCTTTTTTCTTACAGATTGTCTCATGAAAGTTACTTTTCAGGTTCAGAGACACACTAGGTTTCATATTCGTTCCTTTGACGTTCCATCACAAATGACCTCTTGGATAATTATGGGTTGTTGCCACGGCATACAAAAAACATCACGTATGTAAACATTCAGTTTGAATGTAAACATGTGACGTCACTGCTATCTTCGCACAAGCTGGACCGAGACGATGCTCTATGGTCGCAGCATGCTTACTTTTGTACTCCAACATGTGGCGAATAGATTGTCGGCTTATACAGAGTGTGCTGGTGGCTTATCTAGCAACCAGTATGGCTTCCGTAAGGGCCGTTCTACCATCGAAGCAATTCGAGCGGTAACGGATACGGCCAAGATAGCGAGAGGTTTAAACAGAAGAGGTATTAGGTACTGCGCGTTGATTACACTTGATGTAAAAAACGCGTTTACCAATGCTAGCTGGGCAGCAATTGCTGACTCCCTGCACCGATTGAGAGTTCCGGATTACCTGTGCAGGATACTGAAAAGCTATTTTCAGAATAGGGTGCTGTTATACGACACTGATGCTGGTCAAAAGTCGATTGTAGTGTCCGCGGGTGTTCCACAGGGATCGATCCTCGGACCGGTTCTGTGGAATATTATGTACGACGGAGTATTACGCTTAAGTCTCCCGGCCGGTGTGAAGATAGAATAGAAGGCTTCGCGGATGACGTAATGCTAGAAGTAGCAGGTGACACTCTCGACGAAGTTAGACTGAAGGCTTCATACGCGATTGGCAGAGTGGAGGAATGGCTCAACTCGAGGCGGTTGTCCCTTGCACATCACAAGACGGAAGTCGTGGTAGTGCATAACCGTCATGGGCTGCAACAGGCGAGGATAAGAGTAGGGACCTGCACAGTTAACTCCGTGAGGTCTCTCAAGCATCTGGGCGTGATGATCGATGATAAGCTCAATTTTACGAGCCACGTCGATTATGCATGTCAGCGGGCTTCATTGGCGATAAAATCTTTATCACGAATGATGTCCAACAGATCGGCGGTGCATAGTCAAGTGCGTAGGCTGATAGCTGGCGTAGCATTGTCTATCATCCGTTATGGCGTGCCGGCATGGGCCGTAGCACTAAAAGCCGAGTACAATGTAAAGAAATTGATCAGAGTACACCGGCTGATGTGTTTACGTGTCGCGAGCGCATATCGCACCATATCGTATGAGGCGGTGTGCGTTATAGCTGGAATGATGCCGATCGACACACTCTTAGAGGAGGATGTGGAGTGCTACAACGAAAGGGACTCGGTGCAAGTGCGACGTGTCAAGAGAGCAGCTTCGTTGCTCAAATGGCAATGAGCATAGGACACCGCAGTCAAAGGTCGTTGGACCCACGGACTGATTCCAGATGTGTCCAACTGGGTTGATAGGAAGCATGGTCAAGTCAACTTCCACCTAACACAGGTGTTGTCTGAACATGGCTACTTTAAGAAATTCCTACACAGGTTTGGCCTCGCAGATTCTGCGGAGTGTCCTGAATGTGTAGGTGAGGTAGAATCGGCAGAGCATGTGATGTTCGCATGCCCGCGATTCGAGGTAGAACGCAATGCCATGCTGCTTATTAATGGTATGGATACAACCCCGGACAACCTCGTCGAGAGGATGTGCCGGGAGGAAGCTATATGGAATGCGGTGAACACAGCATCTCAATAGATTATGTCGAAACTGCAGCGGTGGTGGCGTCTTGAACAAAACCAACGAGTGCAGTAAGGGCACCTGTGATGCAGTGAACACTTTGCTCACCCCGACAACCAACAAGTCGCGGGTGGGCTGCGGGGACCTCAGTATGTAGATATAGAGGTCATTGCGGTTCACGCGCGGTGGTTGTTGTCGGGGTGCTCGTCTCCAACGTGAGATTATGATACGGACCGTTAGGTTACTATCATAGCTTGCGATCGACGGGTGGTGAGGTCGATGTTGTGTGTATTGACGTCAAGTGCGTTAGCATAGGCGTGAGCGTTCTCAATAGGGCACTGCACGGACTGCTTCGTCTCTTTCTCGCTGCAAAGAAATTTGAAAACAACAAGGCCAGTAAACGTCAAAATATATGAGGAACGAAAGAGAAAGATATGTTTCCGTGCAGTGCCCTATAGGCAGGTATCTGGCAACCCCAATCCTACCCACTACGTTTGACAATAGCCAACATCTTTGAGTTTCCCATTGTTCTATTGAAATTGGGTTTCCCACTGACAATTCTATTTTGTAAACAAACCACTATTCTCAAGTGATTTTTTCCAAATAGACGTAATAATTTTTCATCATTTTTCAAGAACTTGTGCGAAAGTATGAATGCGAGGTGTATTTCAACAAGAATATTGATGTCTTTAATAAATTTTCATATTTCAATCGGCACCAAGCGATCTACTTCGCCAAAATATCATGACATTCAAAATACATTTTCAATGGCAGGTTTCAACGATTATGATTACGCCTTCGTATTAAATTAATCGATGATTTTGATGCTAGCATCAGAAACATGGCCGCTTCGCAGACCCCTGCCTATAGGCATATTCGAGTAGAATTTGCTATGAGATGGCGCTGAGGTGAAAAGAGTGTTGTTCTACGGGAGAAGTGTCAAAACCAGTGTATATATTTACAAAACAGTTTAAAAATCGTTAATTTAAGTGTTCAAATTTGTTCATTTTGAAAATAAAATATAAGAATCTGAAAGAAAAAAATAAATACCATTTAATGTTTACCCTTTTACAGGCACTGTGTGATCTGCGCACCCGTAAACGAAAAGTGGTAAATAAACATTGCCTCGTAGGAACTTGCCGAAATCCGGCTCCTACGTTATTCCCGGTGCCTCATTCGGAATGCCCATCATTTCGAAACTGGCGAAAAACCCTGGATATCGACGGATTACCTGGCAGTTGGATTTGCAGAAATCATTTTTTCGATGGGGACTTTCAAACGTACAAGCGTGTGAAATTAAAAAGAACAGCAATTCCATCTATCTTTCCGACGGCAGACAAAACTCCTGCTCCGAAAGAAGGGTGCTGGATAAGGGGCTGTAAAGTGAAAGCTAAGAAAATGCTGGTCAAAGCTCCTGCCGCCAAACATGTTCGCCAGAAATGGATTGCTGTTCTGCAGTGTGACCATAAAATAATAAGCGATGTGAGGATTTGCAGAAACCACTTCCACAAACAAGACAAAATTTCAGGTATGTAAACAATAGACAAGTGTGAATTCCAATACAATAACTGCAGATTCGTTTCATATTCTAGTTGTATCCACATATCTGAAATACAGTGCAATCCCAACTCGTGCTGTCGGATCGCTTAAGCGGAGACGAAAATGCAATTCCAAAATTTATGCAGACCCATCTATCCAAACTAAAACAGAAAACGCCATTACACCGGAACACGGTTATGCTATTCAACTAAAGCTACCTCGTAGCAGGACAATGTGCTTTGCGGTTGGATGTACTGAGAAAGCTGGCAACGGAATTGTGTTACACAAATTTCCACTGGACAACAGAAATCTGAACGGTAGATGGATGCAGGCTATCCGGAGAACAACGAAACCCACGAAGTTTTCAAGAATATGCAGTAGACATTTTTTGCCCTTCGATTATAAAATAGGTAAGCATTCGAATAATAACAGGAAAAGCAAAAAAGTTTAGGTGTAGAGCCCTGGAAAAAGAATAAACAAGCTGGTAAAGATTTAAGTGTATTTTTTCATTTTTCGGAATTCTTGACTGATGCTCAAAAGGATGTTAGAAAGTTTTTTTTGTATCTTTATTTAAGAGACTTTCAGCCCTAGGCTGGCTCGTCTCCGATGTGGTAGAAAGTTATTTTTCATGCGATTTTTATAGCTTTCTCTGAATCTCTATACAAAAAGGTTTTGATTTCTGTTTGGCACTGTTTCTCACAGAATAATTTCTTTTTTCATAGCGTTACTTACTACCAGGCTTGTGCTGCTTGTGTAACCGTAAGCATGATCGGAACATATAAAAACACGCTTAATGGATACAGCTCTTTGAGCAACCTCTGCGTATCGTCATCAGGAGTAACAATGTTTCGAATGGGATTGTAATGGGTCGCTAATTCAACAATTTTGAATGCTGTGAAATGTATTGAGGAGAGACGTGGGGACAATTTTCAACCTATTTGGATAATTTAAACCGCTTTGCAAAAAGGAACTCATATACTTTCCGGTCACTGTCAAGGTTCATAGCTGTTATCCTTATAGTTATACAAAAATACATGAAGTAAGGCCTGAGGGTCTTCATGCTCTTTGTGGTACATAGAATAGACGGTGATCACAGCATATGTTCTGCGTTATCCAAGAAATCCCTGAAGTAAGGTCATAAAGTCTACACGCGTATGTAACGACTTGTTTGTTATATACTTGCCCAAGTGCTACAGTGTCCTGTAGAAGCTTCTGATAGAATAATAATTGGTTTAGTACGGTACCTTTCTTGATGAGCTGAGCCAAGAAACACAAACAATTTTTATTACTATCTTTTTCTGTATATCGAGTAAGTATTTGAATTGTTTCTGACAACATCATGTTAGAGAGGATAGGGGAAAGTGGGCCAAGATCGCCATATGGGGCAAGACAGCCAACGTTGATTATGACTTGAGTGAGCATTATATTCACATTATTATTACGAGGGATGGTTAACACGTACATCCTCAACCCCCATTTTACGACAAAACTCAAAATTCAAAACCACGCAGCTCAGTCAATTTCTAACGGATTTTCAAGCAATCTTCTGGAATCGATCACAAAATTCCCATAGTTTTAGGAACCGAGGTCAATTTTTGTGCAATGACCATGGTTTCGGATATATTCCGGGGAGTACTGGGGTTACCTCCCTCCCAGAGAAAATGGTCACATGCAGATTGGCTTCGAAAACCATTTTGCGACATGTCAAACTTTTCAAACGAACATTTCGGCGATTTTTGATCGAATTGACCACCCTCCGGGTACTTCTAGGGCCTGGTTCCCTTGGGAAGTGGTCAATTTTCGATCAATCTTGGAACCCATCTTGCGACATGTCAAACTTCATGATTTTGCTAAAAAAGTACACTGGAGTACATTTCGGCGATTTTCGATCGAATTGGCCACCCTCTGGATACTTCCAAGGCCAGGTTCCCTTGGGGGAAGTGACCAATCTTGGAACCCATCTTGCGACATGTCAAACTTCATGATTTTGCAAAACAAGTACACTGGAGTAAATTTCGGCGATTTTAGATCGAATTGACCACTCTCCGGGTACTTCCAGGGCCTGGTTCCCTTGGGGAAGTGGCCAATTTTCGTTCAATCTTGGAACCCATCTTGCGACATGTCAAACTTCATGATTTTGCTAAACAAGTACACTGGAGTAAATTTCTCCAGAAGTTCCTCCAGAAGTTCCTCCGGGAGTTCATCCGGAAGTTCCTCCGGGAATTCATCCGGAAGTTCCTCCGGGAATTCCTCCGGAAGTTCCTCCGGGAATTCTTCCGGAAGTTCCTCCGGGAATTCCTCCGGAAGTTCCTCCGGGAAATCCTCCGAAAGTTCCTCCGGGAATTCCTCCGAAAGTTCCTCCGGGAATTCCTCCGCAAGTTCCTCCGGAAGTTCCTCCAGGAATTCCTCCAGTTCCTCCGGGAATTCCTCCGGAAGTTCCTCCGGGAATCCCTCCAGAAGTTCCTCCGGGAATTCCTCCGGAAGTTCCTCCGGAAGTTCCTCCGGGAATTCCTCCGGAAGTTCCTCCGGGAATTCCTCCAGTTCCTCCGGGAATTCCTCCAGAAGTTCCTCCGGGAATTCCTCCGGAAGTTCCTCCGGGAATTCCTCCGGAAGCTCCTCCAGTAATTCCGCCCAAGTTTCCTCCAAGAATTCCTGCAGAAGTTCGTCCAGGAATTCTTCCGGAAGTTCCTCCGGAAGCTCCTCCTGAAATTCCTCTGTAAGTTTCGCCAGGAATTCTCCCGGGAGGTCTTCCAGGAATTCTTTCGAAGGTTTATCCGGGAATTTCTCCAGTAGTTCCATCTAAGGTTTTTCCAGGATTTTTTCCATTAGTTCGTTCAGGAATTCCTCTCGGAAGTCTTGCAGCGATCCCGTCGGATGTTCCTCAAGGAATTCTAATTATAACATTAACATTAATAATTATAACATTAGCCCGAAATACATTCTATTTAAACTTGATAATATCGACCTTGAATTATAAAATAACAGTTGCATTGCCCATTTCATTTCAGGAGGAAAGCGCTTGAAACCGGATGCGGTTCCATCACAACACCTGCCTAGAAGCTTCTCAACAAAAAAGTTCCGTCTCAGTATCGATTCTTGCAAGTCATTAGATGACCAGAGTAACTCATCACTAACTGTATCAGAAGACTCTGATGCTGAGCAGAATTCGGTTATTTGTGGAAATACGACATGTTCAGAGCCCTATTATACAGCTGTCGACAATGAAACACAAATTGACACTGACAACGTGAAACATGGTACCAACACTGCTCAAATTGAAATATTGCAAAATGATCTGCAATCTGAAACTAATGTGAGCACTTCGACAGAACAGTTGAATACAGAGTCAGACAAGGATACATCAGTACCATTATTGATTAAACAGGTTAAGAATAAGCTATCTAGAATAGGAAATGGAGCCACTCTTACGACATTAATAAAATCAGATAAGGATGCAAACACATGGACTGGTCTCACATCGCTTAATCAACTAGATGCTATTTGTGTGTCAGTCAAAACGATTGAAGATCAGGTTTATCAGAGACAGTGGAGAGCTCATACTGTTGACCGAGTCATCCTGACCTTGATATGTCTTTCGCAGCATTGTCTACCTTGTTTGGTGGCATCTCTATTTCAAGTGTAGCAGATTATTTTAACCATACGATACACGTATTAGCAGAAGTACTACAGCAATTTATATATTGGCCAGATCAAGAGGAAATTTACCGTAATATTCCCTTGTGTTTTAGAAACAGGTTTGAAAAAGTCAGATGCATTTTCGATTGCACGGAAGTGTCGGTTGCAACACTAAAATGTATTAATTGTTGTATTTCTTGCTGTTCCAATTACAAAGGTAAAAGGACTGTAAAATTTTTGATAGGAGTCACACCAGCAGGGCTAATTAGTTTTGTGAGTCAAGCATTTAGTGGCAAGGCCTCAGATAAGCAAATTTTTAATGATGAAAATGTGGTGGCACTATTCGATGCATATAGAGACGAAATAATGGTAGATAAAGGCTTTAGCATTGAGAATGAGTGTTTAGCTGATGAAATCAGGTTACACATACCACCATTTCTTCGAGGAGAGAGATTGTCGTGAAAGCATAGCCAAAGCGAGAATACATGTTGAGCGTGTAATACAACGTATTAAGCTTTTCGGTATTCTTCAGAATACGATTGAAACTTCAATGTTAACCTCCATTGACGATATAATGATTGTTATTTGCGCAATAGTTAATCTGTCGCCTCCAATCTTCCAGGACAATAAATTTTAGCACTTCTTTGTTAAACTTGTTATAAAAAAATAAAGTATATTTTTTAAACATTTTTTTGTTTTATTTGTATGTGTTTGTATTGACAATGACTCATGTTGCTTTAGCAGCTATCTGTGGTAGCATATAAGTGAAGAAAATAGTTCTGAGTGTTTCTATCAAATGACGAGCAAATGTGTCATCGTAGCCTACTTCTATTATGACAAAATCGTTATCATGTTTTGAAAATACTATGAAATCACATTCACTAATATGCAATACGTGCATCGCTAGTTGCACCTGGGCAAAATACTTATGATTTCTATTCAGTTCTAGAGTCGAATCTACTTTTTTAACGTAAGCTCTAGTCGCTTTGCATTCATTAATTAACCAGTCTACTCCGTGTTCTGCTCCACGCACTGGGCATTTTATCTCCAGCAGAATTTTGTTTAACGGGTCCACTCCATCAGGGCTGACTCCCATCCAAGGGTCCGTGCTGCACAACACAAATCCACACTTTTTCATGAGAGGGTTGCGTTTCGCTTTGTAAAATTTGAAAGCTGTATGTTCCAGATCTTTTCCATATTTAATAGCCTTTGTGTGTAGGGGTTTAGGATTCAGATAGGATTCAATTTTTTTGTTCCAATCGGGATTTTTGTTCTTAAAATACGTGAACAGCTCGTAGCACGAACTTCCAGTGATTCTGATAGATCTGTGCATTCTCCAAGCACTATTATCCTGATTTTTTGTCTGGTCACATATTTTAATAATTTCTTCTGTATTCTTCTGCACATTCTGTTCGTAGAAAGTTTTAGCCATATCAGTAATATTCTGTGCGACTACATTCCAGTTGAACACGAGAGTACTGTCAGTTAACAATTTACGCAGCTCATAATTGGTGATATACAAATCAATATCGATATTCTGCAGTGGACCGGAAATGGGTCTAGGGCAACTCAGTTCCCTTCCTGTGATGTTTTTGAATTGCCGAATGTGGTGATGCTGTTTATTTAATCCTCAATTATATTTTATTTATTTTAATATGAAAGTATGGTTATTACCTTCCAATATGCGGTGAAAACCGTCTTTAAGAAGTTCAGCTTTTTTAATGACATCGACCTCTGGGAAAACAGCATGTTTTCGAACGCAGCAAAGTTCCTTAACGCGCTTCGCTTTCCATAGACTAGTTTTTTCCGCTTTACTAATTCCCCATGCTTGACGAGAACTGGTGCAAGTTAAGAATTCGACATATCCAGTTCTGTGGATTAAATATACTTTACATCGGGTCAACAGTATTAAAATAATGATTTAAAATACGTACTTTGAAATATGCAGCAAGCAAGCAATGATGTGCTTACATCTTGCAGTTCCCGCTTTACATGTGCAGCTCAGTATCCATTGCCGATAATCGGGACAGATCTGAAGTTTTACCTCATGAGGAACATCCCCCGGGTGGGAGCTTTGAAGTACAAAAAATTTACTCACCGGCGGAATGCAAATTTAATTTTCTTCCAATAGGTTCCATTTCAAATTCGCAAATTTGCGTGAAAATATAAGATTTAAACGGAATAAGTTACGGCTTCTATAGTTCACCAGCAGCAGAAAACATTTGAGACACTTTTTTCTTAGTTGATTTAATTGGCACTAGGTGTCGCAGGAGTTGCAAGAGTTTCAGTCAAATTCGCCTATAGCCCCCCCTGATGTATTGCTTAATTGCGGGCCGGGGGTACGGACTGGCGAAAGGGTTTTGGTTTTAGTGGGTCGGGTAAGAGTTACATGACATACCCATCCCCACACTACCTGAGTACCTCCTCAGGTGTCTGGTTGCAGATTTCCGTTTACCCTTGCTCAAGAAAAAAAAAACATGTGGCGATAAAACATGCGTCACATTCGAAGTGTCATTTTTCTAACGAGCCTACCTTGTTTTCTGTATACCGTGGGTTGTTGCATGTCAGAAACAAATCAAATAAATTGCACAAATAGTAATTTGGTTAATTGCTGTTTGCCAAAAGGTTTTTGATCGCTGGCAAAACACTTTGTGCTCAACTGCAGCATTTTATATTTAGCAGTCCTCTGCATGTTCCCTTGTTGGTTTGCTGGTGTTTTTATTTCCATTGAGGCCGCAAGATCTTGCGCTTTCTGTGTTACAAAACTCCTTACTTTACTCTTACTTACTTTATTCTAGGGATTTTTGTACGACTCAGGTCTTTCTCCAGAGATTTCTTGAATAATGCAGCACAAATTTTGTGATCACATTTTATTCAAAGGACCACAAGTTGCTTGTACAACTTTTGTATGGATGGATCTTTGGTTACGCGTGTAGATTCTAATGCCTTACTTTTGAAATTTCTTGGATAACGTAGAACATATCTAGTGATCACATTCTATTCTAAGAACCAGAAAGGGCATGTACCAATTTTGAAACCAGTCGATAGACTTCTGGTTACGCATGTAGACTTTAAGCCCTTACTCCAGAGTGTTCTTGGATTATCCGGAACATATCATATGAATTCGTTTTATGCTAAGTGCCATAAAGAGCATGTACCGTATTTGAATTTGGACTAAAGACCTTGTGAAACGCAGGCAGACCACAAGGCGTTACTCCAGAGATTTCTTGAATAATGCAGAATATATTGATTGATTTTCATTGGCTTTTATCTGTGAGATCGAACTACCTAAGCTCAAAGTGGAAGGGAGCATGTTTGCAAAGCACGATGAAGCACAGAATTGAAAGTTATCGCAAGCGAGCGACAAGTATGAAATTGAATAGAAGTTGAAACGTAAGCAGAGAGAATATATGTTGTGATCACATTTTATTCCAAGGACAACATTTTTTTTGTATAACGCAGAGCATATGTTGCCATTACATTCTATTCTGAGCACTACAAAGAACATCTGCCACTTTTGAAACAAGCCCTTTGGTCACCCTAAGGCCTTTCTCTACGGATTTCTTGTATGACCGAGGACTTATCCGAAAGATTTATTGGATGAAATATCACCACTTGAAGTTGAAAAAGGAACATGGGCACCCTGTCGGCCGCATAAGGGTTAAAGGACGCACGCTCATCTGCCTTTACTGAAACTTAAATCAATTTTATTAACAAGTTTGCCGATTTGTTTAAGCTTCGAAAGTTTTTTTTTGCGTAGGCCATGTCGACTAGCGCTTTCTTTTCCGTTTAAAATTTGCAATATTCTTTTCATGCTTTACGCCCATCGCCTTACTCGTCAGTGAAACCCTCGTTCTACAGCTTTGTATACTAAAACATCCATCCGCTGACGTAAAGAATTAGCGGAAATGTGATTGAAAGGTTGAATGGGCTAATGGGGTTTACTTGAATATTCAACAATCTGTGGAAGTTTATTTCCAGAAAAAAACACCTTTCAATGTTTCAATAGCTTGGTTCGGTTGGAGCTTAATTAGAGATGTTCCATGGCGAATATTTCCACAACACCATCTCGATGAATGTGACCCTCATAACGCAACGTTTCCGTTTCCCTTCCCCGAAACGGAACAGCAGCTCGGAGAGCTTACTCAATTAACACCTGTGTGCTTCCTGTTAGTATGCAAATAACGGTTGGTGGTGTGTTTATTGTACCAATTCCGCGAAACAAACAATCCTGCGGAGTAAATTGACACTTCCATTAAATTAAACCGCCACAGGATAGGATGTTTCATTGCTTATTCATTGGGGGAATTTTAAACATTTGACACATTATATGTTGGTCGGATCGGAATCAGCACATCAACATAATTGCGAATTAAGATTAGACGTTCAAACATGTCACGCACAAGTATGTAGCTTCATTATATTATGCATGCAGTCACTCTGGTTGATTATTAAACATCGCACCGCTCCTATTCTGGTCAGTAGGGAATTTTTTTCCCCATCATGATCTCACTTCCGGATAGGAGTGTGCACTCGGTTTTGAATTGTAAATTTAATTAAAGTTACCTCAGCGGAATGTGAGCTTGTATGGGCGTTTTTTTCGCAGGTAAAATGCTAATGTGCTTACAAGCGAAATTATTATTCGCTCGGGATATTACAAAAGAGGAAGTTCGTATGAATTTGATGGTTACCACTTACAATCATTTTCTTACGAAACATGTTTTCTTATGCCTCACTAAGTTTTTTCTTGACTTCTTCGAAAAGTGTGGAGAACAATTTTCGAACCAAAATTATACCTCGAACAGCCCATGACATAAAGGAAGAAGGGAGAGGAAAGGATTTTTCATCATGGATTAAAGCTGGATGCATTTTATACCAAGTCTACTCTGCTGTTTTCCTACTTAAATCATTATTCAGAACAGAACAAACGAATAAAAACCCAATATCCAGCCACCGCTTGTTGATGTTTTTCCACACTCCTCATCATCATCATTTAAAATCGATGTGTGCATTGAAGTGTGAAACAAGAACCGCTCCCATCCATTTCCGCTAAGGCATTGTGAATGCGAAAAGCGCAATTTCCGCGCCAAACAGCCAATTTGTGGCATTTGCGGCAAACGGACCGAACCACCCATGCCTCCTTTTGGCGCGGCCAATGAATCAAGCCCTTTATAACGGCCTTTGCCTTTCCAACGTTAGTTCACAGCCGATTATCGCATCACAAGGACGTTCGTGGCCGTAGGTTATTTTCGAAAAAAAAATAGGATCGAACAAACATAGTAGGCCGCGGAGTGCAGCACACCTCCACCATAAAGCGTTTGTTATTGTTGTGGTTATGGTTTAGTCATCGTAAAATCGAAATAATAAACAGATTTAGGGCGTGGGCCACGTGTCGTAATTGTCGTATAAAAAAAAGAATAATCCGAATCATAATTATCACGGACAACACAATCGGTTCACGCATTTGTGGCAACAATTCCGGATCGTAGCGTGAACGCTTGTGGCTTTTGGCATACCCATGAATGGACAACCGGCAAATATGGCAGACCAGAAAAATGAAGCATTTACGATCTGTTTCCGGTTTTGCGCCCCCCGTACTGGCTACCCGAAATCGTTCCAAATTTATAGCTTCCATTGATTGGTGGGGGCTGCCGGTGAAGTAAATCCTACTTTGGAAGGCATATTGCGAAGATGATAATCTGGTTTAAGCTGAATTCAATGGAAATATTAAAAAAAAGTAAAATATACAGCTTTTTGATCCGTCATCGTTAACTTGTAAATGGGCCATCGATCCAACTAACAGGGAGAGTTTGGACTGGACTGGACTGAACTGAGAATGGACTACTCCGGGGACTGCGACCTGGACAGGAATAAAACTAGACCGGGACTGGAATTGGACTGGAATGGAACAGGACTGGCAATGGATTGGAGCTGTATTGGGACAGGACTGGGACCGGATTGGAATTGGATTGGGTCTGGACTGAGACAGGACTTAGACTGAATTGAAACAGGATGGAGACAGGTATGTGACTGGACGGAAACCGGATTGAGATTTGACGGGAACTGGACTGAGACTGAAGTGGCACTGGACTAGAACATGACTGGTAATGGATTTGGACTGGGACTGGACTGGGACAAGACTGGGACAAGGCTGCGACAGGATCTGGACTGGAGTGGGACTAGTTTGGGACCGAACCGAGACTGGTTTGGGACTGGTGTGGGAGTGGGTTCGGATTGGACTTGAACTTGACTGGAACTGAACTGTGACTGGACTGCGACTGGAACAGGACTGGGACTCGACTGAAACAGTATTCCAAATCCAATCCAAATCCAATCCAAATCCAATCCAAATCCAATCCAAATCCAATCCAAATCCAATCCAAATCCAATCCAAATCCAATCCAAATCCAATCCAAATCCAATCCAAATCCAATCCAAATCCAATCCAAACCAATCCAAACCAATCCAAACCAATCCAAACCAATCCAAACCAATCCAAACCAATCCAAACCAATCCAAACCAATCCAAACCAATCCAAACCAATCCAAACCAATCCAAACCAATCCAAACCAATCCAAACCAACCAAACCAATCCAAACCAATCCAAACCAACCAAACCAATCCAAACCAATCCAAACCAATCCAAACCAACCAAACCAATCCAAACCAATCCAAACCAATCCAAACCAATCCAAACCAACCAAACCAATCCAAACCAATCCAAACCAATCCAAACCAATCCAAACCAATCCAAACCAATCCAACCAATCCAAACCAATCCAAACCAATCCAAACCAATCCAAACCAATCCAAACCAATCCAAACCAATCCAAACCAATCCAAACCAATCCAAACCAATCCAATCCAACCAATCCAAACCAATCCAAACCAATCCAAACCAATCCAAACCAATCCAAACCAATCCAAACCAATCCAAACCAATCCAAACCAATCCAAACCAATCCAAACCAATCCAAACCAATCCAAACCAATCCAAACCAATCCAAACCAATCCAAACCAATCCAAACCAATCCAAACCAATCCAAACCAATCCAAACCAATCCAAACCAATCCAAACCAATCCAAACCAATCCAAACCAATCCAAACCAATCCAAACCAATCCAAACCAACCAAACCAATCCAAACCAATCCAAACCAACCAAACCAATCCAAACCAATCCAAACCAATCCAAACCAATCCAAACCAATCCAAACCAATCCAAACCAATCCAAACCAATCCGAACCAATCCAAACCAATCCAAACCAGTCCAAACCAATCCAAACCAATCCAAACCAATCCAAACCAACCAAACCAATCCAAACCAATCCAAACCAATCCAAACCAGTCCAAATCCAATCCAAACCAATCCAAACCAATCCAATCCAATCCAAACCAATCCAAACCAATCCAAACCAATCCAAACCAACCAAACCAATCCAAACCAATCCAAACCAATCCAAACCAATCCAATCCAAACCAATCCAATCCAAACCAATCCAAACCAAACCAATCCAAACCAATCCAAACCAATCCAAACCAATCCAAACCAAACCAATCCAAACCAATCCAAACCAATCCAAACCAATCCAAACCAATCCAAACCAACCAAGTCCAACCAAACCAATCCAAACCAACCAACCCAATCCAAACCAATCCAAACCAACCAAACCAATCCAAACCAATCCAAATCCAATCCAAACCAATCCAAACCAATCCAAACCAATCCAAACCAATCCAAACCAATCCAAACCAATCCAAACCAATCCAAACCAATCCAAACCAATCCAAACCAATCCAAACCAATCCAAACCAATCCAAACCAATCCAAACCAATCCAAACCAATCCAAACCAATCCAAACCAATCCAAACCAATCCAAACCAATCCAAACCAATCCAAACCAATCCAAACCAATCCAAACCAATCCAATCCAATCCAAACCAACCAAACCAATCCAAACCAATCCAAACCAATCCAAACCAATCCAAACCAATCCAAACCAATCCGAATCCAATCCAAACCAATCCAAACCAGTCCAAACCAATCCAAACCAATCCAAACCAATCCAAACCAATCCAAACCAATCCAAACCAATCCAAACCAATCCAAACCAGTCCAAACCAATCCAAACCAATCCAAACCAATCCAAACCAATCCAAACCAATCCAAACCAACCAAACCAATCCAAACCAATCCAAACCAATCCAAACCAACCAAACCAACCAAACCAATCCAAACCAATCCAAACCAATCCAAACCAATCCAAACCAATCCAAACCAATCCAAACCAATCCAAACCAATCCAAACCAACCAAACCAATCCAAACCAATCCAAACCAACCAAACCAATCCAAACCAATCCAAACCAATCCAAACCAATCCAAACCAATCCAAACCAACCAAACCAATCCAAACCAATCCAAACCAATCCAAACCAATCCAAACCAATCCAAACCAATCCAAACCAATCCAAACCAATCCAAACCAATCCAAACCAATCCAAACCAATCCAAACCAATCCAAACCAATCCAAACCAATCCAAACCAACCAAACCAATCCAAACCAACCAACCAACCAATCCAAACCAATCCAAACCAATCCAAACCAACCCAAACCAATCCAAACCAATCCAAACCAATCCAAACCAATCCAAACCAATCCAAACCAATCCAAACCAATCCAAACCAATCCAAACCAACCAAACCAATCCAAACCAATCCAAACCAACCAAACCAACCAAACCAATCCAAACCAATCCAAACCAACCAAACCAACCAAACCAATCCAAACCAACCAAACCAATCCAAACCAATCCAAACCAATCCAAACCAACCAAACCAATCCAAACCAATCCAAACCAATCCAAACCAATCCAAACCAATCCAAACCAACCAAACCAATCCAAACCAATCCAAACCAATCCAAACCAACCAAACCAATCCAAACCAATCCAAACCAACCAAACCAATCCAAACCAATCCAAACCAATCCAAACCAATCCAAACCAATCCAAACCAATCCAAACCAATCCAAACCAATCCAAACCAATCCAAACCAATCCAAACCAATCCAAACCAATCCAAACCAATCCAAACCAATCCAAACCAATCCAAACCAATCCAAACCAATCCAAACCAACCAAACCAATCCAAACCAACCAAACCAATCCAAACCAATCCAAACCAATCCAAACCAATCCAAACCAATCCAAACCAATCCAAACCAATCCAAACCAATCCAAACCAATCCAAACCAACCAAACCAATCCAAACCAATCCAAACCAATCCAAACCAACCAAACCAATCCAAACCAATCCAACCAATCCAAACCAATCCAAACCAATCCAAACCAATCCAAACCAACCAAACCAATCCAAACCAATCCAAACCAATCCAAACCAATCCAAACCAATCCAAACCAACCAAACCAATCCAAACCAATCCAAACCAATCCAAACCAATCCAAACCAATCCAAACCAACCAAACCAATCCAAACCAACCAAACCAATCCAAACCAATCCAAACCAATCCAAACCAATCCAAACCAATCCAAACCAATCCAAACCAATCCAAACCAATCCAAACCAATCCAAACCAATCCAAACCAATCCAAACCAATCCAAACCAATCCAAACCAACCAAACCAATCCAAACCAATCCAAACCAATCCAAACCAATCCAAACCAATCCAAACCAACCAAACCAATCCAAACCAATCCAAACCAACCAAACCAATCCAAACCAATCCAAACCAATCCAAACCAACCAAACCAATCCAAACCAATCCAAACCAATCCAAACCAATCCAAACCAATCCAAACCAATCCAAACCAATCCAAACCAATCCAAACCAACCAAACCAATCCAAACCAATCCAAACCAATCCAAACCAATCCAAACCAATCCAAACCAATCCAAACCAATCCAAACCAATCCAAACCAATCCAAACCAACCAAACCAATCCAAACCAATCCAAACCAATCCAAACCAATCCAAACCAATCCAAACCAACCAAACCAATCCAAACCAATCCAAACCAATCCAAACCAATCCAAACCAATCCAAACCAATCCAAACCAATCCAAACCAACCAAACCAATCCAAACCAATCCAAACCAATCCAAACCAATCCAAACCAATCCAAACCAATCCAAACCAATCCAAACCAACCAAACCAATCCAAACCAACCAAACCAATCCAAACCAATCCAAACCAATCCAAACCAATCCAAACCAACCAAACCAATCCAAACCAATCCAAACCAATCCAAACCAACCAATCCAAACCAATCCAAACCAATCCAAACCAATCCAAACCAACCAAACCAATCCAAACCAATCCAAACCAATCCAAACCAATCCAAACCAATCCAAACCAACCAAACCAATCCAAACCAATCCAAACCAATCCAAACCAATCCAAACCAATCCAAACCAATCCAAACCAATCCAAACCAATCCAAACCAATCCAAACCAATCCAACCAAACCAATCCAAACCAATCCAAACCAAACCAATCCAAACCAATCCAAACCAATCCAAACCAATCCAAACCAATCCAAACCAATCCAAACCAACCAACCAAACCAAACCAAACCAACCAAACCAATCCAAACCAATCCAAACCAATCCAAACCAATCCAAACCAATCCAAACCAATCCAAACCAATCCAAACCAATCCAAACCAATCCAAACCAATCCAAACCAATCCAAACCAATCCAAACCAATCCAAACCAATCCAAACCAATCCAAACCAACCAAACCAATCCAAACCAATCCAAACCAATCCAAACCAATCCAAACCAATCCAAACCAATCCAAACCAATCCAAACCAATCCAAACCAATCCAAACCAATCCAAACCAATCCAAACCAATCCAAACCAATCCAAACCAATCCAAACCAATCCAAACCAACCAAACCAATCCAAACCAATCCAAACCAATCCAAACCAATCCAAATCCAATCCAAACCAATCCAAACCAATCCAAACCAACCAAACCAATCCAAACCAACCAAACCAACCAAACCAATCCAAACCAATCCAAACCAATCCAAACCAACCAAACCAATCCAAACCAACCAAACCAATCCAAACCAATCCAAACCAATCCAAACCAATCCAAACCAATCCAAACCAATCCAAACCAATCCAAACCAATCCAAACCAATCCAAACCAATCCAAACCAATCCAAATCCAATCCAAATCCAATCCAAATCCAATCCAAATCCAATCCAAATCCAATCCAAATCCAATCCAAATCCAATCCAAATCCAATCCGAATCCAATCCAAATCCAATCCAAATCCAATCCAAATCCAATCCAAATCCATTTCAAATCCAATCCAAATCCAATCCAAATCTTGGAAATCCAAATCCAATCCAAATCCAATCAAATCCAAATTCAATCCTGGAACTGGACTGAACTAAATCTGAAATTGCACGAGTTGGAAATGTATTGCAATTGAATTTGAGAATTTTTGGTTTAAGAACGATACGGATTTGGGAAAGGACTATGGATCTCAGTAAATAAATATTTTATTTGAACTGCCAAGTAGTGTGCTTCATCGAAAAATTAATGATACTAATTGCGTGATCTCCACACTGGCATCAATTATTGAAACAGATTACTTGCTTCATGAAGAACTTGTTTTTATCGATTTTGGCGTTCGCAGCCGCCCGGCACAAAAACAAAATCGATACTACCGTGGTGGGTTTAAAATAAATTGCCATCATTACCCTCGCGGTGCGTTCCATACTTGGGGATTCAATTTTTATTTATCTACTTGTCCGGAAACCGAGCAAAGCTGAAAAAATATCCTCACTTGCTTGTTCCGTGGCAGTAATAGCGCAGGCAAACATTCCTTCGCCAGTTCAATGGGGAGGAAAGAAAAAACTTTTCCTACGCTTTGCTTTCGAGTTCAAGTTTTCCTACGCTTTCAAGAGCTCAGTAGGCCACAAATGAAACCGAGTTGTAGGTTTCTCATGGCCGTCGCAGCTAGTAGGCGTTGGCTATAGAGGAAGCACATCCAATCACGAAGTACAAATGGAAAATTAATTGCCCTGCACGTGCACGTCTGCTTGTGCCATCTGTTTTCGAGCGTTTCGGGTAAACAAGATAAGTTTTCGGTTTACCGTGATTTTGATATACTTTAAAAAAAATAACGCATCGTGGAATATGCTTTTGATGTTGTTCATCCGATTACACCTCCGGGTACACGTCATGGACATGAGTAGAGTACGGATCGATTTAGACTTGGACAAACAAACGAACTGTTGATTTATTGGATGAATCGAATTTTCGGTGGAAACAATTCTCTTTATTGATTTCCTTTCTTCAGGGTTGGCAATTTGGAGCGATTCGCATTCAAAGTCTTTCATCTATTTGTCTATGATTAAGTTGTTCTGATGCCCTCTCGCCAGCTGTCAGCGAGTGAAAATATGCCACTTGATTCACTTCACCGATCGTATCGACGCTTGTATTTACTTCCATATGCACGTACAAACCACTTTCGAACTTGGATGACGCTTCCTTCCTTCCGATAAATCCATTACAGTTTCAAGCATCATAAATCACGTCTTCCACCATCAGCCGTTCGCTACTAGTTCCAATATCGGACTCATTTTTCCCGATTTACCATCGCCTGCGACCTATGTGATGGAATTGACGGAATGGTTCTTCTCGTTCTGTCCTCTAGAGACGACATCAAGTTTAGGTGCAGTGACAGGTCTTCGGACAAAGGTCGGAGGAAATCTTGGAAGTAGAATGTGGCAGGATCAACATGTTTTTGAGTACATACATGAAGAATAGAATTTCGGCCATAAATTTTGTGCCCATAGTCCGATCTCTCCAATTTTCGAATTTGGAAAACAATGGGACAGGATTACCAGTCGAATAGATTTTGTTGCAAATAAATTGGTGAAAGACAAGTGAAAAGTGCGACTTTTCGCGCAAACACATAGACACGCACACAGACATCACCTTAATTCGTCGAGCTGAGTCGATTGGTATGTAATGCTATTGGTTTCCGGCCCTTCTATGAGAAGTTAGTTTCAGAAGCGAATATTAAAGTTTTTAGTGCATGAGAAATACAGAAAAAGAACGTTTGTAGGCCATTTGCCCACTGTGCGACTTTATAGATCGCTCCTTATCCTATTTGCCGTTCCCTAGGAGGAAAACGCGTGATTGAATATTTATTACTTAGGAGGAAGTCCTGCATGGAACTACTGCTACTGTTGTAGTGCCATCGGCTTTGTGTGTGCCTGTATTAAAGCTAGACGATAAAATGTGCCGCCTATTGGAGCAACAAGTTTCCGTTCAATAAACTAACGGATATAAATGAATAACAGTGCATCTCGATGTGAAGAGTTATGGAGGCGATTTTCACGAATCAGTGAATCGACTTGATTGTATGAGAATTCAAGGATAAAGGGAAGTCCATCAATTATGTCTTTTGAAAATCATTTTTAACAATATCTTGTTTTTGCCTTTGTTGAGCTAATGTCTGTCTGTCCGTGTGTATGTGTATGTATAAGTGTGTGCACGGAAGCTAAGAAAAACATTAAACAGTATTACCACCCAGGCCAAGTACACGTTTCGTGTATTATGGAATGTGAACGAATTAATAGGCCTCCGATAAATAAATGAAATAGGCACATAAGAAGTTTCTTTTTGTTTTTATTGAAGTTTGATGTTAAATGTCATAACCGAAAACCCACGAGACGAAAGTGAAACGATTTTAAGTGAAATGCCTTTGAAACTTTGCTGCTCATTTCTGGGTCATGGTCAGATGAGAAGATGAGAAATATCGCCAGAGCACACGTGCTCCAGTCTGCGTATCGCCATCTGTATTTCTTGGGAAAATGTGACGGGACATTTTGTTCATTCATTTAATGTCATCTGAGAATTGAAATAAAGCCCAGATTGTCAAGCCACATTAAGCAACGGTTGTGTATGTATGTTTGAAGGGAATCCCCGTTTCTCGGAATTTTACAAGACCCGTAAGTGGTGGAGAAGTTAACGAAGTCTTATTGACGTTTCAGGAAAAATATTCCCAGGAAAAGAGAATACTTTTCGACAATGTTTCTAACAATCAGAACCATCTTGAGGCATCGCGAAGTAGAGCAGAATGCAATAAACTCGAGATCCTAGAGACTGATTAAATTGATGTTTATGCGAATGTGGCAGGGACTAGCAGCTCCATTCGTGTAGGAAGAATCATTCGTTGATTTGCTCAACTGTTTTCAGAGCAACCAATGGAAATGAATTCAAGAGTTGACATCATTAAATATTTTAATCCCAATTTAATAATCAATTAATATCAATTTTTACAGGGCAAGGTGATTTTTTTTCCAGTATCTATGTTTAAAAGTAGTTTCTCAGCCACAACTGTTCACTGTCCAGTTCTCTATTTTACTGGTCCAAACCCTGCTCCAACCCCTCGGAGGTGGGCACATTTTAGATACGGTGATGTGTGGAATGGCGATCATGCACACAAATTTACTGACTGTCAATGTTCTGCATTCGAGCTATATGAATTAACTTTGTCGCCATGCCTCAACAATCATTATACAAACGATAGTCTGCATTATCATTGGCAGCAATCGTCATTCTCACACTTTTCACAAATGGCATTTAGTAAGTATTTGGCATTCGTGCCATCTAAATACTGCGTGGCAGATCTGATATTTTCTAATATTTTTGAATAAACATAAGCATATGCAATATGCATACTATCAGAATGATAGAAAGAAAAAAAAGTAAGAAGTGATGAGATAACACTCCGCTGTTCCTGTATGGGTATGTTCTAATTCTTGAAATCAAATTTAAGCGATAGTTAAAAAATTATAAACTATCCGGTTGTGTAAATCGTTCTTCTTTCCATATTGTCCTGTAGAGAAATAATTTTGGTTAATGATAAAATAATTAGGTTTAAAAAATGCCCACATACAGAATCAACCAAAAATCTTCAAACAACAAATAAGTCGTTAGATACGGAAATAAATTAAGAATTGCTGGAAGCAAATTTTAATTCAGTGTCTGGAAACAGTTACTGTCAAAATTATTTGAAGCATCCGTCATTAGCATTAGCATTTAGCAGTTCGCACAAATCCGTAGATGGTACAAGCCAAGACTATTGTATGAGAAAAGCATCACTTTCATCCGTTACCACAGGTATTGATTGGGGACTAATCACTAACTCTTAGATGTAAGAAGAAATATACTCTCCAAGGGGAAGATGGTTTGTTGAACACCTACTTACGAAAGATGCAGAGAACTCTACGACCTCTCATAGGTGCCACGGGAGGTTTTGGGATTGTGTGGAAGGTTATACGGTAGGAATCGTTTTTTGTATAACGTGAAACACAGAAAAAACTAAGATAGAAATACAAAGTAGGAAAGGGACGAGCCTGGAATTGAACCCACGACCTCCTGATTATAAGGCAGAAACGGTAGCTACTAGACCACCGAGCTCGTCATTATGTAAAGCATCCGTCATATCCAATTGTGCGTGGTGGACGCCCGCAGTTTTAAGTAACTTTCTCTGCGTTTGTGAGATTGTTACGTTTAGTCTGCTTTGCAATATGTTATGGTAGAAATATTTGCCGAACATGAGACCGCACGTCGAAACCTGGGACGGGACTTGCAAAGAGGAAAAAATGTAACTTCAGCTGCTGCCAGTCAAATGCTGTCACGAACTGTCAGGTGCAACCAGCAGCTTTTTGTGTGAAAGTATTGGTATCCCAAATAAAATATTCCGCATGAATTTTGTTTTACGAAGACTTTTTCACTTGAACGAGTATTCCAAATCATCCGTTTAGCTTATTAATAATCAGTTAGAAACTTGTGTTTTGTTCCCGGTATAAAAATGCTTATGAAAATGAATTTACTAATTCGTGAATTGTATACACTTTTATTGTGCTCAGAAGAGTCCACCCGGGGCTTAGGTGAAACAGTCAAGGAAACAGTTGAAACTCGATAATCAACTGTGATAAAAAGAAGAACAAGTGTCAAAACAAGGAAAAAGAAGCTGTCTTTGCCGGTCTCGTCTCAGGTCGAAACAATCATCATAAGAAACGAAAAGATTATTTGTTTCCGTGCATTTCACATTATCGGCTATTTCGATCGCTCCGATCCACCCCTGCAAGAAAAAGGCCTATTCACAGCAGATGACAGTTGACGTCAGATGAAAGTTTTAGACGTCAAACCGAGAAGAGGCGGCATCGCGCAAATTTTCACCTCATTCGTTTGCCAAACCCGCCATCGCTGGGCAGAAAATTCTTTAAAGCTGCGAGTGCAAATCAGCCGTATCGGGATTTGTGTAATTTTGTGCAACGCAAAGTAGTCGCCAGTGAGCCCGAAAAAAAAAGAGACAGAGCTTTTGATAACCGTTGGGAAGATCCGACAGCAAACCCAGCACCAGGAAAATATCGGTCGGTGTCACGTGGAAGAAAGCCGCGGTTGCTGCTGAAAATCGGAAAACGCGTGGGAAACGGGAACATCAAGGTGCAGCGGTCGCTGCGGAAACACTGACGAAAGCATTTGCTGACAGGAGAATCGATACGAAGATCAGAACAAGCGGCACGATCCGGTTGCAGGCTCTAAGCAACGCAGTTGGGCACGACGAGAAGGTGAAGACCAGTTAGTGATTAGTGGACGGTTGGTTCTCTCAAAGACCCAAAGCGAAGGGTGACCTACAAAAGGTATAAGAAATAATCACCAATTCACAAACACCAAAGCCGACTCGTATTCAGCAAAAGAAACCCCATTGGGGTTCTTTTTTAGAGCTGGTTTGCCGTTCCTTCATCTCGGGTGGCACGAGCGAGACACGGAAGGTGTGGTGCAAGGTTGAGAGCCGGAAGGTTGTCACAGTCCCCAGCGCGAATCTTGGCAGGCGGTGGGATAGCGGCAGCCCAGTGTCCTGGGGCTTATCGGAGATCCGCACACAACCACGTGGAAATAATCAACGTGAGCCGAAGGTGCCTCGGAGGGACCTCGATTTATCACAATATTGCGTGATGGGATGCCCATATTAAAGAGTTTCTTCTTCTGAATTGGTGGGACGCCCGATATAAGAATGTTGTTATTGTGAATCGAATTGATCACTATTCTGCATGGTAGACCGTCCGCATTCATAAGTTTTTTTCCTCTTCAACACCATGGGACGTCCGCAGGAAGAATGCTATTGCTACAGTCAAATCTCCATGAGCTGATATTGAAGGGACCATCGACTCATGGAAATATAGAGATGTGGAATGGAAAATCCTTGAGAAGCTGGTTGAAGGGACCATCACAGTAGCCCAGAAAATATTTGTTTAAATGGAATAATTTGCCTCCATAAGTCGATATCGAGTCATAGACCATCGACTCATGGAGGTTTGACTTTATTGTTCTATTGTGTATCTATTTGATCACAATTCGGCGTGGTGGGACGCCCGCATTAATGAGATGCGCAGGAGAAATTCTGTGGATGGGACGCCCTCAAGAAGCATATTGATACTGTTAATGGCAATGATCGCAATTTCGTTAGTGGAACCTGACGTCTGTTTAAAGGGCTTTCAAAAATAAAAATTGTTGTAAAAACTACATTTCTACAAGTACAAGTTGCATTCGATCCTAATGGATCCCAATGTTCAATTCACACTTGGTTCAATCCTCAGTACGGTTCCAGACTTATTCCAGACTCCGTTTGGGTCAGTTGTCCCGGAAAAAAGTGGCCATTTACAAATTTAAGTAAAAACAGATCGAGTGACACCTCAAACTTCATGATGCCTTAAAACAATGATGGGAATGATATTTTCAAGGTTCCTGGGCCCCTCGGGTTCAACCCGGCCACAATCATTGGAATCTTTGGAATGGCCATTTTCTGAATTGAGCCAACGAGCCGAGTCGTGTGACACCTCAAACTTCATGATTTCACAAAACAATTGTCGTAATTATATTTTCATGGTTGCTGGGCAACTTTGGCTCAATCGGGATACTATCTGGGGAGTTCTGGAATGACCAATCCCTAAATTGAGGCAAAATTGGTCGTGCGACACCTCAAACTTCACGATTGCACTACACAATGATGGGAATGATATTTTTAGGGATTCTTGGCCACTCGGGTTCAATCTGGCCACATCTGTCACAATCCGGGAGACCTATGGAATGGCCGTTTCCTGAATTGAGTCAACGTAAGCCGTGTAGTACCTCGAACTACATGCTGCAAATCATACTTTTAGATCTCCTGGGCAATTTGGGTTCAATCTGATCACTAAGGGTATGCGATAACACATTTTTTCCTGACGAAACGAAACGAAACGAAATTAGAAATGCTACTGTAAGATCGGAACGAAACGGAACGAAATTCAAATTTTCTTCCGAAACTTCGAAACGAAACGAAATCAGGGTCCATTTGATTCGAAATTTTTCGAAACGAAACGAAATTTGATTTTTTTTTCGCGGAATTTTTATTAGTTAAATAGTTTTTTTTAGGATTATATAGATAATGTTGTTTAATATTTTTAAAGTCAAATAAGGTCGATTCAAATATATAAAAAAGTTTGCCCTCCCTAGAATTTTTTTCTCTAAAATAAAATTTTGATGCGACAACAAGAAAAATCCACTTTTTTTATGGAGTTAGTTATGGAAGATAAAAGAAAATCATGACTGCTAGATGAAAAACTTTTTTCGTTTCATCACTTTTTCACAAATTCGATGCGGAGGGAGTTGAACCTTAATGTCCTTAACAATAATATCCGTGGAATGCGCTGACTCTAGCAACACTTTTATGCTATCTGCATGTAGGCTAGAGTGATTCAAATTTTGACTGTTTCGTTCCCCTATGCTTAAACGATGGCATTTGATATTAAAATAGTTTTCCTAAATTTTTAGCTAATTTGGTTGTAATTTGACATGCACATGCAGTTTGAAGTTTGTATGAAAATTACTATAAAAACAGTAACTTTTGTGGAAAACCGTTTCGCAGCGTTGCCCACTAAACTTCAAAATACATGAATACACTGCCAATATAGAAAATTTAGCTTGCAAACAGATTGTCTTTATGCGAAACGATTTGATGCTGGCATGAAAAGTTATTACGGAAATACTGAATCGTGTGAAATTCAATTTAACATGTAAAAGAATAACATCAATATCAATAATAAGCATTTTTGTTTTTTATAACTTTACTTACAAACAGTCATATCGTTTCTCAACAACCACTGTCTTTCAGCTTATACAAAGAATATATTCAGCATTCTACAAAGTTCAAATATAAATTATATTCAAATAGTTTATGGGCCACCTCAGAAAATATTCTTTCACGTAAGTGGCGTTTTCCATAGCAATTTCCGTACAACCTTCAGATGACGCGTGCACAATCAAATTACATCCAAATTAGCTAAAACTTTAGGAGGTCTATTAAAATGACAAAACCAATCGTTTAAGCATAGGGGAGCGAGAAAGTGAAAATTTGAATCACTCTAATTTAGGCATTACCTTACAGTGACCAAACGTCTCGGATTATGTGGAACGGTGTCAGGCCATTAGGCCGAACGGTCATTGGGCCGGATGGCCATTAGGCCGAATTAGCAAAAAGAAGCAAAAAGCAAAAATTAAAAGTTTTTTCTTCGCCTTAGCTCTTCTTCGTTCTCCCTTCTTGCATCTTCCTTCTTTCTTCTTCATTCTTCCTCTTCCCTTCTTTCTTCTACCTTCTTCTTCCTTCCCTCATCCTTTTTCCTTCTTCCTTTTTCATTCATCCTTCTTCCTTCATCCTTCTTCCTTTTTTCTTCGTCCTTCTTCCTTCTTCTTTCTTCCTTCTTCCTTTTTCTTTCTTCCTTCTTTCTTCTTATTTCTTCCTTCTATCATATTCTCTTACCATTCTTTCCTCTTATTTCTTCCTTCTGTCTTCTTCTCTTATCCTTCTTTCTTCCTTCTTTCTTCTTATTTCTTCCTTCTGTCATCTTCTCTTACCCTTCTTTCTTCTTTCTTTCTTCTTCCCTAACCGTTCTTTCTTCATCCTTTTTCTTTCATCCGTTTTATTCCTCCTTTCTTCCGTCTTCCTTTCTCTTTCTTTTTTCTTCTTTCTTTTTTCTTCTCTCTTCTTGCTTCTTCCTTCATTCTTTTTTCTTCCTTTTTTCTTCTTCCTTCTTCCTACATCCTTCTTCCTTCTTCCTTCTTCCTTCTTCCTTCTTCCTTCTTCCTTCTTCCTTCTTCCTTCTTCCTTCTTCCTTCTTCCTTCTTCCTTCTTCCTTCTTCCTTCTTCCTTCTTCCTCCTTAATTTTTCCTTCTTCCTTTATTATTTTCCCTTCTTCCTTCTATCTTCTTCCTTCTCCATTCTTCCTTCCTCCTTCTTCCTTTTTATTTCTTCCTCTTTTTCCTTTCTTCCATTTTCTTCCTTCTTTCTTCCGTCTTCCTTCTTTCTTCTTTCTGCTTCCTTCTTTTTTCTTCCTTCTTCCTTTTTCCTTCTATCTTCTTCTTCCTTCTTTCTTCCGTTTTCTTCCTTCTTTCTACCGTCTTCCTTTTTCCTTCTTTCTTCTTCCTTCTTCATTTTTCCTTCTTTCTTATTCCTTCTTTCTTCTTCCGTCTTTCTTCTTACTTCTTCTTTCTTCTTTCTTCCTTCTTTCTTTTTTCTTCCTTCTTTCTTCTTCCTTCTTCCTTCTTCCTTCTTCCTACATCCTTCTTCCTACATCCTTCTTCCTTCTTCCTTCTTCCTTCTTTCTTCTTCCTTCTTCCTTCTTCCTTCTTCCTTCTTCCTTCTTCCTTCTTCCTTCTTCCTTCGTCCTTCTTCCTTCTTCCTTCTTCCTCCTTCCTTCTTCCTCCTTGCTTCTTCTTCTTCCTTCTTGCTCCTCCCTCATCCTTCTTCCTTCTTCTTACCTCCTTCTTCCTTCTTCCTTTTTCCTCTTCCTCTTCCTTCTTCCTTTTTCTTCTTCTTTTTTCCTTCTTCCTTCTTCCTTTTTCCGTCTTCTTTTTTCCTTCTTCCTTCTTCCTTCTTCCTTCGTCCTTCTTCCTTCTTCCTCCTCAATTTTTCCTACTTCCTTTATTATTTTTCCTTCTTCCTTCTTCATTCTTCCTTCCTCCTTCTTCCTTTTTATTTCTTCCTCTATTTCCTTTCTTCCATTTTCTTCCTTCTTTCTTCCGTCTTCCTTCTTTCTTTTTTCTGCTTCCTTCGTTCTCCTTCCTTCTTCCTTTTTCCTTCTACCTTCTTCTTCCTTCTTTCTTCCGTTTTCTTCCATCTTTCTACCGTCTTCCTTCTTCCATCTTTCTTCTTCCTTCTTCATTCTTCCTTCTTTCTTCGTTCTTCTTCCTTCTTTCTTCTTACTTCTTCTTTCTTCTTACTTCTTCTTTCTTCTTTCTTCCTTCTTTCTTCTTCCTTCTTCCTTCTGCTTTCTTGCTTCTTCCGTTCTACGTCTTACTCACTTCGCAACAACTCACGTCTCACTCCCCACTTCTCATTCGGCCTAATGACCATTCGGTCTAATGACCGTTCGGCCCAATGACCGTTCAGCCTAATGACCGTTCGGCCTAATGACCGTTCGGCCTAATGACCATTCGGCCTAATGGCCTTCGGCCTAATGATCTTCGGCCTAATGACCCAGCATCATGTGGAACAGTGGAACAGTCTACTTGCCTCGCATTTCCTGGTGTCCAGGAAAACGTTCCGAATTCCATGATGAATCTGTAAAGCCGTTATTTCTGTAGCTCAACAAAATAAAGAACAAATTTCCGTAAAAAAGTATGGTTATTTGCTGATTTCAGCAATAAAATGAAAGCTAGTACATGATATAACAATTCAATCGAGACTGCCTTGTTACTATTCAGTCGGTAGCTCTGAAAAGGTGATCGCCAGTGTAAACTAATTAATTTGACACAGAATTTTCCAAATACAGGTTGGACTCGATTATTCAGAGTAGATTTTATTTTCACTCCGGATAATCGAATCACCATAAAAAATTAAATCTGCAATTAAAAAACCTATGTTTTATTTTACTTGCAGTGGTGTAGTCAGATATTATTTAGAAAAAAAAACTCTGAATAATCCACCTGCGGCATCGGTGACTTTCTGGTGTATTATGGATAAATAGTATTTTTGCCATAACTCCATAACCAATTTTCAATGTGAAATAATAAGACAGGATTTCCATTTGAATGCAACTTGCTGGTTGAGAATACGTGCAAGATAAAATGGCTGGACTATTTATACGCTTTTTGTACATTACTTACATGCCATTACTTATTTTTTGCCAACAACTCGAACGCAGACATTTACGATTATCGCTAAATATGAGCTGTTAAAAGCAGCAGCACGTCCAAACTAACAACAAACTGCCCTACGGAAAACGCACCGCGTGCGGCACGATAATGACAGAAGATCGTTACTATTTTGAAGCATTTGATTAATCTGGATCTGAAGGATCTAGAAAATGTGAGAAAATTATAGATTTCCATGATATACGGAATCAAAATTATTACAAATTATTTTTACTTCACTGAACAATATTATTTAAATAAACAAATATGCATTACGTTTTATACTTGAACACTTTTATCAAAACATCGAAGAAATTTTCAAGCGGAAAGCTAAATGCGTTTCTGTTGAAGATACAGAATTGTATTACGGAGTGAGATTCAGTGGAAAAATTTATATGTATAAAAAATTGAGTGGAATTCGATTGGCTTTATTGTGCGGCGCAGCCAAATTTTTGATGATTTGAAAATTAAAATTATTAAAAATAAATTTCGAAATTCCGCGAAATTCCGTTAAATTTCGTTAAAAGAATGATTTTTCTGTCGAAATTTTTTAAATTTAACGATACGAAACGAAATCAGTAATTCAGATTTCGCTGTACTAAAATTCCGCGGAATTCCGCGGAATTTCGTTTCGAATGCCATAAAACGAAATTTTTCGAAATACCGCATATGCTTACTGATCACATCGCCATAGGGGCTGGTCACAAACCACGTAGATCTAAATTTCAAAATTTCAACCCCCCCCTCTGTTGGACTTTCGTAGATTTTTCTGAAACCCCCTATTCCGAAAAACCAAGGAAAACCAATAGTTTTAAGCAGAATTATGCTATTATTTATTAACAATCATGGTTACGGTTTACAAAACATTTTTTACATTCAGATCAAACATAATTGTTAACAAATGAACGTGGAGTGTAAACTACGAATCGAGACAAACCATGCTGCATGGAGCAAAGCATGCCCGGTATACATACCAGAGACAACTGGTGAAGCGAAGAAGTTTCGTATACTACTTAAAGTAGCAACCAACGGTCTTTGAATACCAGCTCAATCGACTGACTGGTCCAGGTAAAGTTCATTGTTCTATATGTCCGCCCGCTCTCCATCTCTAATAAATTCTGGACACCAGCTCAACTGACTAACTCGTCCAGGTAAAGCTCACTGTAGTATATGCCCGCCCGAAGCTATCCAAGATACTGCATCTGCCCTCAATCCAGTAAACACGTTCCAGAACGACTCCTCGCTGCTCGCAACAACTGTTTCCGACACATCTTCGGCTCCGGTTCACCTGCCCTCCGGACTCACCGGACTCTCCAAACCTACTGGATTTAGGACACCAGCTCAACCAACTGGCTGATCCAGATAACTCATTCGTCTGCCGGCCGATTGAACTGACTAGCATATACGAACCGAGCGTGGAAGCTGAGCCAGCGTTGGATTTGTCTTCTGTCAGCCTACCAAACGAACTGGTGGGTCCAGGTTTTGCTTTGAATAGAATATGTCCTTCCGAAGCAACATCAGATAATGCATCTGCCCTAAGTGGATATGAAACATTTCAGACACGCACACAAGAACCATGCGGGGTGATTCAGCCTGCGTCTAATCAACTTCCTGAGCCCCGGCCTGAACTGATGATTTCAGAAGACAACCTAATTAATGTTTACTATCAAAACATCAGAGGACTACGCACTAAGGTTGATAATTTTTTTTCTGGCTGCTTCGGAATCTGATTATGATGTTATCGTTATCACTGAAACGTGGCTCAATGACCAGAACTCGACACAGATTTTTGGCGATCGTTTTACCTTCTACCGTCGTGATCGAACCGTGATTGATCGCCGTTACTAATCGGCTGAGTTCAGCTTTACCCTCAGTACAAATCGACAATTCCCTTGAGCATTTATGGGTGAATACTTTCATCGGCGGTAATGTGAAATCAATCGGTGTCGCCTACTTATCCCCAGATATTTCTAACGACGTATCCTCCATTGAGAAACATGTCGAATCTGCCACGATCATAGCTAACTCCCTGAAGCCTGGTGATAGCCATATTATCCTAGGAGACTTTAACCAGAAGGACTTCCACTGGGTGCACTCTTCATCTGGCTACTATTATGCTGATTCATCAAGTTCCAGATTGAACCAAGCAAGCTGTTGTCTTTTGGATTGCTTCGCCTTTCTAAACATGAAACAGATGAACAACGTAATGAACCATTGCAATCGAATGTTGGACCTAGTCTTCGTGAATTCGGAGATAGTATCGAATTGCGCGGTCGTTTCTGCACTAGATCCTCTTCTGGAACTAGATCCGTTTCACCCAGCCCTCGTTATGTCGCTAACCTGCAACCAGCACAACTGTCATTTTTGTTTATTTAGTTTTGCTGCGTCGCAGCATGCGTGAAAAAATAAAAATGACAGTTGTGCGTTGCTTCCGTATCGAGTGGTGTGCCCCCGAAAACGCGAGCACTTTGAAACTTGGATTCCGTGAGGAGTGACCTTAAGAAATCTGGAATCGAAGCGTATTTTCAACTTAGCAAGCAACAGGTACCGAATATACAATCGACTTCTGTATACCCGCTACTCCAGGAGAACTGAGGCAAATCTCAAACGGAACCCGAAGCAGTTTTGGTCGTTCTTGAATTCCAAAAGAAAGGAAGTTGGTGTTCTTGAATGATGAAGTAGCAGATACATGTGACGGAATCTGTAAACTATTCGTTAAACATTTTTCGGGACTTTTCGAAAACGAATCGGTGTCTGCTGATCAAATCGATGAAGCTTTGCTTGATGTCCCTCGTGATGTTTTTAACTTTAGCAGCTGCATTTTTTCTCAAGATGGTGTTCTTAATGCTCTCAACAAATTGAAATCTTCACCGGCTCCTGGTGTCGGCACTTCGTACTCCACTCACCATCATATGTAACAGGTCAATCGTTGAATCGAAATTTCTGACAAAATGGAAGGAGTCCTATATGTTTCCTGTATTCAAAAAAGGAGATAAACGAAACGTGAATAACTACAGAGGTATTACTTCGCTCTGTGCTGGATCTAAGTTGCTTGAAATTCTCATTTGGAGAAGTCTTGTTCTGTGCATCGAAGTCATACATCTCTCCGGATCAGCATGGCTTTTTTCCTGGTCGTTCGATTGATACCAACCTTGTGCAGTTTACGTCTCACTGTCTGATAAATATCGAAGAGGGTAATCAAGTGGACACAGTTTACACTGATCTGAAAGCTGCATTTGATCGAGTTGATCACGTTATCCTGTTATCTAAATTCGATCGCCTGTTAGCTCCATCGCGCTAACACGTTGGCTTGACTCGTATCTGACTGAATGTCGGTTATCTGTTAAAATTGGCGCAACACAGAGTACTTTACTAACCGCTCAGGGGTACCTCAATGTAGTAACCTTGGACCTTTACTATTTTCAATATTTATCAACGATGTATGCTGCTTACTTCCTGCTGGATTTCGCATAGCTTATGCAGATGATCTAAAAATGTTTATTGTCGTTCGTAAATTGGAAGATTGTATTGAGCTGCAGCACATGATTGATCTGTTTCAGAATTGGTGTCTAAGAAACCGCATGGCCATAAGCGCTCAAAAATGCTTAAAAATGTTCAGTTATATCGTTCTACCGAAAAAAAAATACCTATTGTATGGGATTACGAAATATGCGGAACACAAATTGAACGGGTTACAGTCGTCAAAGACCTTGGAGTACTTCTGGATAGTAATCTGTCTTTCCGTGATCACTACTCGAGCATTGTTGCTAAAGCGAACAGGAACCTAAGATTTATTATGCGATCAACTCGTGAATTTTTTGAACCTTTTTGCTTACGATCGCTTTACTATTCGCTCGTTCGTTCCACGCTCGAAACTGCAAGTGTGGTTTGGTGCCCATATGCTGATATTTGGATAAAGCGAATTGAAGCCATTCAAGCAAAGTTCACAAGATATGCTTTAAGATTACCTAAGATTACTACCGTGGAATGACATTGCAAATATGCTCTCGTATGAAACGCGTTACAGTCTCCTTGCTATTGAATCATTACGAGATTGACGAGTGTCCAGTAAAGCACTTTTTGCTGGGAAACTATTGTTAGCTGTGGTTGATGCTCCGTAATCCTAGAAAAACTCCATCAGTTACTCTACGACCGAGTGATCCATTGCGAACTGATTTTCGGAGTACATACTATGGACTCAACGAACCCATCACTGCAATAACCAGAGAATTCAACAAAGTGTATTGGTTTTTTGACTACAACATCTCTGCATCTGTTTTCAACAGCCTTTTGGCATCCCTATCCCATTCAATGTATTTATTTTGGGGCTAACATCGCGCGGGTTAGTCAGCTACTGGGCCCCACTGACAATTGATGAATAATTACTAATAAATTGTTGAATTTTGCGACTTTTTACTTCTGGTTTGCGCCTGGTTACTTTGTTTGTTGTTTTGTTTTTGAATATTTTTTGAATATTTTTTTTTGTTTATAGAAAATATTCAAAAACAAAACAACAAAAAAAGTAACCAGGCGCAGACCAGAAGTAAAAAGTCGCAAAATTCAACAATTTATTAGTAAAATCCTATGTGAAATCGAACAAAACCAACGCGGTTGGTTGGTGTGTTGGTTGGGTTGGTTGTCGTATTTACTAAATTTACAACCTACAAAGTTAATTTAATACAGAAGATTTCTGTTTTGTTTTCCAGGATGCAAAAACAGATTTTCTTCAAAAGCACAGCTCCGGTGAAGTGGGCGGTTGATAGCCTGTCCAATAGATACCACGCAATTTCATTTTGAGATCTAACGCAATGGAATAGGCAGGAGTCCATCAGCAATCAGCTGCCAGTAGCGGTACTTCATTCTTGATATGTATGCTTAGAACTACACGGCGGAATCAGCTTAACGCTTCGACCAAAAGACAGAATAGTGCTACACCATCTCGTGAAACCCGCCGGGAAAAGTAACCTGACACAGACTCGCCAGAATGTGGATGGATAAGCGTTAGTTCATAATCACGTCAAGTTTTTTTTGTTGGAAAAAAATTAATGGGGATGTCCATAGGTGACTTTCATCGTACTACACTGGTACTCTAGAGCTCGTCAGGATAGTGACGAAATAGTATGCAACTGTTTTGGAACATAACAGACTACTTTCGTGTGCTCTAGTTAGTGAACGGTAAGAGTGTAGAAATATGATATAAATAAACTTCGACCGCTTCCTGTTTTTTCATAAATCATATTTTCCGTTTGTCGGTCATTCGGTATACGAGAAATATGCCCAGCCCACCAAAGTCTGCTGCTTTAACAACTTATTATGCATCTTAGAAATATCGTTCGCGTAGTTGAAACAGATTGACAGGTGTTTCCCTTATATGAAATGAAACTTATGAATGAAATGGCTATATAGAGAAAGTACCAAAACGACTCGCATCATTTTTAGATAGATTTATTCAGATTACAAAATAAAGAGCCTTCGGCTTTAACATCAAGTGATAATCATGGTTATAAAACAGTTCCAAAATAGGCAATTCTAACCCAACAAGTTTTCAAATTTAATAATGATATGGAGTCATAAAACAGATTTAAAAGTTCAATTAATTCCCCTCAAACAGTATCAGCTTCGTTAATTTTTGCCGATTTGATGGCTTGAATACTTTCATTGATTTCGAGTACATTTTAATTTTGATGGAAAGGTAAATCGAGATCGTCTGCTTGATCATATTAGATTTATGATCGGCAACAGAGTCTCCATGGTCGCTAAACGATTCGAATATATTCTCCAATTCGCCTTGAACGCGGATCAGTGAGGTCGAAACAAGGTAATCGTAATATTTTCCAATGTTTACATTATGCGTGCCGCCGACCAGTGCCTGTAAATGTTGGAGCCATGAAGTTATAATTAATAAAACATTATAATGGAATATTTCACCTTGAACTCAAATTCAGTCGCTGTGCAAATCTTTATGAGAGACAGCTCTACAGTTTGATTAGCTATAAAGGAGCAAGCTTGACACTCCAAGTTGCTCACCAGCTTTCGTTGAACTTCTGGAACATACATAACGATAGCTGCACGAACTCCAGCATCCAAAAGGAACATTTCATAATCGTTATATTCCATATTCGCATTGTGTGTTGAGCCGGTTTTAGTTGTTTTTGCTGATAGGAGATTGTGTTTACGCTTGATGTGGTCTTTTTTGGAATTGATAGTGGCTGCACCATTCCAAAATTTCGGCAGTTACTACTAGAAGGATTCTCAACTGCATTATTCACGATCAAACGTTTATAGGCGGCTTTGAATTGGACGCAATTGGGGTTATCATTAGAACCATTTTTGGACCTTATCGCGCCAAAAAAATTCTCAAGATGGTCCTGGCTGAACTGATACGTATATATGCGTTCGAGAATTTCTTGTTCTTCTACATACACTCCGAAAATACCCTTAAAACTTTCAATTGCGACTAAAAATCCTAAGTAACCGGTCTTACATCGTGAGTTGAGAATACTCGCTCCATTCTGCAGACAGGTTCCTCGTATGTACTTTTCGATATAATCGAAAGCTCCGTAGTATAGGTCAAAATTCGCTTTCGAGAGAGGTTTTTTGAAATCTTGAGCGTTCTCGTACATGCTGTTGGTTACATCGAATAGATCATTGAACATCGACAGGAACTCTACTGTCGCTGCACAATTTGCGAAGTCGGGATCGATAGTTTTTAGTTGGTCGAGTGCACTAGCTACACTATTACTCAAAACTTGGGCCGCTAAAACCACCTTCATCTTAGAGTTCTCGAAGTAGACGTTGTAGTGATTCGGGGAAGGATAATGATAATAAATAACAATTAACAATACTCAGCAAAATGTAACTTACCATCTCAAAACTGTTCCACGATATATACAGCTGTTCATTCGTCAAATAGCACAATCTTAAATTTGTCAGATTGCAAATTATTTGTAATTGCACTTTTGCATTAGTGATTCTGTTTTGCAGTGAGGTAGACAGTTCGATCATATTTTATTCTGTCATTATAAAACATAGAAATCATTCGAGTGTATCATTCATCATTTCTCACTTCGATCTCAAATTTAATGATGAATCGATGATTGTGAGAAAATTATACTCAACATAAATATTTGAATAAATGAGAAAACGCAACACGCAACTTTGACCGGAAATGAGCAGTTTGAAAGAATTTAGGCATCTAAGCAATCGGAAACGGAAAAAAAATCATTCTGTGAACTATATTTGCGAAGTGAAGTCCGTTTTTAATTTCTCTCGGTCTCAAAAAAAAATTCGGCTGGTCTCATTTTCCGCCGCGGAGGCTGTTTGGCTAAAAATCGACTTGAGGATACGACAGACGTGTCGGTCACTTAGCTTCGGAGCTAATTTATGACCGATCGCATTCTGGTATTGGTTCAGTTTTTCTATGTACTTCCACTCAACAACACCGGAGGGGGTGATCAAAATTTTCTGTGATTGAAAAGTATTCCGCACCAGCTTGAGCATATGCACGGGATCCATTAGCACATATATTTCATGTCCTGCTGTAGGATGCGTGAAAGTCGTTTTCAGAGGTATCGAATAAGAATGAATGGAGCACCCTAATGCGTTAGCTGTGGCTACATTAGTAGCGGTCCCGTCGAAAGTGAAGGCAATAATTTTCACTCCGACATCATGGAGACTCGTCAGAATGGTTCTGGTTACTTCCTTCTTCTCCTCTGAAGACATGCCTTTGATGAGGAAGTACGCAATCGGTATCTTCCAACAGTTCTGCACCTCGCTCTGGACACTGGTAACCATAAACACAAGTGCTTCTTTTGCAATGGCAGTTTGTTCGAATGGATTTGTAGAAATCTCTTGATTGGTGTGATTATGGGCTACTCCTTCAAGTTCTTTTGTTCGTTCGTTCCAAATCACTTGTTGACGGATTGCCATTTCATCCATGATCAAGCATCCGAGCAAAGTCTTTCCTTGAGTTTTCATTTGAGTTGCTTTATCCTTCAATATATCTAATGCTTCTCTGGTTATACCAGGCTCGCCGTTCATTCGCTCATACCAGCGGATGATGGTTCTGGGATGCGGTAAAGTATTGTTAAAAACGTGACGAACGTATGAATACGCCTTGGGCGAATAGAAATGTAGTGTAACGGCGAAACGACGCAGTTCATCGCTACAAGGCTGCTTACGCGTGCGTGTTGTAAGCTCGTGAAAAAGATAATTGTTCATAGAATATTGCTAAAAAAAATATTTTAGTGTATATATTGCTTCATGGATCAACTATCTTTACCTGCAATGCTGAGCTTCCGTTGTCTGACAAAAAGCGTTTAGAATTAAGTTTGTTAATTATCTGGTGCATATTTTCCAACTTGTCTCGAAGACGTTTGATTTCACGCCTTTGGTTCTTAACTACTTTTTGTGAATGTAGAAGCTTAGCCTGCACTTTTGGAAGTAAAATCAGTGCCTCTTCTCCAGTTATATTTTTGTTTGCTGCATCACCAGCATATCTCAGCGTTCTTAAGAAAAATAATAGGATGATCATCAAGAATGCAACGTTAATTTAGTAATAATTATACCTTCGGCGTTTCGCAGTTGGAGGATTGATTCCTTCTGAATTTCCAGATGTAACTGTGTTTTTTAAATCAACAAATCCAGAATCTTCCTGTAAACTGCTATGGAGATGTTCATGCAGTATTAAAAAGGTTTATGCTTCATTTTGATAGTTCCTTACTCGACATTGAAAAGACTAAATTGGTTTTTCAGTAAAAGCATGGCATATTTTAGATATTATGGAATATATCATAATGTCTATTATTCCTTGCCTTACGAGCAAAAACGTAGGATTGTCTATCTGGAGATGGCGAGGTAGATTCTCTGTTCAGTCTAGGATGTTTTCGGGTGGAAAACATTCTCGAATCCCTGGGCATAGTGTATACTTGCCACACAAGATACATTTTCATGCAATGGCGGGCATAGAAAAGCTTTCAATTAATCACTGAGGAAATGCTAAAAGACTACTATAAATTGAAAACCAGGCCAAGTTCCAGTAATTTACAGCCATAGAAGAAAGATAAGCAGTATATTATTTATAAGAAGTGTTAAGGGAAGATCCATTAATTACGTAACGCAAAAATTGAGCTTTTTCAACCCCCCCTCCCCCCTATGTCACACTTTTTGTATGAAACATCTGAACATTTTGTATGGGTCGTCACACTTCGATCAACCCCCCCTCCCCCCTCTAAGCGTTACGTAATTTAAGGACGCTCCCTAAGACAATTATTTTGAGCTTTTTAGTGGAATGTCTTCACTTGTCATAAGATGAGTTTGTACAATCCCATTTAATTCCACCACCTCATTGTACCTTGACAGATACGTATTTTGTCCTCAACAGTAAGGTCGTTCTCAGTGTCTCGTACTTGACTCGAGTCGAGTCGGAATTAAATGGGATTATATAAACTCGTCTTATGACAAACATAAAAAGTGATCAACAACTGACGGTCATGCATAATCTAATTCCAAATCTTCTAGGCCCTCAAAGAAATGTTTTACTACTGGTAACTGGATTCTCAAAGACAAGAGGATCTTTCGAATATCGAGTTATCGTACCTTACGGACTGGATACCTGAATACTTGACCACACTTTAATTTTAGGAAACAAAATTTTGACTATGTTTATGATTGTTTTGATTTTATGTTTGTTGCCTCTTTGTAAGTAAGCGAGCCTTTTTGTATTCTATATGTTATTGGAAGAATCGAACCGTCAAAAAACAGCAGCCAATCGAGCAGGAGACCTGTCAAACAGCCAAAATGTTGGCTCAAATACTGAAAACGACCAAATTCGATTTTATGCCATTTTTCAATAAACAAAACTGAATGTATTTTACATTAGTTTGCCATAATATATGCAAGTCAATTATAGATTATGAAATGAAATTCCATAGTTTATTGGATTCTATTGTTATGTGATGTGGACACATAAAATAGCGGATAGTGAGATTTCATCTACATAAACCATTTCTTCCTTTTCATGTGTTGTTCTTTGATGAAGAAGATTGAATGCAGTGTTGGCAGTATCATATTTTCTATCCGCGTTTCTCTTATTCAGGCCTCTAGTTTGGATAAGTGAAAAATTAATATGAAAATGTAATGAATATGCAATGATTGAGGTAAGTCGGCAAATAGCCCCAAAATATTGAATTTACTTCAAAACTTTATTAGTATTAGTGCGGATTCGAATAAAATTATCGTCATCATCGGATTGATTACGGTTTATAGAGCCTTAATCCTCTGTTCCCAGCTCCTGAAACCAAATCTCGAAGCCTTTTAATTAAATTTTCGATAGATTCGATTTCTCCTAGAAGTGTATGCAACCACTGGCCGGCGCGTCCGTATCCTTATATTTAAAATCTGTCACACATCAGATGCCTGCTCAAATTTGTAGAAAACCGAAAAGTTCCGAAAATGTCGAGTCTACATTCCGATAAGGTTTTCGATGAAATTTCGTTGAATTACCCGATTGATAATTTTCAAACTTCCTTTTTCATATTTGTATTTGTGTTTGTATTTGTGATTGTATTTTATTAGATCAAACTGACCGAACATGATCTTATTGAGCATCTTATAACTAGGAAATAATATCACTCAAAAATAACTGATTTTATCAACTCATTAACAACAGATTAATAACAGATTTCAGAATTGCACATCTGAAGGACCTACGGAATGGTTCCAAATCGAGTTAAAACAGGTCGTGTGACACCGCCCAGGAACCGTAAAATATTATTCCTATATTTGTTTTGCTGAATTATGAAGTTTGACGTGTCATACGACCTGTTTTGACTTAAATTTGTAAATGGCCACTTTTTCTGGGGACAACTGTGCCCAATGGAATCTGGATTAATTGTGTAACTGTACTGAGGATTGAGGCAAATCCAGTATGAATCGGAAATTGGGATCCATCCGGATCAAGTGCATCTCGTTGCGAAGGAATCGGTCAAGAAATGTGGTTTTTACAGAAGTTTTAATTCTTGAAAGCTCTTTAAAATAAACGTCAGAGACGGAAAGGTTAAAGGGTTTCTTAGTCTGCGATAATGAGACACCCGCAAGAAGAATGGTGTTATTGTAATATTGTATTTATAGCTATTCTATGTGGTGGGATAATGCGGATAATGAGTTAATGAGGCTACTTTTTTGCGTTGATGGGACGCCCGCAAGAAGAATAGTATTATTGTGAATCGGAATTATCACAATTCTGCGTGGGTGGACGCCCGCATACATGAATTTCTTCCTCTGTGTTGGTGGGACGCCTGCAAGAGAAATTGTGTTTTTTTTTTCTTCCTTCCTTTATTTGTTAGGCACTCTGTGTTACTTAATCGTTACTGTGCCGAGATCTACTGTGGTATTCTGCCGTACAGAATCGACACAGAATCTATTATTAGATTTCCATTGCTCATTATTGTTGTCGTTGCCAGTCCATCTCATCGTGAGTCCATTTTGTCCGTTTGTCCATGTCGTGCATCCAGTGATCGTTGCATTGTTCGGTTGCCATTAAGCCGGGTCCGTTGGAGGAATGCCTCCGAGAAAAAACAATTTGTCAGTCGACATCGGGCAGTCGTACGGTATGACGCGTTCCCCAATACGCTACCGCATGGGCTGCGCATCCGGCGACTGACGAGGGTTTGGTGGAGGGGCTGGGAATCGAGTCCATGACCATCCGCTTGTAAGGCGAACGTGTAGCCAACTACGCTACGCTCCCCCATGAGAAATTGTGTTATATTGATTGATCACAATACTGCGTGGTGGACGCCCGAATTAAAAAGTTTCTGCTCTGCATTTGTGGGACGTTTGCATTCCTGTACGTTGGTTGAACGTCCGTAAGAAGATCAGAGCTATTGTTGATCGGGTGAGTTACAGTTCTGCGTGATGGGACTCCCGCAATAATAATGGCTTTATTTTGGATAGGAATGATTACAATTTTGCATGGTGGAACGCCCTCATTGAAGAGTTTCTTCTTCTACGTTGATGAGATAGCCGCATTAAGAGTGGTGTTATTGTAGATCGTGTTGTGTTATATTGATTGATCACAATACTGCGTGTTGGGACGCTCGTATTAATGAGTTTTTTCCTCTGCATTGATGGGACGCCCGCAATAAGAATGTTGTTATTGTGAATCGGATTAATCAATATTTTGTGTGGTGGGATAAGGCCCTTCTTAACCTTTGCATCCCCAACCTCTTTTGTGCATCAACATTTTGGGGATGTTTTTGCTCTAATTCATTCAATTTTTGACCGATTTGTTTGAAATTTTCAGACATGAACCGGAATTTATCATAGTTTTAGAGGATAGATCGATTGGACATGTCGGTCCACCGGTTCCGGATTTATACGGAATCCCAGTGGGGTCTGTCGGGTGGCCATATCGGACATTTTTGACTTTTACGTTTGTTATTCGTACCAATATCGTCTTTTTATACCCGTATCGTGAAGAAAATTTGTTTGCGATGCTTCTGAACGAATTTGGAGGCACGATGGCCGCACTGGAACCGGTTCCGGGGCTCTAACTGGGGACATATATCAGATTGCTTCGAAATGTATCATGAGGCATATCAATCATCGGCATTTTTTGGTGAAAGTTATTTTGAAATTAGATTTAGATTTCTACTATCAATTTTGATCCTTTTGATCCAGTTGATCCAAACATCCCGGGACACCTGGAACCAATTCCGAAGACCCTGTGGAAGACTGGAATCCGGTTTTTGAAAAAAAAAACATAGCATGCGACATATCAAACTTCATGATTCATCATGACAAAAATGTAGGATAACATTTTTTAGATCTTGATTCTACTTCTGGCCAGTTCCGGGGTAGACCTGTGCGTCGAATGAAATTTAATCGGCGGCGGCGTGATAAAAAAATAGCTAGCGGTGGTGGCGACACCGTTGGCGGTGTATCGCCGTAGAAATTTCCGGAAGTTCCTCTAGCAGAAATCGCTCTCGAAAGATAACGAACAACGATAAAAGAGAGGCAAAAACCTCTTCGAATCATAACAAGCCATGAAAACAAAACTATCGTACTTGTATACAAAAAGAAACTTATTCGGATAGGCGACCCCCACCGATGGGGTTTGATAAAACGATTTGTTCTCGCTCATTTCAAGTTGGGGATCATATATTTTCGCACAGATGTGTAAAACAAGTTGAAATGCATCATCAGTACCACCCCCCGAAATTGGGGTTTATTGAAAGAAATTTATCATGGGTTGTAGCACCCCGAATCAGTTCATTATCGTAACAGCTACCGAAAAACGTCTCTTGCGGTATGCCACCTGTCGAGAGTATAACAGACATGATAAGTGAGAGATTTGCTCATTCTCATTTGGATTGAAACCCTGTCCTCTAGGAATTCCTCTGGAAGTTCCTCCAGGAATTCCTCTGGAAGTTCCTCCAGGAATTCCTCTGGAAGTTCCTCCAGGAATTCCTCTGGAAGTTCCTCCAGGAATTCCTCTGGAAGTTCCTCCAGGAATTCCTCTGGAAGTTCCTCCAGGAATTCCTCCGGAAGTTCCTCCATGAATTCCTCCGGAAATTCCTCCAGGAATTCTTCTGGAAGATCCTCCAGGAATTCCTCCGGAAGTTCCTCCAGGAATTTCTCCGGAAGTTCATCAAGGAATTCCTCCGGAATTTCATCCACGAATTCCTCCGGAAGTTCATCCAGGAATTCATTCAGGAATTCCTCCGGAAGTTCATCCAGGAATTCCTCCAGAAGTTCATTCAGGAATTCCTGCGGAAGTTCCTCCAGGAATTCCTGAAGGAACTCCTGGACAAATTCCTGGAGGAAATCCTGAAGGAACTCCTGGACAAATTCCTGGAGGAGTTTCCAAAGGAATCCTGAAGGAACTTCCCGAAGAATTACTGAAAGAACTGCCGATAGAATTCTTGAAGAAACTTCCGAAGGAATCCCTAAGGTAACTTCCGGAGGTATTCCTGAAGTAACTTCCTTGGGAATTCCTGAAGGATCTTTCGGAGGCAAATCTGAAGGAACTTCCTGAAGAATTACTGAAAGAACTGCCGATAGAATTCTTGAAGAAACTTCCGAAGGAATCCCTAAGGTAACTTCCGGAGGAATTCCTGAAGTAACTTCCTTGGGAATTCCTGAAGGATCTTTCGGAGGCAAATCTGAAGGAACTTCCTGAAGAATTACTGAAAGAACTGCCGATAGAATTCTTGAAGAAACTTCCGAAGGAATCCCTAAGGTAACTTCCGGAGGAATTCCTGAAGTAACTTCCTTGGGAATTCCTGAAGGATCTTTCGGAGGAATTGCTGAAAGAATTTTCTGAAAAATGTTTGAAGGATCATCCGAAGAAATTTCTTAAGGATCTTCCGAAGGAAATCCTTAACGAACTTCAGAAGGTATTACTGAAGGAACTTCTGAAGGAATTCTTGAAGGAACTTCAGGAGGATTTCCTGGAGGAACTTCCGGAGGAATTCCTGGAGGACCTTCCGGAGGAATTTCTAGAGGAATTTCCTGAGGAATTCCTGGAGGAATTTCCGGAGGAATTCCTGGAGGAGTTTCCGGAGGAATTCCTGGAGGAGTTTCCGGAGGAATTCCTGGAGGAGTTTCCGGAGGAATTCCTGGAGGAGTTTCCGGAGGAATTCCTGGAGGAATTTCCAGAGCAATTCCTGGAGGAATTTCCAGAGGAATTCCTGGAGGAACTTCCGGAGAAATTCCTGGAGGAACTTCCGGAGGAATTTCTGGAGGAACTTCCGCAGGTATTCTTGAAGTAACTTCCTTGGGAATTCCTGAAGGATCTTTCGGAGGCAAATCTGAAGGAACTTTCTGAAGAATTACTGAAGGAACTGCCGATAGAATTCTTGAAGAAACTTTCGAAGGAATCCCTAAGGTAACTTCCGGAGGAATCCCTGAAGTAACTTCCTTAGGAATTCTTAAAGGATCTTTCGTAGGAATTGTTGAAAGAATTTTCTGAAAAATGTTTGAAGGATCATCCGAATAAATTTCTTAAAGATCTTCCGAAGGAAATCCTTAACGAACTTCAGAAGGTATTACTGAAGGAATTCTTGAAGGAACTTCAGGGGGAATTCCTGGACTAACTTCCGGAGGAATTCCTTGAGGACCTTCCGGAGGAATTTCTAGAGGAAATTTCCTGAGGAATTCCTGGAGGAATTCCCGGAGGAATTCCTGGAGGAACTTCCGGAGGAATTCCTGGAGGAACTTCCGGAGGAATTCCTGGAGGAACTTCCGGAGGAATTCCTGGAGGAACTTCCGGAGGAATTCCTGGAGGAACTTCCGGAGGAATTCCTGGAGGAACTTCCGGAGGAATTCCTGGAGGAACTTCCGGAGGAATTCCTGGAGGAACTTCCGGAGGAATTCCTGGAGGAACTTCCGGAGGAATTCCTGGAGGAACTTCCGGAGGAATTCCTGGAGGAACTTCCGGAGGAATTCCTGGAGGAACTTCCGGAGGAATTCCTGGAGGAACTTCCGGAAGAATTCCTGGAGGAACTTCCGGAGGAACTTCCGGAGGAATTCCTGGAGGAACTTCCGGAGGAATTCCTGGAGGAACTTCCGGAGGAATTCCTGGAGGAACTTCCGGAGGAATTCCTGGAGGAACTTCCGGAGGAATTCCTGGAGGAACTTCCGGAAGAATTCCTGGAGGAACTTCCGGAGGAATTCCTGGAGGAACTTCCGGAAGAATTCCTGGAGGAACTTCCGGAGGAATTCCTGGAGGAACTTCCGGAAGAATTCCTGGAGGAGTTTCCGGAGGAATTCCTGGAGGAGTTTCCGGAAGAATTCCTGGAGGAATTTCCGGAGGAATTCCTGGAGGAACTTCCGGAGGAATTCCTGGAGGAACTTCCGGAGGAATTCCTGGAGGAACTTCCGGAGGAATTCCTGGAGGAACTTCCGGAGGAATTCCTGGAGGAACTTCCGGAGGAATTCCTGGAGGAACTTCCGGAGGAATTCCTGGAGGAACTTCCGGAGGAATTCCTGGAGGAACTTCCGGAGGAATTCCTGGAGGAACTTCCGGAGGAATTCCTGGAGGAACTTCCGGAGGAATTCCTGGAGGAACTTCCGGAAGAATTCCTGGAGGAACTTCCGGAGGAACTTCCGGAGGAATTCCTGGAGGAACTTCCGGAGGAATTCCTGGAGGAACTTCCGGAGGAATTCCTGGAGGAACTTCCGGAGGAATTCCTGGAGGAACTTCCGGAGGAATTCCTGGAGGAACTTCCGGAGGAATTCCTGGAGGAACTTCCGGAGGAATTCCTGGAAGAACTTCCGGAGGAATTCCTGGAGGAACTTCCGGAGGAATTTCTGGAGGAACTTCCGGAAGAATTCCTGGAGGAACTTCCGGAGGAATTCCTGGAGGAACTTCCGGAGGAATTCCTGGAGGAACTTCCGGAGGAATTCCTGGAGGAACTTCCGGAGGAATTCCTGGAGGAACTTTTGTTTTCATGGCTTGTTATGATTCGAAGAGGTTTTTGCCTCTCTTTTATCGTTGTTCGTTATCTTTCGAGAGCGATTTCTGCTAGAGGAACTTCCGGAAATTTCTACGGCAATACACCGCCACGGTGTCGCCAACAGTGTGACGCCACCACCGCTGGCTTTTTTTTATCACGCCACCGCCTATTAAATTTCATTCGGCGCACAGGTCTACCCCGGAACTGGGCAGAAGTAGAATCAAGATCTAAAAAATGTTATCCTACATTTTTGTCATGATGAATCATGAAGTTTGATATGTCGCATGCTATGTTTTTTTTCAAAAACCGGATTCCAGTCTTCCACAGGGTCTTCGGAATTGGTTCCAGGTGTCCCGGGATGTTTGGATCAACTGGATCAAAAGGATCAAAATTGATAGTAGAAATCTAAATCTAATTTCAAAATAACTTTCACCAAAAAATGCCGATGATTGATATGCCTCATGATACATTTCGAAGCAATCTGATATATGTACTCAGTTAGAGCCCCGGAACCGGTTCCAGTGCGGCCATCGTGCCTCCAAATTCGTTCAAAAGCATCGCAAACAAATTTTCTTCACGATACGGGTATAAAATGACGATATTGGTACGAATAACAAACGTAAAAGTCAAAAATGTCCGATATGGCCACCCGACAGACCCCACTGGGATTCCGTATAAATCCGGAACCGGTGGACTGACATGTCCAATCGATCGATCCTCTAAAACTATGATAAATTCCGGTTCATGTCTGAAAATTTCAAACAAATCAATCAAAAATTGAATGAATTAGATCAAAAACATCCCCAAAATTTTGATACACAAAAGAGGTTGGGGATGCAAAGGTTAATGAGATACTTTGTCTGCCTTGATGGGACGCCCGTAAGTAGAATAGTGTTGCTGTAAATTGGAATGAACTCAACTCTGCGTGGTGGGACGCCCGCATTCATGTGTTTCTTCTCTACGTTGGAGGGACGTCCGTAAGAAGAAATGTGTTATTGTGGATAGGACTGATCATAACTTTGCTTGGTGGGACGCCCGCATTCTAAAGTTTATTTTTCTACGATGGTCGAACGCCCACAAGAAGCATGATATTGTGGTGGATTCCAAAAGTCACCAGTACTTGTGAGGTTTGATTTAATTGAGAATATATATGCTCATTGTTAGAAGCTGTTTATCGATGCTTACTACGTTACGGTTTTTAATTTTTTTTTCATTTATTGTGAAATGAAACACTCGCAGTGCAATGATTTGCTGAAAGTAATCGTTTGCTGCAAAGTGTCCTTGCATGTTGAATAGCAGTGGCACCACTTCACTGCCTTAACATGACCAAGCCTACTAACATTTCTCTGTATTTCAGTCACATGACAGATCATAGCAGCCATCGTACTTGATACATATTCGCAGTCCGTCAATCTTAGCTCCCTCACTAGCTGTGTCACGAGTACAAGCAATGCAAGCACGATGGGTGGTTAATATATTTCATTTCATTTATTTAGTTAACATCTAAACAGATAACACTGAATCAACAATTTGACGCCACAATACACGGTTCGAGGCCGCATCTCTCCATCCTCGAATGCGCCCCACGCTCGCCAAGTCATTTTGCACCTGGTCTGCCCACCTTGCTCGCTGTGCTCCACGCCGTCTCGTACCTGCCGGATCGGAAGCGAACACCATCTTTGCAATGTTGCTGTTCGGCATTCTTGCAATATGGCCTGACCATCGTACCCTTCCGGCTTTAGCTACCTTCTACCTTCTTTTGTTGCTTCATGTTTCAGGCGGGTGTACAGTTCTGCCACCTTTGCAAATGTTTGGCCGACAATGTCCATGCCATCCGCGAAGCAAATAAAATGACTGGATCTGCTGGAAATCGTACCCCGGCTGTTACACCCGGCTCTCCCGACCCTTTCTAGTGCAATATTGAACAATAGGCACGAAAGTCTGACACATTGTCATAGCCCCGGCGCGATTCGAACGAACTGGAGTGTTCGCCCGAAATCTTCTTGCTCTGATCAGTCTGGTAAGCTTTCCAGAAAAGCTGTTCTCGTCCATAATTTGCAATAGCTACATTCGATTAGAATCTCCTATGATGATTTTGACGTCGTGGCTTGGGCAGCTGTCGTATTCCAGGTTCCAGCTACGCGTAAAATACGTCCTTATCATCATCAGTGCTTTCAGAGAGTGGGATATGGCCGTTGAGGTAGGGATTGGGAAGGTAGTAGGGGGTGGTGAGTAGAATGGTCAATAATTGTTAGAATTAACTCTTAAATTTGTAACTGTTTGCAGCCGAAACGGGCGCCTTTTTACAATTGTATGGACTTCACTAGTGTGTCACACTACATGAAACAGTTGAAAATCAATGATCAAAACCAGTAAATAGAAGAGTCGTCTTCATGCCTCGTCTCAGGGTGCATTCAAGTATTTCTGTCTTCGCGTTGATGGGACGCCCGCAAGAAGAATGATGTTATTGTGGAACGGATTGATCATAATTGTGCGTGGTGGGACGCCCGTATACATCCTTCCTTCCTTTCTTCACTGAGTTGGTGGGACGTCCACGAGTAGAATGGTTATAGTGGGTGAAAATGACCATAACGTCTAGTGGGACGCCCGCATTCAAGAGTTTTTTCCTCTGCGTTGGTAAGACGAAGAAAAGAATAGTGTTAATGTAGATAAGAAAGATAACAATTTCACGTGGTGGGACAACCGCCGGTGGAATGGTATTATTATGAATCAGAAGGAGGTATGATTTCTCTAAATTCAGCAAACTAATGTGCAAATATGAATATTTTCATATTTTATAGACAAAACCCTATTTTTGATAAATGTATCATGTTGTTGCTTTTTGAAAATGGCACATGAAAATGATTGCCGTATTATATAAACTTTCGATCAATAACAGAGAAAAAATATGATGATTCCCGTTTCGGTTAGAGCCCACGCAGAGTCATCGCATCACCCCCTTCCCAATTAGCTCGAGATAGTTATTTTGATGATAAAACCTAGCTAGCCGTCAACATTTTTGTCATTATAATCTTAGAGTCATTCCATTATCGTAAGTTTTTTTTTCTTTACTCAATTTTACCTTTCCTTTTCGACATTGTGGCGACGGCGTTGGTGGAACAACCGCAAGAAAAATAGTGTTTTTGTTGATCAGATTGATCACAATTCTGCGTGGGAGGAGCCGCATTCATGAATTTATTACTTTGCGTTGTTGGGAAATCCACAAGAAGAATGGTTTTATTGTGGATCAAATTGATTACAATTTTGCATGGTGGGACATTCGCATCCATGAGTTTGTTACCCTGCGTTGGTGGGACGCCCGTATTTATGAATTTCTTTTACTGCACTGGTGGGACTTCCGCAAGAAGAATGTTTTTTTTCTAAATTTTTTCATATATTACTGATTCATTTGACTAGAATGTCTGAATGAATAAAATAATATACAGTATTTGTCATACCACACTAACAAGTATGCCTACAGTCATGACGAATGACAAATCTTCTTTTTGAAGCGCGTGCTTGTTTGATCGAAATCGTAAAGATCTTCAACTACCGTGAATGTCCGGATCATCGACAATAGCTGCTCATTGTAGCCGAACGCTGTTCAATGGAATCGATTATGTAGCAATGATCGTTGCCGAAGAGGACGTTAAATTACGTGGAAGTCCAGTAGCACAAGCAACTGCGGAGAATCAATTTTGTTGTTCAGTACATTGGCAACGAATGTTATTGTGCAAAGAATTAATCACAATTATGCATGATGAGACGCCCGGATTCATGAGCTTCTACCTCTGTGTTGATGGGACGCCCGAAAGAATAATGGTATTATTTGTGGATAGCAATCATCATAATTCTTCGTGATGGCACGCCTGCGTCCATGAGTTTATTCTTCTGCGTCGGTGAGATGTCCGCAATAAGAACGGATCTATTGTGGGAAGGTTTTATCCTAATTATGCTTGGTGGGACGCTCACTTTCATGAGTTTTTTTTCACTGCACTTGAAGGATTTCCGAAAGGAGAATGGTGTTACTGTGGATAGGATTGATCACAATTCTACTTGGTGGAAGAAGAATGGTGTTATCGTGGACAAGATTGATAACAATTATGCGTGGTGGTACTTCCGCGTTCACGAGTTTCTTTCTCTCTATTAGTAGGACGCTTGCAAAAAAAAAAATGGAGTTATTGTGGATAGGGTCAACTACAATTTGGAGGGATGCCCGCATTCATAAGTTTTTTCTCTGCGTTGGTGGTCAAGATGAGCCAGATTTGGGCGGAAAGTCTCTTTAATAAGGATATAGAAAAAAATAATGTTAATGTGGATAGGATGAATTTCAATTCTGTTAGGTGGGACACCTGTATCCAAGAGATTCTTCCTCTGTGTTGGTGGGACGCCCGTGAGAAGATTGAAGCTATTATAGATAGAATGGTTCACATTTCTGCGTGATCAGCACGGGAATGTATTGAGAGTGGTCTTTTAGATTTTGGTTTGGCATCCATGATAATGTATCCAAAGTGTCTTTCGAATACCAAACGAGACACTCGAAGTATGACAATTTGTCGGAAGTAATCGTTTGCTGTAAGATGCCTTCGTAGAACAGTGCCAGAGTAACCCCATTATACATACTATGTCGAAAGTGTTATTTTTTTTCCTTGCAGAAAAACAAGATGCTGGTCATTTTTTTCAGGAGAGAAGAAATGTGTGCCAAGAACATGAACAAACTTAACATAACTTTGTTCCTCAGTCACATTACATATCATAGCAGCTATCGTTCAAGATACGAATTTGCTGTCAGTCAATCCTAATTTCCTAACGATGTAAGTGGTGATTGCAAGCAATGAAAACATGATGGGTGATTGATATGTGCGATGTTAAATTGCATCAGGCTGAACTCCCGCAAAGAAGACATCCCGCAGACAAACTTCTGATGCTTCGTCGGATTAATTTGTTATATTATTTACAATGTTTTCGGGTTCGGAGTATTCAAAAAAAAACTTTATAAACGAACTGCTATAAAAAGTGAAGGAGGATGACAAAGAAGCTGCAAAAACAGAGTTGGTTTCGGAAAGATTTAATATGTTGCAGAAGATTTGACAAAAAACTCTCTGTTATGTTTTGTCCTCAAGATATTCATGATGCTAATCCTATCCTCTTCATTATTAGAGGAGATGGTTCTCCACCTTTTCCACGTTCCACATCTAGAAACCGCTTTGATTCTTAAATCTTTAGGATTCCACACCCCCACGAAATTTCCCAAGTTTAAAGCCATTTCAAATCGAATACATATCTGAAAGATCATGAAAAACAGATAGTACCGCGAGCTTGTTGTCGCAAACGAGCTTTCATACACATCCCATTCGATGTTTCGAGCGACGACGACAACTGGCTGCTACGACAGAAAACACTTTGTCGCTGCAAGACCGGGTTACTATCCCGTGTCGTGGATGTCGTAAAGAAGCAAAAGTATTGAATCTCCACTCGGGAAAGCGGTAAATGAATATTCAATCGCGATTTTCCGTCTGCGTGGGTAAACACCACGCCGTGAACTATGGGGAGCTTTCCGGAAAATCGTGTCAGAGATGCAAGGTCACGGTCTTGAGGAGGCGTTGATGGCGTCGGTTATCGTACTTTAATGAGAGTACCAATCAGATTGACCGAAGTTTTCTGTTTCGAAGCAGAGACTCATTAGATGGAACAACATGTGATTGCAATAAATTTATAATTATGGATTGAAATTTCAGCAGTAGTTCTCATTTAAATATTCAATATGCCCTCTCTGATTTACTCTGATTAGATTTCTAGATATGTGAAAGATTCTCAGAAGAAGGATTTCTTCTAATATGGGTAAGTTAAATTTCAATAGTTTGCAGAAAGTAAAAGAAAAGGGAAATTTGAAAATGGTTTGAATATTTGAATTCTGACATGTTTTGCATTGTATCTTTCGATGCTAATTCAAAGCTTACAAGAATGTCTAATACGATTACTGCTAATAGAACATCTTCTAAACTAGATTGGCTCCCACTTAAATCGCAATGCATTCGTTCCCTTTTTTTCGGACAGAACGGATGAACCGCCCTTCAATGGTCGCCATTATTGGCTATCGTTGTCCGATCGAATTTCACACACTACACTGATGAGGTCTTTTATGCGGGTTTCCGAAGCCACAATTTCCAGAGTTGTGACATGTCCCAACTACTATCAGAGCACCTAATTCCCAAACGTGCATGCTGGCAAGGAAGAAATCCTCTCGAAGACAATCATCACATTATCCCCTCGGTGTTGGTTGATTGGCAACGGATGGGTGACATGAGATCCACGGGGAGGGGACTCTGAAAAAATACGCCATTAGGATGTCGTGTCCATCAGTGGCCACGATTGCTTCCCATTTCTCTCCTTTCGCTCGTGCATACGGTCGATGCTATTGGTCCCTATCGCTTATGCTTCATTCCACGACTGTTAACCTAAAGCACCCCCGATGGGGGTCACGTTGGTCGCCTCCTTCGTCGTTGTTCGAGAAAAATAGTGACATGTGTTTATACTTACGTTGTGGTACATGGCGCATTGTGCTGACCTTGACATTTGGGCGACATCAATCCGATTCGAAGATTCGAAGGGATAGTTGCCCGTTCATAGTGCATATCGTCGCCATAAATCAGGTCAATCAATCTGATAACCGCAAGCATAAGCCAATGACATTATATCTACGAACGGTTTAAAAAAAAGGAAGGGATGGAATGAGTTCACTGATGCGACATACAAATCTGACTGAATTTAGTAATACATGTAATTGGATACAAACTCGTTCTTTGACCGACGGAACCACTCACATCATGGTCGATATTTGACAAAGCAGTTGGTCAATATCGAGATCAATGGGAATGAAAGTGGTTGGGCGCCAATGTAGCATGTAGAGTAGCTCTATTTCATATCAGATTTCAAGCTGTCGTCTGGGAAAAGCGAAAGTAGATCGGAAAAGCTTTGGATAGTAACTGAATCTGCAAACACGGAGCAGGATAAACTAAATCTGAAATAGGCACATAGGCTGGGGTTGTAACATTCCCGTCAATCAGAATCCCATTAACATAGAGCGCCTCTTCACTGCCTACAGATTTTTTATTACGCTTAGTGGAATGGAATTTAATAATCTGCAAAAGATTGACATGAATCTGGCATTTTCTGGAACGTTTTCAAACGAATATAGTTTGAAGCTTTCATAAGATGAGCCAAGGCATTAATCCATAAAAGCAAGACTATTACACGAAGAATCCTCCGATGATTCCCTAATTGATTTGTTCCCCGTCTAAAGCTGTTAATCTGTAATTAATTTCCCCGATTTAGATGCCTTGAGCGTTATTTTTATCAGACAAGCCATTCTTTCGCTCACCCACGCAATTTTCCATCGTTCAACAGATCAAAATTCTTACGAATTTTCACGAGAAATTATTTAGAATATTTGCGGGAATTTTCTCAGAGTTCCCAAGACTAAATTTCAGTTCTTCGGAATTTCCATTTTTTTATTTTCGTAAGTTTTGACTCTGTGATCATTTTCCACTTAGGTGAAAAGAAGGGTTTGGAGGGCGCCGGGAAATGGGTAGGGATTTGATTTAAGCTTCTCTCTTGAAATACATACCCAAGCAATAATTAGAGTTTTATGATGGTCTTGAACACCATGATCTATTCTACAAGAGCTCTTTGAAATCAGTATAAAACCCAGCGATGTTAGAAAAACGCTTCTAACGACCAACGAACATGTACACAGCTTATGTGAGATCTATTAGCATCATCGTCAGTAAGCGATGCTTTTGCGCTCTCCACCATTCGTGCGGCGCGTTTCGGGTAGTGAGTTACCATGATCTCAAGAGAGCAAGATACACATAAATCGGTGTCGTCTACACTCACAGCTTGTAACTCACGCGATTCAACGTTTATTGCGAGAGCACGCAAAAAGCCGTTACTCTCAATGTGTACAGTTGTAGACATCAGTTAATCGGAACATGTACAACTTACGATCAAATGGAATCGAATCACGATCATTGCTGCAATGATCGTGATTCTTCCTTTCAAATCGGACATGTGCTTTCGCTAGGGGCTGCCCGTTCACATGCGGAACGGAATGTTCTTATGTTTTTTTTATGGTACACATAAAAGGAAACACGTAGGCGCGCGTCGCATACGTCGTATAAGCGGGCATAAATACTCGCCCGTGGAATTCAGGGTGCGCGTTTGCGTGATTCCTGCGTATAGTCTTTAACAACTTAAACTGACATTTAGAAAATTCAAACATCCTTCTATTAGTTGCATTAACTAAATGACTAAAGTTGTTAAAATAGTGAAACATAGCGAGTCCATTTCCCGATACTTTTCTTATCCCGGAAAAATATTAAAAACATAGTTTCCCTCGAATACTGCGAAGCCAAATACTTCCCGAATAAGCCTAAATTCAACTTAAAAATACTGCTTGCTCCGGGATTCCGGGAAATCACAGGATTTTTTTTGTTATAAAAAGCAAATTTGAATCCTGATGAGGGATCTATTTAATAGCAAAAAAACGTTGCTGAAAACAATTTGAAATGTTCGTGAGATTGGTGCAATTTTGCTTTCGTGACGTATTGTTTAACAATAGTTTGCATTGTGCTTTAAACGAATCACACTATATGTCACAAATCGCAACACCAGCATACAGCAATGTCAAATAATTCAATTCCCAATTTTCATTCAAAAGTTATTACGAGGCCTTCCCCTTTGAAAATTTGAATTTGTTGCAATTGTTTAATCGATTCAACAAGTCTTATGAGGAATATATTTGTTCAAGGATATTAACATCCATTTTTGGTAGCATAATTTTGCTTTATATTTTCATAGCCTTTTTTTAGAAATAAGTTTCTTCTCTAGGTTTCATATCGCTTTCATAACACACTTCAAGTTTTAACCAATTTCGTTGCCAGGATTGAAGCAGAGGCGACATTTAATTGATAATGTATCCATCTTTTCTTCAAAATCTAAAAATCGAGATTGCACCACATTTTCCCTGAAATTAGAAAATTGATGTTCCTCTATAAATTGGACCTGTGCGCCGTCGCCACCTCTATGTGCAAAAAGATGGCGCCGTCGCCGCCTCTATGTGCAAAAAGATATTTTCAGCACCAGTATTATTTTATTGAGTTTTTGGACTACGGAACCCAGTAATTTCAACAGCAAAATTGTCATTACCGAGAGTTCGGCATAAACGAAAAAGTCAAATAAATATGAACATAACTGAGTTAGTCAGTAAATGAGGATTTGTTTTTTGGAAACCTATTTTACTGACTGGACAGTATATTCAATCAATGTTCATTTGCATAAAATAAAAGTATAAAGTAATAAAGACTTTGACAGTTTTTGATTGATAGAGATTGAATGAAAAAAAATCTCTCACTTATCATCATCACTTACGATATGTAGGGTAAAACGACCTATTATGGAGGGGTTAAGCACCGTGTCAAAACAAAATTGATTACAAAAATTCTTCAAAAATTACCTGTTGGTCGATTTTTACATTGTAGTAGTTGAATAGGATGCTCGTTAACTATAGTTTCGTAAATATTACGTCAATTGTGTTGGCTATAAGAAGAGCAAGGAAACCCCCTCACAAAGAATAAACAAATAGAGTTCCCTCTCTACACCACGGCAGGCTACTGACTGATACTTCTGCCAGCAGCTGCAGTTCTCTTTATTCAACAATAGGTATATACAATACATCCATAACAAACTTTCTTAATCTATACCAAAGAGCAACTACAACTAACCGGCGCCCGCTTCTTATCCATCTTCGATCTACAGCGAAGCGTCGCACACTACCTGATATTCCAACACTCCTCCTTAGTGTGCACGCCTCGCAACTCTCCTAGCTCCTTCTAACACCGAGCCTCCCGTCCAGAGCTCCTCCTCGCCGAACAATTCCTCTCCTGGCCCAATCCGTTGCCCGTACAAATGGCCTCTATCCGACGTTTGCACAGCACCCTCTGTTGACCAGCTCCTGAATGTTCCGACGCTCCTCCTGGACGCTGACCAGCCAGCATCCTACCGAACGTTCCAACCTCCTGATGAATGCCGTCCGCCGCTACCCAAGACTTACGTGGCTGACCCATGATCCCACTGCGCCACGCGACTTATGCGGCCGATCCATGATCCCACTGCGATAACGTTGACGGCCATAACATCCCACTAAGATGGAGAACGGGAATCGTTCCTGGGCCCATAACCTGTTGGGAGCGCACAACAGTGGAAACAAAAGTCCAAGTAACTGGTTGAGTTTTACTTTCGTCAGTCGTTCACGTTTTTGTTTTCTCGTTCCGCTGTACGTTTGTTTCCACTGTTGTGCGCTACCAACAAATTGTGCTTAACTTATGTTGTTTTGTTTTTATCACAATGAAAACAAACTACCGCAATAATAGGACGCTGTTGCCTATCGTTGCGATATTTTTTGAAGGTCAGTCCTATTGTTGCGGTATTGCATGTAATTCTTATGGAGAGCGATACCGCAACAATAGGAACTTAGCACTACCGCAATAATAGGCTCAAAGGATTCAAATTTTTAACGAAAAATGTTGATTTTTTATCATTTTCAACGGAATTTGGTCCAACAAAAGCTGTTCTGATCGTTAATCCGAAGAGTTTTAGCGTACCCACAATTGTTTTCAATGGTATTATATTAAGAATGGACTACTTTAACTCTACCGTAACATTAGGGCATACCACAACGATAGGACGTTTTACCCTAGCATAATATGAAAAATGTTTAGTACGATAACTCAGGAAGCTTTGGCTATATGTACTCCATGATAATTTCTTTTGAAAATTTGCGAAGGCAGAGGGCATCGATGCATTTCAATTTGTTTTACACAGCTATGCGATCTGTGGCTGAGTTTTGCAAAACACAAAAAAGTTCACTTTTGGAAACGCAGGTCTAACCAGCACAATTTACAAAATAAAGGCTGGTCGGCATTTTTTAATGTTTTACCGGTGGCGCTGTATAAATTTCTACCGACTTTTTATGCCGTTCAGTATTTTATGGATTTTATGATTCATTCAGCAAAGGGATCGTACACTTATTACGTAAGCATTTTTTCTGGGTTTTTCGACCCCCCCTCTCCCGCCATGTAAGATTCGTTTCATACAAATGATTTTTTATTTATATGGAGCGTAAGATATTGACCGACCCTCCCCCCCTATAAGTGCTTACGTAATATGTGTACGGCGCCAAACATAAATAAAAGTCAAAATAATCTACAGAATTTGTTATCGAGACTCGGGAATTTATTACTGACACACGTTGTTGGTCTACAAACAAACTGGAATTTCAGTAAAAAAGAAATTTTCCAGTTGAAACTCGACATACAAAATACCGAACATTGAAATGCTGGTTAAGTGTATATACATTTTTCAAATCAAAATCTTCCACATAATGTACATTTTCACATCTGAGTTTCAAAGCATTGTAAATTAAGAACACGAAGTGCCCATTCCGCTCGAGCTCATTACGCTATAAAACTCTCTTACCCTCTTGATCTTAATAACCCATTTTTAACAATAAGAGGTCCAAACCTGCCAAAATCATTATTTTTCCTTCAAAAATTTGTAAAAATATTTGAAAAACACGAGAAAAAAAATCTACTAGAACATACCTATCGGAAAACAATTCTAGGATAATTCGAGTAAAAAAATGAAAGGGAGGGACAAAAGTTAAAAATAATGTTTGTATAGTCAAAAATAAATCAACGAACTTGTTGCTTTCAGCGAATGAATTAAATTTTCCACATTGTTTTAGAAATTAAGGTCACAGATTGGTACGTTCTTAACGTTTGTACTGATTTTGAAGGTTGCTATAAAATGTTCCTCTCTTTAAGACAGGCCACAGACTGGTGTGGGCCAATTACCGAGGAATAACCATTCATTCGAATAACCTTAATTTGGCGTACAAAATTATGTCCAGAATTCTGTTCAACAGATTGAGACCGCTTGAAAAGTCCATCGTCGGCGAATACTAGACAGGGTATCATTATTCATTAGAGCCGAACAACGACGGCTTACTGGTAATACTTGCTGGAAACAGAAGTATATTACGGACTTATAGGATATTTTTTCCAATAACATGCTCGTATATTAATAATGGCATTCGCAAAAGAACAATTTCGGCATCATTTGTGTCCTTTTTGCTTTTTCATGCTGTTAGCTAAAAAAATCCCAAATCCCAATTAGCATCGCACCATATTCGCACTTAAATTGAAAGCTACTCAGGAAGAATTTTGCTTTCAAATTTTAAAGACATTGCTTCTTCCCACGTCAATAGTTTGAAGATTTTAAAAAGTAACTAACTATCGAAGTTTTCGAAACTACAGGAAATTTCGCTGCAATAAGAAATAAAATGGGAACAAAGAATGTTGAATAATTAGTTGAGGAGCTTCAATCTACAAGCAAGCGCGCTCAACGTCCCGCGTGTAGTCATGCAAAGCAAACAGAAAGACACTCACGCTCTAGGGGCAAATAGTTGTCACGATTCGTTCGTAGGTAGAACGGCTGGAGTAACTCATTTCTCAGAGCAAGACTCAATCTTGCAATATTTTGTTATGTGCGAGTGTCCAAGGTAATAACACTCAATCGTAAAAGATGGGAACTCAATGTTGTTCGTAAGTTGTACAGATCGCGATCTGTACAGTTTAGGATAAACTTCTAATCGGATCATGATCGTCCGATTTCCATCGCTGAAAACCAAAATGTTACTGAGGATAGCGTGCAGAATATTACTGAAGGCAAGGCTTAACGCTAAACACTAATCAAAGATCATTGACACTTCAAAACAAAATTAAAAATTAAAAATTTGTTTTGGCGTTGAAAATGTTGGACTACTGAAGCAAGACAATGTACATAACCCGATACTTAGGGTGACTGCAAAGGACAGACGATAGCTAACGTATAGTGTCGGAGGCAAGGCCTTGACTTGGCTGAACAGGAACACTTGCTTCCCTTGCTTCAATGGGATGATGTACAGTAGGCTCTGTTTGTGGTGAATAAAGTTAGTCTGAAAAATGCATTTGCATTTGTTGGTTACATTGATGGATATAGTGGAACGTACTTCTTATTTCGCGATGAAAATAATGAAATAAACTAAAATATTTAAAAATGACATTAATAGAAAAAATGACAACGAATTTGAAATTCAATCGTAGTTGGCATTTGAAATGCCAGCATACTAAGAAGGTAATGGGAAGAAATTTGAAATTCAATCTCAGTAGGCTGACAGGAATTCTAGATGATTCGATTCGAACGGTGAAAATAAACGATTATTCAGTGTTATGTTTTTGAGGCGAATTATGCTTCGGTGTTCCGCGCTTGTTTTCATTGGTAAAAGGAAAATCGGAAGACGGATTTGCTTGGCTACGACATTTAGTTTTCCACGTTTTTCTCAATTTTACTGTGATTTTCGCATGAGAAAATATTATTATTATCTTTATTAATGAGGTTTTCGGCCCTGGGCAAGTTCACCTCGTGCATTAGAAAATATCTTTTAAACCCGTTGGATATTACAACAACCCGATCTCGCACGGCTTGTTATTTTTTATACCAAATTGACAATTCTTTACTTGCTTGCGTCGCACTCTAGATCGATTTCAGTTCGAGTATGATGGCTTTCTTCAGGACTCATGGAAACGTTACATTTTGACAATTTTCCAACTTTGAGGCGTGAACATGCGAATTATCCCTCGGTGTTCCGCGCTTGTTTTCATTGGTAAAAAGCAAATCGGAAGACGGATTTGCTTGGCTACGAAAACGACGTAGTCGTTGCTCCCTACAAGGTAAGAAAGGTCAGCAGTAGAAGAGAAGCTGAATAAGGCAACAAAAAATATGGTAAGCGTGAAAAATATGGCAAAAAAAATGATAAGCTATGATTGGCGAAGGGTAAAAAAAAAGGTAAACCCCAGACGAGATATGTCAAAAAATAGTGGTAAGCCTCAGTCTGAAAAAATGGCAAAAATAATGGTAAGCCATGCTATATAAAAGGCAAAAAAAAAATAATGGTAAGCCTAAGTTGGAAAAGATAACCGCAATAAAAAAGATAAGCCATGATATGTTAAGGGCAAATAGAAAGAGAGAGAGAACGCGAGAAAATAATATGGCAAAAAAAATTAAGAAATGTCATGAAAAAAAAAAACTACACACATATGAAAAAAATAAGGAGTGTCAAAAGGCGAGAGATATTTTTGACAGAATAGTGATAAAAGGCAAAAATAGATTGTGTTTCAATGAGCAAAATAAGTAATATTGAGAAATATTAAAATAAAACGAAGGTGGTCTACCATTTTAAGATCAGTTATCAGTTATGTTTGGAACTCATCGGCTATGCAGCGCGTTAGATTGACAGTTCGGTTGAATATCTTGACATCTGTGAGATTTGGAAAGTTGTCTTCTACAGAGTCGTTGAGAAAACCAAAATCAATGAGATGAATATTTGTGTTCGATCACGAACGGCATGCATCGTCGTGGCTACTGCTGAAGCAGCGTGTGTGCTTGCTATTCAATTGTGTTATTTGTTGTTCACTGTTCTCGCGCCAACTGCTTGCGTTATGTGCGTAGCAGTTGGCGCGCAATAAGTCCAATTAGAATTTAAATTTGAATGTTTGTGCACACGTCCCCAATAGTTGTAATTAGAGGCCTGAATAAGAGAAACGCGGATAGAAAATATGACTCTGCCAAGACTGTATTCAATCTTCTTCATTAAAGAATAACACATGAAAAGGAAGAAATGATTTATGTAGATAAAATCTTACAATCCCCTATTTTATGTGTCCACATCACATAACAATAGAATCGAATAAACAATGAAATTTCATTTCATAATCTATTTATAACTTGCATATATTATTGAAAACTAATGTAAAACACATTCAATTTTGTTTATTGAAAAATAGCACAAAATCGAATTTGGCCGTTTTCAGTATTTGAGCCAACATTTTGGCTGCTTGATAGGTCTCCTGCTCGATTGGCTGCTGTTTTTTTGACGGTTCTATTGTCGGCACATACCTATCCGCGCCTCTCTCATTCAGGCCTCTAGTTGTAATATTATATAATTGTCCTGTCATACTAAGAGTCGCCTATAAAAGGCGATTCCTCAAACCATGTTCTGTACAGTATCGTTATCGTAACCTCCGAGCTGGCACGCTGCCTCTCGGAGGTAATAAATCAACAGTTGAAGTTCAGTCTGCAGTCGTTTTTACTTGATCGCCGCCCGGAATCCCAATAGAAGTGAAACACAACGTAGGGTCGTCCCACCCTGGACGAAACATTGGTGCCGTGACCAGGATGGTACTTGGAGGATTCCTGGACGACTAAAGAAGCAACCGCTGGTGGACTGCAACCCGTCGGACAAAAAGCATCTAACGATCAATTCAACCATCGCTTCGCAGTTTGGACTCGCAGCGATCGAATCGGACAGATGCTTTCCCGCCACTGCGCACTTCAATTCGACGGAGAGAAAGCCATCACGATACTGTCACAATGCCAGCCACAGGGCTATTTGCGGACCGCAGCGTCAACCTTCCCGGCCGTAGCGCCATTTGGACCGTCAGCGTCACCTTCCGGCCGTAGCGCCATTTTGGACCATCCGCGTCATCTTCCGGCCGTAGTGCCATTTTGGACCATCCGCGTCACCTTCCGGCCGTAGCGCCATTTTGGACCATCCGCGTCATCTCCGGCCGTAGCGCCCTTTGGACCACCCGCGTCACCTTCCGGCCGTAGCGCCATTTTGGACCATCCGCGTCATCTTCCGGCCGTAGCGCCATTTTGGACCATCCGCGTCACCTTCCGGCCGTAGAGCCCTTTGGACCGTCAGCGTCAACCTTCCGGCCGTAGTGCCATTTTGGACCATCCGCGTCAACCTTTCCGGCCGTAGCGCCATTTTCGTGGACCACGTCGTCCAATTCCGTTGGCCGTAGCCGCCGTATCACCACTCGAATCAACTCATTCAACTGCTCCGTAAGTCAATCACCGGTCATCACATCCATCAACATTCCGGCACCTGTGCTGCAGCAACGAAACGAAGCTCTCCCATGTAAACCATTTCATCGCACTAGCAGGAGCTGCATCGAACGAACAACAGCAGATGGGCCCGCCACAGAAAGAGGAATTAAAAAACATTCGTTTTTGGGGGGCAGTATGTTCGATCACGAACGGTATGCATCGTCGTGGCTGCTGCTAAAGCAGCGTGTGTGCTTGCTATTCAATTGTGTTATTTGTTGTTCACTGTTCTCGCGCCAACTGCTTGCGTTATGTGCGTAGCAGTTGGCGCGCAATAAGTCCAATTAGAATTTAAATTTGAATGTTTGTGCACACGTCCCCAATAGTTGTAATATTATATAATTGTCTCGTCATACTAAGAGTCGCCTATAAAAGGCGATTCCTCAAACCTTAAACCTCTAATTGAGAAACCTATCAAGATGGTTCAACGCTAACGACTATTAGAACCTTGATGCGTGTGCCAGCTGGTGTGTATCCGACGACGACCAGTAGGATGTAAGAAGATGGTAGGAACCGGCAAACCCCAAGGACCCAACGCGTGCTGTTAAAACTCAAAAGCATTCCATCTGCTTTCAACTTCTTGCGGAGCTGGTGCTTGGCCATCGTTTCCACGACCTTAGAAGTGCAGGAAGACGGCAAGTAAATCTATCTGTTCAACTCCTATAAAAAGCTGCATGTATCCGGAAGTAGGCCCCATCAAGGCGACCGTGTGCCGCTCAAAGTGCACAAGCCCAAGTCCTGGTGTCAAGTGGGACACAAAACAGACCTGACACGACGGCTCTCCGACGAGACAGGAGGTTTGCGCAGGTCCAATAAACCGCCTGGAAAACCTATAATTACGAGCAATATAAGAGATAATGCGACTCGATATAATCGGCAAAGACCTAGGCGACGAATACAGGATCACGATTGGAAGCTTGGAACATGGAACTACAAGTCGCTAGCTTTGGCAGGTTGCGACAGGATGATCTACGATGAATTACATTCCCGCAACTTCGACGTCGTGGCGCTTCAGGAGATTTACTGGACAGGACAGAAAGTTCTTCCAAAGCTGTGGCACCACCAACGAGCTGGGAACCGGCTTCTTAGTGCTGGGCAAGATGCGCCAACGCGTGGCTGGGTGGCAGCCAATCAACACAAGGATGTACAAGCGGAGGATAAAAGACCGTTTCTTCAGCTATAGCATTATCAACGTGCACTGCCCACACGAAGGGAGACCCAATGAAGAGAAAGAAGCGTTACATGCACAGCTGGATACGATGGATGCCCACTGCGGAACGTCAAAATCGTCGTCGGGGACATGAACGCTCAGGTAGGATGGGAGGAAATGTATAGACCCGTCATCGGACCGGATAGTCTGCATACCGTATCGAATGATAACGGCCAACGATGCATAAACTTGGCAGCCTCCCGCGGAATGGTAGTCCGAAGCACTTTCTTCCCCCCGCAACAACACGGTGTTTCAACACGCTGGTGAGGCACTGAGTCATTACCAAGATTTGGGAGGAAGAAGTTTTACCGCAATAGTGGGTGGAAGGTGTCGTGTGTCCCATCTACAAAAAGGGCGATAAGCTGTATTGTAGTAACTACCGCACAATCACATTGCTGAATGCCGCTTACAACGTTCTCACCCAAATTTTATGCTGCCGACTAACACCAATTTCAAGAGAGTTCGTGGGGTAGTACCAGGGAGGTTTTATTGGCGAACGCTCCACCACGGACCAGGTGTTCGCCATTCGCCATTCGCCATTCGCAGAAATGCAGCGAATACAACGTGCCCACACATCATCTATTCATCATCTTTAAAGCCGCATATGATACTATAAATCGGGACCAACTATGGCAGCTAATGCACGAAAACGGATTTCGGGATAAACTGATACGGTTGATCAAGGCGACGATGGATCGGGTGATGTGCGTAGTTTGAGTTTCAGGGGAAATCTCGAGTCCCTTCGAAACGCGTTCAACATCGCTTTGGAGGGAGTAATACGAAGGGCAGGGATTGACACGAGTGGTACGATTTTCACGAAGTCCGTCCAGTTATTTGGTTTCCCTGGCGACATTGATGTCATGGCACGTAACATTGAGAGGATGGAGGATGCCTACTGTTCGCGCACAAGGCGAATGTAGTTAAATGTTTTTTCCTAACTAACCAATCCCTAAATTATAAACCTAAAATCCCATTTCCCATCCTACTAACCCCGAGTCGGCCGCGGGTTTTTCGGTCGCCCTCCTGCTAACATTATCTAAATGAACACCCACTTCCCACTCGAATGATAATTGAACTTGCTTTCTTGGCTTGCTGGTGTGCGCCGAGCGAAAAGAACCGTTATGAATTATGCGCCAGCAGCGAGGAAGAAAAAGAAGAAGAAGCCTAAGCAGTGTTGGTCAAATCACTCATAAATCTCAATCAACGAGCGTTCCCGTGCAAACGAAATCGTCTGTGATTTTAAAGGAATGCATCACGCTTGATTTTTTCATGCCAAAACGCATCATTTCACTCCTTTGCCAAAACATCATTTTGGTTTTAAAAGGCATTTGAAATAAGTTTGCGGGTAATTTATTGCTTATACATGGAAGAGTGTCTAATATTTATGCGACAAACGTCAATTAACTGTTTTTAACGAAGGAGAACAAAAGAAAACCTACGATAATTCAAATGGATGATTCAACTCATCCATGAGTTTTTAGGTGCTGAGTTGGGTGCGTTTCAACTCACGCTTGATTTGAATCATCCATGAGTTTTGAGATTTTGAGTTTTTACCAACACTGAGCCTAATGTCGAATTCGTTTTAAAAAAGTTCCAATCTAGGTTGGAACCAGTTCCAATTACTTGGAACCAGTTCCAACCTAAGTGATGTCAAAGTGTTTTTTTATTCGCTCAGGTTGGTACTAGGTTCGCACTAGTTCCAACCCCAAAGCTGTCGGGTTCGCACTGTGTTGTTTTACAGTTTCGCACCAGGTTCACCAATACAACTGCACTTCAACTGTCAAAACCATATGGGTGGAATAAACAAGCCGAAAGGAAATACAAACCAGAGTAAAAACGAAACTGTTTGTGCATTTAATAAATAATGCGCTTCGAAAACCGTTTTACGGAATTTTTTTATTCCCTATAATATTTGTCAACTTTTGCATTATATTTAAATTCCCTTAGGACTTTTTTTTCAGTAATCCCAGGATAATTTGTTTTAAACGGAAATATTATATTGCAATTTGTTCTAAAATTCCCCTATTAATTATTTCTTTAAGTAGTTCTTCAAAAAATCATATGGAAATTCTTCAAAGAATTCTTATAATTCGTTCAGGTATTCCTCCTTGAAGTCTTGTATGCATTCCATTGCGAATTCTTCCCAGAATGCATTAGGGCAGTATTTCAGGCATTCCTTCATAATATTTTTCCAGAAGTTCATCTGGAAATTCCTCCAAGAGTTCCTACGAAATTTCTTCCAAGAATTTCTCTGGAAGTTCCTCCCGAAGTTCCTCCAGGAGTTCTTCCGGAAGTTAATCCAGGAATCCCACCAGCTATTCCTTCAGGAATTATTCCGGAAGTTCCTTCAGAAATTTCTTCGGAAGTTTCTCCAGAAATTCTTCCGGAAGCTCCTTCAGGAATCCATCCGGAAGTTCCTTCAGAATTTTCTCCCTGGAATTCCTTTAGAAGTTCCTCCAGGAATTCCTCCGGGATCTTCTCCAGAAGTTCCTCCGGAAGTCCCTCCAGAAATTTCTTCGGAAGTTCCTCCAGGAATTCCTCCGGGAGTTCCTCCAGGAATTCCTCCAAAAGTTCCTCCAGGAATTCCTTCAAAAGTTCCTCCAGGAATTCCTCCGGAACATCCTTCAGAAGTACCTCCGGAAGTCCTTCCAGAAATTTCTCCGGAATTTCCTGCGGAAGTTCTTTCAGAAATTCCTCCGGAAATTTTTCCCGAAATTCCATCAGGAATTCCTTCGGATGTTCCTCCAATAATTTTCCCGGATGTTCTTTCGGAAGCTCTTCCAGGAATTGCTCCGAAAGCTCCTCCACGAATTTCTCCGGAGGTATCCTGAGAAATTTCGGGAGGGACTTCCGAAGGAATTTTTGGAGGGACTTCTGGAGGTATTCCTGGAGGAACTTTCGGAGGAACTTCTAGAGGAACTTTCGGAATGAATTTCTGGAGGAACCACCGGAGGAATTCTTGGAGGAACAGCTGGAGCAATTCCTGGAGGACCTTCCGGAGGAATTCCTGGGAGAACTTCCGGAGGAACTACCGGAGGAATTTATGGTGGAACTTCCGGATGGATTTCTGGAGGAGCTTCCGGAGGAATTTCTGGAGGAACTTCCGTAGGAGTTTCTGGAGGAACTTCCGGAGGAATAACTGGAGGAATAGCTGGTGGGATTCCTGGATGAACTTCCGGAAGATTTCTTGAAGCAACTTCCGGAGCAATTTCTGGAAGAACTTTCGGAGGAATTCTTGGAGGAGCTTCCAGAGGAATTCCTGGAGGAACCACCGGAGGAATACCTGGAGGAAATTCTGGAGTAACTTCCGGAGGAATTCCAGACGGTACCTCTGGAGGAACTCCTAAATGAATTTGAGTAGGATTTCATGAATGAAGTATTTTTGGGAGGAATTCCTGAAGGAATGTTCCAAAGATTTTCTGAAGGAACTTCCGAAGGAAATTTTTAAGGAACTTCGGAACTTTCCTAACGAACTCCCGAGCTCCGAACGTAACTTCAGGAAGAAGAGGAACTTCTGAATAGATTCCTGAAGAAATTTCCGAAGGAATACCTGAAGAAACATCCGGAGGAATTCCGGAAAGAAACTCCGCCTGCTCACACAGGTGCTCACACGCAAATGAAGCACATTTTTGTGCCTGACTCGAGAACAAATCAAGTAGGGGAAAAGACGGCTTTGGCAGGTTTTGTTCTATTATTGGCAGGGGGGTTTTTGTCGACCAAATTTTATGAAATTTGGCCAAAATATTCTTTGATATGCAAAGAATGTTTAGGCCAAATTTGAGCATAATCAGTCATAAAAAACCACCCTGACAATAATAGAACAAAACCTGCCAAAGCCGTCATTCCCCCTAATTTAAAAAAAAATGTGACGATGAATGAATTTGCTCCTTTATGCAATGTGCAACCAAATGTTGTAGGGAAAAGTATGGGTGAAGACGAGAGATAGCGAGAGAATGAGTGAGAGAGAGATAGAGTGAGTGTGAGAGAGATAGAGTGAGAGACAGAAAGAGTGAAAGAGTGAGAAAAAGAAAGAGTGAGAGAGAGAAAGAGTGAGAGAGAGAGAAAGAGTGAGAGAGTGAAAGAGAAAGAATGAGCGAAAACTTTTTCTCTCTCTCCCTCTCACTCTTTCTCTCTCTCCCTCTCACTCTTTCTCTATCACTCTCTCGCTCTTCTCTCTCACTCTTTCTCGCTCTTCTCTCTCACTCTCTCGCTTTTCTCTCACTCTTTCTCTCTCTCGCCCTTTCTCACTCTTTCTCTCTCACTCTCTCACTCTTTCTCTCTCACTCTCTCACTCTTTCTCTCTCTCACTCTTTCTCTTTCTCACTCTTTCACTCTTTCTGTCTCTCACTCTTTCTGTCTCTCACTCTATCTCTCTCACACTCACTCTATCTCTCTCTCACTCATTCTCTCGCTATCTCTCGTCTTCACCCATACTTTTCCCTACAACATTTGGTTGCACATTGCATAAAGGAGCAAATTCATTCATCGTCACATTTTTTTTTTTTGAGCGACGCACATTGCTGAAAAAGGTTCTAACATCTCAACACACGCACACTCACGGATCACTCGAAACAAACTTCATTGGATGGTGGTTTCGAAGCTTTGAAAAAGATGTCTTCTCTACATAAGGATCCGTACTGCACTGTTTGGTTTAATTACGGCCATGGCGTTCATGACTTGCTCAATATGGCTGCTTTGAAACCAATATAACATATGACTGCAAACTAGGAACATCATTTCAAATTCAATCGGTACCTCCATAACGTCAACAAAATGATTTCGTCTATTCCTCCTTGAGCATGTTTACGAAATCGGTCAATAAGAATTGGTACGCATATTAGCGAACTGGTTTTTATGTGTCTTTCGCAACTTCCGGTGTTTCACAACGAATTTGTTTGTGGAAGGATCTTTAGAAGTGCGCAGTGGAGTATAATTTGATTATTTTCCTTTATCCGGTCGGTGTACTGGTAGGTTTTATATAATAATTATTATTAGCAGTATATATTTATTACTAAAATTATGAAGATTCTGATAGCATGAGATGAAGTTCAAAACATTTGAAGCTGCCATCGATCATATCACTGTTGAAAAGGTTCAACGGGAGATAGTTACTTTGCCACCAGCACCAGAACGATCCAGCGACGAAAGTTCCGCTGATGAGGAACTAGTATTGGATGGCGATATTCGTGCTCCTGAAATTTACTCATCGTGTGAAGACCTAAGTGGAATATTATCGGATATTGATTCGAGCATAGTAGAAGGATGCAACGTTGTTTTCATATAGCTAACTAGTCAGGGTCTTGAGATACAGATTGATAAGAAAATTATTTTGAGCTTTTTAGTGGAATGTCTTCACTTGTCATAAGACGAGTTTATACCATCCCATTGAATTCCACCACTTAATTGTATCTTGACAGATACGTATTTCGACCTCAACAGTAAGGCCGTCTTCAGTGTCTCGTACTTGACTCGACTTGAAGAAAATGATCGCAACTTACACTATTTATACTATGTGTAGGTATAATAATTTATCTAGGTACTTATCTAGTTACATTTCGTACGGTGCTTACTTCTACTCGCTTGTTGCGCTTAATGCTTAGGTATAAACTTGAAGAGCCAGGAGCTACCATTTCCTTGATCTTTATTCAACAACCGCGTTTGTACCTGTCGGTAGATTTCCAAGCTCTCAGCAACATCAAGTTTCCACGGAGAAGAGACATTTCTTAAAATTTTAATGTTTGATGTCGTAATTGAATGATTTTCTTGATATACATGTTCAGCTACCTTAGACCTAAACTCATAATTCAATCCCTTATCAGTTTCCCTCTTAGCCTTACTTACTTCTGCAATATGTTCTTTGAACCTTACATCTAACGATCTTTTTGTTTGACCTACATATACTTTATCACACTGTGAACAATTAATTTGATAAACCCCGGCCTTATTTAACATTTCTACTCTATTCTTTGTAGAGCCCAAAAGTGTCTTCAATTGATTGCTTCTGCTGGAGAATACTAAATCTAAATCTAAATCTAAATACTAGATTGATGTTTCATGTAGAAGTTTGGATGCTCACTAGCGCCACCTCATGCAATAATTCAGAATTATTCGGATCAGTTGTTGAACCGCCAAGATACTCTGAACAACTTTGCTGAAGACTCCATGTAGCTAACTAGTCAGGTTCTTGAGATACAGATTGATGTTTTATGCAGAAGAAGTTTGGATGCTCACTAGCGCCACCTCGTGCAAAAATTCAGAATTATTTGGATCAGTTCTTGACCCGCCAAGGTACTCTGAACAACTTTGCTGAAGACTCCATGTAGCTAACTAGTCAGGTTTTTGAGGTATAGAGTGATGCTGTTTGAACGCTACTACTCATTACTTGATTTTTGTATGAAAGAGTTCAGTTTTCTATGGACGCCTACGCCACCTAGTGAGTCAGTTCCGATTTAAATTGTTCACCATATGAAAGATATTAGTTCATAGAACAATATTGACGAAGACATGTATAGCTTTTGAGCTAAAACTAGCCAACAGATATAAATAATGTAAATGATCTATAAATTGATCACTGGGCGTTAACGGGTTAACCGCTTTATTTTTCTTGGACGAGCCGAAACAAACAGCCTTTTTCAAGGCTTCAAGACTTAAAGAATAATTTCTTAGTCGCTATCGTACGGACTTGGAGGCCCTTCAGCCGAAGGGCGTTGATACAGTCCACATCCCCAACAGAGCCAACTGGGTGGCTCATTCCAGGCATCCTTCAGAGGGAAGGTGCCGCTGTCGAGGTTAAGATACCGACAGTTTCCCCGCCAAGCGTCCGTCCGTGTTCCTGTTCCGATACGATAGCGACGGGTTGATTAAAATAGTTTTCTTGGCTGTCCATTGAGCGTAAGTGATAAAGTGAGTGAACCGTTTACTGCAAACCGAAGTAAAACGCGCACGAGTGAAATTTAATTGAGTTTCTGTGTGTCCGTCATTTCCTACTCGTTATTGTCCATCGCGCGCGAGTGAAAATGCCGCTAGAGCATATACCAACGAAAGGCGAGAAGCCAAAGGCCAAGGACATTAAGACGTTGGTGTTCTTGCGGGGCCAAGCAAAGGACCAAACTACCAGGATCAGGAAAGCTCTGGATGAAGTTGCCGGAGCTGGATCCGAAACACCCAGCTTGGCCATGCTTGCGGTGTATTCGAAGAAGCTGGATCACTTTTACAGCGAATACTGCAGCCACCATGAGAACATCATTGCGCTTACGCCGAAAGATCTGATGTGTAGAGAATAAGGCTTGATCAATAAATACAACATTATTCAAATTGATACATTATTTCGTTCAACAATAAATGATAAATTAATTCGCCACTCTATGGTATTTTCGGTGTTTGCATCACAATTTCTAGAAATTCGACTAAATGGATCATGGTAGACGGGGTTAAGTATAACAAACAACACATAACCGTTGCCAACGCCAAACTGTATAAAAGGCGGGTGTCAACGGGGCCAGAGGTCATTCTTACAACGGATGGCATGACGAACGGATCAAATTTGAAGAAAAGGAGAAGATCAAGAACAGATTATCAAGAATCCATAATTAAAAGAGGAGCAAGACTTATCAAGAGACTCCAAACCTCTTCTGGCATTTTGTGAATTAAGAACCAGAAATCACGACATGATGGAAGAGCAGATAGAGTCCTACGATGCGTTCGAAGCACAGCACACTGAAACTTACGTGCTGTTGGAAGCCATCATGCAGTCCTTCACTGCTCCTAATAACACGTCGGTAAATGTGATCCCACAACCACAACCGGATGCTCCAAGGATCATTGTCCAGCAGCAACCGTTGAAGGCACCAATCCCTTCCTTTGACGGAAAACCCAAAAACTGGCCACGCTTCAAGGTCATGGTTTTAGACATCAAAGCTCTATCATTTGGATAGGGCTCTGGTCGGCAGAGCTGCTGGAGTGATTGACACCCGAACGCTGAGCCAGAATATCTACGCGCACGCGTGGAACATTCTGGAAGAACGCTATGAAGACAAACGTGTGATCGTTGACATCCATATCAACGGTTTGCTTTGTTTGAAGAAGATGAGTCGAGAGAACGCCAAGGAGCTGAGAGAGCTCGTCCACGAGGTCACCCAATACGTCGATGGGTTGAGCCTCATGCAGGAAGACATGTTAGGTTTTTCTGAATGGTTTGTCGTCAACCTACTAGCGGTTGCTCTTGACAAGAACACCCGACTTCAGTGGGAGGCTTCCATTCCCCACAAGCAATTGCCTACATACAAAGACACTGACCAGTTCCTGAAGAAACGGTGCACAGTTTTGGAACGTTGAGAAGAATCGTTACACAAGCCAGCATCTACAGTGAAAACATCGTTGCCCATGAGGGGCCCCGGACAACAACCGAAGAATGTATCGAAGGCCTGTATAGCACCAAGGAACGTACATGCATCCAGTATTCAAGTGCGACGCATTCCGGGAGATAACCATCGCTCAACACCAAGCCAAGGTGAGAAATATCAAAGCTTGTTTCAATTGCTTAAGGGTGGGCCACCAGAGTAGTGCGTGTTCTTCGGCGTATATGTGTTCTAAATGCCAAGCTATACATCACACTTTGCTTCACTCTGATAAGGTTTTGTCTCAGTCCGCCTCGAAAACGGTATCGCAATCCTCCTCTCAATCCCAGTCTGAATCGTCATCCACTGCGAAACCCATCATTCCACAGGTAAAAAACCAATCTCTTTTCGATGAGTCGCAATCTCATGCAGTTTCATGTTCAACAAGACAAGCTCCTCGTTTGTGCAACAGCTTGCTGATGACAGCGCGGGTACAAGTGAAAGATGTGAATGGAAATTTGAAGTCTTGCCGTGCCTTTTTGTGGATCTCAAGCGCATCTTGTGTCGAATCGTCTGGTTGAATCGGTTGAATTGTTGAATCTACCTCGTTTTTCTACCAAAGTGGACGTGGTTGGAGCTAATGGCCAGTTATGCTGATTTCCGGGGACAGTTACAATGCCTGATTGCAGGAAAAGTTGCTGGGTCCACGCCATCTGTACCGATTGATATCAAACAGTGGAAAATCCCTCCTGGCCTATCACTAGCAGACCCGGAGCACATACCTGGAGAAATTGATTTGCTGATAGGAATCTAACTCTTCTTCTAGCTATTGATGCCAGGCCAATACAAGATAGCTGATAATTTCCCTGTTCAACAAGAGACGCGTCTAGGATGGGTTGTCGCCGGGTCCGTTGAAGATATCAACCCCACACATACAAAACATTGTCACGAAGTGGCCTGTGCGGTATATAAGAGTCTTCTCCATTCAGCTTCTTCATGTCACGTGTCATTTGACATAATGCCATTTGAATGATATTTTGCCTCCCACGCCCCAGATTACATATTTACAGCAATGTCTTGTTAGACAAAGTTGTAGCCACATTTAAGCGCTTTAAGTTTGTCATACTTGATAGTTGATGGCTAACTACTGAAAAAAGTTCTGGGAAAATTATGGAAACGAATGCAAATGACATTTTACAACACTGACCGAGCAGCACACATGTCACAAATGAGTTAAAGTGACTCATTTATGACTAAATCTGGTCATAATCAAGTTGCTGCAACCAAAAGTGACTGAATTGTGCTGCTAGGGTGGTTGCTACAATCCAGCTTATCGCCCTTTTTGTAGATGGGACACACGACACCTTCCATCCACTCATGCGGCAAAACTTCCTCCTCCCAAACCTTGGTAATGACCCAGTGCAGCGCTTTATCCAGTGCCTCACCACCGTGTTTGAATAGCTCTCCTAGTAGTTGGTCAACCCCAAGGGCTTTGTTGTTCTTCGGCCGGCCAATCTCCTCCTGGATTTCCTGGAGATCCGGAGCCGGTAGAATTATGTCCTGCACGCGTTCCCCCAGGTCCATCACCATACCGCCATCTTCGTCTGCCACATCGCCATTCAGGTGCTCTTCGTAGTGCTGCCGCCACCTTTGGATCACCTCACGCTCGTTGGTAAGAAGGTTCCCGTTTATGTCCTTACACATATCAGGCTGTGGCACGTGGCCCTTACGTGAACGGTTCAACTTTTCATAGAACTTTCGTGTGTTATTAGCGCGGTACAGTTGCTCCGTCTCTTCACGGTCTCGATCTTCCTGCTGGCGCTTTTCCTCCAGAAAATCGAGTTTTGTCTGTTCCGCGCCCGTTTATATCGTGCCTCGTTCGCCCTCGAGCGGTATTGCAGCAATCTCGCCCATGCTGCATTCTTCTCTTCTACTAACTGCTCACATTCGCCGTCATACCAGTCGTTTATCTGATCCGGGGGCACCGTGCCAAGTGCAGCGGTTGCGGTGCTACCAATGGCGGATCGAATATCTCTCCAGCCATCTTCAAGAGACGCTGCGCCTAGCTGCTTTTCCGTTGGGAGTGTCACTTCCAGCTGCTGCGCGTATTCTTGGGCTAGTCTACCGTCTTGTAGCCGCCCAATGTTAAGCCGCGGGGTCCGACTTCGACGCGTGTTGTACACCGTCGAGAGTTTTGAGCGCAGGCATACTGCAATGAGGTAGTGGTCGGATTCAATATTCGCACTGCGGTAAGTGCGGACGTTCGTGATGTCGGAGAAGAATTTACCGTCGATTCCGTTTCTTGGTTAGGTGATCTCCATGTGGCCTTGTGGATATTTTTGCGGGGAAAGAAGGTGCTTCGGACTACCATTCCGCGGGAGGCTGCAAAGTTTATGCATCATTGGCCGTTGTCATTGACGTCCCGCAGTGCGCATCCATCGTATGTCTGCTCCAGCTGTGCATAGAACGTTTCTTTCTCGTCGTCGGGTCTCCCTTCGTGTGGGCAGTGCACGTTGATGATGCTATAGTTAAAGAAACGGCCTTTAATCCTCAGCTTGCACATCCTTGCGTTGATTGGCTGCCACCCAATCACACGATGGCGCATCTTACCCAGCCCTATGGAGCCGGTTCCCAGCTCGTTGGTGGTGCCACAGCTTTGGTAGAAGGTAGCCGCTTTCTGTCCTGTCCAGCAAATCTGCAGCGCCACGATGTCGAAGTTGCGGGGATGTAAGTAAATCATCCTGTCGCAACCTGCGAAACCTAGCGACTTGCAGTTCCATGTTCCAAGCTTCCAATCGTGATCCTTTATTAATCGCCTTTGCCGATTATATCGAGTCGCATTATCTCTTATATTGTTCGGAATTATTGGTTTTCCAGGCGGCTGATTGGGCCTGCGCAAATCTCCTGTCTCGTCGGAGGGCCGTCGTGTCAGGGCTGTTTAGCGTCCCACCGAACACCAGCTTTCTATTGTAACTGCAGGTGACGTCCACACGTCTAGGCAGTGGACGTCCACACGTCCCAAACTAGCTCACCTTTACTCAGGGCCGGCTTACCTCCCCGGGCAGAAGCCATGAACAGAATAACAATACATGATATGGATTTGATTGATATAAGAGATAAAATAACAGGCAACAATATCAAAAATTTGCACCGGAATATCATTTGAATAGCAAGATATGCTATGGATAAGAACAAACTAATGGCACATGATATTGATCACTTCTTACAAATAGCATAACTTGATCTCCTCATGATATTTTAGTGCAAAATATTGATATTGTCGTCTGATCTTTTATCTCTTATATCAATCAAGTCCATATCTCATTTTGCTATCTTATCAACATTTGCTATTATTTATTTTTTTCATATTATTATGTTAGGGTTAGTGTTTTAGTTAGTAAATTTCGTTGCGGCCGATAGATGTCCAGGAAAAACATGGGGAGACCAGGCTCCTAACATACCTTAGGTGATGCGGGGAGGCTGGCAAATGTGGGTTCGCCGGCGAGCGCTGAGGGCAATGCACCTACGGTAGCCTACTGCGGTACGGTTCGGGGAGCGGAGCTTTCTCCCGGCTTCAGGTCGGCGACTATCCTCAATGTCTCCGAGAGTTTTGGAATTTGACAAGAACTTCGAGTTGGGATCGGGAGTCCGGCTGACAGGGATCTTGTCCGCCACTTCCTGACGATGAGTAGCATTGGCTGGTGGTTCGTTCTTCACTATGCTGACGACACGTCGTCTCGTCCGGCCACCAAACCTGGTCACCGATCCTTCCGAGAGAGGGCAATCCGCGAGGACACCGTAGGTTGACGGTCTTTTTATCCGGTCTGTCTCCGGCGGTAGAAAGTGATGACGACGGGGTAATTAATGTAGCCACCTCGTGGCGTTTGGTTGTCACAGGACAATGGCGACTATTGGGGTTCGCTCATCGAGGCTACGGGTGTAGCGGTTCCGGAATTCGCGGCGCTTCTACGTCGTCTGGTGTGCCACGACCGACTTGGACCTTCCTCGAGAAACTTGCTGGCCGGAACTAAACCGGATCGGGAAACTAGATGGGCTTGCTCTGGTCGGAAACGGTTCCAACCGGGTACTTCTGACAATCCTCGGGAGGGCGGTCAAACGGGGAATACTTCCGGGCCCGCTTTTGCACCCTAGAACTTTGTCGGAGAAACTCCGCGACACCGGACACGGTTCTTCGAACTTCGGCTTGACACAGGCTTTCCTTGGCGCCACCGCGTGGTCCCTTTTGGTTAAGCGTCTCTTCCTTCAAAAATCTCTCTTCACACAACTGTCTTCTAGCTTGGTTGCTTCCCGACTGCTGAGTCGCGACCCAATACGATCTTCTCTTCTCTTCTCTCTCCGTCCCCAGCATAGGGGTGCCATCGTCGCCCGCGAGATTTGAGCCACACGGAATTAGTTTATTTTACACGTTTAAGGCAGAATAGGCGGTTCAAAAATTTACCCCTATTCTACCTTTTCTACTGCATGCAAAGTCTTACAATAATAATGGTTAGTATATGTTATTTGCTGGTACACACGCAAATGGACTGGTCCTTGGTACCGAAAACGGTAACACTATAGAGGTTTAACAAGACCCACTGTCAAACCCCACCACATCCTAGGCAAGCCCCACAACTCGCAGATGGCCTGGGGAGGGATCGTCAAAATTGTAATCGTGTATCAGAAATCGTTGAAAATTCATCGAATGTTACTTGGAACTATGTCAAATCAGCAGAAAATCCAGCTGACGTCGTCAACCGAGGACATACTACCCAATTGCTAGTCGCAAATGACCTCTGGTGGAGGGACAATTGTTTTTGCGAAGTCGTAGCTTTCAAATAGACGAACCCGAGCCTGTCTCCAATGAGGAGCTACCGGAATGGCAACCAATTACTTTTACCTTTGCTGTTTTGGTGCCAGAGCCTCTCCTAGTGATGATTGCTTTCAGTTCCTTCCGGAAGCTGCAACGTGTAATTGGATATGTTCGACGATTTATTAAAAATGCGGGATCCAAATCACAACGAATTACTTCGAAGTTTCTGGTGCATTGCAGGAGATGCGTGAATCTTTGAATACCATCATCAACTATGTTCAAAGATCTGAGCTTGCCGAGGAAATCGCACGTCTCGAATCAAACGAACCATTGCGCCGTCTTAGCTACCTTGGTGTTATGACGAAGGATCGTATTCTGAGAGTTGGTGGAAGATTACGCAATACTTCTCTACCATATGGTGAAAAACACCAAATTTTGATACCAAATAAAAATCCTGTAGTTGAGTCGATGATAAGAGCAATGCATAATTGTTGCATATTGGGTCGTCCGGGCTTATAGCTGCTGTTCGCCAAAGGTTTTGGCTGCTGAATGCTCGATCCAGTGGTCAGGAAAATCACCCGAGTCTGCGTAACATGTTTCCGAAACAACCCAAGCTTGTTGCAGTCGTCCATGGGCGATCTACCTAAAGTTCGTGTCGTCCCTGCTCCTCCTTGCTCCAAATCCGGTGTTGATTTTGCGGGTCCCGTGTTTATCCGTCAAGGTGGAAGAAAGTCTACTCCCGTCAAAGGTTATGTTTGTTTATTTGTATGTGTGTCAACGAAAGCGATCAACATTGAATTGGTATCAGGATCTATCTGCTTCAGCATTCATTGCGGCCCTTCATCGTTTTCTTGCAAAGGGTCAAATTTCGTAGGAGGTAAGTCGGAGTTACATAATTTGATCCTACTATTTCAAAGTGATCAACTAGAGGCAGAGTTGAATGGTTTCTGTGTCGCCCGTGAAATTAAATGGACCTTTATTCCTCCTCGTACTCCCAACTTCGGCGGTCTATGGGATTATTATTTTATTATTTATTCAGACTAAGGCCGAAGTGGCCTGTGCGGTATGTAAGAGTCTTCTCCATTCGGCTCGGTCCATGGCAACACGTCGCCAGCCACGCAGTCTACGGAGGGTCCGCAAGTCATCTTCCACCTGATCGATCCACCTTGCCCGCTGCGCACCTTGCCTTCTTGTGCCCGTCGGATCGTTGTCGAGAACCATTTTCACCGGGTTATTGTCCGACATTCTGGCTACGTGCCCGGCCCACCGCAGTCGTCCGATTTTCGCGGTGTGAACGATGGATGGTTCTCCCAACAGCTGATGCAACTCGTGGTTCATTCGCCTCCTCCATGTACCGTCCGCCATCTGCTCCCCACCAGCATTTTCCTTTCGAAAACTCCGAGTGCGCGTTGGTCCTCCACGAGCATCGTCCAGGTCTCGTGTCCGTAGAGGACTACCGGTCTAATGAGCGTTTTGTAAATGGTCAGTTTGGTACGGCGGCGAACTCTATTCGATCGAAGCGTCTTGCGGAGTCCAAAGTATGCACGATTTCCAGCCACTATACGCCTCCGAATTTCTCTGCTGGTATCATTTTCGGCAGTCACCAGTGAGCCCAAGTACACAAATTCTTCTACCACCTCGATTTCATCACCATCGATGCCAACTCGCGGTGGGTGGCTCACATTGTTTTCTCTTGAACCTCTTCCTATCATGTACTTCGTCTTCGACGTGTTGATGACTAGTCCGATCCGCTTGGCTTCCCTCTTCAGTCTGATGTAGGCTTCCTCCATCTTCTCAAAGTTACGTGCCATAATATCTATGTCGTCGGCGAAGCCAAATAGCTGGACGGACTTATTGAAAATTGTTCCACTCGTGTTAATCCCTGCTCTTCGTATTACCCCTTCCAAAGCGATGTTGAATAGCAGACACGAAAGACCATCACCTTGCCGTAACCCTCTGCGGGTTTCGAAGGGACTCGAGAATGCCCCTGAAACTCGAACTACGCACATCACCCGATCCATCGTCGCTTTGATCAACCGTGTCAGTTTATCCGGAAATCCGTTTTCGTGCATTAGCTGCCATAGCTGGTCCCGATCGATTGTATCATATGCGGCTTTGAAGTCGATGAATAGATGATGTGTGGGCACGTTGTATTCGCGGCACTTCTGCAGTACTTGGCGAATGGCGAACACCTGGTCCGTAGTGGAGCGTTCGCCCATAAAACCCGCCTGGTACTGCCCCACGAACTCCCTTGCAATTGGTGCTAGTCGACGGCATAAAATTTGGGAGAGTACCTTGTAGGCGGCGTTCAGCAATGTGATTGCGCGGTAGTTGCTACAATCTAGCTTATCGCCCTTTTGTAGATGGGACACGACACCTTCCATCCACTCCTGCGGCAAAACTTCCTCCTCCCAAATCTTGGTAATGACCCAGTGCAGCGCTCTAGCCAGTGCCTCACCACCGTGTTTAAATAGCTCTCCTGTTAGTTGGTCAACCCCAGGGGCTTTGTTGTTCTTCAGCCGGCCAATCTCCTCCTGGATTTCCTGGAGATCCGGGGCCGGTAGAATTATGTCCTGCGCGCGTTCCTCTAGGTCCATCACCATACCGTCATCTTCGTCTGCCACATTGCCATTCAGGTGCACTTCGTAGTGCTGCTGCCACCTTTGGATCACCTCACGCTCTTTCGTAAGAAGGTTCCCGTTTATGTCCTTGCACATATCAGGCTGTGGCACGTGGCCCTTACGTGAACGGTTCAACTTCTCATAGAACTTTCGTGTGTTATTAGTGCGGTACAGTTGCTCCGTCTCTTCACGGTCTCGATCTTCCTGCTGACGCTTTTTCCTCCGGAAAATCGATAGAACTTTCGTCTGTTCCGCGCCTGTTTATATCGTGCCTCATTCGCCCTCGTGCGGTGTTGCAGCAATCTCGCCCATGCTGCATTATTTTCTTCTACTAACTGCTCACACTCGCCGTCATACCAGTCGTTTCTCCGATCCGGGGGCACCGTGCCAAGTGCAGCGGTTGCGGTGCTACCAATGGCGGATCGAATATCTCTCCAGCCATCTTCAAGAGACGCTGCGCCTAGCTGCTCTTCCGTTGGGAGTGCCACTTCCAGCTGCTGCGCGTATTCTTGGGCTAGTCTACCGTCTTGTAGCCGCCCAATGTTAAGCCGCGGGGTCCGACTTCGACGCGTGTTGTACACCGTCGAGAGTTTTGAGCGCAGGCATACTGCAATGAGGTAGTGGTCGGATTCAATATTCGCACTGCGGTAAGTGCGGACGTTCGTGATGTCGGAGAAGAATTTACCGTCGATTAGAACGTGGTCGATTTGGTTTTCCGTTTCTTGGTTAGGTGATCTCCATGTGGCCTTGTGGATATTTTTGCGGGGAAAGAAGGTGCTTCGGACTACCATTCCGCGGGAGGCTGCGAAGTTTATGCATCGTTGGCCGTTGTCATTCGATACGGTGTGCAGACTATCCGGTCCGATGACCGGTCTATACATTTCCTCCCTTCCTACCTGCGCGTTCATGTCACCGATGACGATTTTAACGTCCCGCAGTGGGCATCCATCGTATGTCTGCTCCAGCTGTGCGTAGAACGCTTCTTTCTCGTCGTCGGGTCTCCCTTCGTGTGGGCAGTGCACGTTGATGATGCTATAGTTGAAGAAACGGCCTTCAATCCTCAGCTTGCACATCCTTGCGTTGATTGGCTGCCACCCAATCACGCGTTGGCTTATCTTACCCAGCACTATGAAGCCGGTTCCCAGCTCGTTGGTGGTGCCACAGCTTTGGTAGAAGGTAGCCGCTCGATGCCCGCTTTTCCACACTTTCTGTCCTGTCCAGCAAATCTCCTGCAGCGCCACGACGTCGAAGTTGCGGGGATGTAATTCATCGTAGATCATCCTGTCGCAACCTGCGAAACCTAGCGACTTGCAATTCCATGTTCCAAGCTTCCAATCGTGATCCTGTATTCGTCGCCTAGGTCTTTGCCGATTATATCGAGTCGCATTATCTCTTATATTGTTCGTAATGATTGGTTTTCTAGGCGGCTTATTGGGCCAGCGCAAACCTCCTGTCTCGTCGGAGGGCCGTCGTGTCAGGGCTGTTTAGCGTCCCACCTAACACCAGGACTTGGGCTTGTGCGCTTTGAGCGGCACACGGTCGCTTTGGTGGGGCCTACTTGCGGATACATGCAGCTTTTTATAGAGGTTTAACAGGGCCCACTGTCAAACCCCACCACATCCTAGGCAAGCCTCACAACTCGCAGATGGCCTGGGGAGGGATCGTCAAGCCCTTGGACATAGTCCCTGCTGCCCTGGAAAGTGAAAACATGTAATATATCGAAAAAATAATAAATCTCTCTCCAACCTGTTATCTATTAATGTCATAATTAAATCTTCAATATTCTACTTTGGAACGTCTTGAAAAATTGAACAGAAAACGCAGAAAACGCGGTAAATTTCGATTATGCTATTGGTGTGTTTGAACAGCTGGCAACAATGTCACGAGATGTGAACATAAACAGCTAGCATTATGAAAAAATAAAACATAAATATTAACGTAAATCAAAGCTATCTGTTGATTTTCGGACACATTTCGTTAGTTTATGTCATAGTTAAACCGTGTTAAACTTAGTTAAACTCAGACTGAAATCGTTCACATTAATGCAATGTTTACATTAATCGGATGTTAACAAAAAAGTGGTTATTTGTGTCTGCCTTGTAGATTGGTAGGTGTTGGTAGTCAAGTTTCTCACGACTACTAATCTTAAGTTGATGATTTTTGTGTTACAACTACAAAGAGATTGGAGTGCCACGATGATAATGAGCAATGCATAAGGAATTGTTGCATATTGGGTCGTCCGGGCTTATAGCTGCTGTTCGCCAAAGGTTTTGGCTGCTGAATGCTCGATCCAGTGGTCAGGAAAATCACCCGAGTCTGCGTAACATGTTTCCGAAACAACCCAAGCTTGTTGCAGCCGTCCATGGGCGATCTACCTAAAGTTCGTGTCGTCCCTGCTCCTCCTTGCTCCAAATCCGGTGTTGATTTTGCGGGTCCCGTGTTTATCCGTCAAGGTGGAAGAAAGTCTACTCCCGTCAAAGGTTATATTTGTTTATTTGTATGTGTGTCAACGAAAGCGATCAACATTGAATTGGTATCAGGATCTATCTGCTTCAGCATTCATTGCGGCCCTTTAACCTTTTTGTTGCAAGACGTGGCCTTGTTGATGAATTGTTTTCGGGTAATGGGTCAAATTTCGTAGGAGCTAAGTCGGAGTTACATAATTTGTTCCTACTATTTAAAAGTGATCAACTAGAGGCAGAGTTGGATGGTTTCTGTGTCACCCGTGAAATTAAATGGACCTTTATTTATCCTCGTGCTCCCAACTTCGGCGGTCTATGGGAGGCAGGAGTAAAAAGTACGAAAACGCACCTTAAAAAGATTCTTCGTGATGCTTCTCTAACGTTCGAGGAGTATTTCACAGTACTGACGCAAATCGAAGGAATCCTCAATTCGCGTCCCTTATTTCCGTCCTCCGTAGACCCCAACGAACTACAAGCTATCCCAAGTAACATTTTAGGTTTTATTCAGCTTATTGCAAGTTTCCCGGTAGCGGTAGAGCAAAACTACCAAGGTCAGAAGGGGTCTCACAAATACGGGAGGGCTACAGCACCAACAAATCGAGAACAACCACAAATCTTAGAATTTTACATGAATTGGAGTTTTATTCACCCATTCTTCAACCTTTCATCTAACTGGGATCCCTATCTCTCCTACATTCGAACTTATTGTCTAGATGATTCGCTTAGATTCTACTCACGGAACCTATCGGGGCGCCCCCTTCTGTCGGTCGCCACGCCATGGTGATCCTGCCGACTTCATGCCACACAGGCTTGCCTCCTGCTCGTGATGTCTTTGATGAGTTCGAGTTTGCCGTCGATCTCAAGCCACCCACCAATCGTGTCCGAAACGCAGCAGTGGCCAACTGCAAGCGCTCTGATCTTCCGAAGGGTCCTATCTGCTTCCCCCGCTGCAGTGGCCCGTACTGGTGGCTTGGATATGAGCTGAACGGAGCCGTCGCGTATCGCCAGTAGCAAAGACGAAACTACAATCGATTGAGGGAAAGAAAGAAAGAAAAAACCCTGTCGATATGGACAGGTTAGCCACTGCTCAAACGGTGCTTCATCACATCGAACTTACCCTCGGAAGGGGTTTTTTCTGTTGATTGGCGTGACGTCTTTGTTTGCAAACAATCGTCGTTTGCCTCCCAGTCGGCCAATCCTCAATCGGCTTTGCGCGGTTTTCGCTGGCGTCCAGCCCACCTATATTGACATCCATTAGAGTCATCACTCACTCTTTTATTATTGGGATTTGTTGTTACTCACCACGAAGGGGTTTTGCGAGTTGAGCTTATCCGAAACGGATGCAGTCCACTTCACGGTTTGTTGGATGATCGCTCAATGAGCCGTTGACGGAAGGTGCCAATTTCTGTACCTAAAAACGCACCAGTTAGTTCCTCCGGTGTTTGATCCTTCCTAGTGACTTTGTACTCACCGGATTAACCTGTTCGTGGTTTGCACCAGGTGCTCCGGCTCGCGTGTTCGTGGTCGTCGTGTAACCGAGGACGGAGTGATTGGCCCTCTCTTTCGCTTCCGATAACACACCTGCAGCTCTATTCTGCACTTTTGCCTCGACAATGTGGTTGGCGTCTTCAAAAAGATGCCGTTAGCGTCCCCGTCGTGACCGTTGTTGGGGTGCTGGCGTTCGTCACCTCTATAGGCACGGGTTTTTTCGCCTCACCGCAACGCACCGGACCTGACCGAAATGCACCGGGCAATAAATCTCCTTCCGCTGGCAGAAACTTTGCCACTAGTGGCCACTTTTTTGGAACTTCAGTTCCCACTCGCGGCGAACCACTTTTTCCGCGATGGCGGCGAGCAATCGAATAAAATTGGCGTGCGCTGGAATCCGTTCGATGCTTGCTCGTTGAAGTGTGCGTTGCGACGGACGTCATTGACGTGACAGTTGTCATTGATTATGATGATTTCTCAGGGGTGCGTCTTCAGAGCTCGATGATTGATCCTACACTGAGCGAAACTCTGGTTGATGGCTAATGGCAGTTTTGGTGGTATTGTTGATGGGGTCGATTGATGATGGCGTGACGGCAACGACAACTATTCTCAACAGTATTTGTCTACTGCGTTTCATTTCATGAATATTTTGACAGTGCAGCTTAACAACATACTTTTCAAACGTAACAAGCTCTAGGAATGGTTTTCAAGATCGAATTACAAGAACTGACAATAAAACCCAATACTACAGGATTACCTTCTGATGACCACTATAAGAGTAAGATATGTCCAAATGGCCCTCTCTAGATTACCACTATATACCTCTTATAAGAGTATATAAAAATCCGTTTCAAGCCGCCCGCAAAAAAAGGGAATTTGGCTGCGGCAGCTGTCAAAAATGTTGCTTTGAAAAAAGAGAAACAAAACCTTGCAAACAAATCCCAAGTAACAATTTTCATGCTTGTTAGATTTATTTAATTCTTGTAGCGGATTTATGACATCAACTAAAGTGTTGATGAAAATCATGATGAGGATGACTACAAAATTATACTTTTTCAGGTTTTTTTTTTCAAAATACAGTCACTCTCAAAATTGAGCGTACGCATGGATTAGATGAATATATTCGAAAATTCCAAAGGAAATTTAATTGTTGGCTCGGTTGTTTTTAATGCATTTCAATATTTATCCCTTCCTTCAATGTATGCGTACATAAAATGGTTTAAATTTTTTCCCTAAAGTTCATTTATTTGAAAATAATCTCAAAATACGCCTATTAGATGTGACAAAATTGAGCGTACAGCTAATGTTTTTCTATAAAATTTCTCATTATAAAAACGATTAATGTATTTTAATATTGTTTTTTCATGATTATATTTATAATAATAAACATCCGCTACTTAAACATTCAATGTTTTGAAATTAAACCATGTTTTAATCAAAATGGCGAACAAGTAAGATGTATAAACAATGCTATTTAACAATTCAATGCTGCTGGGCAAAATAGATACTTTAATATATGGATTTCACCGGCATCGTGTCTTATATATGATAGATAATCGAAATCGAGCGAGACATACGATAAATTTGGGAAAATTCAGTCGGTAAATGATGAAAACAGATGTAAACATATAAAGAAAACGACAAATGTTGGGAACGGCATATTTCAAATTAAGTATAACTTTATTTAAAAGTCGATCTATAGGTAGCTTATAAGCTCAGGACACTCATTAATAATAATATTAATAAAAGAGCAGCACACGGATACATTATAAGATGTCATTTTATATTTGAAGACTCAGTCACCGTAGGAACAAATTTGGTTGAATCATTTAAATTCACCAAGATATCATTGAATAAGCTGCCGAACTCTTAAAAAAGTTTATTTTTACTCGCCACATGGAAATCACCCAATTGTATCTCTTATGGTAACAGACCGTGGAGTTCAATCCAAATTTAATTATGAAATTACGATTTTAAACTATCTTTTCAATACTCAATCAGAAGTGCTCTACGGGATTGAAAAGCTGTTTTTATGTTCGGTACCTTAACATGCACCTTGTACTTTTAGAATTTGACTGTGAATGATTGGATTCAATTTTATTACCCTTAATGATAGGCCTGAGACAATAACCGAGCTTTAAAACAAATTTATGTTGAAAACATACTAAATTTGAATTATGTCATTCCTAACATTTGTCGTTTTCTCTGTATGTTTACATCTGTTTTCATCATTTACCGACTGAATTTTGACAAATTAATCGTATGTCTCGCTCGATTTCGATTATTTATCATATATAAGATGCGATGCCGGTGAAACATACAAATTTAAGCATTTATTTTGCCCACAGGCATTGAATTGTTAAATAGCAATGTTCTTACCTCTCACTTGTTCGCCATTTTGACCAAAACATGGTTTAATTTCAAAACATTGAATGTTTAAGTAGCGGATGTTTATTATTATAAATATAATTATGAAAAAACAATATTGAAATACATTATTCGTGTTTATAATAAGAAATTTTATAGAAAAACATTAGCTGTACGCTCAATTTTGTCACATCTAATAGGCGTATTTTGAGATTATTTTCAAATAAATGAACTTTAGAGAAAAAATTTAAACAATTTTATGTACACATACATTAAAGGAAGGGATGAATATTGAGATGCATTAAAAACAACCGATTTAACCATTTAATTTCCTTTGTAGTCAACTAATCCATACTGTACGCTCAATTTTGAGAGTGACTGTACTTTCATGGAAATGAGGTGCGCGCTCGATTTCATGGTAAAAGTTAGTGCCAAAATGAGATTAAACACTACGCGCCCGCAAAATAATATAGTTTTGGGCAATAAATGTGGAATTTTTTATAACATGATGATGTTTTTCATTTAAATACTTGAAACTTGTGATAATAATTCATTTTTGAAGTAACCAAATTGTTATCCATTAAGAATTATGTAAGCTGAACATAATTATTCTTATGCAGCTTGATTATTGAGTGAGCAATTTCATGTGCAACTTGACTTATTGTTATTGATATAGAAACAGATACCCTAGACAGCATTATTAAACTTTTCTTTTCGCTCATATCACGCCTTTTTCATTGCAACAAATATACAATTTCTTATTTTTATTTTAATCAAATAATAACTGGGAATAATCAAAGTTTCTATATCATTATTCTAAATATTTTTTTTAAATTATTATTGTACTGATCTCTACACTATTATCATGTCATTTTCGCGGAAATGGCTATATATGCTTGTTCTTCATTCACCGTTGGTCGACACATTAATGCCAGTTTCTGGCGGTGAGCACATATATTTAAAATTATGGATGCTCACACCTCGGAAACCCGTAATATTTCCGGTGAGAGTGGACTGATCATAGATTTAGGTAAAAGGATAGAAAGCTACCAGAGTTTTTGCGTCCGATGGTTACAGCTTTATAAAAATCGAAATATCTTGCCAATCTGAATTTCGATAAAATTTTGCCTATCTCAACATTTTTGTCCGTTCTCTGTATTTCAACGACAAAAACTTTCCACACTTATGAAAATCTTGATATGGATTCACTTTTTTAAAAGACTTAGTAACTCTAAAACACTTTTATTTATAATACTAACACAATACAGTGACACCGGTTATTGTCCAAAGCTGTCGAAGGAAAGAGAACGCGCCACGCTGCTGATCCGGCAGTTTGGGTCGTCCACGTTGTCTGACTGCAATTGGTGCACCTGAGTGGCAGATGTTCCGATGTTCCCATAACGCACAGAAAATTATTAGGCACTTACGCGGGAAATTCTGTGGAACTTCCACGGGAAACTCTTTGGGTTTCTACGAAAAATTCCTCGAAATTTTCACAGGACATACTTCAGAATTTCGTCAAGATTTTTTGCTGGGCGGCGCCGCACACCTCTACTACTGGAAACTCGAGTTTGCTTAACAAATCATGATACACGCAGGTCGAAAGCGAGTTTTCCATTATTTTCGTGTACAGATGATTAGTAATTTCGACTAACTACGATAAAAACGTAAAAACTCGAGCAGGAGAAATTACCTCAATAATGCTTCATTCTGTTATTGATACCTTACTCTGTTATGAACCAGCCTTGCATAAGAGATAAAATACCAAAAAATAATACCAAAACTTTATATGCACAAGCACAATACTTCAGGCATAACATACTCTGTTATTACAATACCAACCGCATCACAAATTATTATTTGTTAGGTATTGAACTACCTAAGGGGCTGTCCATATACCACGTGGACTATTTTGGGGGGAGGGGGGGTATGTCGATTGTCCACGATTCATACAAATTTTTGAAAATTTATATGAAGAATTGTCCATGCTGGGGGAGGGGGGTGTCTGAAACTGACCAAAACCTGTCCACGTGGTATATGGACAGTCCCTAAGCATTTTATGCCTAAAGTATTTTGCATCTTAATTATTGGTATTATTGTTTGGTATTTTACCTCTTATGCAAGGCTAGTTCATACCAATTTCTGTTATCAAGGTCGTTGCTCCTGCTCGGGAAGGCACGAATTATGTAGTAATCTCAAATTCAATGACTCATCCTTCACCGTACATTCAACCATTTTCACCCTCACCATAGCTTTATTTTATGACGGCAGGTGTCATCGATAATTGCTCTGCCTCTTCCGCCGAACTGTGCCGTGAAATACGAAGCTTATTTGAGCCAGCAGAACGTGTTAATGCTTTCTTCCATTTGATGGCATACCAAATACTGCGAAATTCCTTTATACCTTTCCCGGATTCACCATTGTGCTTAAGGACTTCCGAACGGAATCACACTTCGCCCCGACGGAACACATAAAAAGTCACGTTATTCAGGATCGCTCTCCCCCTTCCCCCCCAGCAGCTTCCCATTCGTACCCGAAACTGATGAAGACCCAATATTTACTTTCCATTTTCGCCCCATTTTCACGAGATTATGTATGTTTCCCTGGCTCTGTTTGCAGATGGCGCAATTCGGAGGAATCGACTCGGAGTGTGTTTGCCGACGACAGTGAATGAAGAGTTGCCATAGTGAAGGGTGTCGTGTGTTATTCGCCTAATTAGGTTTTTGTCAATCAAATGTCATTGTAGTGATGTGATCAAAGTGGGCTCTGATGCGGTCCGTAACGCGAAGTAGTCGTCGAGTGAAGTGTAACCACAGTAACCGCTAGCAACAGCCACCGAAGCAGCGATGAAGTCCCAACAGAACGTGCCGGATGCGATACCGGCGGTTGTGGCGCAGATGATCCTGGGGAGCATCGATGCGAACAACCACTCGCAGAACGTGGATTATAGCAGTCCGGTGCTGAAACCGGTGGTGGCACGAATTTATCCGGTTTTTATTCTGCTGTATTTTATTCCGGCCGCGCTGGGAATCGCCTCGAACGTGCTGGTCGTGATGTACATCAGCAAGTACAAATTGTATCGGGAGGCGACGCAGGCCTTCATGGTCAATCTGGCCGTGTGCCACATAGTGCAGTGCGCGTTTGTGCTTCCGATCACGCTGATGGTGATGCTGATCCAGAACTGGATCTTCGGGCAGTTCCTGTGCTTCTTCCTGCCGCTGCTACAGGTGAGTTCTGATGTCTGTGATGGGGATACTATGATTGAATATTTCGAATATTTCTACCGCAAGTTATAAAAACTCGACTCTTTTATATTAGATCATTTGCTCTTTGAAAATTATAATCTTTGAATCCGTATTTATTTCCCCAATTCTGGTATCAATTGGCAATCATTTCTTGTAGGTTCATGCCAATTATTTAAAATTACCGAACACACTTTGCATTATGTCCAGGAAGAGACTCTTGACTCAATCTACTATAAATTAAAACGAATTATATTCAAGTATCTTGACATATGTGCTCTGATTAGAAATCCCGACAGATTTCATTTAAGCATTCTGCTTAATTCTATTAACAAATACCCTTACCGTTTATCTGACATTGTAAAAATCAGTCAATTGCGGAAGGATGATGAAAAGTAGGTCCCTTATGAATTTTACATCCATTTAATGATTTAATTAATCGCAATCCTAACTTCAACTTACATCGTTAATCAATGCTGTGTGGTTGTATGAGCCACATGCTTTTCAACATTCGAGCTCCGTTTGACCCTTCTCAAACTACCATTGAGCTGTGTCATTCCTTTTAATATTGAGCTTTCCCCGGAGCTTTAAAATCCGGGAAGGTAGAGTGAAAGTTTTGATATATTAATTATTCATGCTCTTTAATCGGGATGGTAGTAAATGCGCTATGCATGCTTTGAAAGACTAAACTTGATTTTAATCCAATTGATAGTGTCGAATCTACTGTGAAAGTCACTTTTTCCCTATGGAAAACTATTTCCCATCAAATTATCATCATTCGTTAATCACAAAGAAGCGAACAAACTAACGAACTAATCCGGGTTGGCTTGTGCCCACTGGACCGGAAATTGAATCGAGCATCCTACATCGAAAATCCATCTGAGCGAAATTCCAATCAAAAGGTTGTCCTACAAATCGATAAACCAAAAAACAGAAGAAATCTGAGTCTTCCTATTTCTGGTGTCCGCAACAAATTTGAAAGGGGCACACACCCAGAACAAAGCGTCGTCCTATTTCCAATAACGGCGGAAACCTTCTCATCCGGAAAACTTTTCCGACCAGAACTCGGCCTGCAGCATAAAGAAACTTTTTCACTAATAAAACGGACTGAATGGTGATGGAAGTTTTTGAAGGAACCGCCTGTTTTTGTTTGAGATTATCATCATCATGCACAGTGCCCAAACGATACTATCGAAAACTATAATAGTTCCGCCCTTTATTGCTTCTTTCCAGAGTGAATCGAAAACATGTAGATCATCGAAGTCCATAAATCACTGCGCATAACCGCTCAATAAATTCGCAATAATTCATTAGAAAAATGCCTCGCAATGAATCATCTTTTCGGCACGGCTGTTGCCGGTATATCGATGTGCCGACAAAAGTACACCTAAATTGTTTCGATCGGCCCGAGGGACCCGTGTGTACCTGGCGGCAGACCTGAATACCTCCGGAACCGATTTCGGTTCCAAGAATTTGTTGTACCCCGGGTTGAAACTATTTATTGCGTTTGTTACCGGTGACGGTTTTATCGCTATTTCTGACTAACGAGATATCGGTTCTTTATTAGGGTGTTATCCGACGGAATGCCGCACCCAATAAAATTCCACTATATCAAAAACGAATTGAACCGTGAAAGTTACGTGAAACAAAATGCTGAGGAAAATGTTTCTCATTTGAAAATTCAACATTTCGTTTTCTTTGGGACACTCACACAGAGAAGGTAGATTTTAATGTGAAAATATGTTCTTCGTTTTCCCTATTCAGTGCATTTTAGGTAGCGGTTAAGTTGTATGTGAACTGTTGGAAATCGACTTACATGAAAATAAACATAGCAATAGTCACTTTCTCGCTGCAGGAGCAGAATTGCATTTTCAGAATTGCATGGTGCCAAATGACTCAATTGCATGAGAAATGTGAACGCGTGGTTCTTTGTTTACAAATGAAAATCTTACGGATGAAGTGAATGAATGGTATATGCCGTAGCTAAGTATATACTGCTTTTCTGCCTTAGCTATAACGATTTTCATGGGCGTTTCTATCTCACGCAACAGTTAAACAATATAGCTAGCTGATGCCATATTAAAATTAGAAAAAATCAGAAGGGTTATGTACAAGACACAACCGCCCAACGTAAACTACGTAAGGCAGTTTTGTTCATTGAGGATTGTAGTGCCATCATGCATGAATATTTTAAGATGATTCATCTGATTTTTTATGCCACTGATTTTGAACAAAACTGACGTAGCTCAAATTATGAAAATTGTTGGATACGACCATTGTTTAAAAAAATTAGTATGAAAACCCAAATTTATTCCTCAGTGGTAATGATGCCTTTCTTGGATCCGAATTGCCTACATTTGGGTTTTGAAGCATTTGATGAAATATTTCAATAGAAGAAGCCCTAGTGGAGCATCCACTTTTCCGTTTGTAATATTTATTATTCAGAAACATTCCAATCATAGGCATATCTTGTTTTTCGTGCATCACTAGAAATCTTAAAATATCAATCATACCAAAACCCAATTAATTTGGTTGTGATGCGCGCGAGTAGTAAACGTTGCGAACGGGAAAAGAGGATGTGTGTTATTACAATCTAACTCCTACTGTCTGGCAGTGTCACTATGGATAAAATATTCGTGCAACCATTTCATAATATTATTGCAAGACTCTTGAATCAGGGAGCAAGAAGGTGATAGCTCTATTGTAACTCATATAGCCCGTTTCATGAACGAATGCGTTCCGAAGCTTTAGTCGTGTACAACAAGTACCGCATGATTGCACCCACGTATTATAAAAATATATTAAGTGCATTCACACTCCTGAATCAAAGGTAAATCCTTCTGATTCGGGCGCGCATTTAATTGGATAAAATACATATTATTAGGCCGATATAAATATTTTTTTTAAATATGTCTCCCCCCTCCGGATTTTTTTGCTCAAAAATAACAATTTGAGAATCAACAAAAAAAAATGTCCGGTAAATTTTGAGAACTTTCAAAACATTCTTTAACAAATCCGAGGATTAATGATTTTAGAGCGTCTTAGGGGAAATGCTACAAGGTTAAAAGACTATTATTCTTCCATTTACTTCCACTATTCAATGATAGTCTTTTAAAATCCGAGGAGTTTTTTTTAAATTTTTTTCTTCATTTTAATATTTATTTTTTACTAGCAGACCGTACGAGCTTTGTTTCGCCTAAAACCATTCTCTGAATAATTCTCGAGTTATGCAGAAATTTTTGTTCATTTGTATTGGAGCCCCCCTTTCTAGAAGGGGGAGACATTGCAAACCACCACAAAAACATATCTTCCCTTCCAAAACCTCCACATGTCAGATTTGGTTCCATTCGCTTGATCTCCAGTTATGAAGAAATTAGTGTTTAATTTGTATAGGAGCCAGGTTCCAAAGAGGAGAGGGGTCTCGAACCATCTTAAGAAGTTATGAAAACTCATATGTGAATATGTACGTTATGTGGAAGATATTGATTTGAAAAATGTATTGGAGGTAACCACTTTCCCTTCGATGGGACTCGAACCCATGACCCTACAGTACGCTAGACTGGTGCTTTAACCAACTAAGCTACGAAGGACCCCCGTCGGCCTTCGCAACCTAGTGGCTACTGAATCCCCGGAAAGAACTGAACCTGAGTTGCGTGCTCTTGCCTACGCAATGCGGTCGGGTCTGAGCTTGACGACCGACTGGCAAATAGCTTACACAACCTCACTTGATCAGTACCGTTGCTGATGAAGAATGTGTATAGCCGCCAGACATTCTAAATACTCACGCTCCTCTAATGTGGACGTGTACAATACACATGTGGAAGTATTGGCTTGATAAATGGATTGCGAGTGATTTGACTATGCGTCCAATTTGGGAATCTCGAGCTCGTTCAGTAACCGCTAGGTTGCGAAGGCCGACGGAGGTCCTTCGTAGCTTAGTTGGTTAAAGCACCAGTCTAGCGTACTGTAGGGTCATGGGTTCGAGTCCCATCGAAGGGAAAGTGGTTACCTCCAATACATTTTTCAAATCAATATCTTCCACATAACGTACATATTCACATATGAGTTTTCATAACATTGTAAATTAACGTCCAAGTCGGGTGGTTTAATCCCCGGAAATAGGCAATTACCTTTGATTGAACATCTTAAGAGCCTTCCCCGGCCCCAAAACCTCTGTATTCAAATTTTTACGCCGCTCGATTCAGTAGAAGAAGAAGAAGATTCCCCCTCCCCCCTTGACTTTGCGGAGACCAGTAGACCGTGACCTTGCGTAGACCATAATTTTTAATAAATATGTGTAACGGCCTTATTAGTTTTCAGTTTGCAAAAAAAAAATGCTCAACGTTTTTCCAAAGACGTTTTCTAATATAAACATGTTTGTGCAATTACATTGCGATGATTGCATTACTAGCAAGGGCAATGGCAATTGATCGTCTCATGCCTGCACAAACATGCCCCTATCTGCATCACTTTTCATACATCATTCCGTGCCGATAGTTCGAACTAGAGATGTCGTAAAATCCCGATTAATCGATTAGTTACTAATCGATTACTCTTGATTCTTGTCGATTATTGAATCGATTAATCATTGTATAGTAATCGATTCAAAATTAATCGATTATCACAACGATGAATCGATTAATCGAAATAATCAATTAATTTTCGACATCCTTATGATGTCGTAAAATTATGATTAATCGATTAGTAACTAATCGATTACTCACGATTCATCTCGATTATTGAATCGATTAATCGTTGGGTAATAATCGATTCAAAATTAATCGATTATCACAACGATGAATCGATTAATCGAAGTAATCGATTAATTTGCGACATCTCTAGTTCGAACGAGCCAGACGTGTGTGCTGTGTCTCATCGCGGATTGTGTTCGGTAGTGCGAGTGCTATTGTGTGGTGCGTATCCTACCTACGGATCCAAGGCGATCACTGTCGGCGAGGGGAAGTAGCTGCTTCTGGCGACGCCAGTGAAGCAGGCTATTGTTTACTGCTGCTACCTACAGCAGCAGCCGCAGATAAGTGGCAAAGATTGTTGTATTGTTCTCCCACAGAGTGGGTCTGATTAGAATAGTTTGAATTAGTTTTTTTATTAGTTTTTTTTCCTAATTAGTTAATAGTTATTAGTTCTTAGCTTGTACTAACTATACTTCCAACACCTTGCGAGGTGATAATGGAGGCGGAGACTGCGGAGGGCAGTGGGCCTCCCAAAGATGGTGGTCGCACACGATTCTACCATGCATCTTCTCCTGGGCCTTGGGTTGTTTACTTTCGGCAGAAAGTGAAAAGCCTAGATTTTCTCGGCATTAAGCGAGATTTGACGCGTCGTTTTCCGAAAACTGATTTCCATCAGGTAAATCGGAACAAACTACGCATAACCGCACCTACATACAAGGATGCAAACGAAATCGCTAAAGACAAGGCCTACAATGTTGAATATTTGGTTTATGTCCCCTCGCGGGAGGTCGAAATCGAAGGTGTGATCAACGCAGCGAGCCTGACTTGCAAGGATGTACTTGCGGGAAAAGGCCGCTTAAAGAATGCAATGGAGTCTACTGTGGATATTCTGGATTGCAAGGAATTGCATTCAGCTGCCATGGTAGATGGTAAAAGAGTGTATTCCAAGTCAGGTTCGCTTCGGGTGACGTTCGCCGGTTCGATTCTCCCAAAATATGTAGATATTGAAAATATGTTATTTCCGGTGCGTCTTTTTGTGCCGAGGGTGTTCAATTGTACCAACTGCAAACAGTTGGGGCACACTGCCGAGTTTTGCGACAACAAGCCCCGTTGTGGCAAATGTTTTGAAAAGCATAGGGAGGAGTCCTGTCAACAACAAGCTACAAAGTGCGCTTATTGTGGCATGGATCCTCCCCATGGTTTGCAAGAATGCCCGGTGTACAAAAGCGCACCCAAAAGTGAAGCGCTCGTTGGTACAGCGCTCCAAGCAGTCGTATGCGGAAATGGTTAAGTCGCAAGACACATCCGCCGCAACCACCGCCACGGCTGCTATTTCAGCTGCCGTTCGAGTAAGTGATTACTACGATTCTATTGCCACTGATGAATTGGACTCCGACGTAGCTGATATGGATGATTCTTCGGAGGTACACGTGCCCGAAAAGAGGAAGCAACCGTCTTCCCGGGATCGCGCCGTAAGAGAACAAAAGTCATCCATAAAAGCTTGCCAAAATCTGAAGGTAATGGGGGATTATTTAAAATCCCGAAGCAATCTGTCTTCACTGCTCCTTTGGATCCTAGTTGCAGCAAGACATTCCCGCCATTGCCTAAAACTGATGTTTCCAAGAAACATCCGGTTAGGAGAATCAATGAAAGAAAAAATGCAATTCGCACTTCCAGAAAAAATATTCCGTCCAAGCGAGGATTGATCTCCTTTAAGGACCTCGTGGACCGTTTTTTGAATTTGTTCAATATTCCGAATTCATTGAGGCCACTCATTGACCTCTTTATACCAACAGTAGAAAGTTATCTGAAGCAGAAATTGTATCTTTCGATGGATAATACGGCCAATACCCAAGATACAATCACTGTGCTGCAGTGGAACTGTCATAGTCTTAAAAATAAATTAGACGTGTTCAAGTTTTTGATTCGCAATTCCGATTGTGACATATTTGCACTTTGTGAAACATGGCTTTCTTCCGAAGACGAAATCAACTTCCACGATTTTAATATTATTCGCCAAGATCGGAATGATCATTATGGTGGCGTTCTTTTGGGGATCAAAAAATGCTACTCCTTCTACAGAATTCCCATTCCGACTGTTAATGGCTTAGAAATCGTCGCATGCCAAGTAAATGTGAAGAATAAAGATCTTTGCATAGCTTCAGTGTACATTCCTCCAAATGCCTCTCTCAATCGTCGACATCTTTGGAGCGCAGTCTCCCTTTTATCATCCCCAGTGTTGATATTGGGTGATATGAACGCACATGGTATTGGATGGGGCGAAACGTATGACGATTATAGAGCGCCTATTTTTTATGATTTGTGTGACGATTTCAATTTGAATATTTTGAACACTGGTGAAGTAACTCGAATAGGACCAAATGGTCAACAAAGCCGTATTGATCTGTCTTTATGTTCAAATTCACTATCGTTAGATTGCACGTGGAAGGTTATCCAAGATCCCCACGGTAGTGACCATATGCCGATAGTTACTACAATTAAAAGTAGCTATCAACAATCTGAGCCAGTTAATGTTCCTTTCGACCTCACGAAAAACATTGACTGGCAAAAATTTGCATCGGCGGTAAATATTGGTATTGAATCAACTGATGTTCTTCCACCGCTGGATGAATATCGATTCCTTACCGAATTAATTAAAAAAACGCACTAGAAGCCCAGAAACGACGCGTTCCAAGTACATCTGTCATAAGAAGACCAGCCACTCCTGGATGGGATGATGAATGTACTAAGTTGTATTCTGAGAAATCTGATGCCTTCAAGGCTTTCCGTAAATACGGAAGGTCTGAGCTTTTCGAAGAGTATTTGAGGCTTGAAAGAAAGCTCAAAAATCTTCTCAAGGCTAAAAAACGTAGCTACTGGCGACGTTTTGTCGAGAGACTATCGCGAGAAACCTCAATGACAACACTTTGGAAAACGGCCCGCAACATGCGGAACCGCACTTCCACCAACGAGAGTGAAGAATACTCCAATCGATGGATATTCAACTTCGCAAAAAAGGTCTGCCCAGATTCCGTACCAGCAGAACCGCTATTTCGAGAATCAGTCAATGATCCCGGTTCTTTGGGTGGACCATTCCCAATGCTGGAACTTTCTATGTCTCTTCTTTCATCGAATAACTCTGCTCCTGGATGCGATAACATCAAATTCAATCTTCTTAAAAACCTCCCAGATATCGCAAAAAGACGATTACTTGACCTGTACAACTGTTTCATGGAGTACAACATTGTGCCACCTGAATGGCGACAGGTGAAAGTAATAGCTATTCAAAAGCCTGGGAAACCAGCGTCTAATCACAATTCATACCGACCGATTGCCATGCTATCATGCATGAGAAAATTATTGGAGAAAATGATCCTTTCAAGAGTCGACCATTGGGTTGAACAAAATGCATTACTCTCAAATACTCAGTTTGGATTTCGAAAAGGTAAAGGAACAAACGATTGTCTAGCGTTGCTCTCTTCAGATATACAGCTGGCCTTTGCGCACAAGGAGCAATTGGCTTCAGTATTCTTGGATATTAAGGGCGCTTTTGATTCAGTTTCCATTGAAGTACTGTCAGACAATCTGCACAGTAATGGACTACCCGTATTATTAAATAATTTCTTGTACAATTTGTTATCAGAAAAACAAATGAACTTCACACTCGGCACTCTGACAACTTCCAGAAATAGCTACATGGGCCTTCCCCAAGGTTCGTGTTTAAGTCCCTTGCTTTATAATTTCTATGTGAAAGATATTGACAATTGTTTGGAAGGACAATGCACGCTCAGACAACTTGCAGATGATGCCGTGGTCTCTCTAAGAGGTCCATGTGCAGCTGTCTTGCAAGGACCATTGCAAAGTACCCTGGATAGTCTGACTGTTTGGGCCAGACATTTAGGGATCGAGTTTTCACCGCAAAAAACTCAATTGGTTGTGTTTACTGAGAAGCGGTATCCTGCTCAACTGAAACTCAAGCTGTTGAATGATGACATCAACCAATCTTTATCTTCTAAATACCTTGGGGTCGTGTTTGATTCCAAATGTACCTGGAAACTCCACATTGAGTATTTGATACAAAATGCCGAAAAAGGATCCATTTTCTACGTTCTATCTCCGGAACATGGTGGGGTGCTCACCCGGAAGACCTCATCAAACTCTATAGAACGACTATTCTCTCTATTTTAGAGTATGGCTCCTTCTGCTTCCTCTCAGCAGCTGATTGCCACCTGATCAAATTGGAACGAATTCAGTATCGTTGTTTGCGTATTGCCCTTGGCTGTATGCATTCAACGCATAACATGAGCCTGGAAGTGCTTGCTGGAGTCACTCCTTTAAAGCACCGTTACTGGGAGCTCTCACTAAGAATACTCATCAAATGTGGAACAAGTAACACACTTGTTCTAGATAACTTCGATAATATGCTTGAACTAACTTGTCGTTCAAGATTCCTGAGAGTTTATCTCAACTACATATCATCAGATCTTTGTCTTCCGTGTTATAATCCCCCTCGAGTTCACTTCACCAAAGACAGTTCCTCAATTGTATACGATCTGTCCATGAAACACGCTATTCAAGGAATATCAGATCATCTTCGACAAATATCTATTCCCTCACTTTTTTCTGAAAAATATGAACATGTCAATTGCAACAACAGATATTTCACTGATGGTTCTCGCATCAACGGATCCACTGGCTTCGGTGTTTTCAATGTAACTTCAACCACCTTCGCTTTGGGGATAATTTCCAATCAGCCCGTAGACCATTATTTCATCTTCTCGGATAGTCTTAGTTCTATCGAGGCACTCCGGTCGATGAAACCTGTTAAGCACGCATCTTACTTTCTTACAAACATAAGAGAGCAGATGCGTGTTTTGGTCGAAAGATCATTCAAGATTACCTTTGTTTGGGTCCCTTCTCACTGCTCAATCTACGACAATGAGAAGGCAGACTCGCTGGCAAAGGTGGGCGCACAGGAAGGTGAGGTTTATGATAGACAATTCTCGAGTAACGAGTTTTTCCCATTAGTCCGTCAGAGTACTCTTCAAAGTTGGCAAAGAAATTGGACACACAACGAACTTGGACGGTGGCTATTTTCTATAGTTCCAAAAGTTTCTGGGCGAGCGTGGTTCAGAGGTGAGGACTTAAGTCGAGGCTTCATTCGCGTGATGTCGAGACTTATGTCTAATCACTATTCACTAAACGCACATCTGTACAGAATAAACCTTGTCGATAGCAACTTATGTAGGTGCGGAGCCGGTTATGATGACATCGATCACGTAGTTTGGTCCTGCTCGGAAAACGATGCCTCCAGAGAGCAATTATTGGATACCCTAGTGGCCCGAGGTAAACAACCCTTCAGGGAAGTTCGAGATGTTTTGGGAGATCGTGATACCGGTCGTGATCGGTCTATTTGCAAGCCACTTATAGTTTTCTTTGTGCTTCTGATATCAAAATCTAATAGTATGTTGGTTTTTTTTTTCTTTCTTCAAAGTTTTTTTTGTTTAGTCTCTGCTTTCTGTTCCGTAGAGCACCATAGCTCTTGCCATCCGGAAGATGCTCCCAGTCGAACCATTCCTCGAGCACGACGACACGCCACATCGTCCCTGACGCCAAATACCCGGATGAGAAGCTGAAATTCCCTGATCCCAAATCCTTAGCCCCGTCCATCCTTAAACATTGTAAACTAACCTCGAGTCACCACGAGTACGCTGGCTTCTACCCCTCTCTTACTAACTGAAAAATTAAATGATATTGATTGTATATATCATAAAGAACCATGGCTCCGTAAAGTGTTATACAAGCCTGAGCCTACCAAATAAACGAAATTGAAAAAAAAAAAAAACAACCAGGCCAGTAAACGTCAAAACTCATGAAGAACGAAAGAGAAAGAGATTTTTCCGTGCAGTGCCCTATATTTCAGTTGTGTTCATAATCATCTTCTGAAAGGAGGTGACTATGACACAATTTTAGACAAAACACCTCCTCCAGCGCTACATTAGCTGGTGGGATTGGTCTACCAAATTTTCGGCCCTGTAGCAAAAAAAAAAAACCATCAAGACAAATCTGAAGTCTGGACATCAGAGGTCAACGCAACGCCCAATATGGTTTCACCGGGCGTTACTACCGAAGTTTTTTAGTTCATAGTAAATAATGCAATGGTTATTATAGGTATTCGAGAATCTACCACAGGTGGTTGATTGCTGTTTTAGTGTAACATTGTTGGACTTCTATGCAGACGCCATACGAGCTTTTTGTGACAGTTGGATAGCAGCCGGGCTACCAATCACCGAAAAAAAAATCTTATTTTGAAATTCCATGTTCTTGAATTTTGTGAACGCATCGAAGAGAGGCCTTACAAAGTATGCGGAGCAAACAACGGAAGCCATCCACAGAAACTTCTATACTATCTAGCAAAACTTCAAAATGTCAGATAAACATAAACAGTATGCAAGTAAACTGTTATCCACGGTGGTAGCATATAACAGTGTTAACATAATGTAAATGTCCATTGAGGTTCAAATCAAGTTTGAAATAAAGAACATAAATAATACTTTGAACTAGTTCGTAGTCTTAATTTTTAGTTGATTTGAAATGCTAAAAAATGATCATATGTTCTTAAATTTAATAATACTTCTTCTTAATGGCATTACATCAACCACTCTACCGCCTCGGAGCTTAGTGTTCATTAAGCACATCCAAAGCTATTAATTGCGAGGTTTCTAGTCCAAGTTACCATTTTCACATTCGTATATCATGAGGCTACGATGATACTTTATGCCCAGGGAAGGCGAGAAAATTTCCTAGACCAGACCGGGAGTCGAACCCAGCCACTTTCAGCATGGTCTTGCAGTGTAGCAGTGCATCTTACCGTACGGCTAAGGAAGGCTCCAGATCTATTCATAATAAACCTTAAGAACATTGAAAACTGGCAGTAATTTTAATATAACTTCTACTACTTTCATCATATGAAAAAACGTTCTTATATGAAAACATTTCTAAAAGTTCTATAACGTAGCGTAGTTGGCTACACGTTCGCCTTACAAGCGAATGGTAATGGGTTCGATTCCCAGCCCCTCCAGTAAAGCCTCGTCAGTGGCCGGATGCAGATACGTATTTCGATCACAACTGTGTGGTCGAAATACGTATCTGCAAAGATATCGAAATAATTGGTGGAATTAAATGGAGAGTACTAAACTCGTCTTAGACGGTTTTTTGCCATTTGTCCGTTATGCCAAATGACCCTCACTTTGGTCACTGTTCTCAATTATGCCAAATGTCCGTTATGCCAAATGATCTTTATGCCAAATGATCTTATGCCAAATGACTTAATGCCAAATGGCCCGCTCCCCCCTACTGTACATATCAATGGTTGGGGTCTGGGTCATTTGGCATAAAGTCATTTGGCATAACGCCATTTGGCATAAGGTCATTTGGTATAAAGGCCATTTGGCATAATGGTCATTTGGCATAACGGACATTTAGCATAATTTTGAACTGCAAGAAAAGAGTGGGTCATTTGGCATAACGGACATTTGGCATAATTTCGAACTGTGAAAGCGAAAGGGATATTTCATGTAATGTTTAGCGTAGATAAAGTAGGTCGAGGCTGTTTTCTGATAAATTTAGACTGATGGTAGACATTTTCGGGAGGAACGAAATAACAAAACGGCAGAATTACTTCCGAGAGAAGAATCACATCCAACATTTACTTATTCCGGCCACATGCCTACTTTTAAAGTAGGGATTACGTCCACCATTGCTTCAATCCGGGCATGCGCCTTAAGACCGGATCAAATCCTCCATTGCCTTAATGCGGGCAAACGCCTAACTTTAAAAACTCAAGCAACACACTTGTCGTAGACGAGTTAATAAAACCACAGAGAACAGCCGTTCATCTTCATTGGCGGGCTTGTGTAAAAGTTTGTACTGGTCATTTTAAAGTATGTCGTTATGCCCCCGTTGCGCGGTGCTAGTGTGCTGATAAATATGGTTAAAATTTGCCGTGTTTTACTTTTTAGCGCTAGTGTTCATTCCGAATTATTTCTAGGCTCGCTCCTAGGTGGCAGCACTACATTGTTTATGAAGTGTGTGCCAACGCCATCACTTAGTGAAGTTGAGTTTTTATGTCGGGCAGCCTGCGTTGGCGGCGCTGAGGTGCGATTTAAATCTTTACACATGTTTTTAACGAAATTTTGTTCGAGCATCCATGTCTGTTCTCTGTGCTAAAACCAATCAAGTCACATATGAGTTATTGTAACCAAATCAATCTGAACTGTGCTTTTCGGGGAAGAGATCACATCTACCATTGATTTATTCCCGACAAGAGCCTACTTATAAAGGAGGAGTCACATCTACCATTGCCATATTCCGGGCAGGGCATACTTTTAAAGAAGGGATCACATCCACCATTGCATTGCCACAATTCAGGCCACACACCTACTTTTAAAGAAGGGATTACATCCACCATTGCTTCAATCCGGACAGGCGCCTACTTTTAAAGAACAAATCAAATCCTCCATTGCCATAATCCGTGCAAGCGCCTTTTTTTTAAAGAAGGGATCACATCCACCATTGCCTCAATCCGGGCAAGCACCTTCTTTTAAAGAAGGAATCACATCCACCATTATCATAATCCGGGCAAGCGCCTACTTTTAAAAAAGGGATCACATCCTCCATTGCCATAATCCATGCAAGCGCCTACTTTTAAAGAAGGGATCGCACCCACCATGGCTTAATCAGGACAAGCGCCTTCTTTTAAAGAAGAAATCACATCATCCATTGCTTCCACCATGACTTTAATCCGGGAAAGCGCATACTTTAAAAGAAGAGATCATATCCTCCATTTCCATAATACGGGCAAGCACCTACTTTTAAAGAAGGGATCACCACAGATAACAGATATTTAGGCTAAAACACATTTTATTGAAAATCATATGTAAACTTTTGAATTGATAAACGTTGGCCATCTACTGCCACCTACTCAACTGATTATGGCAGTACATATGGACGCAGCTGAATAATAACCGTCGATTGCAGCCAATGCATTTGACAGCCGCCTTGGGGCTGCGTTTTCAATAACAATGATCCTTGCGCCATCTTCAATCAATTGCCAAACGCGGTTAAAATACATTTGAATTAACGGTTGCGGATGTTTACACACGTATCGGATGCCAGCCTCAATATCTGTTATCTGTGAGATCACATCCTTCATTGCCCTAATACGGCCACACGCCTACTTTTAAAGATAGTATCATATCCTTCATTGCCATATTCCAGCCACACGCTTACTTTAAAAGAGGGGATTACATCCACCACTGCTCTCATCCGGGCATGCGCCTACTTTTGCATTGCATTGCAAATGCATTCTTTCCACGAGATGTTAATGTCTTTTTAATATTGTTATCGACGGGTGTTATATTTACTATTCCGGGGTGTTTCCCGCACCACTTAGACACCATTTAGACACGCAAAGACAAATTATGCCAAATGTCCGTTATGCCAAAAGACCCTCAATTTTGACGTTGGTTACAATTATGCCAAATGTCCGTTATGCCAAATGACCGTTATGCCATTGCCAAATGGCCTTTATGCCAAATGACCTTATGCCAAATGGCGTTATGCCAAATGACTTTATGCCAAATGACTTTATGCCAAATGGCCCGCACCCAATGGTTGCTACTCGGGTCTGGGTCATTTGGCATAACGCCATTTGGCATAAGGTCATTTGGCATAAAGGCCATTTGGCATAATGGTCATTTGGCATAACGGACATTTGGCATAATTTCGAACTGTGAAAGCGAAAGGGATATTTCATGTATTGTTTAGCGTAGATAAAGTAGGTCAAGGCTGTTTTCTGATAAATTTAGACTGATGGTAGACATTTTCCGGAAGAACGATATAACAAAACGGCAGAATTACTTCCGAGGGAGGGATCACATCCATCATTGACTTATTCCGGCTACATGCCTACTTTCAAAATAGGGATTACATCCACTGGGCATGCGCCATAAGATCGGATCAAATCCACCATTACCTTAATCCGGACAAGCGCCTAACTTTAATAACTCAAGCAATACACTTGTCGTAGACGAGTTACTAAAACCAATCAAGTCACATATGAGTTACTGGAATCAAATCAGTCTGAATTTTGCATCTCGGGGAAGAGATCACATCTACCATTGATTTATTCCCGGCAAGCGCCTACTTATAAAGAAGGAGTCACATCCACCATTGCCATAATCCGGGCAGGGCCTACTTTTAAAGAAGGGATCACATCAACCATTGCCACAATTCGGGCCACGCACCTAATTTAAAAAAAGGGATTACATCCACCATTGCTTCAATCCGGGCAAGCGCCTACTTTTAAAGAAAGAAACAAACCCTCCATTGCCAAAATCCGTACAAGCGCCTATTTTTAAAGCAGGGATCACATCCACCATTGCCTCAATTCGGGTAAGCACTTTCTTCTAAAGAAGGCCTACTTTCAAAGAAGGGATCGCATCCTCCATTGCCATAATGCATGCAAGCGCCTACTTTTAAAGATGGGGTCGCATCCACCATGGCCTTAATCCGGGCATGCGCCTACTTTTGAAGAAGGGATAACATCCACCATTGCCTCAATCAGGGCGAGCGCCTTCTTTTAAAGAAGGAATCACATCAACCATTGTCATAATCCTTTCGGCAAAATGACCTTTTCGGCCAAATGACCCTTTCGGCCAAATGACCCTTTCGGCCAAATGATCCTTTCGGCCAAATGACCTTTTCGGCCAAATGACCCTTTCAGCCAAATGACCCTTCCCCATAAAACAATGAGGTCTACGGTCTTCGCAACACAATCAATAAAATCTTTAAAAAATCCATCTTCAAAAAATGTGTTAAGAAAATCCCTTTTTTCATACGGTAAACATTGTTAACAACCCGGTCTACGACCGTAGTTACAAAAACATTATCAAACTGATTATAATTAAATACCATTATGCTTATGGTACAATGTGGAATGTAAATGAATTGCGAGTTTACGATTTTTATGAAATAAAGACTTCCAATAAAGGCTATTTGTTGATTTTAATTCAAATGATAAGTAGATTTACTTCAAAAGATTTTTCAGAAAAACAGCTCGTCACCAATTTAATAAGATTATTTATAATTACAATTAACTCGTTTCTAAATTTCACTCGTTATATAATATTAATTGTAAACAACATTTCATTATGTCATAGATCATTGTTAAAACTTCAAAACAGTAAAGCATTATAACATTCTTACCGATAATTAAATAAGATTTTTTCTATCAAAATCTGCATATAAGCTAGTCTTAATGAATTTAAATTCGCAAAGTACGTATTTTCATAGAAATTTTGTTTCTCTCCTCTGCAAAGCTGAATTTCGGCTCCTCACTTTGAGAATAAAGTTTGGAATTTTCAGACAGGGGTTTGTAAAATGCATGTGGGTTGTTGGAATTTTTGGCACGTTCATTCGTTGTGAGAAACGGAATTCAATTCACAAAAGTACGTATTTTCAACTATCTATCAAAATCTGCATATAAGCTAGTCTTAATGAATTTAAATTCGCAAAGTACGTATTTTCATAGAAATTTTGTTTCTCTCCTCTGCAAAGCTGAATTTCGGCTCCTCACTTTGAGAATAAAGTTTGGAATTTTCAGACAGGGGTTTGTAAAATGCATGTGGGTTGTTGGAATTTTTGGCACGTTCATTCGTTGTGAGAAACGGAATTCAATTCACAAAAGTACGTATTTTCAACAAAATTTGGTTTCTCTAAATAAAAAATATAAATAATAAAATTTCGTTTTTCAACCAAATGTACTTGCCAAATACAATCCAACAAACCATTTGCATTCTGCTTAACCTATTTTACGATATTCAACCTTTGATTCTCAAAGTGCGAAGCCGAAATAGTGCTTTGCAGAGCCGATAAACCAAATTTTTATAAAAATACGTACTTTTGTGAATTAAATTTCGTTTATCGCAACAAATGCACGTGCCAAATTCGTCTTCTTCTTCTTATTGGCATTACATCCCCACACTGGGACAGAGCCGCCTCGCAGCTTAGTGTTCATTAGAGGCCTGAATAAGAGAAACGCGGATAGGTATGTGCCGCCAATCGAACCGTCAAAAAACAGCAGCCAATCGAGCTGAGATCTGTCAAGCAGCCAAAATGTTGGCTCAAATACTGAAAACGGATAAATTTGTTTTTATGCCATTTTTAAATAAACAAATTTGAATGCATTTCACATTAGTTTGCAATCATATATGCAAGTCATTTATAGATTCTGAAATGAAATTGCATTGTTTGTTGGATTCTATTGTCATGTGATGTGGACACATTAAGTAGCGAATGGTGAGATTTTATCTACATAAACCATTTCTTCCTTTTCATGTGTTGCTCTTTGGTGAAGAAGATTGAATGCAGTGTTGGCAGAGTCATATTTGCTATCCGCGTTTCTCTTATTCAGGCCTATAGTGTTCATTAAGCACTTCCACAGTTATTAACTGCGAGGTTTCTAAGCCAAGTTACCATTTTTGCATTCGTATATCATGAGGCTTACACGATGATACTTTTATGCCCAGAGAAGTCGAGACAATTTCCAATCCAAAAATTGCCTAGACCGGCACCGGGAATCGAACCCAGCCACCCTCAGATAAGCTGATAAGCGTAGCATAGTTACGGTTTACTTTGTAGATTAGACACTAGTGTCATGTTTTTCTTTTGAAATCCTTATTCAAATTGCTATCAGAAATCAAGGAAGGTGTGATCCTTGATTTCAATCTAGGATCAAAATCACGAAAGCGAGGATAACTACTCCTGGCCACGCCTATCTTCACCAAAAGATATTGCGCTGGTAATGTCCAATAAGACACACTTGAACGTATCTTTAAACTCTGCTTTTTTTTTTTCGGACGCATACAGTCGATTGCGAAGATGTGTTTGTAAGAGGTACTATATGTTTTCGGGAAATTGTTCCATTCAGGGAAATGTTATATTCGGGGAAATTACTTTCGGGGAAATTGCATTCGGGGAATTGTCGTACAATCGAAAATTGTATATAATTTCCCTTAAAACTGCAAAAGATTTTTTATTTCTCATGATTGTTGTCAAAATTGTAACGATCCAAGAACTCTTGGAATGCGTTGAACCGGTCCAGAATGTTGTTGAGCCATCCTGAAGGTTATGCCTGAGATTAATTTTCAGAAACACGAGATGCTCAAGGTACTCTAAAACGTTCTTGAGTTCAGTCCATGGTATTTACATGGTATATACATCCTCATCATCGTCACTTACCCAATCCGGTGTAATAAGCATATGATCCTTATTTCCATGAACATGAGATCCAATTCCAAGGTGCTCCAAAATAATCTTGAGTCAGGATGCACAATGACAATGAGGTCATCCTGCGATTTGTTCTGCATATGTGGACTTGGATGATCAAGTAGTTCAGCGGTTCTCAACCTTTTTCGTGAGAGGTACCTTTTCGCACCTTTGCATAAATTGAGGTACCCCCTATTTATATTTTTGCTGTTAAATGAAAATAAGTGTAACTCATAAAATATATGAAAAAAGCAACTAAAAACTAACGGGATATATGACTCTCCATATGGTTGGCTAAAATTTTCATTATTCCGAGCTCTTGGAGAAAGCTTCCGAGCCTCTTGGATTACGGCTTTCGTGCCACTGAAAAGGAGACTTCTAAGCATCTTGAAAGGGTTACTCTGAGTTCCTTGAATGTTGGCTTCAACGCCTCTTGAAAGATGAATTCCGAGCGCCTTGAAGAAAGGCTTCCGAGCCTCTTGAAAGTGGGCTTCAGAGCATCTCGAAAGAAGGCTTCTTAAAAGGGGGCTTCCGGGCCTCTCGAAAGGAGGCTTCCGGGCCTCTAGAAAGGAGGCTTCCGGGCCTCTTGAAAGGAGGCTTCCGGATCTCTTGAAAGGAGGCTTTCGGGCCTCTTGAAAGGAGGCTTCCGGGCCTCTTGAAGGGAGGCTAACGGGCCTCTTGAAAGGAGGCTTCCGGGCCTTTTGAAAGGACGCTTCCAGACCTCTTGAAAGGAGGCTTCCGGCCCTCTTGAAAGGAGGCTTCCGGGCCTCTTGAAATGAGGCTTCCGGGCCTCTTGAAAGGAGGGGTCCGGGGCCTTCCGGGCTTCCAGGCTTCTGAAAAGGGGGCTTCCCGGACGAAAGGAGGCCTCTGAACCTCTTGAAAGTAGATCCTTTTGAAAGAAGGCTTCCAAGCCTCTTGAAAGGAATCCTCCGATCCAGAGTGTGAAATATTCGAAATTTTTTGGTGAAGTCCATTTTTTTTCATTTGTCAGTTCACTTCCGACACATTCATAGTCGGCTCTGGACAGTCAATATTCAGTTGAATATTAGTCATTGAATATTTATGCACATTTTACAAATTGATAAATTATCTGAAATCTGAACACGTTTCAAATGAGTAAAGTGATTTATCGCACAGGACTGAATCCGATTTTCATCCGCGAGGCACTTTCAACGGTAAACATCAACATAAACAATGCTAATTATGTTTTGCACATGTTCTGTTCTGCACAAAGTAAACACACTCAGTGACAGTCGAATGAATGAGTTCGTGGAGTAGTCGTCTGACTATGTCATTCTATGTTTTGAATATTCATGCGATGTTTGTCAAAATTCGGACCGAATTTGCTTCATGAAGATGAATATTTTAGGCTCTGCTCCGATCCTCTTGAAAGGGGTCCTCCGGGCTGATTAAAAAGAGGCTTTCGAGAAGCTTAGAAGGATGGTTCCAATCCTCTTGCAACGAAGCAACTGAGCTTTGCGGAAAAAAGCTTTCCGAGAAAATATTTCAACACATTTTTAGTTCTTTCTATACTAGTTTTGGCAGAATCAAGCGGAAAAACCCTGATCTGTACGTTAAATCAATGTAAAAAAGTCGTCCTGAAAGGGTTAAGTGGATAGTTTTTTTTTACCGATTGAAATACGTACAGAGCACTTCTCGCGATTTAAATATTTCGGCGATTTAATACTCACTTAGCACTTTTGTGAGCAACACTCGTGCTCAAAATATTTCAGCGATTTTGAATACGCCCTGAGCAGTTTTGCGAGCTCCACTAGCGCTCAAAATATTTTGTGCTTTTATTACGAACTGAGGACTTTTGCGAGCACAACCCGCGTTCAAAATATTTTAGCGATTTGGATACGCACTGAGCACTTTTGCGAGCGCCACTCACGCTCAAAAAGTTTCTACGATTTGGATATGCACAGGCCATTAGCAGCGCCATCTTATACGATGCGAATAGAAGTACTTTGACTGATGCAAACAATATTTTCCATAATTTTTCGGTCCTACAGCAAGTCTCGGAGTTCAGCAAATGAATTTGTGGAAGCCAGTACTTCGAGCTCATATTTTTCTGCAGGTACTCTCGCAGTTTTGGGAGATTCATCTTTTTAAGAAAAACCCAAATTAATTCATCTACAGTATGATTATGAACCTTCCTTAATCATATGCTAAATATTATCGGACTCCAGTATTTAAAACAAAATTGAAATGTTACAAATTAATTGCCAAAAAACGACGGCAGACTCGATTCGATTGAAGTGTCTTGCTGATTCATAAAAGTACAATTTCCTGTCACGATGAGTTTTTGATTTTTTTTTTTTTATTTCTGAAATTCTTTTTGAATTAGTTCTATTAGGCCCAAAATGAAAACATTTCTGCTCTTTGGGAGAAAAGGTAACATCTAACATAGTACAGGGCCTTCAAGTACCCTTTATTATATCTTATATATAGAAAAATCTAAAACCGAAACTCAGGCTCCACTCTATTTCCAAAATAATTGGCAAAATTGGAATAACAGAAAGCTTAGCGCTGCATTCCGATCAGACGGTATACCAGGCCGTAAATTGGAAACGCAATCAATGCAGTTTACCTTCCGTAAATCGGAAATTGTTTGACCCGAGTCGGTGTAGTGCAACCGCATTTTCGCGTTATCGAATTCGGCAATTCAGGCGCAAACACATTCTTCTGTGAGTGGGGGCGCGGGTGGTTCACCTTGCTTGCGGCTAATGCAAATTTACATTCAGTACATTTGGCATTGCATGTGCCAGATGAGGCAATAAAATGCTATTCATACTTTTGTCGTTAAATTTGATAGTTTTCGAGTGATAACCGAATTTCATGAAAGCCAAATTATAGGAATGGCACTCTTTATTCTTATTCGAGTGGTGAAAGTCACGTTGCTCGAAAAAGTCATCAAGTCCCTTATGCTCGGAAAAAAATGCACAATCACTTGACATCATTGCAAATGGGAGGCACCTACATACGTGTGGACGACACCGACGTTCAGGCAAGAGGTATCGGAGCATAAACACAAAAGACATAGTTCCTTGAATTGCAATCTATGCCAAATAATGAAATTGCACTCTGGCAATTTTTGCAGTGTGTAGCAGATGGGCAAATTGGCTCCAGATATACCCACCTGAAGTTGCAGTTGAATCGTTTGTTCCCAGAACATTCCCTCTTTTTATGCAACCATATGTGACTTCATGTAATTTAGATGCAATCAAGTGAATTCTACAAACATCAAGAGGGTGGAAAATATGAATGAGAGGTGAAAAATTTTAAAGCTTCAGAAGCAAGGCAATAATTGTTAACAAACGAATTTCGTAAAAATTGCTTCAAATTACGGAAAATTGGTTTCGAAACTTGAAGAATTTCTTTCGAAGCTCGGAGAATTTGTTTTGAAGATCGGAGAATTTCTTTCGAAATTCGGATAACTTATTTCGAAATTCGGGGAATTTCTTTCGAAATTCGGAAAGTTTCTTTCGAAATTCAGAGATTTTTTTTCGATACACGGAGAATTTTTGAAATTCGGAGAATTTCTTTTCGAAATTGAGAGAATTTTTTTCGTAGTTTGGAGAAAATTATTTTCGAAGACCGGAAAATTTCTTTTGGAATTTGAAGAATTTCTTTCAAAATTCGGAGAATTTTTTTTTCGAAATTCGGAGATTTTTTTTTCGAAATTCGGGGAATTTCTTTCGAAATTCGGGGATTTTTTTCGAAATTCGGAGAATTTCTTTCGAAATTCGGAGAATTTTTTTTTTTGAAATTTGGAGAATCTTTTTCGAAGTTGGATATTCGGATAATTTATTTCGAAATTCGGAAAGTTTATTTCGAAATTCAGAGATTTTTTTTCGATATCCGGCGAATTTTTTTTCGTAATTCGGAGAATTTTTTTCGAAATTGGGAGAATTTTCGGAGAAAATTATTTTCGAAGACCGGAAAATTTCTTTTGAAATTTGTAGAATTTCTTTCGAAATTCGGAGATTTTTTCGAAATTCGAGGAATTTCTTTCGAAATTCGGGGAATTTCTTTCGAAATCCGGGGAATTTCTTTCGAAATTCGGAGAATTTCTTTAGAAATTAGGAGCATTTTTTTTCGAAATTTTGAGAATATTTTTCGAAGTTGGGAGAATTTTTTTCGTAATTCGGAGAATCTCTTTCGAAATTCGGAGAGAAATTCGGAGAATTTCTTTCGAAATTCGGAGAATTTCTTTCGAAATTCGGAAAATTTCTTTCAAAATTCGGAGAATTTCTTTCGAAATTCGGAGAATTTCTTTCGAAATTCGGAGAATTTCTTTCGAAATTCGGAGAATTTCTTTCGAAATTCGGAGAATTTCTTTCGAAATTCGGAGATTTTTTTTCGAAATTCGGAGAATTTTTTTCTTTCGAAATTAGGAGAATTTCTTCCGAAATTTGTAGAATTTCTTTCGAAATTCGAAGAATTTCTTTCGAAGTTCTGAGGTTTTTTGAAAATTTCTTTCGAAATTCAGAAAATTTCGTTCGAAATTCGGAGAATTTCTTTCGAAATTCGGAGAATTTCTTTCGAATTTGAAGAATTTCTTTCAAAATTCGGAAAATTCGGAGATTTTTTCGAAATTCGGGGAATTTCTTTCGAAATTCGGGAATTTTTTTCGAAATTCGGAGAATTTTTTTTTTCGAATTTTGGAGAATCTTTTTCGAAGTTGGATATTCGGATAATTTATTTCGAAATTCGGAAAGTTTCTTTCGAAATTCAGAGATTTTTTTTCGATACCCGGAGAATTTTTTTTTTGAAATTCGGAGAGTTTTTTCGAAGTTGGGAGAATTTTTTTCGTAATTCGGAGAAAATTATTTTCGAAGACCAGAAAATTTCTTTTGAAATTTGTAGAATTTCTTTCGAGATTTTTTTTTCGAAATTCGAGAGTTTCTTTCGAAATTTGGAGAATCTTTCGAAATTCGGAGAGAAATTCAGAGAATTTCTTTCGAAATTCTGAGAATTTCTTTCGAATTTCTTTCAAAATTCGGAGAATTTCTTTCGAAATTCGGAGAATTTCTTTCGAAATTCGGAGAATTTCTTTCGAAATTCGGAGAATTTCTTTCGAAATTCGAAGAATTTCTTTCGAAATTCGAAGAATTTCTTTCGAAATTCGAAGAATTTCTTTCGAAATTCGAAGAATTTCTTTCGAAATTCGAAGAATTTCTTTCGAAATGTGGAGAATTTCTTTCGAAATTTGGAGAATTTCTTTCGAACTTCTGGGAATTTCTTTCGAAATTCGAAGAATTTCTTTCGAACTTCGGGGAATTTCTTTCGAAATTCGAAAAATTTCTTTCGAAATGTGGAGAATTTCTTTCGAAATTTGGAGAATTTCTTTCGAACTTCGGGGAATTTCTTTCGAAATTCGAAGAATTACTTTCGAAATTTGAAGAATTTCTTTCGAACTTCGGGGAATTTCTTTCGAAATTCGAAGAATTTCTTTCGAAATTCGAAGAATTTCTTTCGAAATTCGAAGAATTTTTATTCGAAATTCGAAGAATTTCTTTCGAAATTCGGAGAATTTCTTTCGAAATTCGAAGAATTTCTTTCGAAATTCGAAGAATTTATTTCGAAATTCGAAGAATTTCTTTCGAAATTCGAAGAATTTCTTTCGAAATTCGAAGAATTTCTTTCGAAATTCGAAGAATTTCTTTCGAAATTCGAAGAATTTCTTTCGAAATTCGAAGAATTTCTTTCGAAATTCGAAGAATTTCTTTCGAAATTCGAAGAATTTCTTTCGAAATTCGAAGAATTTCTTTCGAAATTCGAAGAATTTCTTTCGAAATTCGAAGAATTTCTTTCAAAATTCGAAGAATTTCTTTCGAAATTCGAAGAATTTCTTTCGAAATTCGAAGAATTTCTTTCGAAATTCGACGAATTTCTTTCGAAATTCGAAGAATTTTTTTCTGAAATCGAAGAATTTCTTTCGAAATTCGAAGAATTTCTTTCAAAATTCGAAGAATTTCTTTCGAAATTTGAATAATTTCTTTTTAAATTTGAAGATTTTTTTTTCGAATTTCGGAGAATTTCTTTCGAACGAAGAATTTCTTTCGAAATTCGAAGAATTTCTTTCGAAATTCGAAGAATTTCTTTCGAAATTCGAAGAATTTCTTTCGAAATTCGAAGAATTTCTTTCGAAATTCGAAGAATTTCTTTCGAAATTCGAAGAATTTCTTTCGAAATTCGAAGAATTTCTTTCGAAATTCGAAGAATTTCTTTCGAAATTCGAAGAATTTCTTTCGAAATTCGAAGAATTTCTTTCGAAATTCGAAGAATTTCTTTCGAAATTCGAAGAATTTCTTTCGAAATTCGAAGAATTTCTTTCGAAATTCGAAGAATTTCTTTCGAAATGCGAAGAATTTCTTTCGAAATTCGAAGAATTTCTTTCGAAATTCGAAGAATTTCTTTCGAAATTCGAAGAATTTCTTTCGAAATTCGAAGAATTTCTTTCGAAATTCGAAGAATTTCTTTCGAAATTCGAAGAATTTCTTTCGAAATTCGAAGAATTTCTTTCGAAATTCGAAGAATTTCTATTTCTTTCGAAATTTGAAGAATTTATTTCGAAATTCGAAGAATTTCTTTCGAAATTCGAAGAATTTCTTTCGAAATTCGCAGAATTTCTTTCGAAATTCGCAGAATTTCTTTCGAAATTCGCAGAATTTCTTTCGAAATTCGCAGAATTTCGTTCGAAATTCGCAGAATTTCGTTCGAAATTCGGAGAATTTCTTTCGAAATTCTTTCGGAGAATTTCTTTCGAAATTCGCAGAATTTCTTTCGAAATTCGAAGAATTTCTTTCGAAATTCGAAGAATTTCTTTCGAAATTCGAAGAATTTCTTTCGAAATTCGAAGAATTTCTTTCGAAATTCGAAGAATTTCTTTCGAAATTCGAAGAATTTCTTTCGAAATTCGAAGAATTTCTTTCGAAATTCGAAGAATTTCTTTCGAAATTCGAAGAATTTCTTTCGAAATTCGAAGAATTTCTTTCGAAATTCGAAGAATTTCTTTCGAAATTCGAAGAATTTCTTTCGAAATTCGAAGAATTTCTTTCGAAATTCCAAGAATTTCTTTCAAAATTCGAAGAATTTCTTTCGAAATTCGAAGAATTTCTTTCGAAATTCGAAGAATTTCTTTCGAAATTCGAAGAATTTCTTTCGAAATTCGAAGAATTTCTTTTCAAATTTCGAAGAATTTCTTCTCGAAATTCGAAGAATTTCTTTCGAAATTCGAAGAATTTCTTTCGAAATTAGAAGAATTTCTTTCGAAATTCGAAGAATTTCTTTCGAAATTCGAAGAATTTCTTTCGAAATTCGAAGAATTTCTTTCGAAATTCGAAGAATTTCTTTCGAAATTTGGAGAATTTCTTTCGAAATTCGGAGAATTTCTTTCGAAATTCGGAGAATTTCTTTCGAAATTCGGAGAATTTCTTTCGAAATTCGGAGAATTTCTTTCGGAATTCAGAGAATTTTTTTCGAACTTCGGGGAATGTCTTTCGAACTTCGGGGAATTTCTTTCGAACTTCGGGGAATTTCTTTCGAAATTCGGAGAATTTCTTTCGAAATTCGGAGAATTTCTTTCGAAATTCGGAGAATTTCTTTCGAAATTCGGAGAATTTCTTTCGAAATTCGGAGAATTTCTTTCGAAATTCGGAGAATTTCTTTCGAAATTCGGAGAATTTCTTTCGAAATTCGGAGAATTTCTTTCGAAATTCGGAGAATTTCTTTCGAAATTCGGAGAATTTCTTTCGAAATTTGGAGAATTGCTTTCGAAATTCGGAGAATTTCTTTCGAGTTCTTTCGAAACTCGGAGAATTTCTTTCGAAATTCGGAAAATTTCTTTCGAAATTCGGAGAATTTCTTTCGAAATTCGAGCTTCGGGGAATTTGTTTTGAAATTCGGAGAATTTGTTTTGAAATTCGGAGAACTTCTTTCGAAATTCGGAGATCGAAATTCGGAGAACTGAATGTCGGAGATTTTCTTTCGAAATTCGGAGAATCACGCCACGCCACGCCAGGATAAACGTCTAGATGTACAAAAGCTAGAAGAACTAACGAAATAAACCTGATGCAATTTGTAGATTATTAACCCAGCTCGAAGATGATTTTAATAAAGCAATTAACCAAATTATTATACAGAAAGATCAGCCATTGCTGAAAAGAGAAAACGCTATTATGTGAGAAAAAATATCCCACAAAAAAGCACCTTCTTAAACATTAGCATAGAAATGGTTCAACGATGCATTTCAGGATGGAGCTGTACCACTTTCTGGGGAAAAAAAATCTTCAATCTATTACTGTGTGCTCGGGGCTCAATCGGCCGCAAAATATAATTACGCTCTGCTGCAACACCCCATCACCCTCATCCACCGACCCCGATCTCCTTTCAATCCATGGCATTTGGGTCCGCTTTGTGCCAACCTTCTTTCCCCGAACAGGTTCAACAAGAGTCAACGAGTGTCTACCGACAGCACTCTGCCGTTCCAAGAGGGCACTCCTTTTAGCCTGCATCATTCCGATAACTCCAAGCCAGGAAAAACTTGCACTCTTCCATCATAATTGACAGCTGGCTTGGGAAGGATGAGGTGCAAAAATCACCATCATCAGCAGCACACACTCCTCAAACCCTCAGCTGTGCGGAGTGAGACACGACGAATGATGGCAAGTGGCCGTGTCTGCAAAGTTTGCCCTCTCGTCATCCACACTTGGCAGAAGTGGCTCCGACTCGGATCCAGAAGGAGATTCCAATCGCTCGGCACATCCACATACATAGTCCGGGCAGTATAATCGATTTCGATGCCACTTCCGGATGGGGCCACAATTCCCCCGAGAATGGGGATGATGACGGGTGGCTGTCGTCGTCGTTCTCTTCGACTTGTTCGACTTCGATGGTGCTGCCGAACCTCAGAGTGGTTCATTAATTTTAATTACTTCAACCACATGAGCAAACAAGATGGAGTCTCCGGCAGCACTTGTTCCGCTTTTTTTTCGCCCGGACTCATGTCCAAGCTTTGGACGTTATGTCAGTCTGTCGGATAGTTAGCCGTTGGAGGCCCACCCTTTAGCAGTTAATTGAGTCAAGCCCCCGAGGGGTGCGTGGTTTGATGTGTGGCTTGCCTCAAGGGATTTGAGGATCTGTGTGGAGAGAAGATGGACCACAGATTGGGGGATGGTGCGCTTTTGAAAACAGTTTGCATGCTGGAAAATTGTGGATAATAATAAGCTCATACTTTGCTCAACCAACCTTGATATTGAAAGATCTGAGATAAGTTTAGTCATTAAACTAATCTGCAGAATAGAAGTCACAGATGCTTTCACCTTACTTTCTTGGAGGAATCTATTTCTGTACTGAGTTGAATTAGTTAATTTTTGCCATATCCGCTCAGGAGGCTTCTCTTTTTCATTAGATCACCCTCTTTAATATTAAATATGCCCAGCTCACCATCGCTTCTAAGAAGGATCAACTATGCTTAGTTAACCCTATCAAGAAAATAGCATCCCAAAGAAACCAAAGAGATTGTAATCAATTTCCCGAGGAAATTCAAAAGCATTCCCGTGAATCTTTATATAAGAATTTTGTTTCGTAATTCAATAGATATGTCGATTGAAGTGTGGGTCACACGATGGACTGTCAGGTGGGTTGGGGTAAACTGCACTAACTTCACTATTGTTCATTTTAAATTAAAAAAATCGAGTTTAATTTAGTGAAGAACAGGATGGGCACTACACAGTCACTACGATACACTTCTACCATGACCAGCTGTTGCCAGTGTCTGAACTATAATAATATCGCTGTCGGGTTTTCGTGGTTTAGGGTGGTAATGGGGTGGTCAAGTATGTTTGTGTGGGTTGTGTTGTTGTTAAGTCATGTGGGTTGTGTCGATAATCTTGGTTTATTGACGACATATTTCTCTCTTCTCTCTGTGTTTTGATCGTGAAGAGAAGATTTGCGTACGCACAGCTTAGGTTGTCGGTGTCCGTCCGATGGTTGACCGTGTTAGAGGTACCCGAGCAGCACAAGTCAGACAAAAATGGTTGCAGCAACTTGATTGTGACTAAATCTGGTCACATATGAGTTGCAGCAACCTATGTGAAGCATGTGTGCTGCTAGGGTAGTGACAATATGACACATCTCTAACACTTGCAGAGCTAGCTTCTTGTAGGATTTATCGACGATTGTGGGGTTATGGATGTTGAAGCGGTGTTGATGGGTGATGCAGTGGTTAATCAGGGCTGATTTCTCTTGGAGTTTTAGTACTTCTGGGTCTGTGTATTGGTACCCTTCCAACAGGTGTTTGTCCAATTTGTTGATGTTGGATTGGTGTCCGTACATTCGGGTTCTGAGCTTATTGGTCGTCATACCGATATATTTACTAGGGCAACTCGTACAGTCAATCCTATAGATGACGTTGCTTTTGTTGAGCTTTGATACCGGATCCTTTTTTTTTTTTTTTTTCGTTTGTCGGGTGAAGATTACTGCGTCCAGATTTTAGGACTATTGTGATATACCCTTTTGCTGTGAAATACGCAAGTTATCTCAGTAACATGTTTGTCACTGAGATACCTTGGTATCGACTGAACTCAAGACCATCTATTATTGATGAATAGAGATCCTGAGTTACAGTATGTGACTCCCCCATTCTGGCGAGACTAGCTTTATGAAGCCAACCACGTCCTTGGGGGATAAGATCCATATGTCAGCAGGCCCTAAAAAGGGCTTGCTGAGAACTTTGAACCTACGTTGGGTGAGTGCACTGCAATAGCAGAGGATGTGTTCTGATGTTTCTCTCTCCTCGTCACAGAAGCGGCAATTTGAGGTTTGGATTGCTCCGATCTTTTGTAGATGGTATCTGCAGGGGCAGTGTCCAGTTATTAGACCGGTGCATTCCAGTTTGATGTGATTTGACTGACCATATATTTGTTCAGTTCCATTTTTACAGAGCAGTTTGAGATCCCGCAGAAGGGCTCAGGGCCAATGAACCTTTCATTAGATCCATTCCTGGCTAGCTCATCAGCAATCTCGTTTCCCTCTAGACCCGTATGTCCTGGGATCCAATATAGGTAGACTCGATTGCGTATTGATAAGTTTTTCAAAGCCAGAATGCATTCCCACACTAGCTTTGAGTTACAAGTGTAGTTATTAAGCGACTTAAGTGCCGCTTGGCTGTCAGAGAAAATACATATTTTTGCAAATCTATACTTTCTCCTCAGGCATAATAACACGCATTCTAATATTGCATATATTTCCGCCTGAAATACTGTGGGCCACTGTCCTAAGTGGACAGAAATTTTTGTTGTAGGGCCATAGATTCCGGATCCTGTCAGATTATTCATTGTCGAACCATCTGTGAAGAAATTGTTGGAACGCTGGGTCCACCTCCTTCCCACTCCAGGCGGGAAGGAATGAACACATCGTAAGGTAAGTCATAATTGACTACCGTTTCCATCCAGTCACTACAAATTCATATTGCGGGATTTATGGCAAATTCATTTAATATGCTGAGGTGACCCGTAAGGTCTCCAGACAGCAGTGTTTTTGTTCTCTTTAACCTTAGAGCACTTTTTTCCGCTTCCAGCTTTATGAATTGATCTAACCGGGGCAGGTGAAGCATTGCGTCTAGGGCCAAAGTGGGTGTACTACGAACTGCACCAGTGATGGCTATGCAAGCGGTGCGTTGGATTTTGTTGAGCTTAGCCCTTGCAGCAGCCTCATTAGTTTTAGGCCACCAGAAAAGGGAAGCGTAAGTTGTCCTGGGACGGACAATGGTTTTATATATCCACATGATCATACTTGGTTTTAGGCCCCATCTTTTACCAAGGGTTTTTGAACAAACCCAAAGTGTATTGAGACCTTTCTGCACAACTGATTGGAGATGAGAGTTCCAATTAAGCTTTGCGTCGAGTATGACACCTAGATATTTTACTTCACTTGAATAAACTAATTGTGTTTGATTCAAGAAAAGGGGTTTCAGTTGTACCTTTCTCCGTTTGGTGAAAGGGATAATGGAAGTTTTTGTAGGATTTATGCCTAGTTGATCCTTTTGACACCAGGAAAAAGTGTGATTTAGGGCAGATTGCATTCTTTCCACGATAACACTTTCGAATTTGCCTCGTACAATAATGACAACGTCATCAGCATATCCAACCACTTCGAAGCTTCTTCTCTCTAAGCTGTCTAGAAGCTCATCCACCACCAGTGACCACAACAAAGGAGAAAGCACTCCGCCTTGCGGACACCCCCTTGTTGCTTTAACAGTGATGTATGAACCGCTAAGCTCAGAGGAGATTTTCCGATTAGCTAGCATAGCATGTACCCAGGTAACAATGCATGGGTCGAATTTTCTCCTCAACATTGCTGACCCTATAGACGAATAAGAAGCGTTATCGAATGCGCCCTCAATATCTTGAAATGCTACAAGAGCAATTTCTTTTGCATTAAGTGTTTTTTCGATTTTTTGAACTACCGTATGTAGTGCCGAGATTGTAGATTTTCCACTTTGATAAGCGAATTGGTTTTTTGACAAAGGCATTGCTTTCATAAATTTGTGATTTATGTACTCGCATAGTACCTTTTCCATAATTTTGAGCATTACAGAGGATAAACTTATCGGCCTGAATGCTTTGGGGTTGGTGATGTACTCTTCGGATCGTAGGATAGCTGAGTAGGATTCCCAATCAGTTTTCTTAGGATCTTTAAACGTTTTTTCCATCGTTAGACCCCCTTCCCATTCGAAGATGATGTGTTTATGGTCTGACATTGATATTTCTTCAGAAACATGCCAGTTTTTTATTTTATCAGAGATGGGCCGACTACATAGAGTCAAGTCCAAAACTTCCTGACGAATGGAGTTTTCAAACGTGGGCTTGTCAACAACATTACAAATGTCAATGTTCTTGGAAGAGAGAAACTGTAACAGGTACTCACCTCTGGTGTTTATATTGGTACTTCCCCATACGGTGTGATGTGCATTTGCGTCGCACCCTATGACGAAGGGGATGTTGTGTCGGTGGCTGTAGGCTACGAGCGCAGCTATTTCTGGAGGAGGGATTTCGTCCACGTCACCTGGGAAGTATGCCGAGACCACCAAGATCTCTCTACTCCCTCTGGCGGAAGGTACCTCCATCCTGACCGCTACGATGTCCCTATTTATGAATTCTGAAATTGGAAAGTATTTACAGTTGTTATGTAATAAAATAGCCGCTCTAGGAGAAAGCTGGCTGTCATCATATACCAACTTACATGAGTGTTGTGGAATACCTTGTATTCTGGATTTATTGACCCATGGCTCTTGAATGAGGGCCACGGTTAAATTCTCTTTGGTGAACCTCCGACAGAGCACACCCGTGGCGCTCTCAGCATGGTGGAGGTTCACTTGCAGAACTTTAGTCGCCATTTCCGGGTTCCTGCTTTTTCCGGACGACGACTGTCCGGCTTTGGATGTTGCGGATCATCAGGATGTCGTTTGATATTACAGTTTGGGTTTTCTCTCTTCCCTGTAGCAACCTGGCCCGCCAGTTTCGCCTCTGTGGTCAAACTGTTGCTTTTGCACCCCTTTGCCATGTTTAGATACCTTTGGTTTGGTACCACTAGAGCAGGGGGTCGCCTGTAAGCTTCGAGCTTTTCCTTTAGAGGCGGACAGACTAGCCTTTATAGTGCTTTTGGGGTGAGATTTACTAACCTCGCCCGAACCGGAGGCTTCCTCAGATTTCTCTTGGGTCGGCCTTCCAGTTAGCCGCACCTCGCCCGAACAGGAGGCCTCCTCAGATTGCTCTTGGGTCGGCCTTCCAGTCGGATTGGCGGTAGCGGCAGTCGGTTGATCTGTAATCTTCCTTAGTTGGATTTCACCAAATCGGTAGTTAAGGGTGTATTTGGACTTCTTCAACTTTTCCATCGACGCACCCTCTACTGTGAAGATCCATTCAACATGAATATCTTTCAGAATTGATCGTTTCACAATACGCCAATTAGTTGTTGTGATGTCATTTTGGCTTTCTATGAGAGCCTTTATTCGGTCGTCATCATAGCTGGAGCTTTGTGGGAAGAATGCTCGGATCATCTCTGGACGTGGAATCGCCACTTCGTCCATTGCCATCAGCTCTGCACCTTCCCAGGGTTTCATGGATGGGGATATTCTCTTTAACCACTCAGCAGCAGTCTCTTGATCCTTACAGATTAGAACCATGTAACCGGACTTGTAGATGGGGTTGTTGAATTTGGGTTTTATTGGCTCGTTTCGCTGTTGAACTACTCTGAGCAGGAGTGTTTCTTGTAGAAGGTCTAGCTGGGCTGTAGTGAGTTGGACGGTGGGAAAGTCTTTGGGTATTATCCCGACCTTCACGCTTTTGGCCATATCACTGTAGCTGATACCAGCTGTTTTCCTCATGGGTGGGTTTTGTTGTCCAGACACGTTTTTCTGAGGCGCGCGGTTTGAGGACTGTTGGGCGCGCTCTCTCGGATCCAGATGGTGCTTCACCATTTTTTGTTTGGGGTCCTCTGTGGCGGATTTGTCTAGGTAGTTTCTCGAGCGTTTTGAGGAAGTGGGCTCGCTCTCCTTATTCAGGATTATGGACAAGGCCTCATTCCGGTCTTTTCCCTTCTCCCGGAGAGTTCTAAGCTGCTTCCTCTGCGAGCGTGTGAGTGTGGGGATTTTCTTGCTCGGAGCACCCTTGGCTTCCGTAGAACCCTTGTTATCTTCGTAGCCTTTGCTACTTGCTAAAGATGTTTGGGGGTTGATGACGATCCTGATACCATCATCTTCGTTATCTTCCATGTCCAGCAGGTTGGAGTCGGTCGATGAGAGGGGTTGTAGATCTGGATCAGCTTTGTCGAAACATGTGCTGCTCCGGGAGATAGGCGTTGAGGGGCAGGATATTTCCATCTTCTCCTGCGAACTACTGAGTAGCTGGTCTTCGGTAAGGCCAAGCTGACTCAGAGTATTCTCCACTTCGCTCTCACACGACTGAGAGAGGCAGTCGTCACCTTGAGGGTTGTTTGTAGAATTTGTACTCATTTTTGGTCCCACGAGTAGATAGGGAAATAAATGTCCGCTGCACCAGTGCCCCGCCGTAGTGCAGTAAGGGCTGCTTACTGGGGTGTTCGCCCTGGTGCACCCCAGGCTCCGTTCGCGGTTGAGCATGTTTAGAACCCCCTCAACCATTCAGCCCTCTGCACGGGTCGCATGACACCTTGGCATTGGGGTTTATCCATTTTTGCTTTACACGATGGCCATGAATAACAGCCATCGCAACCTTCCTCCTTTACCAGGGCTTAGGATCTGTAGCTCAAGTTCTCAATAGTTTCACAATCTTTCGGACATGCAACTACGGAGAACCATCATTGCTAGCGGAGAATCCTTACCGGAGAACGGAGAACCATCATTGCTACCGGATCCTTAGCATTTTTGTAAAGATGTTCTACTGTGTTGCTGTTGCTGTGTGAGATACCAATATTCAAGCCACTGTTGAGAAGGATATGTTTGATGTTTGGTGCTAAGCCTTGGATGAATGGGATGACTTACTGTGTAGTGCCCATCCTGTTCTTCACCACCCACCCATCTTGTTTACAATAGTGAAGCTAGTGCAGTTCACCCCAACCCACCTGATAGTCCATCGTGTGACCTACACTTCAATCGACAGGTTGATTAATCTCGAGTAAGTCACACAATAGCTCACTTATGTACCATTGCAATTAATTAACGTATTGCCAATAAATGACAGATCCTGAATAAGATCCAAACCACCGGATCGAAACGATGGCAATGATTTGAAATTATCAACATTTTCATGTGACTGAAAGCCGAAAATCCTGAAAATTAGCAACTAATCCAGTCGAAATCCCCAAAAATCAACTACAGGAAGAATACCTAGAGGATTTTCTGGGGGAATTTGCGGAGGAATGCCTGGAGAACCTTCCGGGGGAAATCCTTGAGAAACTTTCGGAGGAACATCTTGAGGAACTTCCGGAGAATTTTTTTTAGAGGATTTCCTGGAGAAACTTCCGGAGGATTTCCTGGAGGAATTTTCGGAGGACTTCCTGGAGGAACGTCCGGAGGAATTTTGGGAGGATTTGCTGGGGGAACTTCCCGAGAAATTCCTGGAGGAACTCTCTGATGTTTGGAGAACAAATCCCTATACGGGAGTCAAGTTTATCAGAACCATAATACCGAATTGGGACAAAGCTGTAAGTCAATGCGAAAGCGCTACATAGCAATACACCCAGGATTTTTTTGTACGCGGTTGGAATTCAATAATTTCTCGGTTAACCCGAACTTTTACAGCTTTTTAAATACCACCTGCATTTTCTTTGATTGCTTTTTCCGTCCAATGTCCAGGCTTGGCATTTACTCGCACAATGAGCTCAATGAGCAAAAAAAGTTCATCAAAAATGAGCAACAAAACATCACGGATATGATCAAAACATAAAAAAAGATGCTCTTCGTTGTGGGAAAAATGAGGAGCGGCTCTCATTGAGAGAAACCGTTTGTCTCAATGTGCCTCTTTGAGGAGCATCATTTTTGTTGTTCTTTCCAACCGAACGTACAGAGAAATGTAAGCACACTTCTGTCATACCATCGCTACCCGTACAACAGCCTCACACATTCGCACCTTCATGAGACCAGCATGAGAATAGGGACCGTGTCTAGCATCCATGAACGGGTAGAAATGAACATCACTCTATCTTCACATTAATTATTTACTGCTTCTAAGCAACATGCAGCTTGATGTAGGCAATTCTACATTTATCTGGTTAGCAATTAAAATTTGGATTGCAAAGAGATTATTGACCAAACTATCTTATACTAGGCGAACCTGCCCGATCTCACTGGGTTTTATTTTGGTCGGTCAATCATTTAATTGATCGATGCGTCGCACTCTAGATTGATTTCAGTTCGAGCTTGATGGCGTTCTTCTGATTGCATGAAAACGTTGCATTTAGACAACTTCTCAACTTTCCCTAGCAAATTGTTCTATTTTTCATATACATAAACAAACACAGAAGAGCCCAAAATGATTCGCTTGGTGAGTAAATCTTGCAAATCGGCCAACCTGTTCACAAGTTATAATGCCTCAATGGAAAAACAAACTCATTTTTATATATGAAGATAGATAGATGATGATGATGATGATGATTGAAGAAGATGAAAAGGGAAGGGCCAGGGAGCGATCCCTTGATCGTAGTGGCATAAAGGCACCAAGACCTACTTTAAAATATTGTGTAAACGCGTTTAAACGCATGAGACCTAAAATCCGCATAACAATTAAGCCTCATATTAAACCGCATGAAAAGCGACTTCAGTGTATACCGTTTTGACCGATTAATACAGGATTTTTGCGACTGCTTCAATTTTTAATGAAAATTATTAAGCTCAGTCAGGGGAATGTCTTCAACGTGTAAAAATTAAATGCAACAGTCCTAAACACCATCATTATGGCAGTGATTGAATTGTTTTCTAAGCAAAGCGATAAATACAATAACCTACTGGCTACCGTTAGATTAGCCAACTAATTATCTTTTTTTTTCGCCACCACCAATTCCGTCCTTATAAAAGAGACTCAAAGATACTCAATGAGCAACTTTTTCCTCACCTCATTGAGTCAAACTATTTAGTTATCATTGAGAAATGAATATATTTCGGAGCTACCCGAAAAAGAGTGAAACGCAAAAGTACAAAAGAGAAGAGCAAAGATTCGTGTGTCGAGAGCAGTGAGCATTTTTTTTCTTCTCCTGATTCGCTCTGAGGAGCATTCCATCCCTGCCAATGTCATAAATCACTGATCTTCAGCACCGCGGGTGTGGCCAAAATACTGGCAGCGATGACGAATAAAAAGTTGCTTGCGGTGGTGACATTGCATTGGGGTCTGGGTTTTCAGACCGCCCCTCCCCCTTTTTTCATACAAATGATTTTTTATTTATATGGAACGTAAGATATTGACCGATTCCTCCCCTCCCCCCATAAGTGCTTACGTATTATGTGTACGGCCCCATTCCTGGATACTAACAAAACTCTAGGGCATGATGGGGCAGCAAACTCTGTCCTCATTCCGTGCCGATAGTTCGAACGAGCCAGACGTGTGTGCTGTGTCTCATCGCGGATTGTGTTCGGTAGTGAAAAGGCTATTGTGTGGTGCGCTCCTACCTACGGATCCAAGGCGATCACTGTCGGCGAGTGAAGTAGCTGCTTCTGGCGACGCCAGTGAAGCAGGCTATTGTTACTGCTGCTACCTACAGCAGCAGGGGCAGATAAGTGGCAAAACTTTTTATTGTTCTCCTTCTGTTTGATACAGAGTGGGACTGCTTAGAATTAATCGAATTAGTTTTTTTAAGTTTTTTTTCTAATTTGCTATTAGTTCTAAGTTAGTATAAGCAAAATTATCCTTCCACCTTGCGGGGTGAGAATGGAGGAGGAGACTGGAGAAGGCAATGTGCCTGCTAAAGATGGAGGGCGCACTCGATTGTACCATGCGGCTTCGCCTGGGCCTTGGGTTGTTTACTTTCGGCAGAAAGTAAAAAGCCTAGTTTTTCTCGGCATTAAACGAGATTTGACGCGTCGTTTTCCGAAGCTTGATTTTAGCCAGATCAACAGGAACAAACTACGCATCACCGCACCTACATACCAGGTGGCAAATGAAATTGCTGGCGACAGGGCGTACAATGTTGAATATATGGTTTATAAAAAGGCTGTCTAAAGAATGCAATGGAGTCTACCGTGGATATTCTGGACTGCAAGGAATTGCATTCAGCAGCCACGGTAGATGGAAAGAAGATATATTCCAAGTCAGGTTCGCTTCGGGTGACGTTCGCCGGTTCGATGCTCCCAAAATATGTCGATATTGAAAACATGCTATTTCCGGTGCGTCTTTTTGTGCCAAGGGTATTTAATTGTACCAATTGCAAACAACTTGGTCACACTGCCGAGTTTTGTGACAACAAACCACGTTGTGGCAAATGTTCTGAAAGGCATCGGGAGGAGTCCTGCCAGCAACAGGCAACCAAATGTGCTTATTGTGGTTTGAATCCTCCCCATGGTTTGCAGGAATGCCCGGTGTACAAAAAGCGCACCCAAAAAGTGAAGCGCTCGTTGGTACAGCGCTCCAAGCAGTCGTATGCGGAAATGGTTAAGTCGCAAGACACATCCGCCACAGCCACTGCATCGACTGCTATTTCAGCCACCGTTCGTGTAAGTGATTATTATGATTCCATATCCATTGATGAATTGGACTCTGACGCAGCCGATATGGATGATCCTGCGGAGGTACACGTGCCCGAAAAGAGGAAGCAACCATCTTCCCCGGGATCGCGCCGCAAGAGAACAAAAATCATCCATAAAAGCTTGGCAAAATCTGAAGGTAATGGGGGTTTATTTAAAATCCCGAAGCAACCTGTCCCTACTGCTTCTTTTGATCCTAGTTGCAGTAAGGCATTCCCGCCATTGCCTAAAACCGATGTTTCCAAGAAACATCCGGCTAGGAGAATCAATGAAAGAAAAACTTCAATTCGTTCTTCCCAAAAAAGTACTCCGTCCAAGCGAGGATTGATCTCCTTTAAGGACCTTGTGGACCGTTTTTGAATTTATTCAATATTCAGAATTCATTGAGGCCAATCATTGACCTCTTTATACCAACATTTGAAAGTTATCTGAAGCAATTGACTGTTTCATGGCCCCTTCTTGCAGGAATTGTATCTTTCGATGGATAATACGGCCAACACCGAAGATACAATCACTGTGCTGCAGTGGAACTGTCATAGTCTGAAAAATAAATTAGACGTGTTGAAGTTTTTGATTCGCAATTCCGATTGCGATATATTTGCACTCTGTGAAACATGGCTTTCTTCTGAAGATGAAATCAACTTCCACGATTTTAATATTATTCGCCAAGATCGGGATGATCATTATGGTGGCGTTTTTTTGGGGATCAAAAAATGCTACTCCTTCTACAAAATTCCCATTCCGCCTGTTCCCGGTTTAGAAATCCTCGCATGCCAAGTAAATGTGAAGAATAAAGATCTTTGCATAGCTTCAGTGTACATTCCTCCAAATGCCTCTATTAATCGTCGACATTTTTGGAGCGCAGTCTCCCTCCTATCATCTCCAGTATTGATATTGGGTGATATGAACGCACATGGTATTGGATGGGGCGAAATGTATGACGATTATAGAGCGCCTATTTTCTATGATTTGTGTGACGATTTCAATTTGAATATTTTGAACACTGGTGAAGTAACTCGAATAGGACCAAATGGTCAACAAAGCCGTATTGATCTGTCTTTATGTTCAAATTCACTATCATTAGATTGCACGTGGAAGGTTATTCAAGATCCCCATGGTAGTGACCATATGCCGATAGTCACCACACCACAATTAAGAGTGGCTATCAACAATCTGAGCCAGTTAATGTTCCTTTCGATCTCACGAAGAACATTGACTGGCAAAAATTTGCATCGGCGGTAAAAAATGGTATTGACTCAACTGATACTCTTCCACCTTTGGATGAATATCGATTCCTTATTGAGTTGATTCAAAAAAGCGCACTAGAAGCTCAGAAACGACGCGTTCCAAGTACATCTGTCATCAGAAGACCAGCCACCCCTGGATGGGATGATGAATGTACTAAGTTGTATTCTGAGAAATCTGATGCCTTCAAGGCCTTCCGTAAACACGGAAGGTCAGAGCTTTGAAGAGTATTTGAGGCTCGAAAGAAAACTAAAAAATCTTCTCAAGGCAAAAAACGTAGCTACTGGCGACGTTTTGTCGAGGGACTATCACGAGAAACCTCAATGACAACACTTTGGAAAACGGCTCGCAACATGCGGAACCGCATTTCCACCAATGAGAGTGAAGAATACTCCAATCGATGGATATTCAACTTCGCAAAAAAGGTCTGCCCAGATTCCGTACCAGCAGAACCGCTATTTCGAGAATCAGTCACTGATCCCGGTTCTTTGGGTGGACCATTCACAATGCTGGAACTTTCTATGTCTCTTCGTTCATCGAATAACTCTGCTTCGGGATGCGATAACATCAAATTCAATCTTCTTAAAAACCTCCCAGATATCGCAAAAAGACGATTACTTGACCTGTACAACTGTTTCATGGAGTACAACATTGTGCCACCTGAATGGCGACAGGTGAAAGTAATAGCTATTTAAAAGCCTGGGAAACCAGCGTCTAATCACAATTCATACCGACCGATTGCCATGCTATCATGCATGAGAAAATTATTGGAGAAAATGATCCTTTCAAGAGTCGATCATTATGTCGAAGAAAATGCATTGCTTTCAAATACTCAGTTTGGATTTCGAAAAGGGAAAGGAACAAACGATTGTCTAGCGTTGCTTTCTTCAGATATACAACTGGCCTTTGCGCACAAGGAGCAATTGGCTTCAGTATTCTTGGATATTAAGGGCGCTTTTGATTCAGTTTCCATTGAAGTACTGTCAGACAATCTGCACAGTAGTGGATTACCCGTTATTTTGAACAATTTCTTGTATAATTTGTTGTCAGAAAAACAAATGAACTTCACACTCGGCACTCTGACAACTTCCAGAAAGAGCTACATGGGCCTTCCCCAAGGATCATGTTTAAGTCCCTTGCTTTATAATTTCTATGTTAAAGATATTGACAATTGTTTGGAAGGACAATGCACGCTCAGACAACTTGCAGATGATGCCGTGGTCTCTCTGCTGCCGCTGTCTTGCAAGGACCATTGCAAAGTACCCTAGATAATCTGACTGTTTGGGCCAGACATCTAGGGATCGAGTTTTCACCGCAAAAACTCAGTTGGTTGTGTTTATTAGGAAGCGGTACCCAGCTCAACTGAAACTAAAACTGTTGAATGATGACATCAACCAATCTTTATCTTCTAAATACCTTGGGGTCGTGTTTGATTCCAAATGTACCTGGAAACTCCACATTGAGTATTTGATACAAAAATGCCGGAAAAGGATCAATTTTCAATGTTCTATCTCCGGAACATGGTGGGGTGCTCACCCGGAAGACCTCATCAAACTCTATAGAACGACTATTCTCTCTGTTTTAGAGTATGGCTCTTTCTGCTTCCTCTCAGCAGCTGATTGCCACCTGATCAAATTGGAACGAATTCAGTATCGTTGTTTGCGTATTGCCCTTGGCTGCATGCATTCGACGCATAACATGAGCCTGGAGGTGCTTGCTGGAGTCACTCCTTTAAAGCACCGTTACTGGGAGCTCTCACTTAGAATACTCGTCAAATGTGGAACAAGTAACACACTTGTCTTAGATAACTTCGATAAAATGCTTGAACTGACTTGTCGTTCAAGATTCCTTAGAGTCTATCTCAACTACATTTCTTCAGATCTTTGTCTTCCGTGTTATAATCCACCTCGAGTTCACTTCACCAACGACAGTTCCTCAATTGAATACGATCTGTCCATGAAACACGCTATTCAAGGAATACCAGATCATCTTCGACAAATATCTATCCCTCCATTTTTTCAGAAAAATATGAACATGTCAATTGCAACAACAGATATTTCACTGATGGTTCTCGCATCAACGGATCCACTGGCTTCGGTGTTTTCAATGTAACTTCAACCACCTTCCGAAAACTTCAGGAACCGTGTTCGGTTTATGTTGCTGAGCTGGCAGCAATTAACTTCGCTTTGGGGATAATTTACAATCAGCCCGTAGACCATTATTTCATCTTCTCGGATAGTCTTAGTTCTATCGAGGCACTCCGGTCGATGAAACCTGTTAAGCACGCATCTTACTTTCTTACAAACATAAGAGAGCAGATGCGTGTTTTGGTCGAAAGATCATTCAAGATTACCTTTGTTTGGGTCCCTTCTCACTGCTCAATCTACGGCAATGAGAAGGCAGACTCGCTGGCAAAGGTGGGCGCACAGGAAGGTGAAGTTTATGATAGACAATACTCGAGCAACGAGTTTTTCCCATTAGTCCGTCAGAGTACTCTTCAAAGTTGGCAAAGAAATTGGACACACAACGAACTTGGACGGTGGCTATTTTCCATAGTTCCAAAAGTTTCTGGGCGAGCGTGGTTCAGAGGTGAGGACTTAAGTCGAGGCTTCATTCGCGTGATGTCGAGACTTATGTCTAATCACTATTCACTAAACGCACATCTGTACAGAATAAACCTTGTCGATAGCAACTTATGTAGGTGCGGAGCCGGTTATGATGACATCGATCACGTAGTTTGGTCCTGCTCGGAACATGACGCCTCCAGAGAGCAATTATTGGATACCCTTGTGGCCCGAGGTAAACAACCCTTCAGGGAAGTTCGCGGTGTTTTGGGGTCTATATGCAGGCCATTTATAGTTTTCTTTGTGCTTCTGACATCAAAATCTAACATTTTGTTTTTTTTTTCTTTCTTTAAAGTTTTTTTTTTGTTGTGTCTCTGCCTTTTTGTTCCGTAGAGCTCCATAGCTCTTGCCATCCGAAAGATGCTCCTAGTCGAACCGTTCCTCGAGCACGACGACACACCACACCGTCCCTGACGCCAAATGCCCGGATGAGAAGCTGAAATTTCCTGATCCCAAATTCTAAGCCCCGTCCATCCTTAAACATTGTAAACTAACCTCGAGTCACCACGAGTACGATGGCTTCTACCCCTCTCTTACTAACTGTATAATAAAATGATATTGATTGTATATATCACAAAGAACAATGGCTCGGTAAAGTGTTATACACGCCTGAGCCTACCAAATAAACGAAATTGGAAAAAAAAATCTTTGGAATCAATCGCCATCTTCACAGCCCATACCTTCCTTTTTTTCTTGGTCGCCGACCAACGAACGGACATCTTGGCGTTCTGTACCGGCGGTTTGACATCGTGTCTGGCATCTAGTATTACGGAGGGCTGTTGCAGCTGTTGTTTATTATACAAGGCATAACTTTGTCATTGAGACGGTTAGTGTGGTTCCAATAAATTAAAACTTTGTTTGCGTCTCTACCGGGTCTTTATTTGAAGGGAACTTACAATACGGTTATCTGCTGCATAACGAGGTACTCCTGTGGTTGCTGGTTCCGGACAATATAAAATACAAGGCATTTGTCCACCTTGTACAAGGTGAGTAACATTCCAACCAGCCTACGTCTCCCTTGCGTCTCTACCTGGTCTTTCTTTTAAAGGAAACCTCATCCAAGATGACCAGGAAGAAGATTCTCCAGCTCGAGCATAAACGGTACAACATCCTTGCCGCACTGGACCGCTGTGAGGATTTTTCGAACAACTGCGATGCTGAGAAGGACCATTTTTCGAACACGTGCAAGCCGAAACTGAAAGCAACGATGAATCAGTGCAAGAAGAGTTCAATCACATGGCTACGCGTGAGAAGTTTGAATCGAAATTCTTCCGTGTGAAAGGAGTGCTACTGTCGAAAATGCCTGATGCAAATAACCAACGGCCTACACTTCAAGATCCAAGCTGCCAACAATCAGCCTCCCAGAATTCAGTGGAGACTACAACCAATGGTTAACATTTCACGACACGTTCATCGCATTGATTCACTCATCTACGGAGCTATCGACGGTGCAGAAATTCCATGATATTCGGGCGGCTGTGAAAGGCGATGTGGCTCAGGTAATTGAATAACTCACCATCACTTCGATGAATTATTCTGTAGCATGGCAGGTTCTGGTGGACCGCTACTCGAACACTTATTTGCTTAAAAAACGCCACCTTCAAACGATGTTGGGTTGGATCACCCTAAAATACAACGAGAATCAGCAAGTGCATTGCACAATCTCATCGACGCTTTCGAGAAGCATACAAAGATACTCAAGCAACTGGAGGAACCCGTTGACGGTTGGAGCACTACTCAAGCCCATCTTCTTTGCGCTAGATTGGACGACGTCACGATAAAGCTTTGAGAGATCATGCATCAACGCTGGAGCATTCGAGTTATAATGCCATCATCGAATTCTTGCAAAGACGAACTCGAGTACTCGAATCTTTTTCGGTCAACACTACCATCCATGGGTTGCAAGCGACATCATCACAATCGCAACCGCTAAAGCGTGTTGGTTCAGCTAAGATGTATGCTCATGCTACTTCCGAAGATCGAATTTTCAAATGTACATTAAATCATCGCTTGGTGGAATGCCAAGATTTTCCCAAGATGCCACTGCAAAAACGATTAGATCTGGTGAACTCGAATCGGCTTTGTAGTAACTGTTTCCGGACGGACCATTTTGTGAAGAGCTGTGCATCGAAATTCCGCTGTAAGACTTGCAAAGGAAAGCATCATACATTGATTCATCCAGGATTCCAAGGCTAGAGTACAGCATCAGGTGTAGCGACTTTCACGATATCGGACGGCAGTCACAGCCCATTATCATCGACATTAATCAACGCAGTAGCAGTAGGATTCAATACGAAGGTAACGCAAGGTAACGAATTGCTAGCACGTGCAATGCTGGACTGTGGCTCCATGTCGCACCTGATTACGACAAGGCTCACTCAACTGCTGCATTTGAAAGGACAAAAGGTTAAAATTGATGTACTTGGTGTTGGAAACGGCTTGGTTAGGTGCACCCAAACAGTGTCAGTGGAAGTCCGTTCCAGATTGACAGATTTCGCCAGGAATATGGATTTTCTTGTACTAAATAGAGTAACTGCGCAGCAGCCACTGAAAAATGTTTCGACCAGCACATGGACCATCCCTGAAAATGCATCGTTGGTGAATTCGAAGTTCAACGTACGGGGTGAAGTGGATCTGATTCTCGAGGTTCAGCACTTCTTCTCGTTTTTCACCCATGGGCCTCCGGTACAACTCGGACAAAATCTTCCTTTAATCGTAGAAACTGTCTTCGGATGGGTTATCGCAGGCGCTTTATCACTCCAGCCTCATTCTCGGATAACCATTACCAACAGCGTCATAGTCGAACGATTGGACCACCTAATTGAACGTTTCTGGGAAGTTGAAGAATTAGATACCAGACAATCATTATCAACTGATGAGCATGACTGCGAAAAGACCTACATCGCAACTTCCACTAGAGATAAGGAAGGAAGATACACCAACTGCTAGGGGATTCTGAAACGTCTGCCATGCATCGCTTTGCTCTGCTGGAGAAACGGCTCGAGAGGAATGTTGAACTTAAGTCTGCCTACCACAACTTCATGCGAGAATATCTACAGTTGGAGCACATGGAATACGCTGTCGCTTTAGTTGGAGATGTCGAAAAAATCTATCGCCAGGTGGTGGTTCATCCTGAGGACAGATCACTTCAACAGATTCTCTGGAGATTCGATGCTTCTGAACCCATTCTCACTTACCAACTTCGTACCGTTACCTATGGGCTGGCACCGTCGTCATACCTGGCAACCAAAACGCTCTTGAGACTCGCCGAGGATGAAGGGCAGGCATATCCGAAAGCAGCACCACTGCACAATGGTCGGATTCGTCAAATTTCACGACATAAATCAATAACTCGAAAACCATCAGTGTTAGAGTTTTGACGTCTTCAGAAGAAATGATCTACAAGAAGAGATCTATTTTTGGTGTAAATTGTCATTAGGGTGTTTTTTACCCTTTTGAGTTAGGAGTTCATATAATTCTGCAAAGTTGTAGATAATTTAATTCTAAGCATTTTTGCTTAATAAACATTTATTTTATCTCATATAGGTGATGTTTTATGACAAAATTACTAAATTTAGATAGGGTGGTCCCGAAAAAATAGTTTTTAGCTTCCACTTTCATCAATTCAGAATATTTTCAAATATTAGCAGCGCTTCACGGTCTTTGGATGGCGCATCTTTTGGTTACATAAGATGGTTGATAGCTTCATTTTCAAGCATATTATAAGCGTTTTTTTTCATGAAAAAGTGATATTTTTCTGAGCATTTTACTGCAGCTAGTAGCAAATATTAGCAAAAAATTCAATCGTAAACTGAAAGTATATATTTATTTATTTATCATCAGACTAAGGCCGGAGTGGCCTGTGCTGCACATAAAAGACTTCTCCATTCAGCTCGGTTCATGGCTGCACTTCGCCAACCACGCAGTCTGCGGAGGGTCCGCAAGTCGTCCTCCACCTGATCGATCCACCTTGCCCGCTGTGCACCTCGCCTTCTTGTTCCCGTCGGATCGTTGTCGAGAACCATTTTCACCGGATTACTGTCCGACATTCTGGCTACGTGCCCGGCCCACCGCAGTCTTCCGATTTTCGCGGTGTGAACGATGGATGGTTCTCCCAACAGCTGATGCAACTCGTGGTTCATTCGCCTCCTCCACGTACCGTCCGCCATCTGCAACCCACCATAGATGGTACGCAACACTTTCCTTTCGAAAACTCCCAGTGCGCGTTGGTCCTCCACGAGCATCGTCCAGGTCTCGTGTCCGTAGAGAACTACCGGTCTTATAAGCGTTTTGTAGATAGTCAGTTTGGTACGGCGGCGAACTCTATTCGATCGGAGCGTCTTGCGGAGTCCAAAGTACGTACGATTTCCAGCCACTATGCGTCTCCGAATTTCTCTGCTGGTATCGTTATCGGCGGTCACCAGTGAGCCCAAGTACACGAATTCTTCAACCACCTCGATTTCGTCACCACCGATACAAACTCGTGGTGGGTGGCTCACATTGACCTCTCTTGAGCCTCTTCCTATCATGTACTTCGTCTTCGACGTGTTGATGACTAGTCCAATCCGTTTAGCTTCGCTTTTCAGTCTGATGTAGGCTTCCTCCATCCTCTCAAAGTTACGTGCCATGATATCAGTGTCGTCGGCGAAACCAAATAACTGGACGGACTTCATCAAAATCGTACCACTCGTGTCAATCCCTGCCCTTCGTATTACTCCCTCCAATACGATGTTGAATAGCAGACACGAAAGACCATCACCTTGCCGTAACCCTCTACGGGTTTCGAAGGGACTCGAGAATGCCCCTGAAACTCGAACTACGAACATCACCCGATCCATCGTCGCCTTGATCAACCGTATCAGTTTATCCGGAAATCCGTTTTCGTGCATTAGCTGCCATAGCTGGTCCCGATCGATTGTATCATATGCGGCTTTGAAGTCGATAAATAGATGATGTGTGGGCACGTTGTATTCGCGGCATTTCTGCAATACCTGACGTATGGCGAACACCTGGTCTGTGGTAGAGCGTTCACCCATAAATCCCGCCTGGCACTGCCCCACGAGCTCTCTGGTAAATTGGTGCTAGTCGACGGCATAAAATTTGGGAGAGTACCTTGTAGGCGGCGTTCAGCAATGTGATTGCGCGGTAGTTGCTACAATCCAGCTTATCGCCCTTTTGTAGATGGGACACACGACACCTTCCATCCACTCCTGCGGCAGAACCTCATCCTCCCAAACCTTGGTAATCACCCAGTGCAGCGCTCTAGCCAGTGCTTCACCACCGTGTTTAAACAGCTCTCCTGGTAGTTGGTCAACTCCAGGGGCTTTGTTGTTTTTCAGCCGACCGATCTCCTCCTGGATTTCCTGGAGATTCGGAGCCGGAAGTCGCATGTCCTGCGCGCGTGCTCCTAGGTTCATTACCATACCGCCACCGTTGTCTGCCATATCGCCATTCAGGTGCTCTTCGTAGTGCTGCCGCCACCTTTGGATCACCTCACGCTCGTTCGTAAGAAGGTTCCCGTTTATGTCCTTACACATATCGGGCTGTGGCACGTGGCCCTTACGTGAACGGTTCAACTTCTCATAGAACTTTCGTGCGTTATTAGCGCGGTACAGTTGCTCCGTCTCTTCACGGTCTCGATCTTCCTGCTGGCGCTTTTCCTCCGGAAAATCGAGTTTTGTCTGTTCCGCGCCCGTTTGTATCGTGCCTCGTTTGCCCTCGTGCGGTGTTGCAGCAATCTCGCCCATGCTGCATTCTTCTCCTCAACTAACTGCTCACATTCGCCGTCATACCAGTCGTTTCTCTGATCCGGAGCCACCGTGCCTAGTGCAGCGGTTGCGGTGCTTCCAATGGCGGATCGAATATCTCTCCAGCCATCTTCAAGAGATGCTGCGCCTAGCTGCTCTTCCGTTGGGAGTGCCACTTCCAGCTGCTGCGCGTAGTCTTGGGCTAGTCTACCGTCTTGTAGCCGCTCAATGTTAAGCCGCGGCGGACGACTCCGACGCGTGTTGATCACCGTCGAGAGTTTTGAGCGCAGACATACTGCGACGAGGTAGTGGTCGGATTCAATATTCGCACTGCGGTAAGTGCGTACGTTCGTGCTGTCGGAGAAGAATTTACCGTCGATTAGAACGTGGTCGATTTGGTTTTCCGTTACTTGATTAGGTGATTTCCATGTGGCCTTGTGGATATTCTTACGGGGGAAGAAAGTGCTTCGGACTACCATTCCGCGGGAGGCTGCAAAGTTTATGCATCGTTGGCCGTTGTCGTTCGATACGGTATGCAGACTATCCGGTCCGATGACCGGTCTATACATTTCCTCCCTTCCTACCTGAGCGTTCATGTCACCGATGACGATTTTGACGTCCCGCAGTGGGCATCCATCGTATGTCTGCTCCAGCTGCGCATAGAACGCTTCTTTCTCGTCGTCCTTCATGTGAGTGCACGTTGATGATGCTATAGTTGAAGAATCGGTATTTCATCCTCAGCTTGCACATCCTTGCGTTGATTGCTGCCACCCAATCGTGCGTTGGCGCATCTTGCCCAAAACTATGAAGTCGGTTTCCAGATCGTTGGTGGTGCCACAGCTTTGGTAGAAGGTAGCCGCTCGATGCTCCCTTTTCACACTTTCTGACCTGTCCAACAGATTTCCTGCAGCGCTGCGACGTCGAAGTTGCGGGGATGTAATTCATCGTAGATTATCCTGTCGCAACCTGCGAAGCCTAGCGACTTGCAGTTCCATGTTCCAAGCTTCCAATCGTGATCCTTTATTCGTCGCCTAAGTCGTTGCCGATTGTATCGAGTCGTATTATCTTCTATGTCGTTCGTAATAGTTGTTTTTAAAGGCGGCTTATTGGGCCTGCGCAAACCGTCGTGTCAGGGCTGTTTAGCGTCCCACCTAACACCAGGACTTGGGCTTGTGCGCTTTGAGCGGCACACGGTCGCTTTGGCGGAGCCTACTTGCGGATACATGCAGCTTTTTATAGAGGTTTAACAGGGCCCACTGTCAAACCCCACCACATCCTAGGCAGGCGCCACAACTCGCAGATGGCCTGGGGAGGGATCGTCAAGCCCTTGGACATAGTCCCTGCTGCCCCCAAAGTATATATGCAGGCCCTTCAAATCCATGGTATTTCATTTGTCCATCTTTGTCCACTTTTGTTTGACGATAGTATTATTTTTGTACGAAAAATTAGGGTGAAACACATATATCACTTTTTGGATTTTCACAATATTTGGTAGAATAAAAGACAAGAACAGAGGTCAAACAGACTGAACACTTAACACCTAGACAACTGACAGGACACATAATACCCAGTGGATCGGTGGAGAGTTTTTCGATCACGAAAAGTTTCCTTCTTACCGAGGCGGGAATCGAGCCCACGCTCCATAGTCCATGCCTCTAGACGATTGACGGCGCTAACCGCACGGCCACAAAGCCCACAAAGAATCGTTTTTTATCTAAAATATTTAAATCAACTCGTGTAAAAAAGAAGTCGAAAAAATCATTTTAACATTTCAACTACTGGAACGATTTTCAAGGTGTTCTCATGAAATAAATGCTTAAGAGCGCTACTTTTGTGGCGAAATACAAAATCATAAAATTCAAGTTGGTTTTTCATGGCTAATTCGCAGAATAATTTCATTTTCACAGTTTCTAAGTGAGGGTCGCCAATGACTACATGTTATTCCATGAACATTGGTAATTGATCCAGTAGTTCATAAATTATGTTTTAAAAGAAATATTTTTTCAAAAATGTTGTTATTTTCGACCACCCTGGATCGAAATAGGACAAAATTAAAAAGTGAGTTTATTTATTTTCGAAAAAGAATGATTCTACCAAATATTGCGAAAATCAGATATATGGTATATGTGTTTCCCATGGAATAGCTGATTTTTCATACAAAAACTAATATGATTATCAAACAAAAGTGGACGAACAAGGACAAATGAAATACCATGGATTTGACAAGCCTGCATGTATACTTTCAGATTACGATTGAAATTTTTGCTAATATTTGCTACTAGCTGCTCAGAAAAATATCACTTTTTCATGGAAAACGCTTATAATATGCTTGAAAATGAAGCTATCAACCATATTATGTAACCAAAAGATGCGCCATCCAAAGACCGTGAAGCGATGCTAAGACAGTTTTTGAAAATATTCTGAATTGATGAAAGTGGAAGCTAAAAACTATTTTTTTCGGGACCACCCTATCTAAAGTTAGCAATTTCGTCATAAAACGTCACCAATACGAGATAAAATAAATGTTTATTAAGCAAAGATGCTTAGAATTAAATTCTCTACAACTTTGTAGAATTATATGAACTCCTAACTCAAAAGGGTAAAAAAATATATTTCCAAAAAAAATTCACCGAAGGGCCGCCCTAATGACAACTTACACCAAAAATAGATCTCTTCTTGTAGACCATTTCTTCTGAAGACGTCAAAACTCTAGCACTGATGGTTTTCGAGTTATCGATTTATGTCGTGAAATTTGATGAATCCGACCATTGTGCACTGGTTTCAAAATGCTACTACGTGGACGACTTTATCAGTGGCGACGATATGGTGGAGGAAGCAATCACTTTGCGAGACGAAATGACCAACCTGATGGCTAAAGGTGGTTTTCCGTTGCGTGAGTGGACATCAAATCGCCTGGAAGTAATTCGAGATCTTCCGCAAGATCAAATCGGAACGCAATCGTCAATAAAATTCGACCCTGGAGAAGCTGTTAAAACTTTAGGCGTAACGTGGGAACCAGAATCTGACTGCCTAAGGTTCAACATCAGCGTCAAGGAAAGCGAAGGTCATTTGACAAAGCGATCCGCTAGGACTAATCTCCCCTGTTGTGATCCCCCTGAATCCCCCCTAAAGGGACTCAGCATCCCAAGGTTGGAATTGTGCGCCGCACAACTCTGTGCTCGATTGTACATGAAGGTCACTCAAGCACTGGAAATGGAGTTCGACTCAATACACTTTTGGTCAGACTCAACTGTAGTTCTGAATTGGTTACGAGCCCCATCGTATCACTGGAAAATCTTTGTTGCAGACAGGGTGAGTGAAATCCAAACAATGACACGTGATGCCTAATGGAAACACGTTCCTGGAACATTAAATCCTGCTGACCTGGTTTCGAGGGTAATGCATGTCAACGACTTTCTGCTAAGCGCTATTTGGCAGCATGGTCCGGAATGGTTAGGAACTCCAGCACAGAACTGGCAAGGACAATTGGAATCAACACTTGAACAACTTCAATCCCATTTTCTCTCGCTATTCGCACTTCACAAAGCTAATCCTCGTGACAGCTTGGATGTTACGTTTTCGACGCAATTGCCAATCGCGTTGTATGGGTCAACAGGGGGCAGCAGGGACTATGTCCAAGGGCTTGACGATCCCTCCCCAGGCCATCTACGAGTTGTGGGGCTTGCTTAGGATATGGTGAGATTTGACAGTGGGCCCTGTTAAACTTCTATAAAAAGCTGCATGTATGCCGCTTAAAACGCACAAGCCCAAGTCCTGGTGTTAGGTGGGACGGTAATCACGACGGCCCTCCGACGAGACAGGATGTTTGCGCAGGCCTAATAAGCCACCTGGAAAACCAATCATTACGAACAATATAAGAGATAATGCGACTCGATATAATCGGCAAAGACCTAGGCGACGAATACAGGATCACGATTGGAAGCTTGGAACATGGAACTGCAAGTCGCTAGGTTTCGCAGGTTGCGACAGGATGATCTACGATGAATTAAATTCCCGCAACTTCGACGTCGTGGCGCTGCAGGAGATTTGCTGGACAGGACAGAAAGTGTGGAAAAGCGGGCATCGAGCGGCTACCTTCTACCAAAGCTGTGGCACCACCAACGAGCTGGGAACCGGCTTCATAGTGCTGGGTAAGATGCGCCATCGTGTCATTGGGTGGCAGCCAATCAACGCAAGGATGTGTAAGCTGAGGATTAAAGGCCGTTTCTTCAACTATAGCATCATCAACGTTCACTGTCCACAACAAAGGGAGACCCGACGACGAGAAAGAAGCGTTCTACGCACAGCTGGAGCAGACATATGATGGATGCCCACTGCGGGACGTCAAAATCGTCATCGGTGACATGAACGCACAGGTAGGAAGGGAGGAAATGTATAGACCGGTCATCGGACCGGATAGTCTGCACACCATATCGAATGATAACGGCCAACGATGCATAAACTTCGCAGCCTCCCGCGGAATGGTAGTCCGAAGAACCTTTTTTCCCCGCAAAAATATCCACAAGGCCATATGGAGATCACCTAACCAAGAAACGGAAAACCAAATCGACCACGTTTTAATCGACGGAAAATTCTTCTCCGACATCACGAACGTCCGCACTTACCGCAGTGCGAATATTGAATCCGACCACTGCCTCGTTGCAGTATGCCTGCGCTCAAAACTCTCGACGGTGTACAACACGCGTCGAAGTCGGACGCCGCGGCTAAACATTTGGCGGCTACAAGATGGTAGACTAGCCCAAGGATACGCGCAGCAGTTGGAAGTGACACTCCTAACGGAAGAGCAGCTAGGCGCAGCGTCTTTTGAAGATGGCTGGAGAGATATTCGATCCGCCATTGATAGCACCGCAACCGTTGCATTTGGCACGGTGCCTCCGGATCAGAGAAACGACTGGTATGACGGCGAATGTAAGCAGTTAGTGGAAGAGAAGAATGCAGCATGGGAGAGATTGGTGCAACACCGCACGAGGGCAAACGAGGCAAGAAATGAACGGGCGCGAAACAGACAAAACTCGATTTTCCGGAGGAAAAAGCGCCAGCAGGAAGATCGAGACCGTGAAGAGACGAACAACTGTACCGCGCTAATAACACACGAAAGTTCTATGAGAAGTTGAACCGTTCACGTAAGGGCCACGTGCCACAGCCACAGATATGAGTACGGACATAAACGGGAACCTTCTTACGAACGAGCGTGAGGTGATCCAAAGGTGGCGGCAGCACTACGAAGAGCACCTGAATGGCGATGTGGCAGACGAAGATGGCGGTATAGTGATGGACCTGGGAGAACGCGCGCAAGACATAATTTTACCGGCTCCGGATCTCCAAGAAAATCCAGGAGGACATTGGCCGGCTGAAGAACAACAAAGCCCCTGGGGTTGACCAACTACCAGGAGAGCTATTTAAACACGATGGTGAGGCACTGGCTAGAGCGCTACACTGGGTCATTACCAAGATTTGGGAGGAGGAAGTTTTGCTGCAGGAGTGGATGGAAGGTGTCGTGTGTCCCATCTACAAAAAGGGCGATAAGCTGAATTGTAGCAACTACCGCGCAATCACATTGCTGAACGCCGCCTACAAGGTACTCTCCCAAATTTTATGCTGTCGACTAGCACCAATTGCAATGGGGGCAGTACCAGGCGGGCGAACCCTCCACCACGGACCAGGTGTTCGCCATTCGCCAAGTACTGCAGAAATGCCGCGAATACAACGTGCCCACACATCATCCATTCATCGACTTCAAAGCCGCATATGATACAATCGATCGGGACCAGCTATGGCAGCTAATGCACGAACACGGTTTTCCGGATAAAGTGACACAGTTGATCAAAGCGACGGTGGATCGGGTGATGTGCGTAGCTCGAGTTTCAGGGGTATTCTCGAGTCCCTTCGAAACCCGCAAAGGGTTACGGCAAGGTGATGGTCTTTCGTGTCTGCTATTCAACATCGCTTTGGAAGGGGTAATACGAAGAGCAGGGATTAACACGAGTGTTACAATTTTCAAAAAGTCCGTCCAGCTATTTGGCTTCGCCGACGACATAGATATTATGGCACGTAACTTTGAAAAGATGGAGGAAGCTTACATCAGACTGAAGAGGGAAGCCAAGCGGTTCGGACTAGTCATCAACACGTCGAAGACAAAGTACATGATAGAAAGGGGTTTAAGGGAAGACAATGCGAGCCACCCACCGTGAGTTTGCATCGGTGGTAGAAGAACTTGTGTACTTGGGCTCACTGGTGACTGCCGAAAATGATACAAGCAGAGAAATTCGGAGACGCATCGTGGCTGGCACTCGTACGTACTTTGGACTCCGCAAGACGCTCTGATCGAATAGAGTTTGCCGCCGTACCAAACTTACAATCTACAAAATGCTCATTAGACCGGTAGGCCTCTACGGACACGAGACCTAGACGATGCTAGTGAAGGGCCAACGCCCACTTGGAGTTTTCGAAAGGAAAGTGCTGCGTACCATCTATGGTCAGGTACAGATGGCGGACGGTACGTGGAGGAGGCGATTGAACCACGAGTTGCATGAGCTGCTGGGAGAACCATCCATCGTTCACACCGCGAAAATCGGACGACTGCGGTGGGGCGGGCACGTAGCCAAAATGTCGGACAGTAACCCGGTGAAAATGGTTCTCGACAACGATCCGACGGAAACAAGAAGGCGAGGTGCATAGCGGGCAAGGTGGATCGATCAGATGGAGGACGATTTGCGGACCCTCCGCAGGCTGCGTGATTGGCGAAGTACAGCCATGGACCGAGCTGAATGTAGAAGACTTTTAGGTATTGCACAGGCCACTCCGGCCTTAGTCTGGTAATAAAAAAAATGTCATGTCAAACTGTCGAAAAAAATGCACGCCAGAGTCAGTGCTCCTTTTATACACAAAGATAATCTTGTGGTGGTCCAAAAGGCCCGTAATTTATATTGATCTGATGTCCGTGTTGGGAAAGAAGAAACGGGATTGGTTGGATCTAAAATTTTTATTGGGCATGACAAGAATTGAAATTTTCAATAGTTTATAGTAAATAATTTTAAGTTTCGATGAAATCGACAAATTGCTGGAGAGTTTCCGAGTCGATTGACATATAAATCTTCAAAATCCATCAAAAATGAGTGCGCCATCAACGTTAAAATCTAACATGATTTCGTGACGGTTCCCAATTTTAGATTCTGATTTGACACCCAGTACCTTCGGGTAAGACTTTATCCAACGTCAAAAATCGACGAATCGTTTCGTAGTTTGGGTTTGACTCAATTAGTTTTCACGAATCTCGTCCTCTTATCTTTGGTTTATTTCCGCGTGACGCCTTTTCCTAGTCATAAACCTAACGAATGGACCCAACATCATTCCCCTCCCAACTCTTCCTCAATAGAAGAAGAAAACAAATGGCAGACACTTATCCTTATGACTCGGGAGGGAAAGTCCACCCAGAAAACCACAATTGCTACTATCACATCATCTTGCGAATGTTTGGGTTTGCCAAACTGGAAGTTTCCCAAACGTTACACACACACACAGTACAACACGTCTGGATGTCCTTCACCTTCAACGTCCCATCTCAAACCATTGGGTACTGTTATTAATTGCCATAAGCCATTTCGAACAACAACACACCACCGATTAGGGAAACACAACCATGAACCCAGAAGGAGACCGTTTTCTCATAGCTGTCAGGTTCGAGTTCGTCATTTTCTGCACGTATCGTAGTAAATTAGATCATCCCTCCTTTACAGACCGGACTCTATTGTGGTGTGGTGGCAGCGAACCGTCGCCGGTTCGAGTAAAGTTGCGAGACCACTGGACAGGAGATTTCCGGACCGCCCTTCCCCAAAAACTCATAAATTGTAGTTGCGCTTTTTCTCTTGCAGGCAGGGTTTTATCGCATTAACAAAATTATTCCGGAAAACCTGTACCACTAAAGTTGAAGCTGTTGGAAAGCAGCTTTGCTGCTCATTGTTCTCGACCCTTTATGCTTTTCGTTGTCGGTGGGGAAAGTTATAACGGATGTGCCAGTTCCGAGTAGCGATCCAGACAAGAGAAAGCTAATCCGTGGTATATGATGAGAGATACCACTTTCCACACCAACAATTTATTCAACTATCCATCCACACTTGCCTTCCTCGAATGGATTATTGTTCCGCCAGACGGTTACATTCCCCAGTTGCATGGTTTTAAAGAACAATTCACATAATTCTAGTGGAAGCTTGAGATCTCAAATAAAGCAGACTTTTCTTCACACCCGTGGCAGTCGTCGTTATCCGTCCACTTGTGAGGATTCTCGCATTTCAAGATGTGCTGCTTGTCAACTAAATGAACACAATTCAAGAGAGACTGACAGTGATACACAGATTTGGAATTCAGTGCAGAAGTTTATTAAGCGAATGTCCGTTGTTCGAGCTCTGGTTTGCATGTCGGCAGGTTTTGATTCAGCGGCAGGAAGTACGCTCGACACAAAGTGTTCCATTTCGGTCGTACCCTACGGGACAGGGGGCGCAGAATGCTCCGTATGGGGTGTCGATGCAGGGTAAGCTGGAAGAAGATGAATTTTATTAGTAGCTTACGAAATGATGAGGAATGTGAATTGTTTATGATGGTGTTGATATCTCGTGAAAATTTATATCTCGGACACAATCACACCTAGGAATCCTAGGATACTTTTTGACGTAGGACTTACGTCTCTCTTTACTATACCGGGTGTCATTTCAAAATATTCGAATCGACCGCGTTACGCTGTGTTGAAAGATTTTAAACGATAATAGCGTTCGTCTCAGTGGACGAATTTCTGCGGTAAGCCCCTCAATCGACAGATTTCAAGTATGCCTTCCATGTCCATGCTTGATAAGACCCGAAAAACTTGTTTCAATAGGCATGAAACTGTTTTCAATGAAAAACATTGAGATCAAGGGAACCTATAAATATGGGTACCGCAAAATTCTTGCATCATTCCATTACCACGTTCTGATTGGTGCAGACACCAGCGAATGAGCAGTCGCTGGGTCTGCCGAGAAGCCATAAAATAGCGCAACGCGATTTTTTCCTTTCATTCTGACCGGGACAAGCGAAGCAACCGCATCATTGATTGAACAGCACTCACACCTTTTAGCAGGGAATGAAGTCTGCACCGACCGCTTTTTCGGCTCGACACCATCGAAGCGACCATCATCAGCCGAAACCTAGCCAGTACATCAGCAGTCCACCCTACAGACCCGACAAAGCAGCAATGCTGAGCAGATACCGGCAGCAGCAGCAGAGTCGAGCCGAGACCGGCCGGCATCGGTGCTGAGCCGAGACAGGCTGAAGAAAAACCACATGATGCAGCATGTATGTCCAAAAAACAAACGGTTCTTCAGAGAGCCAATAATAGAGATCAATATCAATGCTTTCAATACCCTTCGGGATAGAAATTGTACTTGGGTGCCAAATCCAATATTCTAGAGATAAAATTTTATGCGTGATTTCTATAAATAGCGTCAAAACTAACAGTGGATAATTTTTCTGATTTAAACGCGAAGTGGACGAAGGACTTCGCTTGACCATGCCTTTAAAGATTCATAAGATGTCCAAATCTCTCACATAATCTTATTTGGATAAAAAAACACCGATAACAGCTCGAACATTAATAAACTATCAATCGATTTTTCATCAAATGTTGGATTTTTTGGCATTGATAAAAAAATATGTAGATAAACATTGTTTGATACTGACCGCACACAAAGCGAACGTGACTGAATGATCGTCCCATGTTAGGGGAGAACGGTCCAAAATGCACCCCTTAAGCTTTTTCGATGTTTTCGCCCATATAAACAAAAATACCCAACCATTTCAACGTATAGGTGCAAAATTTACAAACCCAGCTACATTTCACAATGATCTCCTATTCAAAACAATAAGGTTTTCATGACTTTCTAACGCATTTAAAAAATGTTTTAAAAATGGGCCTGGGGCAAAACGCCCGAAAGGTGGTCTAAAATGACTCAATTGCATGTAAAATGACGGTGAACGCATGGTTGTTTGTTATTTCTTAATGGATTGAACTTCAATCTTACGGATGTGGTGGAAGAATAGCAAATCGTTAAATTTTAGTGAATATGAAGGGATTTTGCTAAATTTTTCCAATGGAGCTCAATGATGGATAACTAATTATGAATTGTAATGGTAATATTCGTTCATAAATGTACTACAACAGTTTATATGAGTGATTTTATGAGTGAGGCCATTTTGCCCCAGGGGTGCATTTTGGACCGTTCTCCCCTACCAATTCTAAATCTTATCACCCGGAATCCCATGTCCGGGTGTTTCCTTCCTTCTACTACTAACAATTTTGTCTCAGAAAAGAGCACGTACTTCCCACCTGAACTGCAATTTTAAGCTCGCTTGCCCGGCTTATGGCCCGTTTACATATGAGCTAGTTCTAGCGGACAATCCACTATCCGACAATACTAGCACGAAATTAGCATAGTGCAAACACTTATTAGCTAGGACAATTCCTGTTTACATTGGGCTAATATCGTGCTAGTATTGTCGGACAGTGCATTGTCCGCTAGAACTAGCTCATATGTAAACGGGCCATTATTGGCCTGTATCTAGCGAAAAGTCCCGTTAGGAAATAGACGCCAGCAGCGAGCAACAAGCGTAAAAAAGAAGAAGCCCTTCTCGAACGCGTTGATGATGATGACGCTTTGGCTGACAAAGAAGCGGGATACAAGACACTAGCTGATTGGCACACCAATTGGGAAGCAGGGAAGATTCAAAATAAGGTATAAAAGAAAAGTGCATTCGCTCGCAGAGCATTCAGTCTTTTTTATACTATCACTAGAAATTCGCGGTTATTTGAAAAGATCGTTTTCTTACTTTTTGCACTTAGCCGAAACAAACAGCCTTTTTCAAGGCTCTAAGAGTTAAAAATAATGTTCTCCTTCAATCGCTATCGCTATCGCTATCGCTATCTCTTCAGTGGAAGGGCTGAGATACAGTCTACATCCCAAGTAACAATTTTCATGCCTGTTAGATTTATTTAATTCTTATAGCGGATTTTTGAAAGCAGTCACCATGGCTAGTTGCTCAGATTTATTGGCGATCTTATTGCTATCAATAAACCTCTAATAAATCTATTCGAAAAGCTTCAAACGTCAAATGCCGACTGGTCTTGTTAGCAGCTCTACGGTTGTAACGAAGAGCATAATAAGTCCAATTTTCAAAGCTTGATCAAAGCCATAATTTTGGGTCGTAATGTGGTCAAATGAATAACCCCAATAAGAATATTTACATAGCGAAGGGTTTATAACGGTGTTTAATAAGAGCAACATTTTTCTGATCGAAATCTATGATGGCCATACTGGAAATGGGGAGCCATCTTCAAGTCAGTGAAATTTATCACTGGAATTTATGATTAGACGCTATTTTCGCCGCAAAAGACACGTTTTTGGTAAAGGATATAAAAAACAAACATATTTGGGTGTAATATTGATTAATTTAGTGAAGGTTTACGTTATTGATGTTATAATAATTTTAAATTCATTGCCCAAAACTATATTATTTTGCGGGCGCGTAGTGCTTAATCTCATTTTTGCACTAGCTTTCACCATGAAATCGAGCGCGCACCTCATTTCCATGAAAGTACATTGGAAAAAAACTTGAAAAAGTATTATTTTGTAGTCATCCTCATCATGATTTTCATCAACACTTTAGTTTGTTATTATTTGTTTGCAAGATTTTGTTTCTCTTTTTTCAAAGCAAATTTTTGACAGCTGCCGCAGCCAAATTCCCTTCTTTGTGGGCGGCTTGAAACGGATTTTTATATACTCTTATAAGAGGTTTATAGTGGTAATCTAGAGAGGGCCATATGGACATATCTTACTCTTATAGTGGTCATTAGAAGGTAATCATGTAGTAATGGGTTTTATTGTCAGTTCTTGTAGTAATTCGATCTTGAAAACCATTTCTAGAGCGGAATAAAACTTGAAATGTTACTTGGGCATCCCCTGCTGAGCCAACTTGTGGTTTATTTCGGCAGTCCTTCAGTGGGAAGGTTGCCACTGTCGACGCTAATATTTCGTGACCGGACAGATAGGGTAAAATGCCCAATAGTGGACCCCCTAGTAGCGAAATTTTGCTCTTCCTGGCATAAGGAGTGGAAATTGTCAAAATATTAATTTTGCGTGATGTCTAACATCAAGCTCTGCATCTCCTCTTCACGATACATACATAAAACACTCAAATACTCGACGTTATTCTTTGAAATTAACATTCTAAAGTTGGACTAAATTTGCCCTATAGTAGACCCCCTGGGGGTCCATAATAGGAAATTGCTATATATAGTCGACACTTCATTTGATTTTCATGTTTCGTTTCGGGACGTTCTTCTTCCCTATTATGGACCCCCCAAAATATTCCTATAATGGACACTCTCGTGTTCATTTTTTAAAGAATTGTAAAAAATCAACTAATTTTACTTTCCAGATCATTTTCAATGCATGTAATCAAATCATAGGACTGTAAGGTAGGTTCTCCCGATGGAATTTCATAGCAAAATATTTCCATTGTGCTGTAATAATGAAAAAATGTCTGGAGGGTCCACTATTGGTTGGGGGTCCACTATTGGGCACTTTACCCTACTTCCTGATTTTTTTTTGATGATTCTTGTTCGAGGTAGATTTGATTTCTGTGTCGGTTTGATGAGAAGATTTTGCCATGGAATGGTATGCAACGCCGATTATTTATCCAAAATAGTTGATGTAAGAAATTTGGACATATTATGTATCTTAAAGGCATGGTCAAGTCAAGTCCTACGTCCACTTTGCGGTTATGTCACAGACATTACCCACTGTTCGTTTTGTTTGTTTGGACGAGGTTTTTTCATATTTAAGCTGAAAAGAAGGCATGTTTCAACTGATAAGTATTAAATTGCTTTTATAAAAGTTGTTAATGTTGCTTGAATTCTAATTTTGTTTTAAGAGTCAATCTAATCTAATAGTTTCCCGAAAAAAATTGACTTTCGAACATCTAATTTTAATTGAAATTGGCGGACCAAATGTTGATCAATCAGATGCACTAAATTTTTTTTACAATTCCGGATCACAATACTACAAATCAGTAGTTTGTGTTTTAGTGATAAAATGGTCTACTTTTCCATACCATTGAACTCGGCAAGCCACGTTGGATAAACGTACAATACAACTCGTGCTGAAAAAATCATCTAACCTAGCGGCACAAAATAACTATCCAAGCATGATTTTTGAAATGTCTGTCTTGTTGGCAGGCCACATGCCACAAATTTGAAAATAAATACCTTCAAGTTATTTTAACAAATGCGTACCTCCGGGTATTTTGAACGTCCCTTAATATTTCCTAGTTATTCTATGGCCTGCTGATCAAACGGTCGAATGTTCGAAAACATCATTGAAACTTCTCAGTTTTATCGCTGTTGTAATGTACTAAGTACGTACCTTCCGGAGCATGTATGAAGATGGAAATAGGAACGCCCTAGTGGAGCTAACCTATAATGTACTACGCGTCTCCACGCACTGTCCATTCCAGATTGCTGATTCGCTGACGCGTGGCGCGTTATTCCCTAAGAGCTGCCGGCTAAAAGGCGTTTTGCCTCATGAGGTTTCCAGCAACGAAATATCATCACTTTTTTTTTAATGTGAATACAGTAATATCCCGATTTTGTCACCCCCCTGGTGAATTTTGGGGTGATAAAACAGGGTATGTGACAAAATTGGAAAAAAAATATTTTCATTTTTTTAATTCATTCCACGAATATGAATTAATTTATGCCTTGGAAAGGCAAAATGCGTGAACGGTACCCGTTATTTTTTGTCGAAATAGCTTACAGAATATTTCCCAGGTACTCAAAAGTCGTTGGTAATAAACTACAGGCGGTGAAAGTTATTTCATGAAAATCAATGTTGTTTTTGGTATTATTTACGAAAATAAAAAGAATGACAATTTTTTGGGGTGACAAAATCGGGTCGAAAACGTGACAAAATCGGGACGTGATAAAATCGGGTCGAAAACGTGATAAAATCGGGGGTAGACAAAATCGGGGGTAGACAAAATCGGGGAGTGATAAAATCGGGTCAGTACTGTATTATCAATATGATTGAGATTCTTATTTTAATATAGCATTAGCTAGCTACATTGTTTAACTGTTGTATGTAGTAGAAACATCCATGAAAATCCTTATAGCTAAGGCATAAAAGCAGTCTATGCTTAGCCAGAGCATATTGCTCCTCCTTCCCCTAAAGAGTCGCAATAAGCAATTAAAACACATTTATTTTTGGTGTAATTATACTCTGCCCGCAAAAAATGGCGGCAGAAACTCCGCGTAGGGTGGGTGGCGATATGTTTATTATTTTTGTTGTTCAAATTTCAAGGCCTACTTTTCATGCCCTTAAAGCTTACTGTCAAGTATCTGAACATCTTCTTTATAATAAAAATTAGTTGAGATTTTCTTCCTGACGATTTAACTCGCGAACGGGATAACCGATTTGCAAGATTTTTCCCTAATCGATTCGTTTTGGGATCCGCAAGGTTTGTATATACAAAAAGTTGGTGAATTTAACGGGGAAATGTAAAAAAAAATCATTAGAATACAATTTTGGGTCCGCTGTTAAGGAAAACAAAATAAACCCACGAAAATTGATCTAGAGTGCGGTGCTGCAAATAGTTCGGATTGGAGTTGGATTGGAGTTGGATTGGATTTGGATTGGATTGGATTTGGATTGGATTGGGATGGGATTGTATTTGCATAGGATTTGGATTGGATTGGATTTGGATTGGATTTGGATTGGATTGGATTTGGATTGGATTTGGATTAGATTTAGATTGGTTTGATTGATTTGGTTTGGACTTGGATTGGTTTGGATTGGATTTGATTGGATTTGATTGAGTTGGATTGGAGTTGGATTGGGTTGGATTTTGGTTGGATTGATTTGGATTGGATTGATTGATTTGGATTGATTGGATTGATTGATTGGATTGGTTTGGATTTGATTGGTTTGGATTGGATTTGGATTGGATTTGGATTGGTTTGGATTGATTGGATTGGATTTGATTGATTTGATTGGTTTGGATTGGTTTGGATTGGATTTGGATTGAATTTGATTGGATTGGATTGGTTTGGATTGGTTTAGATTGGATTTGGACTGGGTTGGATTGAAGTTGGTTGGATTGACTGGATTGATTGGATTGGATTGGTTGGATTGACTGATTGGATTGGATTTGATTGACTGGATTGGATTGAATTTGGACTGGTTTGGATTGGATTTAGATTGGTTTGGACTGGTTTGGTTGGGTTGATTGGGTTGGATTGGTTTGGATTGGATTTGATTGGTTTGGATTGGTTGGATTGATGGATTGGATTTGATTGGTTTGGATTGGTTTGATTGGATTGGATTGGTTTGGATTGGTTTGGACTGGATTTGGATTGGTTTGGATTGGTTTGGATTGGTTTGACCGATTTGATTGGATCTGGACCGATTTGGATTGAATTTGATTGGATTGACTGGGTTGATTGAAGTTGGACTGTGGATTGGACTGACTGGTTTGGACTGGATCTGACTGAACCTGATTGGATCTGATTGGTTAGATTGGTTTGGATTGGATTGGATTGGATTTGGATTGGGTTGGTTGGATCTGATCGATCTGGATTGGTTTGGATTGATTTGGATTGGTTTGGATTGGTTTGATTGGATTTGACTGGTTTGGATTGGTTTGGATTGGTTTGGATGGGTTTGGATTGATTTGGACTGGATCTGGATTGACCTGGACTGATTTTGGATCGATTTGGTTGGTTTGATTGATTTGACTGATTGGATTGGATTTGATTGATCTGGTTGATTGGATTGGATTGGATTGATTGGTTTGGATTGGATTTGATTGGATTGGATTGGATTGGTTTGGATTGGTTTGGATTGGTTTGGATTGGTTTGGATTGGTTTGGATTGATTTGGATTGGTTTGGATTGGATTGATTGGTTTGATTGGTTTGGTTGGATTGGACCGATTGGATTGGTTTGGATTGGTTTGATTGGATTGACTTGGACTGGATTTGATTGGTTTGGATTGGTTTGACTTGGATTGATTGATTGGATTGGTTGGATTTGATTGGATTGGATTGGTTTGGATTTGGATTGGATTTGGTTGGATTTGGATTGACCTGGTTGATTGGTTGGATTGGATTGACCTGATTGGATTTGGATTGGATTGGATTTGATTGGTTTGGATTGATTGGTTTTGATTGGATTGGATTGGATTTGGATTGGTTGGATTTTGGATCGGTTTGATTGGATTGGATTGGTTTGGATTGGTTGGATTTGGTTGGATTGGATTGGTTTGGATTGATTGGTTTGGATTGGTTTGGTATTGGTTTGGATTGGATTTGTATTGGTTTGGATTGGATTTGACAGGATTTAGATTGGATTTAGATTGGATTTGGACCGATTTGGATTGGTTTTGGATTGATTGGATTGGTTTGGATTGAATTTGCATTGGATTGGTTTGGATTGGTTGGATTGGTTTGGATTGGTTTGGATTGGTTTGGATTGGGTTTGGATTGGTTTGGTTGGTTTGGATTGGTTTGGTTTGGATTGGACTGACCGATTTGGTTGGTTTGGATTGGACTGGACCGATTTGGATTGGACTGATTGGACTGGTTTTGGATTGGTTTGATTGGATTTGTACTGGATTTGGATTGGTTTGGATTGGATTTGATTGGTTTGGTTGGATTTGGATTGGTTTAGATTGGTTTAGATTGGTTTGGATTGGATTGGATTGATTTGGATTGGATTGATTTGGATTTGATTTGGATCGGATTTGGATTGGTTGAATTTGCATTGATTTGGATTGGTTTGATTGGTTTGGATTGGTTTGATTGGATTGGATTGATTTGGATTGGATTTGATTGGATTGATTGGATTTGATTGATTGGATTGGTTGGATTGTGATTGGTTTGGATTGGTTTGGATTGGTTTGATTGATTTGATTGATTTGATTGATTTGGATTGATTTGGATTGATTTGGATTGGATTTGATTGATTGATTTGGATTGGATTTGTATTGATTTGGATTGGTTTGGATTGATTTGGATTGATTTGGATTGAATTGGATTGATTTGGATTTGGATTAGATTTGGATTGAATTTGGATTGGATTTGGATTGGATTTGGATTGGATTTGGATTGGATTTGGATTGGATTTGAGTTGGATTTGGATTGGATTTGGATTGGATTTGGATTGGATTTGGATTGGATTTGGATTGGATTTGGATTGGATTTGGATTGGATTTGGATTGGATTTGGATTGGATTTGGATTAGAAGGCGGATTAAATGTGGATTATAAGTTCGATGTTATAAGTTATGAATTTGGATGAAATATGAATTTTATTTGGATGTGTACCGAATAGATTTGAATTGAATCTCAAATGGTTTTGGATTTTATTCGAAGCTAGTCGTCCCGGCAGACGTTGTCCTGCGTAGTAGGCGAAAATGTGCGTTCTGGAGCTGGACTGCCCACACAGAAAAAAAATAATGAAAACTAATGAGCGCGTAAATATTAAGGACGTTTGAAATTACACTACTCTGGGCGCACATACTTTTCCAACAAGTTTACCCTAAATTTATGCAATTTGTATATAATTATGTCAATTTCTATAAGATGAATCATGTCAAAAGTGACATAATGCAATAGAAATCGCATACATTCAGGCGAAAATATCGTTTAAATATACGCCCTTTTTGGCATTCCCTTTATGTGCATTACTTTCGTGTAAAGTTCAACAACTTTTTCTATCTGCATGCATGCGAAATTTCCACACGAATCTTAATTTTAGTTTTTCACGATTTTTTCAACTTCTCTCGTGATTTTTGCATGAGGAACATCATATAAACCCGTCGGAAACGATAACGAACCTTATTGCCGAAGGAATGAAGAAAATTCAACTAGCCGTTTTTTAGTTATGCGGATACGAACACAGACCATTTCATTTTTATTATATAGATTGCTCTGCGTTGGATTTGGATTGGATTTAGAATGGCTGGATTGAATTTTAATTCGGATTGGATTTGCATTGGATTTGTATCGGATGTAGATTGGATTGGGATTCTATTTGTTTTAGATTTGGATGTTTTTGGAATGCATTTTTATTTGATTCAGAATAGACTTGGATTGGATTTGAATTGGATTAGATTAGGAATGATTGGAGGCACAGCAAATGCTGGGTAAAGCGTACAATTGGTACTTCGCGTACCTGAAGGAATAAAATAGACCCCATTTCGCGGTCCTTAGCCTCTTACCCAGCAACTCCTATCCCTACCTCCCCACGGTGCTGGCCGGGATACGAGCAACCTTAGGGAAGATCGGGTAACCAACCCCGGTGGGAACTATGGTCGTATGCTGACAGGGAAGGGGGGTTTGCTCCTCTTCGGAGGTGCAAATCTTATTGAGCGTCTGTTCTCCATGTCAGGATCGGCTCACAACAGCGTCTGTTCTCCATGTTAGGGGCGGCTGATCATCGTCCGAGTGCCAGCGAGGGACTCTAAGTGAAACTGTGCACCATGGTCCACCGGAAATAAGGAGGAATGGTCCTCCGGAAATTTAGGGGGTTTAGTGTCCGGCCCTGCAAGCCAGCAAAAAAAAACTCACGCAACGAACAATCAACAAGAGAGTACGGACCGGAACCATCGGCGAAGACCACTGCGACGAAAAGGGACTAGCGATTGGAAACTCGGTTCGTGGAACTGCCGAGTGGAATCTCTCAACTTCATCGGGAGCACACGCATACTCGCCGATGTGCTCAAGGACCGTGGATTGAGTGGACGATCTCATCTCAAGGTGAATAGACGCGTTTGTTCACTCGTTAGTTTGTTTTCGCTTGTGCCTTATTCGATCGTCAACGGTATTCACGGTCGAAATGTATAGTGAAACAACGGTGAAAAGTACGTTGGCATTCCTGTTCCCTGAGAATGCTGCTCAGCCGTCTTTAGTTGATATGGCTCGCTTTGTAAAAGCACTTAAAGGAGACCATTTGATGATGGATGCGGCGTACAAAATTTCGGACGAGAAGTCCGTATTTATACGTTTCAAGACCCAGGAGGCTATGATGTTTTCACTGGAAAACAATAGCGAAGTGCTTCCATTCAATTACACGAATGGCAAACATGCAATGGTACGAATGTCTATAGCGGGAAGAAACTCTCGATATGTGCGCGTGTATGATTTGCCGCCAGAAATATCGGATCTGGAATTATCAACGGTATTGTCTAAATATGGCAAGGTAAAGCGAACTGTGCGTGAACGATTCCCAGCCGAATTCCAGCTGGACATGTTTACTGGAGTACGTGGAGTATACATGGATATAGAAAATGCGATTCCAGAAGTGCTTTATTTTCACCATCGAAAAGGGAGGATTCACTACGATGGCATGAAGGTAAAGTGCTTTACGTGTAAGGCAGACACCCACCTGAAAAAGGTTTGTCCGACGAAGAAAGAACGTTTACGTGTTAATGCAATTCAACAGAAGCAAGCGATCGAGATGATAGAAGAAGATAAAAAAGAAGCCCTGGCTGCCGTCGGGAACGGTAATGATACCACCAACAACGGTGAACGAAACACGAACATCAAACCGAAAGCGAAAAAATTGAACGCAAAGCAACAGCAACCAATGGATTCCGTTTGCGTTCTGCTAACAAGCTACCTAGAAGCGAGGGTCAGAGTGATGACAGTCCCACTGTGCTCTCGTCAGGATCACCTATCGGGAAGCGGCGGTTCAGTGTACCAACGTATGAGTGGATTGCAGATGAAACCGAACGCAAACTAATTATTGAAGACGACAAGGCGAGAATAGCAACAGCACTTAATATTCCGCTGGAGCAGATAGAAGTTTATCATGATTAGTTTTTTTTTATTTAGCTTTAAGTGAAAAATGATTTTTAAATCAATACAAAAGGAGATTACGGCTCCGCAAAGTGTCATACACGACTGTGCCTAATAAATCAAATATTTAAAAAAAAGGACCGTGGATTCGGCATCGTAGCGCTGCAGGAGGTTTGTTGGAAGGGATCAATGGTGCGAACGTTTAGAGGTAATCATACCATCTACCAGAGCTGCGGCAACACACACGAGCTGGGAACAGCTTTCATAGTGATGGGCGATATGCAAAGGCGCGTGATCGGGTGGTGGCCGATCAATGAAAGAATGTGCAGGTTGAGGATCAAAGGCCGGTTCTTCAACTTCAGCATAATCGACGTCCATAGCCCACACTCCGGAAGCACTGATGATGATAAGGACGCATTCTACGCGCAGCTGGAACGTGAGTACGACAGCTGCCCAAGCCACGACGTCAAAATCATCATAGGAGATTTGAACGCTCAGGTTGGCCAAGAGGAGGAGTTTAGACCGACTATTGGGAAGTTCAGCGCTCACCGGCTGACGAACGAAAACGGCCTACGACTAATTGATTTCGCCGCCTCCAAGAATATGGCCATTCGTAGCACCTACTTCCAACACAGCCTCCCGTATCGGTACACCTGGAGATCACCACTGCAGACAGAATCACAAATCGACCACGTTCTGATTGATGGACGGCACTTCTCCGACATTATCGACGTCAGGACATATCGTGGCGCTAACATCGAGTCTGACCACTATCTGGTGATGGTTAAACTGCGCCCAAAACTATCCGTCATCAACAATGATCGGTACCGACGACCGCCGCGGTACGACCTAGAGCGACTGAAGCAACCTGATGTCGCCACTGCATACGCGCAGCATCTCGAGGCAGCGTTGCCGGAAGAGGGTGAGCTCGATGGGGCCCCTCTTGAGGACTGCTGGAATACAGTTAAAGCAGCCATTAACGACGCAGCGGAGAACAACGTCGGGTATATGAGACGAAGTCAACGGAACGATTGGTTCGACGAAGAGTGCAGACAGATTCTGGAGGAGAAGGACGCAGTGCGGGCGGTCGCGCTGCAGCAAGGTACCCGGCAGAACGTGGAACGTTATAGACGGAAGCGGAGACAGCAGACCCGCCTTTTTCAGGAGAAGAAACGCCGCCTGGAAGAAGCGGAGTGCGAGGAGATGGAACAGCTGTGCCGTTCTCAAGATACACGCAAGTTCTATCAACGCATCCCGCAAAGGCTTCGTGCCGCGAGCCGAAATGTGCCGGGATAAGGATGGGAGCATCTTGACGGACGAACGTGTGGTGATCGAAAGGTGGAAGCAGCACTACGAGGAACATCTGAATGGCGCTGAGAGTACAGGCAGTGAAAGTCAAGGCAGCGGAGGAGATGACTACGTCAGTTCAGCGGACGATGGAAGCCAACCAGTCCCCACCTTGAGGGAAGTTAAGGATGCCATTTAACAGCTAAAGACCAATAAAGCAGCTGGTAAGGATGGTATCGGAGCTGAGCTCATCAAGATGGGCCCGGAAAAGCTGGCCACTTGCCTGCACAAACTGATAGTCAGAATCTGGGAAACCGAACAGATACCGGGGGAGTGGAAGGAAGGGGTTATATGCCCCATCTACAGGAAAGGCGACAAACTGGAGTGTGAGAACTTTCGAGCGATCACCATCCTTAATGCCGCCTACAAAGTGATATCCCAGATCATCTTCCGTCGTCTGTCATGTACAAGACGCTAATAAGATCGGTTGTCCTCTATGGACATGAAACATGGACAATGCTCGAGGAGGACTTGCAAGCACTCGGAGTATTCGAGAGACGGGTGCTTAGGACCATCTTTGGCGGTGTGCAAGAAGACGGTGTGTGGCGGCGAACCCAGTATCCAGAAGGTAGCTAAAGCCGGAAGGGTACGATGGGCAGTAGACCTCTTCATGTTTTCAAAAAGTATCAAAAATTCAACCGGTCAGCCCAGAATCACAATTCTTATGCTAAAATAAGTCTCCTGTCAAATTTTCAGCTTATTCGGATAAAATTTCGAGGTGGTTCAAGTCGATTTAGTGTTTTTGGGCTATTTTCAATTTTGAAAAAAATCTAACAAGAGATATAAATGCCGAAAACTATCGCAACAACCTCTATTCGGAAGCTTTAGGTGTGCTCTACAAGTCTTGTGAACAATGCGATTCGTTTCGTTCATGTTTTGACCATGTTAAAGTGATTTTCGAGCTTTTAAGTGCATGAAACACTGTTTCCCCTAAAAGTCGTTGTTCCATGAAATTCTTGAATTCATGACAAATCATTGCTAATTTATTATATTATTATTCCTCTTTTTTCCCTGGACATTTGAGTAATATAATTGCCAATGTGCGATTTGCCGTTAGATTATTAAAAATCAGAAGCTGCACATTTGTCATAAATTTGCACGTCAGGATTTTTAAGAATTTAACGGTAAATCGCACATTGGCAATTATATTACTCAAATGTCCAGCGAAAAAAGAGGAATAATAATATAATAAATTAGCAATGATTTTTCATGAATGCACATCTATCTTGTCTTCAATGGCTCATGCGCATGTATTACGCTTTGCTCCGGTCGAAACAAGCGTGATCTTCGAAAGTTTTCAGTAGCCATCGAGCAAGTGAGTACAGAGTGCTGCGCTTCCGTTCGGTCGTTCAAAACACGATTCTTCTCTGTTTTCATATGGAACCGGGCGTGCATGTTTTAACTTTTAATGTCGCGAGACAGCGTATTAGTGTTATTTTCCATTCCATAGATCGTATCACTTACCGAAGTGAATCCAGATAAATTATCCTTTTATACTAAAACGATTTACTATCCCAAGACAATCGTGGAGATGCAGAGGTATAATCGGGCTCTATTAGCAACGAAAGTTGGACTAACAATCCTTTCCTTCCTATATGACCATAAGGACGTGACCGGCGCCGTTATTGACTGAAAATATTTCAGCTGCCGAAACGTGTACATTGAGAATGGGAAGCTAATCCCAAGCTCCATTTATTGTGTTCTCTGTAGGATTTCGCAAGTTCAGTCAATCACGGAGTAGCAACCACGAATTGTGCGGTCATAATGCTCATGCTTCAATTCGGGTAATCCAATTAGCATGAAAAGGACACCAGGCTACAACACTTGACTCCAGAATGGATCGTACTAGTGAGGAGTACAGGAACCGCAGGCAGTGTGGATCTCGCAACTCTGAAGATATTTTAAATATGAACCCAAGTTCTTTTTTGGCCTTAGCAATAACATTGCAATAATGAGCTCGGAATGTGAGCCCACTGTGAAGCTTAACGCCCAAATCTTGTACTTTCCCTTTGTAGGGGCTGTCCTTCGATGGTGTAGTCAAATACAATCGGTTTAGGGGAGGGTCGTTTGGCCGAAACCCATTCGGCTGAAAGCCATTTGGCCGAATGCCACTTGGCCGAAAGGGTCATTAGGCCGAAAGGGTCATTTGGCCGAAAGGGTCATTTGGCCGAATAAGTCATTTGGCCGAATAGTTCATTTGAAAAGCGAGAAATTAGGAATGAGTAGAGAGACGTCTCACTTCTCACTCTTCATTTTTTTCTTCTCACTGTAAAAAGTGAGAAGCGCGAAATAAGTAGTAAGACGTTTCACTACCCACTTCGCACTACTCACTTTTCACAGTGAGAAGTAAAGAGATAAATGAGAAGTGAGAAGTGATACGTCTCACTTCTCACTGCTTATTCATCAATTCTCGGCGTAAAAAGTGAGTAGTGCGAAGTTAGTAGTGAGACGTCTCACCACCCACTTCGCACTACTCACTTTTCACAGTGAGAAGTTCTCATTCCTTATTTCTCCCTTCTCGCTGTCAAAAGTGTGAAATGTGGAGTGAGAAGAGAGATGTCTCATTTCTCAATCCTCATTTATCACTTCACGCTGTAAGAAATGAGAAGCGTGAAATGAGTTGTGAGACGTCTCACTACTCACCTCACGCTTTTCACTTTTGACAGCGAGGAGTGAGAAATGAGGAATGAGAATTGGGACGTCTCTCTTCTTACTCCTAATTTCTCACTTTTCAAATGGCCTATTCGGTCAAATGATCCTTTCGGCCTTGTGATCCTTTCGGCCAAACGACCCATTAGGCCAAATGACTTTCGGTCAAATGACCCTTTCGGCCAAATGTCCCATTCGGCCAAATGACTTTCGGCCTTGGTCTGTTCGGCCAAATGGTATATTCGGCCAAACAACTTTCGGCCTAGTGGCATTCGGCCAAATGGCTTTCGGCCGAATGGGTTTCGGCCAAACGACCCTTCCCTGAAATTACAGGAAAGAAACGCTTGTCCGGATTTAAGCAATAGTGGATGTGATCCCTTCTTCAAAAATAGGCGTTTACTCGGATTAAGGCAATGGTAGATGTAATTCCTTCTTTAAAAAAACGCTTGCCCGGATTAAGGCAATGGTGGATGTAAATCCCTTCTTTGAAAATAGACGTTTGCCAGGGTTGAAGCTATGGTAGGTAGGCTCCCTTCTTTAGAAGCAGGCGCTTGCCCGGATTAAGGCAATGGTGGATGTGGTCCCTTATTTAAAAGTAGGTGTTTGCCCGTTACCGTGTTTGAATATGGCAATTATGGATAAGATTTCTTTCTTTAGAAGTAGACATTTTACCTTGATTTGTAGATATATGTTTTTCAATGAAAGCAAAGCTGTCTAGTATGACTAAAAGTGGGGCCCTTCTTATCCGTGCGGTAGGACGCGCGGCTACAAAGTAAGACCATACTGAGGGAGGCTGGGTTCGATTCCCGGTCAGGTCTAGGAAGTTTTCGGATTGGAAATTTTCTCGACTTCCCTGGGCAAATGTGTCATCGTGCTAGTCTCATGATAACACGAATGCAAAAATAGTAACCTGGCTTAGAAACCTCGTAGTGAATAACTGTGGAAGTGCTTAATGAACACTAAGCTGCGAGGCGGCTCTGTCCCAGTGTGGGGATGTAATGCCAATAAGAATAAGAAAAAGATGACTAAAAGTGATGTTATTCAATTGTAGACATGATGGGGTCTTCAGTAACCTTGCGAGCAAAGGCGTGGGATTGCCAATCCGGAGATGGCGAGTTCGATACTCATTCCGGTCTAGGACGTTTTTCGGGCTGGGAACATTCTCGACTGAGCATAGTGTATCCATTGTACTTGCCACACAGGATACATACTCATACAATGGTGGGCATAAAATATCTTTCAATTAGGCATAGTTCCAGTTGGAATGTAGAGCCATTAAAGATGAAAAGAAAGATATGATTTAATTTTAGAAATAAAGTCTGCGTTTGCAATGGGGCGAAGAAATATGATATCCATTCATAAACAGTTCGTTATTAGACAAAAATGTATGTATTTTTTCGATAATTAGTATCCATCTTTCTCAAAATTGTCAAATATTTTAAATAATCAATTTATGAAAAATAATTATACCAAAAATCCCTTCATTAGTTAATAATGCCAAATCCACTTAATGCAGAATGAAGGTCATTATATATGGGAACAGAATAACAAAACATGATATGGACTTGTTTGCTATAAGAGATAAAAGAACAGGCAACAATATCAAACATTTGCACCAAAATATCATTTAAATATCAGGATATGATTTGGATAAAAACAAACTAATGGCACATGATGTTGATCACTTCTACAAATTCTACAAATTCTACAAATTCTACAAATAGCACAACTTGATCTCCCTTTAGTGCAAAATATTGATACTGTCGTCTGATCTTTCATCTCTTATATCAATCATGTTCATGACGTTGCTATCTAATCAACATTTGATATAATTGAGCTATTTTCGACTACTCGGGAAGGCTCCGATGTTCATCCCATCAAAGACAAAGCAACGGGAAGGAATTTGATTTGTTGCTTATTTTGCTTTAAATCAATACCCAAGGTATTAATAAAGTACGCCTAATCCAGAAAAAAATGTCCGAAGAGTTGTATTGAAATAAGATAGAATAAATCAAATTTGATATGAAAATATCCTTAAACTTAATTGATGAACAGCATGAAACAGCATAGGATCCACCGTAAATGATTCCATGGGATATTTTTTTCCCTGTTACAACACGTGTTTAAGTATAGTCTGCACAACTAAATTCTTGAACAGACCTCACGTTTATTAGATAAATTTTGGCTGTGGTGTGAACATACCATATTTAAGTACGTAGGATTGAATAAATCATTGTTATATTAATCCGCGGATCTTACTAGAAGCTACTCAAACATTTTAAAGTAATCTTTGTGTACAACACCCATAATAATATTTCATTCTCCTCAAGGACCGCCAAAAACCAGTTTGTTAACCCTCGAGACTGAGCACTTATTTCTCATCGATTGATTGCGGTCAAAGTGTCACAAAATACAACGGGGTGGGGAAAAGGGAACTTCGACGCACCTCGGAGAAAAACTGCCATTTTGTTGCGGTTTATATCAAGTTTGAGCCAAATCTAGCAAAGCTGAGCTCTAGAGGTACTACTGAACTGAAAATGAAATAATTTCAATTATTGCTAAATTATTCGATTAGGTTTGAACTCAAGCGATCCTGGAATAAATAATCAGAAATAATAATCTTTCTTCTATCTATATATATAAAAACCAATCTATGTATGTATGTTCGCTAACTACTTCTGAACCACTTGGCCGATTTCAACCAAATTTGGTACAGACATTCTCTATCCTCAGAGGAAGTTAACAAAGGTGGGATGGTCATGTAGAAAAGGGGAGGGTGGTGGGAGGGTTTTGTTCAGAAAACGAACAATTCTGTGTAACTTTCAACTCCCAGGACCGATTTCAACCAAATTTTGTACACATATTCACTACGAGGAGGTAATCATATGGGAGGGATTTGGGAAAGGGGAGGGGTCTGGAGGAGGGGTTTTGTTTAGAAAACGGGCAATTCAAAGTAAATCATGAACCCTGTACTGATTTCAACCAAATTTGGTACAATACATTCTACATCATAAGGAAAAAGATAACAAAGGGATGGGATGGTCATTGGAAAAAGGGAGGGTATAGGGGAGGTGTTGTCTTTGGAAAACGAGCAACTCAGTGTAACTCCCAACCCCAGGACCGATTTCAATCAAATTTTGTACACATATTCACTATGAGGAGCCGATCGTACGGGAGGGAAATTTGGATAAGGGGGTAGGGGTCTGAAGGGAGGGTATTGTTCAGAAAACGGGCAATTTAGTGTAACTTCTGAATCCCTGTACCGATTTCAACCAAATTTGGTACACACATTTTCTATCCCTAGGAGAAGATAACAAAGGGGTGAAATGGCCGTTGAGAAAAGAGGAAGGGTAAAGGGAAAGCGGTTGTCTTTAGAAAACGGGCAATTCAGTGTAACTCCTGACCCCAGGACCAATTCTAAGCAGATTAAATGATTAAATCATTCAACTCTATGATTAAAGAGTATGGTTAATGAATTATAATTTTTGAAAATGATGACTGATAATGATTAATGATTAAATTCATTTTTGACAATAATTAACGATTATGAATAATAGATGAAAAACCGTTGGATTATGATTAACGATTACCGATCGTGATTAAATGTTGACACACTATGTGTATGGTTAATGATTAACGATCGATATGATTAATGATTGATGATTATGAATGATCAAATTGCATAGTGATCCATAATCGAGTAACCTTTATTCCAAATTTTAAAAGGTATGATAATTATATGATAATGATTCAAGATTAATAAATAAAAGCAAGGTATGCAATGATCCAATGTTCCAGCATAACTTCTGTACCCTTTGCCTGATTTCAACCAAATTTGGAACAAACATTCTTTTTCTTAAGAAGGCGAAGATGACAGGGATCGATCAACTCAACACTTCATCGAAATCATGGTTTGCCCAGAGAAAAGCAATGATTAAAGTGTTTCCTTCTGGACGGTAAATGTGATCATTTCTTTAAAAATAGACGTTTTTCCGGAATAAGGCATCGGTGTATGTTTTTCCTTCTTTAGAAATAGACGTTTGCCCGGAATAAAGCGATTTTGGGTTTGATCCCATTTTCAAAATCAGTCAATGTTTTCAAATGTAATCTACCTTCTTTAATCAAATGATGAAATATCAATAAGAAAACACAATTATCCTTTTGACCTATTCCAATTCCGATGGTGAAAAAACTGCGAATTAAACTGGCAACCTGAGCAAGGCCGGGTACATAAAGCTAGTAAAGAATAAATCATCAGAAGAGTTTCCCTAGGGTTCTATGAAGGATTTCTAGATTAAATTTGCCAAAAAATCTAGATGACATTAAATATTCGTTGCTTGTACTGTCTATCACCAGATTCGAACAAAAGCACAGAATTGTCATTTACTCGGACAGGGCATATTGCCCCCACTGCCACCTTCAAAAATATTTGATGACGACAGAAAACAACAGCAGAAGAAAAAAAGCTTACTCTGCCCCACGGCACCAGCTCGATGCACCATCCCCGCAAGCGACACTTCTGCCACTGAGCGTCGTCAGTTTGGCCGGCAACGGTTCCACGGCCGAATCGCACCGCTCGCACTTGTCCATCAGGGTGCGCAAATATTGGATCTCCTGCTCCATGTCCTTGGCCACTGAAATGGAAAAGACAACGACAAGTGTCAAGTGTTGGTTGAACAAGCGGAGGGATGAATTTTGATGACGGTTGTTCAAACGGAACGAATAAGAACGAAATGACAAATTTTGACTACGAAGAAATCCAAGTAGGAGAAAATGGTCTTCAACTCAAATTTGAAAAACTGATGCACTGGAAATTATTAGGAGAACGTAAAACATTTCAACGTGATTTATTGCTGATTTTCCACATTTCCACTTGAAGCATTGACCTTCAACATTTTATCCACCAACAATCCAATCCATCTTTCCACCACTGACAAACGATACTCACGTCGACACTTATCCGCAGCTAGGAACGGGAAATCGTCCTCCACTAAATTTTCGGCGTCCTCGTACGCATTGGTACCGTACCGGAAAGGCCGTCGGAAGTAATGATCCCGAGCGTCTCCGTATCGGCAGTACAGCAGAGTCGTCCTTCCGATAGCCTGGGCCGGACGAGGCAGATAATGGTTGTTGGCAGATCCACTTGAGGCGGGAAACGCAAAGAAGACGACCGCAACCACTAGAACTAGAGAGAAGTAGGCCATCATGGGGATAGCGCGAATCGGTCGTAGTTGGCTGTGCGAGTGGGCAGAACTGTTTCACTGACTGGGGGTTCGATGAAGGAAATTCTGCATCGGAATCGAATGGCGGAATTCGATATTGGAAGGAAATGATAAGCGAGTTTATGATGTTTTAGTGGTTTGGTTGGGACTGGATGGATAAAAAAAACTAAACTCGGTAGAGCAAACCGAGAGATGCAAGTATCGGTTTGGGGGCGTTCGATTCCGGCTAAATCGCATTAAAAAAATATGGAAAAGAAATGGGGCTTTAGTGCCAATTTGAGCATGGCCAACAAGTTAAACTAAAACTGTTTTTCCCTCATCATAGAAAAGAAATCAATTATGGTTTTAACCCAGATGAAAAATACAATATTAAAAAACTTGTTACTATGGGGGTAAATTAGTCATGTCGCCTGGTGGTAAAGTAAGCAAAGTTCTGTTAGAGCTCAAATTTCAACCTAAATAGGGTAGAAGGGGTTGAAAGGAGGGATCTGGACATTTACACTCCAAACACATTTTCGTACAGTTTCTACATTTCTGAGCGAATATTCCCATACAAGGCACTACGTTCACGGAAACGGTCATATCTCAGACGTTTGTCATCCGATCTACACTCAAAGAAAACCGCATATTGCTAATATATGCCCTGCACTTAGAAAATGATCAGTTACTTTCACGCATGAAAACTATGTGCAATGCTTATGCATTATAGTCGATTCAGTCATAATTAATTTTATGTGCAACTTTATTGATTCATATGGAGAAGCTAATAATTTGTATTTTTTCACGCAAATGGATTACATTAATAAAAATATTTAAAATAATGGTAACAAAATTGCTTTTCGTTGGGACGTTGTACATTTGGGAGTAATCAATCAAATAAATCATGTTCTAAAAGATATTGGGATAATTTATCATTTTATTGATCGTTTAATAACTAGTTTTATCGCTGTCACTGCTTATTGTGGCTTCCGTTTTCAATATAAAAAAATGGCTCTACGTCTCCCATGAACACGTCTTTCGTTGAGTATTACACTCTGTGCAACCGTTGAAGGAACCCTGCTGATTTCGGACCATGGGTAGAAATTCATCCAGGATGTTTGCTGAAATCAAACGAAATTCTAGACCTAACTAAATGGAATCTTCTTCAACTGTTGCTACGGTGCTACCTCGGATGCTACACAGCAGCTGTTAAATATCCGGTCGAAAACTTTGGTCCAGCCGAATGACCTCCAACTTAGTCGTCTTCCCGTCATTGGTGCGATCCACAATTTAATCTGCAAAACATACATGTGCAATGCAGAAATATAATAAATTCACGATAAAATTGGTTGCAATAGTTACTTACCTTTTATAATGGGAATTGATTTTGCCGGAGATTATTCTACTGTAGAATGTTTCGCCTGGAGAGCCTGAAGATCGGTTGAAAATCGAGCGATGGTGCGAATGTCGTTACACATCGAATTTATTTTATGCATAATGCAGTTTAAAAATACCACTTATAAATTTTATCACCCGCGCATATTTTTCATAACACGCACATGAAATGACGATTCTTTGTTAATCCTGCAATCTATGTGCTTTGTGCACATAAAATTTATCAGTAGTTTAGTTTGAGTGATAATATCAATATATCAATCAACTCAGTGAAAGCTCTAGTTTACGTTAAAAATATATAAATAGGGTCAATAAGTCGTTAGGCCGATCGGGTCTTGTGGCATCAAACGTCATTAATTTGGTCGAAATGTTAACCAAAATAGACGTTTAACAGAATGAGTCATTCGGCATAAAATGTTATTTGGTCGAACGGATTATACTGTCACATTTCACAGTGAAAAGGGAAAAGTGCGAAGTGATAGATAAGAAATAAGGAGTAGGAAGTGTGGTGTTATTGACCACTCTCGATGATGGTTGGATAGTTGAAGAAGCCACCACGTGACGACCGTGACTGGACCCGGCTTATTCAAGTTTCCAACCATCATTGAGTGTGATCAACAATTGAAGTAGCTACCTCAGAAGTGAGCAAACGTCTCAATTTCCACTTCTCATTAGCCGAACTTCTACCAAGCATACTCTTATAGCCTATTCAGATTGGGCTATTTATGACTTTGTTAAGTGAGAGGGTATCCAATTATTACGAGGTGTTCAGACTGCAGCAAGATAATATATCTTGACGTTATCTTGATGTTTCCTCATTTGCACGCTAATACAGGGTTAAATTCAAGGAGTTTTAAAATTTAATTTGCGAAATCAAGCATTTGTGTGGCGATAATCGAACATTTTTTCTGAACAAAGTTTCTACGAAAAAAATATAAAAAAATATATGAAAAGGGATGTTCGATGAATATTTGAAGCTCTCATTAAGGATAATGAGCGAAGCTACATTCATTAGTTGCGCCGTTCCTCGGGGAATCAGACTATTCCTCAATTTATTTTTAAGTTTAAAAGGTATTTTGATTCTGTACTATGATCGAACGGAGATTTGATAGAAAAATTTAGATACTTTTGGGAATTCTCACAAATAAATAAAAAGGACGATTGGACCAATTTTCAAAAAATATTATCGAACTAAAATGTATTTCCACCAGTATCTCCATGTATGAAGAGCAACTCAGCAATTTAATTTTTTCAAAATGGAAACTGAACCATTGCGTTCTACTCGACAATCAATGATACAGCTTCTAACAAAATCGAATCGTGTGAATGTGATATAATTTAAACTGGATTTTGGATGAATTAATGCATTACCAATCCATGTTTTATTTAAGGTTACTCTACTTTATATATACATCCCATTCAAATCGTACAGTTGTCCAACGTGAACAATTTTGAAATCCAAAGTATATTAAGCCATTCAAGGAGCAGAATTGAAACAATTTATGAAATCATGTTTATTCATCAAATATATTCGTTTTACAACCATTCCTACGTTTTAAATTGTCTTCCGCATTGGCCCTTGAACTTTGAAAATTTATTCGATTTGTTCTATTAAATCTAGGTTTAAGTTAAATACTTCATGTTAATTCTAGAGAGAATCTGTTTTTTAAACAATTCATGTTGAATAAGTGGAGAATAAATAATTATCGTCATTATTTTTATTATATAAAATGCCTTCCACAAAACCATCACAATCCGAGTTATTCTTCAGCGCTCAGAAGATTTCCATCTAACATGCATTCGACCCTGCTGCGACAGAAAGAGCATGACTGTCAACTACGAAACGAAATGAAAACAGAGAGAATTTTCTCTCTGGCAAAGAGAACGTGACGCTTGTCAGTTTTGTTTTGTTGAATTTCTCCCTGCATTCCAGTTAGAACGAAAGCTCTCTGGTAATAATTGTTCGTATTAAATTCTTTATGACTCTTTTTAGCGGGTATCTTTTGACAGCGCAAAATGTATGGAATATTACGTAAATAATGACATCATAAAGCGTATTTACCCTGAAACGCCAATTATTATGTCATTAATGGCGTAATCTGAATAGGCTATTAGTTTAATATCTGCACTCTATCTTTCAACTATTCAGTGACTAATTAAATCTGTATTGGCGTCTTCTTTTTTTCCATGAGAATTTAATCAACTTTCGTCAAAAGCAAGATTACTCATAGTTTTCAGTAGTCCTGCTTTTGACGGAAATTTAGTAAAATTTCGGTGGGAAAGAAAAAGAGGGCAATACAGTTTTACTCAGTCACTAAGTAGATGAAAGTTAGCGTCAAGATGATCGTAGACTTCGTGTTGCCCGGAGCAAAACCGAAAATAACGTCATATTCCGCGTGCATCTTCCGCGATTGCACACTGCCAGCGAGGATGTGATGTACCCCGAAACCGCTACACATCACTTTTGCTGGCCTCCAAATCCAATCCAAACCAATCCAAACCAATCCAAACCAATCCAAATCCAACCAAACCAATCCAAACCAATCCAAATCCAATCCAAATCCAATCCAAACCAAACCAACCAAACCAATCCAAACCAATCCAAACCAATCCAAACCAATCCAAACCAATCCAAACCAATCCAAACCAACCAAACCAATCCAAACCAATCCAAACCAATCCAAACCAACCAAACCAATCCAAACCAACCAAACCAATCCAAACCAATCCAAACCAACCAATCCAAACCAACCAAACCAACCAAACCAATCCAAACCAATCCAAACCAATCCAAACCAACCAAACCAATCCAAACCAATCCAAACCAACCAAACCAATCCAAACCAATCCAAACCAATCCAAACCAATCCAAACCAATCCAAACCAATCCAAACCAATCCAAACCAATCCAAACCAATCCAAACCAATCCAAACCAATCCAAACCAATCCAAACCAATCCAAACCAATCCAAACCAATCCAAACCAATCCAAACCAATCCAAACCAATCCAAACCAATCCAAACCAATCCAAACCAATCCAAACCAATCCAAACCAATCCAAACCAATCCAAACCAATCCAAACCAATCCAAACCAATCCAAACCAACCAAACCAATCCAAACCAATCCAAACCAATCCAAACCAACCAAACCAATCCAAACCAATCCAAACCAATCCAAACCAATCCAAACCAATCCAAACCAATCCAAACCAATCCAAACCAACCAAACCAATCCAAACCAATCCAAACCAATCCAAACCAATCCAACCAATCCAAACCAACCAAACCAATCCAAACCAATCCAAACCAATCCAAACCAATCCAAACCAATCCAAACCAATCCAAACCAACCAAACCAATCCAAACCAACCAAACCAATCCAAACCAATCCAAACCAATCCAAACCAACCAAACCAATCCAAACCAATCCAAACCAATCCAAACCAATCCAACCAAACCAATCCAAACCAATCCAAATCCAATCCAAACCAATCCAAACCAATCCAAACCAATCCAAACCAATCCAAACCAATCCAAACCAATCCAAACCAATCCAAACCAATCCAAACCAATCCAAACCAATCCAACCAATCCAAACCAATCCAACCAACCAATCCAAACCAATCCAAACCAATCCAACCAATCCAAACCAACCAAACCAACCAAACCAATCCAAACCAATCCAAACCAATCCAAACCAATCCAAACCAATCCAAACCAATCCAAACCAATCCAAACCAATCCAAACCAATCCAAACCAATCCAAACCAATCCAAACCAATCCAAACCAATCCAAACCAATCCAAACCAATCCAAACCAATCCAAACCAATCCAAACCCAATCCAAACCCAACCAAACCAATCCAAACCAATCCAAACCAACCAAACCAATCCAAACCAATCCAAATCCAATCCAAACCAATCCAAACCAATCCAAACCAATCCAAACCAATCCAAACCAATCAAAATCCAATCCAAACCGATCCAAACCGATCCAAACCGATCCAACCAATCCAAACCAATCCAAACCAATCCAACCAATCCAAACCAATCCAAACCAATCCAAACCAATCCAAACCAATCCAAACCAATCCAAACCAATCCAAACCAACCAAACCAATCCAAACCAATCCAAACCAACCAAATCCAAACCAATCCAAACCAATCCCAAACCAATCCAAACCAATCCAAACCAATCCAAACCAATCCCAAACCAATCCAAACCAATCCAAACCAACCAAACCAATCCAATCCAAACCAATCCAAACCAACCAAACCAATCCAAACCAATCCAAACCAATCCAAACCAATCCAAACCAATCCAAACCAATCCAAACCAATCCAAACCAACCAAACCAATCCAAACCAATCCAAACCAATCCAAACCAATCCAAACCAATCCAAACCAATCCAAACCGATCCAAACCAATCCAAACCAATCCAAACCAATCCAAACCAATTCAAACCAATCCAAACCAATCCAAACCAATCCAAACCAATCCAAACCAACACAATCCAAATCAAACCAACCAAACCAATCCAAACCAAATCCAGTCTAAACCAATCAAACCAATCCAAACCCAATCCAAACCAATCAAACCAATCCAAACCAATCCAAACCAATCCAATCCAAACCAATCCAAACCAATCCAAACCAATTCCAACCAAATCCAATCCCAATCGAACCAAATCAAATCCAAACCAATCAAACCAACCAAACCAACCAAACCAATCTAAACCAATTAAAACCAATCCAAACCAATCCAACCAATCCAAACCAATCCCAAACCAATCCAAACCAACCAAACCAATCCAAACCAATCCAAACCAATCCAAACCAATCCAAACCAACCAAACCAATCCAAACCAACCAAACCAATCCAAACCAATCCAAACCAATCCAAACCAATCCAAACCAATCCAAACCAATCCAAACCAATCCAAACCAATCCAAACCAACCAAACCAATCCAAACCAATCCAAACCAATCCAAACCAACCAAACCAATCCAAACCAATCCAAACCAACCAAACCAATCCAAACCAACCAAACCAATCCAAACCAATCCAAACCAATCCAAACCAATCCAAACCAATCCAAACCAATCCAAACCAACCAAACCAATCCAAACCAACCAAACCAATCCAAACCAATCCAAACCAATCCAAACCAACCAAACCAATCCAAACCAATCCAAACCAACCAAACCAATCCAAACCAATCCAAACCAATCCAAACCAATCCAAACCAATCCAAACCAATCCAAACCAACCAAACCAATCCAAACCAACCAAACCAATCCAAACCAACCAAACCAATCCAAACCAATCCCAAACCAACCAAACCAATCCAAACCAATCCAAACCAATCCCAAACCAATCCAAACCAATCCAAACCAATCCAAACCAACCAAACCAATCCAAACCAATCCAAACCAATCCAAACCAATCCAAACCAATCCAAACCAATCCAAACCAATCCAAATCAAACCAATCCAAACCAATCCAAATCTAATCCAAACCAACCAAACCAATCCAAACCAATCCAAACCAATCCAAACCAATCCAAACCAATCCAAACCAATCCAAACCAATCCAAACCAATCCAAACCAATCCAAACCAATCCAAACCAACCAAACCAATCCAAACCAATCCAAACCAATCCAAACCAATCCAAACCAATCCAAACCAATCCAAACCAATCCAAACCCAATCCAAACCAATCCAAACCAATCCAAACCAATCCAAACCAATCCAACCAATCCAAACCAACCAAACCAATCCAAACCAATCCAAACCAATCCAAACCAATCAAAACCAACCAAATCCGATCCAAACCGATCCAAACCGATCCAAACCAACCAAACCAACCAAACCAATCCAAACGCAATCCAAACCAATCCAAACCAATCCAAACCAATCCAAACCAATCCAAACCAATCCAAACCAATCCAAACCAATCCAAACCAACCAAACCAATCCCAAACCAATCCAAACCAATCCAAACCAATCCAAACCAATCCAAACCAACCAAACCAATCCAAACCAATCCAAACCAATCCAAACCAATCCAAACCAATCCAACCAAACCAATCCAAACCAATCCAAACCAACCAAACCAATCCAAACCAATCCAAACCAACCAAACCAATCCAAACCAATCCAAACCAATCCAAACCAATCCAAACCAATCCAAATCCAATCCAAACCAACCAAACCAATCCAAACCAATCCAAACCAATCCAAACCAATCCAAACCGATCCAAACCAATCCAAACCAATCCAAACCAATCCAAACCAATCCAAACCAATCCAAACCAATCCAAACCAATCCAAACCAATCCAAACCAACACAATCCAAATCAAACCAATCCAAACCAATCCAAACCAAATCCAGTCCAAACCAATCAAAACCAATCCAAACCCAATCCAAACCAATCAAACCAATCCAAACCAATCCAAACCAATCCAATCCAAACCAATCCAAACCAATCCAAACCAATTCCAACCAAACCAATCCCAATCGAATCCAAATCAAATTCAAACCAATCAAACCAACCAAACCAATCCAAACCAATCCAAACCAACTAAAACCAACCAAACCAATCCAAACCAATCCAAACCAACCAAACCAATCCAAACCAATCCAAACCAATCCCAAACCAACCAAACCAATCCAAACCAATCCAAACCAATCCCAAACCAATCCCAAACCAATCCAAACCAATCCAAACCAATCCAAACCAATCCAAACCAATCCAAATCCAATCCAAACCAATCCAAACCAATCCAAACCAATCCAAACCAATCCAAACCAATCCAAACCAATCCAAACCAATCCAAACCAACCAAACCAATCCAAACCAACCAAACCAATCCAAACCAATCCCAAACCAATCCAAACCAATCCAAACCAACCAAACCAATCCAAACCAATCCAAACCAATCCAAATCCAATCCAAACCAACCAAACCAACCAAACCAATCCAAACCAATCCAAACCAATCCAAACCAACCAATCCAAACCAATCCAAACCAATCCAAACCAACCAAACCAACCAAACCAATCCAAACCAATCCAAACCAATCCAACCAATCCAAACCAATCCAAACCAATCCAAACCAATCCAAACCAATCCAAACCAATCCAAACCAAACCAAACCAATCCAAACCAATCCAAACCAATCCAAACCAATCCAAACCAATCCAAACCAATCCAAACCAATCCAAACCAATCCAAACCAATCCAAACCAATCCAAACCAACCAAACCAACCAAACCAATCCAAACCAATCCAAACCAACCAAACCAATCCAAACCAACCAAACCAATCCAAACCAATCCAAACCAACCAAACCAATCCAAACCAATCCAAACCAATCCAAACCAATCCAAACCAATCCAAACCAATCCAAACCAATCCAAACCAATCCAAACCAATCCAAACCAATCCAAACCAATCCAAACCAATCCAAACCAATCCAAACCAATCCAACCAATCCAAACCAATCCAAACCAACCAAACCAATCCAAACCAATCCAAACCAATCCAAACCAATCCAAACCAATCCAAACCAATCCAAACCAATCCAAATCCAATCCAAATCCAATCCAAATCCAATCCAAATCCAATCCAAATCCAATCCAAATCCAATCCAATCCAAATCCAATCTAAATCCAATCTAAATCCAATCCAATCCAAATCCAATCCAAATCCAATCCAAATCCAATCCAAATCCAATCCAAATCCAATCCAAATCCAAATCCATCAATTTCAATCCAATTCCCATCTAAATCCAATCTATTTTCAATTCAAAACCAATTTAAATTTTATTTAAATCAAATTGAGTGTGAGAAGTAAGTTCTTCCTTTTTACTTTTGTCAGTATCTTTCTTCCTTCCTCCTAAATTATTTCTTACTTCATTTTTCTTCCTTCGTCCTTCTTGCTTTTTTCTTCATCTTTTAAATTTTCATTTTCCCTTCCTCCTTTCTTCTTCCTTCTTCCTTTTTCGTTATGATTTTTATTTTTTATTTTTTCTTCTTACATATTTACTCTTTTTCACTTTTTTGTTTTATTTCCAATATTTCTTCTTCCTTCTATCTTCCTCTTTCATTCTTCTTCTTTTTCTTTCCCCTTCTTTTGTCTTCCTTTCTCAATTTTACTTCTTTCTTTTTACTTCTTTTTTTTCTACCTTTAAATTTTTTTCCCTTTTATTTTTTTATATTTTTCCTGCTTTCTTCCTTCAGTCTTTTTCTTCATCCTTTTTCAACTTAAGTTTTTTTCTTAAATTTATCATGTTTTCATGCTTTCTTCTTCAATATAGTTTTGCTTTTTTAATTATTACTTCTTCCTCCATCTTTACTCTTTTTTTATTCTTCCTTCTTCATTCTTTCTTCTTTTTTTCATCCGTCTATCTTCTTCCTCCTTCCTTTTTGATTATTTCTTCTTTTTTTTTTCCTTCTTTTTTCTTTCTCCTTTCTTTTTTCTTTTTTTTCTACTTCCTTCTTCCTTCTTCTTTATTCCTTCTTCGTTCTTTTTCCTTCTTTCTACTTTTCTCTTTTTTCTTCCTACTTCTTTCTTTCTTCTTTCGCCTTCCTTCTTTCTCCTTCCTCCTTCCTAATAAAGAAGAAGAAGAGGAAGAAATGTCGAATGCGTTTCGTTCTCCATTCTTTCTTCTTTTTTCCCTTCTTAATTTTTTCTTCATCCTTTTTCCTTCTTCCTGCTTCCATGTTCCTTCTTTGTTCTTCTTCCTTTTCTTGCATTTTCCTTCTTCCTTTCTCCTCTTTCCTTTCCCTTCTCCTTTCTTCTTCCTGTTCCTTCTCCCTTCACTCATCTTACTTCTCACTTCTGCCTCCTCACTTGTTGCTTCTTTCTTCTCACTTCTCACTTCTCACTTGTCACTTCTTACAATTAACTTCTCACTTCTCGTTTCTCACTTCTCACTAGTCATCCCTCCTAATAATCATTCGGCCTTATGACCGTTCGACCTAATGTTTATTTGGCCTAATGACTTTCGGTCTAATGGCCTTCAGCCTAATGATCCAGCATCCAAGAAATCTCATATTGTACATTCAACTTAAAACACAATCTACATAAAATAATAAATCTCAACCAATCATTCGTTCAACTCACATATTGCCGTGACCATCGAGGTTGAAGGTCCGGTAAAGCTCCTCCACGACGTTGTAGAGTGTGTCAACGACTTCGTTCCACGTTGTCTAATGAAATTACCAATAAAACTCAATCCATGTCACATTCCACAGGAGCAGCAAAATCCTTCTCGGTTTGATCCGGTCTCCTGGTAACACCATCCCGAGCGATCGATTTGCCGCGAGCGAGCGGCGTTAATCTTCAGTGACAGTAAAAGGATTTACCCAGACCCTGTTGAACTGCATTCGAATCTGTCTCCTTTCCAGTTCGTGGTTTTTTTTTCAGTTGGAAACTCTTCTCCCACTCTTCTTGTGTCGTCGACCATTGATACAGTCGGTGGTGTGGCGGCAGGGAGGAACTAGAAAAGCTCACGAGCTTATTTCGGATCACCCGGTTCCTGATGATTCGTTCGTTTCAGAGAAGCGAGATTTTCTAATCCAGACAGTCAGTCAGTCAGTCAGTTAGTCAGCCGGATGCTGTCTTTGGATTGGAAAGTTCACCCTTTTCGGGTATGTTTTTCGCCGGCTATTTATTTATTTAGTGAGAAACGAAGCAATCGAGACTGGAATTATGGCACTCGTTTGGTTTAGATTGTACGGCTTTTTCTGTACGAGTTTGATGGGTGAGATTGTCGGGGTTTTGGGGATATAAATATTTGTGAAGTTTCATAAGGCATGCTAAGGAATATGAGAATGTTATATCCTAAATAATTTTCAAGATAGTCATCCGTGATTGTGTTTTCATTCACTTTTATTACCTATTCTACCATACCACCTGTAGACTTATCACAAGACAAAAAGTCGATGCAAATTACTTGGAGTCTGTGCAGGAGCTCTGAATTAAATTGATCGAAAGCCTGGTATATACAGGAGTCAGCTGCAGCACAGCATCAACACTGCTAATCTAAGCAAATTAATTAATTCAATTTTCTCATTTCCTCACAAAAAGGAATCTACACTGAGGCCTCTTATCACGCGGTTTGCTTTTGGTTGATTAGAGCCTTTGGGTTAAAACATTCAGTTAAAATACAAAATAGTATTTGAAAAGGTTTGGAAATTGATGTAGACCGAGCAACTGGTAAGATCTATTCACGTAAAAAGCAACTCCAGTGTATACGCAATACTAGACTATTCTATTTATCTTGCTTTTTTATTTGCCACAACATCAGAAACCGAAACGAAACAAATAAGCTCCCGTATTTGATTTTCTCCCTCCGTGTGTCCATTGTGAAACTACCAACAGACGACTGACGATTTACTGTTTGCATTTTGGTTTCCGTCCATTGCAGGACATCCCGCTGCACGTCGCCATGATTTCCCATCTGTTGATAGCGTGGGACCGGAAGCGCTGGCTGACGGACCCGCTCAAGGCCCGGCTGCCGGCGTTTGTGTGCAGCTGCGCCTCCTGGCTGGCGGGGATGGTGATTGCGCTGCCGTATCCGATCTACACCACATATCTGGATCTGGGGGTAAGTATCCGCTTCTTGGCGGGGAAGACGATTCGAAAATTGATTGTATATTAGAAACGGAAACGTTCCTGCCGTTATGTCGGTGCAGCAGTTGGCAACGAGTCCAATAGGTGCACACATTACTTGCGATAAATTCAATCCGTATCCTTTTTAGTTTGACCGTCTAAGAGTTTGCACATGTCCTTAAATCCCATTCGATTGGATTGAACATTCTTTTTGCAACAGTTAGGTATTAGATATACGAATTTTTCTTCTTTTTCACATAACACGAAAGGGCTTTAGGGACATGTATGAACATGCTGGTTTGGTTCTGGTTTGACACCAGGTGGAGTAGCCCTAGTAGACCAATTGATTTGTTAATTTATTTAATAAAACGGATGAGATCAAATTAGCGTAAAAATTTAGTCATAAGATGAATCACCGCACGAATGTACCATGCGTCTCCATATACTTGGTTGATTCGGCAGAACATTTGATTCAAACTCCAGGACAATGTGGAGATCTTGCAACATCTCATATGTCTGGATTTAAAATTAAAGATTAGGCAAATTAAAGACAAATATCCGGAGGACATAATTAGGCTGATACCATGCCTGAGGACGTCTTGGTTGATTCGACAGACCATTTGATTCACACTCAAGTGCAATTTGGAGATCTTAGAACACCTCATATGCCTGGATTTGAGACGCGAGCGAAATACAAATACTCGGAGGACATAATTGGGTTGATACCGCGGCTGGGGACATCAGGAAAGACTTGGTTGATTCGGTAGAACATTTGATTCAATCTCCAGGACGATTTGGAGATCTCATATGCCTACATGAGAAGAACTCATATGCCTACATTTGAGACGCAAGTGAAAGACAAATACTCGGAGGACATTTTGGGATGAAACCGTGGCTGAGGAGTCTAGCGAATTCTTGGATGACCTGGAAAGGAACGGCTGCTTAAGGCATATTAAGTTTGGTTTTAATAGATCATATAGGGTATAAACCATTTTTAAAAAGAAATAACATCCCTTCGGTTACGCTGGTAGACCTCAAGACCTACACTCCAGGGAATTCTTGGATGACCTGGAATGAGACAATTGTTGAAGGCAAATGATGAATATATAAAGCATCTAATTTGTTCTTTGGGTTTCTAAGAGTGCCTTCTTATTAAAAAAAACACATTAATAAAGTTAAAAAAAAAATAGTGCCTTGTCATAGGCTTACTTTTGGGTGTCAATAATGTTTCAAATTCTTTTTACGTCGCGTGCCATAAAAAGGAGGCAGTAAAACAAAGTGACGTATAAAAAACTGCCGTAAAACGAGGGTTGAGTGTATATCCTGCTGAATAGTTTTCAAAATCGCTATCTGTCGTTTCCCCTGAGAGTTCCATTTTTGCCTGAAAAACATTCATGGGACATTCAAGTATCGTAATAACTTAGTATTTTAATTTATTTATATGAACATTAGAGTAGGGCGCAGTTGTATGGGAAAACGCACACTTCGTCCGATCCAGTGAGATCAAGGTTTTTCTGAATCGTTTTGGGACCCCTATCAACTGTGCAAAATATGGGCTCGATTGGTTGCGACCTCGCATGCCGCATCGCGTTTTAAATTTACATGGAGATTAGTATGGGAAATCAGACTTTTTCACATTTTTGCTATTAGCGGCTTCAATTTATCATCAATCACGTGACTCAATAAGTTAGCATATAGTCTGGAAGATGTCGAAAGACTTTGCCGAAGAAGGTACGTAGCTAGAAGGTCTACAAGAAAATTATTACGTTTCGAAAATTGATTGTTCAAACCATATGCAAGAAACCAATGTTTCTGCCAGCACTACCGGACGACCTATGGTTATCGAAGGGCAAAACCCATCTTCCTTCTTGTCGGTTTTTTTTTTGTGAAATGATTCAGGATAGCTCCCATGAGCTCTAAAACCCTATAAGAACAATTATTTTAAAATAACACCCAGTTAAATTATTGGTCTATGTAGTTCAGCAGTGCTGGCAGAATAAACGATTTTTTGCATATGGTTTGAACACTCAATCTTCGAAACGTTATGATTTTTTTCGTGGACGTTCCAGCAACGTGCCTTCTTCAGCAAAGTTTTTCGGCATCCTTTAGGTTATACTTTAACGCAATGTGCCACTTAGTTTACGATGAACTGAAACCTCTAGTAGTGGAAATGTAAAAATATACGTTTTTCCATACAAACTTCAAACACGATGCGGAAAGCGAGGAAACAACCAATCGGTCCTGAATTCTGCACAGTTGAAATTCAGGACCCAGAATGGCTTGAAAAACCATTGATTTGAAAATGACCATGACGCCCCACTCTAATGAACATGCAATCATGCAAGCATGCAAGTGACTTCAATGCCGTTAAATCGCCGAGCCCTCACTTGTCATAAGACGAGTTTGTATAATTCCATTTAATTCCACTACTTTATTGTACCTTTTGATACAGATACGTATGTCGACCTCAAACAGTAAGGTCGTCTTCAGTGTCTCGTACTTGACTCCTGGACGCTGATCCATTGCCCATTCTGTGACCAAATAAACACGGATTTTTTTTGACGAGCCTGGTGGTCTAGTGGCTTCGCCTTATAAGCAGGAGGTCGTGGGTTCAATTCCAGGCTCGTCCCTTTCCTACTTTGTATTTCTATCTTTAGTAATTTCTGTGTTTAACGTTCTACCTAAACGATTCCTACTGTTAAAACCTTCTACACAGTCCCAAAAACCTCCTGTGGCACCTATGGAAAGCTCGTAGAGTTCTCTGCATCTTTTTAAGTAGGTGTCCAACTAACCATCCTTTTCCCCTTCCTCAGCATTCGCAAGAACGTGGCCAGGACAGATCTTGGCTATTGAAGAATGGATTGCTTTCATCTATGAGATAGTGATTAGTCAATATCTGTGGTAACGGATGAAAGTGATGTTACTTCTCATACAAATAATCTTGGTTTGTGCCACCTACGAATTTGTGCGAATTGCTCAATGCTAATGCTAATGCTAAATAATCATGGATTTTTTTTCTTGTTTTATTTGCTAATTACCTAATACGTGCATTCATCTCTTTAGATCTAGGTGTTCCGTGTTTTCTCAACACTATCATCCTTATTTGCTATGTTACATTTTTAGTTATTATTAATACATTTCAGTTGCCTCTGGCAGTTTGAATTTTTCCTCTGGTTTAATTGAATCCATGTAGGAATTATAATGTTTGCCTTTTCTCGTATACTAAGTATACGGTAAAGGCTATATGATCGCTCCAAAACAAACTTTTTATAGAAGGCCCGAGACCTATATAGTGTTATATACCAATCGACCCAGTTCGACGAATTGAGGTGATGTCTGTGTGTGTGTGTGTGTGTGTGTGTGTGTGTGTGTGTGTGTGTGTGTGTGTGTGTGTGTGTGTGTGTGTGTGTGTGTATGTGTAAACTACTTCAAAAATGTCACCATTTTTCGGCACTTACCTCAACTGATTTGCTCTTCGCAACAAGTTGCATTCGACGCAGAATCCTGTCCCATTGTTTCCTATTTGAAATTGGCCAGATCGGACTATGGGATCAAAAAGTTATGCGCTAAAATACAAATTCATACGAAAAAATCGCGTAAAAAATGTCACTCATTTTTCGGGCACTTATCCTCAATTCAATTTCTTGCAACAAGTTGCATTCGACGCAGAATCCTGTCCAATTGTTTCCTATTTGAAATTGGCCAGATCGGACTATGGGACTGTAGTTATGGCCAAAATACAAATTCATACGAAAAAATCTGCGTAAAAAATGTCATCATTTTTCGGGCACATATCCTTAACTGATTTGCTCACAACAAGTTGCATTCGACGTAGAATCCTATCCTGCTGTTTCCTATTGAAAAATTGGCCATATCGGACTATGGGATCGAAAAATTATACCATTTTTGCTCTGAACTTATCTCGTATACTAAGTATACGTAAAGGCTATATGATCGCTCCAAAAACAAACTTTTTATAGAAGGCCCGGAGACCCATAGTGTTATATACCGATCGTTTCTCAGCCTCGACGAATTGAGGTTATGTCTTCGTGTGTATGTGTGTGTGTGTGTGTGTATGTGTGTGTGTTCGTGCGGCACCAACCCAAAAAAATTGTCACTCATTTTTAGGTACTTATCTATCTAACTGATTTACTCCGGCAACAAGTTGCATTCGACGCAGGGCTGATACTCTACCATTGTTTGCTATTGAAAATTGGTCATATCGGACTATGGGATCGGAATGGCGTTATGGCCAAAATAATTCCTCTCTTCTATAGAAAATTGATTAAAAAATGTCACTCATTTTTCAGGCATTTATCCTTTTAACTGATTTACTCGCAAATAAGTTGCATTCGACCAAAATGATGTCCCATTGTTTCCTTATTGAAAAATTGGTCAGATCGACTATGATCGGAAGTTATGCCCAAAATACTTTTTTTTTTACTGAATAATCGCGTAAAAAAGTGTCACTCATTTTTCGTACATGGCACCTATCTCAACTGATTTACTTCGCAACAAGTTGCATTCGACGCAGAATACTCTCCCATTGTTTCCTATTGAAAATTGGCCAGATCGACTATGGGCTCAAGAGTAATGGCCAAAATACTATTCTTATAATGCGACGAGAAAGGCACCATCACCGCTAGGTGGATTAATCAGGGTTTTTATGGAAAATCGCTATAAAACTCACTCATTTTTCAGGCACTTTTCCTCAACCGATTTGCTCGCATTAAATTGCATATTCGACGCAGAATGTCTTATATTTTCTTATTGAAAATTGGCCAGATCGGACTATGGGCTTAGATAAAAAATTGCGTCAAATTACTATTTATTGTGAAAACAAGAGTTCGAAAAAGTCTAGCTCACTTTTTTAGCACTTAGACTTCATCTATTCCAAGCTACAGGGTATACAAGTTCAATAAATTGGTGGCAGTAACCATATTGTTACTGAATCCGGTCATATATAAGTTACTGTGATTGATGTGCAATATGTGCTTCTCAGGTCGCTCGCACTAAGTTTCATTCGACGCAGAATCTTGTCCCATTGTTTTCTATTGAAAATTGGCTAGATCGACTATGGGATCGGAAGTTATGGCCGAAACACCATTTGTTTGCCTTTTTGCTATACGAAAAGGTTGAATGTTCGCTCCAAAACCAAACTTTTTACAGAAAACCGAGACTCATAGTGTTATATACGTATAAACTCTTCGACGAACTGCGATGATGTTCCTGTGTGTGTGTGTGCGCAAATTCAAAAGTGCGAAAAGTTTAGCTCACTTTTTGAACTTATCCTTAACTGATTTAATTCCAACTATAGATAGTAGACTATATAAATGAGCGAAAGCATGGTTGAGTCGATTTTTTCTGCCTGTGCACTCGCGCACTCACACAGCCCTTAACGTTTCCATTGAAATCGTGACGTCATGCCTCGTTTGGAGACACGTTTGACAGTTCGTTTGGAGACAGAGGATTTATCTTCACTCATCTATATATTCCACTATCTATAATTCCAATGTGTTTCATTCGACGCGGAATCCTGTCGTATTGTTTTCTATTAAAATTGGGGACCATGGGCACAGAAATTATGGCCAAAATATACTATGTGCTATAAAAAGCGAGTAAAAAGTCTAGCTGACTTGTAATGGACTTACCTCAACCGATTTTACTCACAACAAATTGTTTTAGACGCGGAATCCTGTTCTATTATTTTCATTGAAAGTTGGCCAGATTGGACTATTACCTTAGGAAATTATGCTGGCTGTGTAATGCTTTTTGCCTTTCTTGTGACAACAAAGTTGAACTGAAAGGCTATAATTTCTTCCGAAACGAACTATCGGATGCTTCTACACTAATACACTTCCCTCCTCTTCATACGGGAGTTTGGCAGAAAGATTTGGTCATGAGATTTATATATCATAACAAATATTGCCCTCCGCTCGCTTGATGGAATGACATTTTCGTTTTCTTTTGTGTAGTCGGAGCTTCGGTTCAATTTACATCCAAAAGTGATATCCTTAAAATATATGACTTGGTAAAATAAAACAGGGTATGTACGTCAAAAAGTTTGGAAAGGAAACAAAATGTCGAAATTCTTATTATATATTGTAGGATCAAGCTGAAACCGAACTGAGGTTTCGCGGACAATCGCATTTTCTCGCATTTCCGATGCTGCAACCGCATCGCGAGAAAAGTGCAACTGTGCCATATAGTCGGTACCACCGCGATGATGCAGTCGCGACATCCGGGAATGGGACAAAATATGATTTTCGGGTTTCAACTGGATCTACAGTATCTTTGCCATAAATAATCTGATTTTCATAGAACGGACAAAGAAATTTGTCTTTTACTCCTAGCTACTAGCTCATCTATTGCAAGCACACACATTTTACGAAGGTCGAGAAAGGCATCATCACCGCTAGGTGGATTAACTTAAACTAAATATCCAACTCTAACCCACTTTATGCTAAGGGTACAGGTGAGCTAATCGTTGCAATAGAAGATTGCAACGATTTTTGTCGAAAATTGAAATTATGTTGTTGGACATTTGTTCCAATGTCTCAATATTAGAAATATTAGTTCATTGGTACTATACCAGAATCATTTTCAAAATTTTATTTTGAATCCTCTGAAGTGCCTTCTTTCTGGTATTGCAGCAACTAGTCCATATTGGCACATGCATAATACATGAAGTTGGTCTAAAAATTTGTTTGTAAATCAAAAGTTTGTTCTAAGACAAAGTTTTGAATTTCTGTTTATAAAGCGAAATAGACACTTAAAATATTTGTTACATTTGGCTTGGAACGCCTTCAATATGACTTTTAAAGTTAATTTTTGATCTAACGAAAGTCCTAAATATTAAGCTTCGCTGGACCAATTAGTTGGGATTCCATTCATAGTGACAATATGTCTGCTAGAAGGTTTCAAATTGAAGAAAGCAAACTGATTAAGGATAACTAGAAGCCCCAGCTGGATTTTTTTGTCCGGGCTTCAACATTGGAAACAACTTTGGCTATGTTTTTCATTTATCTGAAAGTATGCATAATTGAAAACATTTGTTAAATAAATTTAACCAAAAAGGATAAAGAGCTCTCAGGAAGTTTTTTGATAAGTATGTAGAAATATAATTTCATCAGCCTTCTTCTTCTCACTTCATCCAAATTAGTTCCCAACGAAGGGTCAAACACATTCTTTGATTGATTGAGAATGTCTTCGAAGCTCCGTGTAACCTGATCCTCAATTGGACTAGTGAGACCTAGACTACAATTATGGGCACTCTCGAACTGCTGAACAAGTTTTTGACCCTTTTCGCCATTTGTTAATAAAATTTAAAGCGCTGGAATTGACTTTAAGGTTTTTTAAAAGAATTTTCGTTAATTTCCAAAAGGGTTTCGCGCTAGGATCCAACTTCGAGACATTATTCTCAAAGTTGGTATTTCAGACTAGCGAAACGTTTTTTAATTTCATTTTGCAAATCTCGCCAAATAACTTTCAACGCGGGATCACGAGTTGTTTGGTATTGCCCTCGCCTCAAATTTTTAAGACGGATCAGTAGCTGAAGATCGTCGTCAATAATAATGGAGTTGAATGTAATTTCACATTTAGGAATTGCAATGCCTCTGGCTTCTACAATTAAATTTGTCAAAGATACGAGAGCATTATCAATATCACTTTTGGTATCGAGAGGAATATCAAAGTCAAAATTCATATCGATATATGTTTTATATAAATCCCAGTCTGCTCTATGACAATTAAAAGTAGAGCTGATTGGATTATAAATGGCTTCTTGTGAGATTTCAAATGTCACAGGAAGGTGATCAGAGTCAAAGTCAGCATGAGTTTCCAATTGGCCACACAGCTGACTTGAATCCGTCAAAACCAAATCAATTGTCGAAGGATTTAGAGTGGATGAAAACAAGTTGGGCCATTGGGATATTGAGTAGTATAATATCCTGCAGAACAATCTTCAAATACAATCTTACCATTGGAATTGCTTTGAGCATTATTCTATGAACGGTGTTGGCATTGAAGTCACCAATTATGAAAAGTTTGGATTTGTTGCGCGTTAGAATTTGAAGATCAGTTCTCAACAAATTCCTTTGCTGCCCATTGCACTGGAAAGGCAAATAGGCAGCAATAAAAGAGAGTTGTCCAAAAGGAGAATGGGCAAAATGTATGGATCAGGGGCCATCGGTGTACACAGATGACCCATACCTTATTTGAAAGATCACGAAAAAAAAACAAGAAAAAGTGTCTATGGGGTCAAAGTTGTACATACTGGGAGAAAAAAGTTATGATGCGAGTAAAATGTGATTATTTGAAGCATTTGAATGGTTTCCCCAGTTCCCTCACAAAACCTAGATGACTTTAAACGGTCCAGTCTTGGTTATTGTCTCTAGTAGAGTTATGAGGAATTCCATGGAAAAAGGTTAGACTATGAATGGAGAAAATGTACATGTTGCAAAGTATATCGCCACTTTTTGGATAGGAGGGGTGAGGGTTGTAAATACACTTCAAGTTGCTTGGGTACGATGCTTCACTAGTTATAACTCTGTGCATCATCTGTCTAGACGATTTTAACATCTTTTCAAACCAATTATATTCAGAGCAAACTGGTTTTTTAAGCGGTATACTAGAAATGTGTCCAGCTCCATCGTATATTTCCAACTTTTTTTCTATATATTGAGTATATAATCGAGAATTTTTTAAGAATCTTTTATTTTAATGATTTTTTGTCTAATATAATAAGTTCATTACTCACATGATCGACTAGCCATAACAAGGTCGTAACTCCACCTTTGCACGCGCTGCCGTTCCCAGGTATTATCTTTTCGTTGTGGGTAAGTATTAATATGCTACCATTTTTGAAAAATTCTGCTCTACTAAAATATTTAGTTTTCATACAAGACATATTATCTTACACTACAACCCAATTCAAGAAGGGGAGAAGGGTTGAGCATACCACTAGACATCCTGCTCCACATGGATTTCTGCAACTCATATGTGACCAGATTTAGTTACAATCAAGTTGTTGAAACAATACTTTGTCTGACTTATTCTGTTCGGGACATTGCTTCCGAATAGTTGAAAAGAGGTGTACAGGCACAGTCGACACTGTCTCACGGAGAGGGAACAAACGGAAGCCTCTTGACAAGAACATGTTTGCGAAAGCAGTTAGATTTGAGCGCAGTCTGTTGAATCTAAGTCCGGGCGAGTTAAAGTCGCAGTATTAACTCGGAGCCTGTGATGTAACCATGACGAGAAAAGCAAGGCCACAGAGAAACAGACGTCTCACTCAACACGTGTACCATCGTTCACCTTTTCACCCAGGATTCATATTTTCGTAGGTGGTCAATCACACACCGATGGCGCTTCTCCATCGAATTCGCTTGTATTTGACATTTGCCCACTACTGCCATCTGGCTGCCACTTATCCACTCACAGTGCATTTGGCATTGCGGGATAATGTTTCCGTGACGATGATTTTGATTGCATTTTTGTTCATAGTGAGACATCTGTTTCTCTGTGGTACAGCCATGGCATACTTACCGTCCAAACCGGATGGTTGAATAGGATGATCACCAAACTCCGTCGCAGTTATATTTGAAACAGGAAGTTGGATACATAGAGCTTACAACGATATTTGTTATAGAAGATCGTAGACCCATATTTCGTGGATGACAGGAGTTGCAGGAGCAGGTTACCAAAGCTACTTGAATGCAAGAGCAAACTCATTGGTAGATGCATACAAGACCACTATGACAATGACTTCAGCCCAACGAAAACCGCCAGAGATGTGCCCGAAGGAACTAAGAACAATAATCGAACAACTGTTTCCGCGCCATGAATCAACTGCCTGGCCACCTACATCGAATGGCGAAGTTAACACTACTACGGAAGAAGACTATGTTCATGGCGCGGAAACAGTCTTTCGATGATTGTATACAATCAGAAATTATCATGAGCTGTTATGACTATATCAGCTGTTCTTGCTAAGAGAATCAACAGATTTTTGCTTAGGACACGCACTGTCTTTCGCATTTTTGAATAATCTCTGGCCCGTTGTCGAGCGACCTTCAACGAAGCTGGCTTGTTATCTTCCCATGGAGCTCATTCAATTATTGGTGACAGACGATGGAAGATCATCTGGAATATTATTTTGTAGGCGGTATTAAAAAGTGGTGATCGCTAGAATATTCTCACACTCCAGCTTGTCGCCTGTTTTATAGATGGGGCGTGGCGACCCCTTCTTTTCCACTCTCTCCGGTAGCGATCCAGCTTTTCGGATTCTGATCATCAGTTTGTGCAAGCATGTGGTCATTTGTTTCCCAATCTTGATGAGCTCAGCTCGATAATACCATCCTTACCAGCTTTATTATTTATTAGCTGTTGGATGTGACATGATGTGGGGCTGGTTGGCTTCCACCGTCCGAGATGAACTCATTGACGCAAACATCTCTCCTCTGCAGCCTTTGGATCATCATTGCCTGTGCTCTCAGCGTCATGTAAGTGTTCCTCGAAGTATGCCTTCGATAACCACAAGTTCGTTCGTCGAGATGCGTTCTATTCTTATCCTTACACATCTTGGCTCGCGGCACGAAGCCTCCTTTAGGGATGCGTTGAGTTTCTGATAGGAATTTATGGGTTTCCTTGAGAACGGCAAAGCTGTTCCATCTCTTCGGACTCCACTTCTTCCAGGCGGTTTTTTTTCAGTGCAGGTGGGTCTGCTGTCTCCGTCTATAGCGTTCTACTTGATCTGTAGGTCCATTGATGCAGCACCATACTGCTCCAAGTTTACCCATACGTGAAAGGATGCTGGAAGTAGGTGCTAGGACCTGAGTAGCACACACGTTTCAATTCAGTTGCCGGAGCTTGTTTAAGACCGAATTTGTAGTAGTAGTAGTAGTAGTAGTAGTAGTAGTAGTAGTAGTAGTAGTAGTAGTAGTAGTAGTAGTAGTAGTAGTAGTAGTAGTAGTAGTAGTAGTAGTAGTCCTGATCTCTCGAAAATGGTACCTGTATTATACCCCTTTAGTTGGATATATACGATGGGCTGGACACACTTCTGGTATGCCGCTTAAAAAACCCGTTTGCTCTTAATCTAATTGGTTGAAAAAGAATTGAAATCGTCTAGACAGATGATGCACAGAGTTATAACGAGTGTGACATCATTGCAAATTGAAAACTATTCGCCAAACAGCTTGAATTGTATTTACAACCCTCACCAATTCTCCTGCCCAGAAAGTGGCGATGCCCTCGGTAAAATGTACATTTCTCCATTCTGTAGTTCAACCTTTTCCATGGAATTCCCTCATAACTCTACTAGAGACAGCTAACCAAGACTGTACCGTTTTGCTTATCTAGGTTCATGTGAGGGAACTGGAAAACCATACAAAAGTTTCAAATAATCACATTTTACCTGCTTCATAATTTTTTACTTTACTTTTTTACTTTTTGCCACGTCCTTACGGTCATACAGTGAAGGGAAGGATTGTGCTAGTCCGACTCTCGTTGCTACTAGAGACCGAGTATACTTCCCGTATCTTCACGATTGTCTTGGGACGGATATCATCGTTTAGTTACAAAGGATAATTTATCTGGATTCACTTCGGCAAGTGATGCGATCTATGGGATGGGAAATAAAAATTCGCTGTCTGAAACTTTCTTCACTTTCTGATTTATTCACTCACCCGGGCAAAGCTGAACAAAATAACGACGATCGGTCGATCGTTTTGCCTTTTGCCGCACAAAGCAAAAACTGAATTTCGACGACCGGCCGATCCGCTTACTGGAATAATATCGTCCGGATAAGAAATGAAACTTTCACTTTCTCTATATCGTCATGTAAAAGAATTTCAACAAACTGACCAGTCCTTGTACTGCCCATGATCGCATATTTGTAACATTTGGCATTTTACATTTTGTAAATCGTTTGTCAATCCTACCTAAGCAAGATAGTAAAGCCTATTATTTTATTGTCGTGGGATTAGATGTAGTCAATTTTTTTGGGGCTTTTTAAAACGCGTGTTTTGCTATAAGAATATCAGTTCGTATCTTCTTCCGTTGTCGAGTTATATCAATTTATTTGAAAAAACATGATTTTAGTAAAATTCGATGGTAAAACTTTGAGGATAAAAAAAAAATAACATATCTCCAATTTTTGACATAATAAAGAATATTAATTTATCTTTCAGATGCCGTATGAATATATTTGTTTGGTCTGGCTCAACTGGAGATATCAACTCATGAAAAAAATGTGATTTTGACAGAATAACGATTATAACTTTTGATCGGAAAAAGATATTGAGCGTATTTACCCTTCAAAAGTTGTATTTTTTGAGTTTAAAAAGTCACCTGAACACTTCTTTTTCGAAAAAAATGTAAACAAAAAAAGGAGATAAAAAAATACTGTTTTTCTGAGGGACACTTTAATGCAAGTAGGTAAAATTGCTCTAAATCAGCCAACTTAAGAGCTACAGAAAAAGCTTTTAGTTAAATTGATTGGAATAAGCTGGGTGCTACAACCTTATAGAACACAACATGTCAATATTCTGAGAAATAAAAAATATTTTCTAATTTTTTTATATGATGGGCCACTCCATTTTTTTGGTAGAACCACGATGGCCTTTAATACTTAGAACAATTTTGTAGAACAACAGTTTTTCCTAAAAATATAGTTTTATGTAAAATTCATCTTTCCGCGTAAATCTGTATCCTGGACCATAGTAAGTGTACAATATTAAAAAAATAAGAAAAATAAAGAGCGCGTAAAACTCCATTTTTCGTTATTATAAAACTGAAATACCACTTTCTAAATAAGATTGTTACATTAACTTGTATGCACATTTGCTATTCACGTCAAATATTGTATACATTTTAAGGCTAAATCCTGTGTGTGGAATTACGCTTATAATGGCGTTCCATTTATGTGTACGATTGCGTAAATTTCAGTAAATTTTTCTATATGTGTAATACAAAATTAATTTAATTCACCAATTTCTCGGTCCTCTTTAACTTCCTCTCTTTTTTTTAAACCAGTTGATTTTTCCTTCGTTTTTGCCTTTCTCACATACGTATACTCTATAGAACTGGTTCAAAACCGAACTTTTATAGAAGGTTCGGAGGCCCATAGTGATATATACCCAACTGACTCAGCTCGACGAATTGAGGTGATGTCTGTATGTGTGTGTGTGTTTTTTTTCTTCCTAAGCAATGGAGGGGAATTCCGTTTAGTGTGGATGGAAGGTGTCAGTGTCCCATCTACAAAAAGGGGATAAGCGTTGGATTGTAGCAACTACTGTGCAATCACATTGCTGAACGCCGCCTACAAGGTACACTGGATTTTGCTTTTTACACGATTTACATTTTCTCAATTTTCCGCTCATCCTAGATGTTTCTAACAGTCTATATTAACTATCATGTATTTTTTTCTTGATTTATTCTGGATTTTTAAAACATGTTGCGAAGAGTTTGCGGCAAATTGAAGTCATGCACGATCAAAAATACGAGTTGAAAAAAATCGTGTAAAAACAAAATCCTGTGTACTCTCCTTTGAATTTTATGCCGCCAACTAAAACCACACTGTAAGAGAGTTCGTGGGCAGTACCAGGTGGGATTTATAAGTGTTGCATAAGGGTATGCGATAACACACTTTTCCTAACGAAACGAAACGAAACGAAATTTAAAGTGTCTATGTTGATTCGGATCGAAACGAAACGAAATATAGATTTACTTTCGAGACTTCGAATGATACGAAGTCAAGGTTCACGACCCGAAATTTTTCTGGAACGAAACGAAATTTTAATTTTTTTCCGCGCAATTTTTATTAAATTGGTTTTACATTATATTTACAATTCGGATTTCACCTTTTCGAAGTCAAATAACCGTTTTGCGACCAATAGAGTTATGATAACAGTAGAGGTAGTCTATGATAAATCACCGCATTTTCGCTGCATATACCATTGACGATAAGGCAATACCCCAAAATTTGTGCCGCTTTCAGTTGAATGGCTGATTTTCTACCCGCCGCTTCCACATCCAGGAATATCTTCTTTCTTCTTATTGGCATTACATCCCCACACTGGGGACAGAGCTGCCTCGCAGCTTAGTGTTCATTAAGCACTTCCACAGTTATTAACTGCGAGGTTTCTAAGCCAAGTTACCATTTTTGCATTCGTATATCATGAGGCTAACACGATGATGCCTTTTATGCCCTGGGAAGTCGAGACAATTTCCAATCTGAAAATTGCCTAGACCGGAACCGGGAATCGAACCCAGCCACCCTCAGCATGAGTCTATGCTTTGTAGCCAAAGCGTCTTACTGCATTAAGGAGGGCCCCAGGCGCCATCGTGTATATGCGCAAATAGCCAGCATGAGTTAACCGTTAGGAATTTCCAGCGGCGAAAGATATCTGAACGCGGGTTTTCTCAAAATTAGGAATCTTTCATGAAAAACTATTTGGTACCAAGGTTATGAAGGCTGGTGTCTGCCATTACGCCTACCAAATATTTTTTCGATTAAGGTGCTTATTTTTGAGAAATCGAACTTGATGCTTTTCGCCATACTGATTTTGTGAAAGTTAACTCCCTAGTAAAAGCTGTAAGCACGCTCAAAGCAGGCGATTCATTCATCGTAGAGCAAAAGCTCCTGAATATGATCAATTTTATATCAGTTTTATATCATTAAGTATACTGAAACATAGAAATGGTGGGATTTTTCATACGGATTCAACATCGTGTAAAACCTTAGTCTACTTTAAGAATAATGTAATTGGCTCTGAAGCATAATTTCATTGTCTTGTCAGCATGGTTTTATAGTATTCAGCTAAGCCAAAATTAGAAAGTGAATGCCTAAAAAGAGTCCAATTCACTTTCTTTCAACCTGTTCTGGATTATTTTTTGCAAATTCCATGCGAAGATGTAGAAATGCCCACAAATATTCAATGTTCCTTATATATTGTGCAAATAGTCAAAGAAGAGCGAAGCTTAATAAACTGTACACATCATACAATATGATTGACTGAGAAACATTAAATATGCAATAAAATCACCAATTAAATAATATTCTTGGGCTACAAAAAGTTATTCTTATTTTATACTTGCCTCGGAGTTTCCACCATGTCCAATAACGATGCTGGTCACGTCCATACAGTCAATTTAGGATTAGGAGAGGAAAATTAGTTTAACACTCATTGTTATGAAAGACTGAGGAATGCTCTGCATCTCCGTGAGCGCTACGGGAAAGGAATCGTTAGTTTAGCCTTTGGCAAGTGACTAAATCCTTTATTGTAAACGAAGATATTTTGAAAACAAGTACTTCAAATCAATCCAAGATCAATGCGATTCGTTTACTAAGCTTTCTACACGCGATCGATTCCGCACTCAGTCAATTTTGTGCTCTTCGATGCAGACATTGGGGTTTTATCACTTCACGTTCTCCTACACTAGCTGGCGTGATCTGCAACAACACCATCGATTGTACACTGGTTAAACAAATTTCTGCTACGCGATGAAGATTTTTTCAACTTCGTGTTCTCCCAGACTAGCTGCCGTACCATGATTCAGCAGCTGCTAATGGATAGATTCCGCAATCATATTGTACAAATAATAAGAAATATCACAAAATATAAATTTGAATCTTGGAAACACTGGAAGACTTTTCATAGAAGAAAACTAATATACGTATTTGTCGACTCAAGAATAGGGTTATGAAGTAAGCGTTAGTTAGAAAAAATGTATAATCCAAAGTTTTGAAAACAACTTACTGATTTTGTTCAGCAGCGCAGCCAAAATTTTGATAATATAAAGTATGGTTTAAGTTCGTACTTGTTTCGAAATTCCGCGGAATTCCAAGTTAAATTTCGTTAGAAGTTGGGTTTTTT